>NC_058195.1:32149894-32769618 GCF_907165205.1 Coccinella septempunctata
ATCCTCCATGTGTTCCTGGATTATGACGCTCCCCTCCGTCGCCATGGGTTCAGGCGACGCGGGCAGGAAGACCCCCGGCATCTTCCTGGGCCCTAAAGCCTCATTCGAACAAAGAAAGACGTTAGCGGCTATGTTTTTGGCTCGTCCTTTGTGAGTCTGTGCTGCATGTTAATTTATTAGTTTATTTTAACATTATTAGTGGTGTCCCATATACAATGTGTGTTTAGGTGGTACCCCTATTGGTACTCACCTATTTTACCATTGTCAAGCCATACTTTGGGTAGAGTATGAGCGCGTCTATAAGCCAATGCATATTCCGCGAGTCGTGTCGTCAGGAGGGGGCCTGAGGCACGGCGGCGAGCGGGTAGTCTCCAAAGAGATACCAGGCTGCAACCTCCGCGTGGTTTTTTCCGGTAACGAATCTCGGACTCGGCTAATGCCGTTTTCCTCCGGAATGAGGAAACTCGCTTGTCCTTATTTTTCCTACCGTACGCAGACCACCTTGGCAGTCGCACCAATCCATGAATGAGGTGCTAGAAGGTAGGAGCAAGAGAATAAGGTGTACTGTCGGAGCCAACCGGGGGTAGACCTGGGTCTAGGTCTGCTCTGGGTAGCCATATACCGAATAGTAGTCAGTTAAAAATAACAGCGTCGACCGTGCTGGAAGTAAGGAGCCCAGCTCTGAAGAAGATAGACGATGTTAATACCAGTGGTTAAACGGCGAGATTAGAATTCACTCAATATAGGCGATGTGAATACCCGCGGATAAACGGTGGGAGTAGATTTCACTCATTTAATATAGAAGATGTACATACGCGCGGGTAATCGGCGTGAGCAGAAGTCCAACTTGCAACCTCCTCGTGGTGAGAGTCGGTAACGTTCCCCGGAACGGCTGATAGCAAGCAATGTCCGTGTGCGTCGTAACACACCGACGTCACGGGGCCGGTGGCGCGGCGAGCACAACAGCGAGCGACGGACAAAGGGGCACCCCCCCTCAAGTGGCCGACTCCGCCGAGAATCTCGGCGTTCGGCGCTCAGCTCAAGCGGAGAGGCACTGGGGTACTGTTCCTCGGGCTGGTGTGGGTTAGCAGCCCTCACCGGTCTTTACAGATAGCAGCTCAAGATTTAGGAGGAGTAAATCGGTGGTGTACTCGGAGCCCCGCCCTGCTATCGACGGACTCCGGGGGCACCCGGTCCGATCAAGGTTCTCGGTCCACAGAACAATCTCGAACACCTGAGATAACGTGTCCAGTGTGCGTCCCCCAGCGTTCCTTTGACACCACGCGGGGACTGGCCAATCACATGCGCACACACCACGTCCCAGAGCAGGCGACTGGCCTGGCAAACCAGGAACCGTCTGGGGCATGGGCCCGAACAACGGCAAGCGGTGACTTTGTGTGTCATTTGTGCGATCCCGCAAGGGCATTCGCATCAAGGATTGGCCTAGGTGTACATAGGCAAAGGGCCTATGCCGCTGGTTGAGCGGAGAAATCGGGGATACTCCGCGGAAGAGATGAGGATTGCTGCGGCGGAGGAGGCGTATGTGAACAAGTTTGGTCGGGACAGACAGGGCCGTGAGGTCAAGTTTGTCAATGTCTTCCTGAGTCGTTTTTTCCCAGGAAGAACAATTGACTCCCTTAAGAGTATGAGGAGACAACCGGCTTATAAGGCATACCTCCAAGATGTCGCTACCTTACTCTCTTCTGCTGCGGCTTCCTCCGATCCTTCTGGAGTCCCTGATGTACCGCTTGTGACCATTGTTGAGGAACAGGAGCCTCCTCCGACTGCTTCCGTACCCAACGAAGACCCATACCTTTTAGCGGCAAGAGGTCTGTTGCCCAAGGTACAAGAGTCCGCTTATCCGGGCTCTGACATGCTGGTCTCGTTGGTGGATCACATTGAGAGCGGCCAAGACCCGTCAGAGATGATAGTGGCCTGCCTCAAAGCCATGATACTATCCTATGGCAAAAGCAAACGAAAGTATGTGAGGAGAAGGAAAGCCGTACCGCCTTCTAATAGGGATACTAGAAGGCGCAAGGAATTTGCCTCGATACAGTCTCTTTTCGAAAAGAACATGTCGAGGGCCGCCAAACAGATTTTGGACGGGGGAGGTGTAACATCACAACCATCTCTAGAGTCGATGGTGAGCTATTGGGAGCCAATGCTCACTATACCCTCAACCCCGGTACCACAGAAACCTAGTCTGCCTGAACATCTGCAGAAATCTGTTACCGCTCTGCCAATAAGCGAGAGCGAGATCAAAGCGGTTAAAATTCCTAACGACTCTGCTCCTGGAATCGACGGCATAACATTAACCATGTGGTCCAATGTTCCACCAGCCCATAGAGCGCTTCTCTATACTTTGTGTTGTACCTGGGATCCTTTCCCAAACAAATTCTAAAGAGTAGAACGATTTTAGTTCCCAAAAAGTCGGCGAGTACCGAGCCCGCTGATTTTAGGCCAATCAGCATTGCGTCGGTCATAGTACGCCAGTTACACAAGATACTGGCCAGGCGATTTGTGGTTACCGGCATCATTGATGAGAGACAGAGATGCCTTGATGACGGCTGTGCAGAAAACGTCTCTGTACTAGCTGCCGTCCTCCATCACGCCAGGGAACATCTAAAAGAGTTGCATCTAGTGTCTCTAGATGTAGCTAAGGCGTATGATTCGGTCAGTCATCAGGCGATAACATCTGCCCTGACCGAGGCTGGGCTACCCGACAGGCTCGTGAGGTATGTCGCTGACACATATTCGAGCAGTAGTACTGTCTTGGAGTGTGGCGGCGAGAGGTCGAAGGAGATCCCAGTGAGTGGAGGCGTTCGACAGGGCGATCCAATGTTCAGCATTTTGTTCGCATTGGTGGTGGATAAGGTGCTCCGCTCGATCCCTCCCCAAGTGGGGTACAGTGTCGGACGAGACGGATTAATGCGGGCGCCTATGCTGACGACATTGGCCTTCTAACATCCTCGAAGGCGGGCATGACCATCGCGCTCAAGGCGGTTGAGCGAGCCGCTCTCGAGCAAAGGTTAACATTCAAACCTAATAAGTGTGTAGCTACCTCTTTGGTACCTTCAGGTACAGACAAAAGACCAAAGTTCTCACCCGGGCACAGTTCCAGCTCATAGGGGGCGACCCCATACGTCAACTCGGCTCTTCGGACGAGTGGAGGTATTTAGGGGTCAACATAAGCCCCCAGGGACTGCGAAAAATCAGCCCTTCCATTGAGGATGAGATTGAGACAATATGAAGAGCTCCACTTAAGCCGCAGCAACGCCTCAAGATCTTGCGTTGCTTTTAAGTGCCCAGGTATTACCACACGTTTGTATTATCCGGTTGCTCGCGCGTTAAAAACGGCGGGCTCGGGATTCCTGCATTCGTTTCCACGATCCCAGGAATGCTCAGAGTGAGGTCTGTCTCCAACACTGAGTGGTCCGGCATAAAATGGGCTGGGCGGAAAAGGCTCTGTCCTTTTCTCTGCAGAACATCGCAAACAGTACTAGGCCAGGAGGCCATATGCCTCCAACGATAGTGACGAGCTGCGGGAGAGTGCAGGGTGTTGGGCCTCCACTAAGTGGATCGATGCTGGCAGCACGGGCATACCCGGAAGGGACTATTGCCAATACCATCACGTGCAGGTCAACAGTCTGCCATCCCGAGTTCGTACTTCTAGGGGTCAGAGAACAGCCCTCACTAACATCAATTGCAGGGCTGGGTGTCGTAGCACGGAGACAACGGCGCATGTGATACAAACTTGTTTGCGAACCCACGGGGGAAAAATCAAGCGTCACAATGCCGTGTGCAACACACTCTCTGGCTTCTTCAGGAAGAAATGCATTTCTTCCATTAATTTGGATTCTCCATTTGTTGCACCATTTCAGTAATTCATCTATGGTTTCCTGCAGTCTCTGGTGTAATTATCTCTGGGCGTCGATGTCTGAACGCTATTCCTGTGTCACCTGCGTACAAGGTGAGCATATTTCTAGCATTCTTCGGGATATCATAAACGTATATTACGTCCAAGCAGAGGTCCAAGTACCGATCCTTGAGGCACTCCCGCTTCGTCTATCTTCACATAAAAGTTTCTATTACTCAGATAGTTCCTTATAAGTATATAATTATCATTATTTTAATAATGATTTCGGTTTCCGGTGGTTCCGTCAACAGTTCTTCGTTTGCCTCCACTTTTTCTTCTAGATCTTCATTGCCATCATCATTTCTGTAGTTTATACTGGTTTCTCTCTCAATTGAGTCGGCAAGTGCTTCGGCTTTTGCACGTCTCGTATATACTATTCCGTTTGCTCCATGCAGTGAAGGTATAACTGTCCGTTCTCGTCGTAAGCGTTTTTGCATTTTCCAAGCCGAGTGATCTATTGTATTCAGTTCCCTTAATCTCTTGTGCCATCTGTTATTACGCAGTTCTGTTAAAGCATTTTTCAATATCTGACTATGCTTATTCAGTTTTTTCTCGTCTTCTTCTCTTTTTGTTGTTCTGTAGATTTTTCTGAGTATTCTGTTCTTTTTTATCTTATATCCCTTGGCGTATCGACATGTGAATGTTTCGGAATTGGTTTTCTCATTCTCTTGGTGCTTCATCTAATTAATCCCGGTTGTTCATTTGGGGAATTTCCGTGATTTTCTCCTGAAGTAAATTCTTATATTTCTCCCAGTCTGTGCGATCCTTGGTTTGTGTTAAATGCAGCAGTGATGGCCTATTTTGCCGACTTCCATTTGATTGCCACATACGGAATATTCCAATGGGGTATGTCAACTCACGCAGGCGACATCCTCATTCTCCAGAAAAACGCAGTAAGAACAATATTGGGCCTTAAACGAACAGATAGCTGCAGGAATGCGTTTCAGCAGATCCATATACTTACCATACCGGCAGCCTATTCATTTTATTTATTTATTTGAGACAATAGGAGTACAAACAGGTAAAACCCTATTCAATACTCAAAGTTTAGGAATGTAGTAGGTATATCATACAAATATTTATTTACATATGATGAAATGATTCCAGTTATTCTATGAACTAAAAAAAATATCATCATTCAGAAATTGAGAGTATCGATGATATAAATGACTTGAAACTTTTCAGGACTAAAACTGACTTACTGCAAATTCCAATTGAAGAGATGAAAGGTAAAAATTATTTACTTGAAGAAAATAATGCCCTTTTGCGAGAAAAAACTTCATTTCTTGAGAAAAAAATGTCCGATATCAGTGAAATTTCAATCGTCAACAAAGGTAAACAGTACGAGAGACTTCAAGGTCAATATTCTCGCGGGATCACAGAAGCAGACAACCGGTCAGTTCACAACAATCAACGTCATAACTTAACCTCTAATGAACAAACAACAACAATTACGAATGAGAAACAAGATATTTCGTACGCAAAAGCTCTCGATAGGATGAATGAGAAGAGAAATGAAGTGGCAAATTCCAATGATGAAACACCTTGGGAGACAGTGCTCAAGAAAACACCTCGCAAAAGAAGAACAACAACAATTTCATCACAAGGTACGAAGAAAACGGAAAATGATTCAAAGATAAAAGGGGCAATAAGACGCAAATGGCTCTATGTTCGGAGGATAGAGGGATAGCCCGTTACAGCACACGAATTGAAAGATTATCTCTCACAAATAGTTGATACGAAATTTATAGATGTGAAGAAATCAAACACCAAAGGTCTCAACTACGCTTTCAGTGTTGGTGTACCTGAAAATATTCACAGCAGCTTAACAAATGGAGATGTCTGGCCAGAAGGTGCAGTTATAAGGGAGTTCAATGTTAAGAATTTTTTCAATCGGAAGATACAGGAGACATTGGGATGAAATACAACCAGTGCAGATCCTCTTCAAATTCTAATAAAAGGTATAAAGAAACAGTCACTTTGATACATCAAAATGTAGAGTCTTTAGGTACATCATTCTCAGCTTTACAACAACTTGTGAAAGAGCAGGATCCTGACATCACTGCGATAACCGAGCATTGGAAAAGTCAACATCAACTGAAATTATACAAATTTCAAAGTTATAAACTAATCTCTAGTCATTGTAGAAACATTGACGAACATGGAGGGTGTGCTATTTTTTGTAAGGATAATATTTCATGTAAAATACGTCCAGATTTCGAAATCTTTATTGTAGATCATATAATTGAGTTCACTTGCATCCAATTTAACACTTTTAACTCTAGATTTTTTGTATTTTGTATGTATAGACCTAACACACCACCACAAGCTAGTGTTGAAATTTTTCTTGATGGTATTGAATCTATTTTGGGTAAATGCCTTGTTGAAAACGTTCATTTCATACTGGCGGGCGACTTTAATGTCGATCTGATGACGGATTCCAAATCAAGGGAAGATTTTATGAATTTGGTGGAAAGTTATGGTGCAATTGCAATTATTATGGAGCCAACTAGAGTTACTGAACACTCTGCTTCCTGTCTAGATAACATAATAACAAATATTGTAGGGGTGAGTCTCTGGTATTGAATTCTCATTTGTTTGATCACTTCTCAGGGAAGTTTACTTTACCTGTCTTATTGCAACTTCAGCAGCATGAAAAGGTTAGATGTAGAAAAGTCAATACCGAGACAATGACAATTTTCAATGAATATCTGTCTCGTGAAATGTGGAATAACATCACCACCACTTCAAATTTGGATGCCAACAAGATTGGAATGAATTTGCTAAAATTTTCAGAGCCCATTTTGAGGCCAGCTTTCCACTGGTAGAATTTCCTGCACAATATAAAGACAAGTTCAACTTTCGTGAAAATACAGCAATAATGTCAATAAAATCATTGCTAGATAGAGTTCATACTGTTTCTAGTGTAAAGCCCGAGTTTGCGAATCGATACAAAAAAATTAAACACCTTTATGATGAAGCAATCATTCGTCACAAACACAAATTCTATAACGAGAAAATAGTAAATTCCTCCAATAAGTCGAAAACAGTTTGGAAAATTGTCAATAATTTAACAGGAAAAAAAGAAAAAAACCAAATGAATATTTCCATGATTGGTGAGCCCACTGATTTGGCTAATGATTTCAATGCTCACTTTGTAGAGACTGCAAAAGACTTAACTAAGGATTTTAGAATATCAAGCAATCACTTAAAGACACAAGGTTTCCATAACATAAGTCATTTTTTATTTTTGATATCGAGGAATCTGAAGTTATTGCAGTGGTTAGAAAAATGAAAAATGGTTCATCATTTGGACATGATCAAATACCAATATCAGTAATAAAGGGTTGGATAGATAATATTGTGAAACCATTATGTGTAATCTTAAATAAATCATTTACAATAGGAATATTTTCAGATGAATTAAAGGTAGCGGTAGTTAAGCCTTTACATAAAGAAGATGATCCTGAGAACTTCAATAATTATAGGCCAATCAGTCTGCTTACATCTTTTCCCAAAATTTTTGAAAATATACTTCCCTGTCGACTGTTGGACTAACTCAGCAAGTTCCAACTTTTGAACCCCAGTCAACACGGCTTCTTACGAACGTCGAAATACGGAAACGGCAATCTACGAGCTCACACAGACAGTTCTGAATGCATTAGACCAGGGCGATATCCCCATAGGACTTTTCCTGGATCTGTCGAAGCGTTTGACTGTGTAGTACATGAACTACTACTGATGAAGCTTGGTATTAGAGGTTGTCAACTTGATCTTTTCAAGAGTTACCTTCAAGACAGGAAGCAGAGAGTTCTCATGCAGATTAATGATGTGCAATATACAGGGTGTCCGGGAAATAACCATACCATACTCTTACCAGAGATAGAGTTGGACTAGCTGATTACGGATTGATTATGAAAAATTAATTTCTGGATTTCCCTAGAAAGCTACAGGGTGATTTTCCAACTTCATGGAAATACTTAGACCATCATAAAATCCAAACTTATTGACGGATATTATTTAAACTTGGGAGGTTATTGACAAATGCTAAGGTTGAGTTAGAAAGATATGAATTATTCCATTATTCCAGGGCCGGACTCATTAATCTTCATTTAAAGTGTTCAGGGTAAAAAAACACTTTTTATTTCAAATTACAAATAATTGATTCCCCTTTTAGGAAGAAGCTAAATTATGCTTCAATTTTTGGTATCACTCAAAGTTGTCACATCAACAATTATTTTTTTATGAATTTTTGAATTTGGATAAAGTTCGAAAAATTGAATTTTTCACCATGAAGGGAACTGAAAATCGCATGTTTGAATATAAAATGCGAAAGTATTAGTAGAAAACTTACAAAAAAGTTCAGAGCTTCAATAAGCACTTCAATAACGAAACAATAACTAAAATACAGTAAAGAGTATCCAATAAAAATAAAAATAGGAACGAATTCATTGTTGATTCAACGATATTTCAAAAGTGGTTCGAAATGAAAACCATTCTCTTGTATACATTTCTTTTGCCGAATTTTCAAATTGGATACAGCCTTCCGAATCATATCGCCATTATTTCTTAAAATATCGCAACAGTTGATTATTCTGTTCATCAGCTGTTCTCTTGACTGGAAGAAGTGTAACTTTGGTCTATATCATTGTTGTCGAACACCCGGTATACATAAGAATAATTTTGAAATATGCTTCTGAATACCGTATACACATCACCAGTTTTTTTCTTCAAAATACCTTCATTTACTCCCTCAAAATGAAATCCGCGTCTGGGGTGGCCACCCAGTATATCAACAAATTATTATAGTCTTCTTCGCCTTCAGTGACTTTTTTAAGAAAATTTTTTATTTATTTTCGACCTGCACGAGATGACTAAGTCCTGTTCAGGAAAATAAATTGCAATTTTCGAACTTTATCCAAATTAAGAAATTCATAAAAAAATACTTGTTGATGTGACAACTTTGAGCGATACCAAAATTGAAGCGTAATTTAGCTTCTTTCTAAAAAGCGTAATTCGAAATTCAAAGTGTTTTTTTTTTACCCTGATCACTTTAAATGAAGATTAATGAGTCCGGCCCTGGAATAATTGATATCTTTCTAACTCAACCTTAGCATGTGTCAATAACCTCCTAAGTTTCAATAATATCCGTCAATAAGTTTGGATTTTATGATGGTCTAAGTATTTCCATGAAGTTGGAAAATCACCCTGTAGCTTTCTAGGGAAATCCAGAAATTAGTTTTTCATAGTCAATCCCGTAATCAGCTAGTCCAACTCTATCTCTGGTATGAGTATGTACAGTTACTCCCCGGACACCCTGTATGTCTGATGAAGAGAATAATCAAACTAGGTATAATACAGGGCAGCATTTTGGGCCCCCTTCTTTTCATTATTTACATCAATGATCCAGTCCCTATCTTGAATAATACAAGGGTAGTACCATTGGACTATGTTGATGATAAGAATTTAATCATCATTTCTGATCAAATGGTGAAAGAAGGTGAATGAATGGTGTATCGAAAACGCGTTGATATTGAATACCTACTGAGAAAACCGAAGTCATGCTTTTCACCACAGAAAGGTCACCCCTGCAGTGTTCTGATTTTAGCTATGGTGATCAGATTAAGAAATTTTCTGGAACAGTTAAATTTCTGGGATTGTTTATAGATGGTTTCATGAAGTGGAAAGTGCATACTGGCTATGTTATAGGAAAGTTAAGTTCTGTAGACGAGATTAGAATTCACTCAATATAGGCGATGTGAATACCAGCGGATAAACGGTTGGAGTAGATTTCACTCACTTAATATAAAAGATCTAAATACGCGCGGGTAAACGGCGTGAGTAAAATTCACTCACTTAATATATATATATATATATATATATATATTCTTTTGAAAAAGAGTGTTAATTGTAAACTTTTACAATCTGAAAATAACAATGAAACGGGTGTAAAGAAATGGAACAAGAGACAGATCCTAAAAACCTGTTTCTCGTTCCAGATCTCAGTGTAAGCAGAGGAAAAATGTCAACGGGGTACCATACATATCTTCGTATGATACATGAAAAAAACAGAGATAAAAACCTCAGAAAAAACTCTCTGTTTGCCCGTATAAGTGTGATGATGATGTATTTGTGTAAAGAATAAGCTGAAAATAATTGAAATTGAAGGACATCTTCTTCATATGACAAAATCCAAAAACTTCTTCCCATTCTTTCTACTATGATGGTTGACGAAGAATAATCTGAAAACAAAAAAGAAAGAAAAAAAACGAGAGGGGTGTATTGAATTTTATATTACTCATTAAATAATTTTGAAATTAGTAACCCAACTCAAAAAAGAATCGGTAACCGAATGAATACCTTCGAAACCACCCTGAAAACGATATATTCGACAACTCTTTACCAAGTGGTCTATAGAATATAGAACATGTGAATACGCGCGGGTAAACGACTTGAGTAGAATTCACTAACTTAATATAGACAATGTTAATACCAGCTGTTTTGAATTCATAAAATTAGAATTTTATTTGTTTTTTTATTGCGTTTTTCACCTTGTTGGCAGTGAGGGCGATAAACAGAATCGCACTCCATATGGTTTACGACTGAAAATGATTCTTCCGATAAGCAGTCAGTTGAATTCACGCATCCACGGGTGACACGTTTCGTTGCGACCGCCTTTCACGCTGTTTTTTCGAACGTTCAATTAATTTAGGAGTATTTGGACCGGAGTGATTCCCAACGGCCTAGTTATTTCTGGAGATTAAGAAGACTGGGAAATTCCCGCGCTACAACTGGCAGCTCAGAGGGCCCTCTTCCACCTTGTACAGGATACCACCAAGGTAAGTGCGCTTCTTTTGGCCCAATTATTATTTCTGCCTTGTTACTTCATTCAGTACAAACATCGCCTATAGATCACGCAAAGCGGAAAAGTTCCAGAAAAACCACCTTGGCGATATACGTCCAGTTTTCTCCCCGGTCGCTCTCGAAGGAGGGTACGCTTATTCTTATTTTATATACCCTCAACTTCGCACACCAGCGGTTAAACGACGAGATTAGAATTCACTCAATATAGGCGATGTGAATACCCGCGGATAAACAGTTGGAGTAGATTTAACTCACTCAATATAGAAGATCTGAATACGCGCGGGTGAACGGCGTGAGTAATATTCACTCACTTAATAGAGAAGATGTGAATACGCGCGGGTAAACGACTTGAGTAGAATTCACTAACTCAATATAGACGATGTTAATACCAGCGGATAAACGGTTGGAGTAGATTTCACTCACTTAATATAGAAGATCTAAATACGCTCGGGTAAACGGCGTGAGTAGAATAGGGACGATAAGTCGTGACGTCATATTTAGGTTGGTACCTTTCAAAATATATCTGTCATTACTTTCCGTTTCCAAACAAACCGGTTTCACAAAGGCGATATTTTCAGAAATGATATTTCTAAAGTATCTACTACCATGTAAGTAATTTTAGGTGAGTTTTCTAATTTGGTACTTAATTCTTAACCAACCTATAAAAAAAAACCCATGTATTTGTCATATTTATAACATTATGCAGAGATGTTCGTAAATTGATAGGTTATAGCTGTTTCGTTTGATTTTTGCATATTTATTTCAAAAATTTCTTTTAATGTTCTTAACAGCCATGAATGATTGAAAAGAAAAAGAAGAATGTGAATTTATTTCAGTTACTCACTGTTAGATACTACAAGATTTTCGAAAATGTGTTTATTTCTTCAGTCTTGTAGTTGTCTTCTTAGTGTTATTTCGAGATTTAAAATGGCATCAAAGCACGTTATCAGGCTGTCCGAAGTAATAAACTTCTTTGAAGACGAAGATAAATTAGTGAAGAAAGGGGAAAATGCTGTTGAATCAGGGCATGTGATTAATATGATGTTTGATAGTGATCTTCATGTAGTTCGTGGAAAGATGCATGCCAGCATGAGAGACCGACAATATAATGTTGAGGTATAATATAGACTAATTTATTGCTTCTTATTTTATTCTTTTGTAATAGGATTTAGTGGATGGAGATACTGGCTGCACCTTGTTACCTATATTCTGGTATTGTTTTAATGTTATTATTATTCCTTTATACATGTAGTTCTTTTTATTTTTCAGATAGAATTTGATATTGATTGGTCAGTAAAATCAGGAAAGTGTGACTGCCCACGTGGACAATTACGTTGTCATCACATGGCAGCATTGCTGCTTTTTGCTCGAGACAACATTTCAGTTACTGATAAGGAGTGTGCTTGGAACAAATCAAAACAATCACAAGAGAAAAACGTTAAAAAGTTAAGAGATATGTATCCTGCCAAGCCGCACAGGTCAACTGACAGGAATTTAACAGAAGAAGAGATAAAAGTTTTCAAGAACAAGCTTTCTGTTTTTGATGGTGCTGTTGGATTCTCTTGGCTGTTAGCGGATGAAATATCATCAGAAGAATCATTCATTATTAATGTGGAAGATATTCTTTTCAGCCAAGAGTATTTAATAGCACAGAACAGAACCGAGTTTTTTGAAGACAAAATCAAATTAGAGGAAAACGATGCCAACAAAATAGCTGAGCTCACAATTGGACAGTCCGAGAATGCTAAGTGGCTGTTGGCTCGGAAAAATCGATTAACGGCAAGCAATTTTGCAGTTGTATTGGCAGCCTGTAGTAGGCAGCGTTATCCTCCCAGTCTTTTCAAACGTCTTTCAGGTACTTTAATTTCTGTTCATTTTGAAGTTAGAGCTAGTTTTTTTTTCAATTGATATCTTTATTATTAAGAAAAATTATTTACAGGTGCATATAATCTAGAAAATATAAAAGCCATACAATGGGGGAAGCTTCATGAAAAAAAAGGCATCGAAGCTCTGGAGGAAGCACTTGGTGTTGAAGTCATTCCCACTGGACTGTGGTTAGACAAGTGTGGCTTCTTAGGTGCTAGTCCGGATGGATTTATAGGAGAAGATCAACTTGTTGAGGTTAAATGCCCCTATAAGTTCAGAGATGTCACTGTATTAGAAGGATTGAAAAGTACTCATGACTACATAATAAAAGCAGATGGAGATGGAAATGTAGTGATAAATAGAAGTCATGAGTACTTTATTCAAATTCAAGGACAGCTGGCTATCACCGGAAGAAAGAAGGCACATCTTGTCATATGGACACCGAAGGAGTCAATACTTGTGGTGATTGTTGCAGAGGATTTCAAAGAAAATTTGATAATTTTAAAAAAATTTTATTTGGAGCACTATGTTCCGTTCATATTAGGGGAAAAATATGTGAACCAATAAATACTACTTAAAAAAATTATTTCAATTATTATTCCTGTGGTGTACATGTTTCATCAAGTTGGCATTTCTGTGATATGCTTACAGCTGGTCTATTGTCAAATTGTTCGATGACAACAATGCTAAAGGTATGGGATTTCCTACACTGATCGTAAATCGAAGTTCACTTAAATGAAAAGTGGGTACTTCGTAGTTTTTACCATATAAAATCGAAAGAAAATATTGAAATTTATTAAAAAAAGGCAACAATAATAGAAATAAATATTTATTAGGAGCCCATGAAATTATGTAAAAAAATTGCGAAATGTCAATCAATAAATTTTTTTTAATCAATTTTATATAATTCTCCTACTTGGGCAATTAATGGAAATTGCAAATTAGTTAGCGCAGCACAAACTTGAAATATTTCTGATGAATATGGCATCAAGGTCTGAGGAATTGAGTCTAATATGGAAAAACACTTAATTCGCTGTATGGCCCTTTCAACATGGATTCTGGCTCTGGCTATAGTCCTTGTCTGTATGATTTGTTCTGGGGTAAATTGTGCATTTGTTAAAAATGGTGGTATGTTTAGGCTGACTCCTTCTGGCAAAATATCGACTATTAACCCTTAATTTGATTCCGTATCCTATGAGATACACCATATTCACGCAAGTATTCTTCTGTGTAGAGGGCTGCATCAGGTTGCATAATGTAGTACCTACAGTCCCTGGCCAGTTTATTAGACGCACTGAGGATTTTTTTTATATTTACTGGTATTGCCCGAGGAAGAAGCGAAATATTTGAATTTCATTTCCACAGAATGTCAGTTTTATCTACGTCACTCACTAAATTGTTCTATTTGGCATTTTTTTTGATGTTGTAGTATTAGTATTTAAGTATGAATCAGTACTATGTCTTCCAGTGAACGTCTTGCATTCTGCAGGTTCGGACGTTATTTAGATAATCCACATATGAAATCATTATCCTCGAAAGCAGCAAACCGAACAATTTTGCATTGATAGTATGAAGCTCTCATAGCTACACAAGGTGCCTCAGCAAAATATTAGAATTTCATGTTCAATCATCAATAAATCAATATTTTTTATTGAATTTGATATATTATATGTGAAAACCATTTACAGATGAAGTATATGTAACATATACATTCAATTTAATAATTCAATATTCAAAAACCATCAACCTAATACCAAATTTCAAAGCTTGTTTAATTGAGATTTTGCATCGAATCAATGCGTCTAATAATATGGCCAGGGACTGTATATTATACAGGGTGTGGCGTAATGAATGGATAATATGGAGCCTGCAGGTAGAGGACTCTGTGGCGGTTCAGAAAAATATATTTTACGTTCAGTAAAAGTGCCTTGGTTTTCGAGATATTCGAGATTTTCGAAAATTCAAGAAAATCACACCCTTCGACCCTCTTCTTGCAGGCAAGACTCCAAATGAAGGAATTTTTTCAAACTGTTTTTTGGATAGTATTCCTGGATAGATGCGCTATCGAATGTAAATTATTATTTTTGAGGCGCATGAATAGTTTTTCATAAATAAAAGAATTAACTCAAATTTTTCGTTTTGCTTATTTTTTTTTCCTTAGTTCAACCCAGCGTGGTGTGAAAAATAATATGGTTACCGGAGTGCCAAAGCAAGAGAAAACATGCCTGTTTCACTGAGATTCTGAAATGGTATAACTCACTCTATTTTTAGCATTAAATACAAAATAAATTTCTATTACAATGAGTCAAGGCAGAGTTTGACGTTAGCCTTTTTCTTCAATTTTTAGCAACTGAAATGAGACTTGCAAGCAGAATAAAGCAATTATTCATAAAAAGTTGTAGAGGATCTAGTACAGCTCCTGATGCACACTTTGAACACATTTTGTAAAACTCGAATCAATTAAACAATATTTTAAATTTGGGTTTTTTCCCTCGTATCCTTTCATTATTAAGCCCTATAGTTATAGAGTTAATAGTTGTTAAGCGAATTTCAAGTAACGAAGTGAATTTTAGCACTTTTGTAATCAAGAAAAAAAGCTGAAAATTAGGTAATTTTTATTACATTGAGTCAAGACCCTTGTTACAAAAATGCTGAAATTTAATGCATAAATTGAAATTAACTTGATAATATTGATTTCACAACGTTGGGGTTCAATAATAAAAGAAAACGAGAAAAAATAACAATTGTAAAATATCGTTTCATTGAATAAAGTTTCACAAATCACAAATGATGCTTAAATTGGCCACCATGAGTTCTGATACATGCTCTATAGTCTACACTAATGAATCATAGCTTTATTGCATAGATATCAACAATTTTGAAATGAGTGTCGTTTCATTGAATTAAATATCACAAAAGATTCTCTAAGAGGCCACCATGAGCTTCAGTAGACGATTACTTCATTCTGCTTGCATTTCTCATTTTAGCTAATAAAAATTTTAGAAACACTGTTTACATTAAACTAGGCCTCAACTGATTGCAATAGGAATTTATTTTGTATTAAATGCTGAGAATACAGAGAGTTATACCATTTCGAAATCTCAATGAAACTGGCATGTTTTTTCTTGCATTGGCTCTCAGGTAACCATATTATTTTTTACACCGCGCTAGGTTTAACTTATGAAAAAAAATTAGCAAAACGGAAAATTTGAGTTAATTCTTTTTTTCATAAAGAACTATTCATGCCCCTCAAAAATAATGAATTACATTCGATAGATCATCTATCCAGGAATACTATCCAAAAAACACTTTGAAAAAATTCCTTCATTTGGAGTCTTGCCTGCAAAACGAGTGGCGTAGGGTGTAATTCTCTTGAATTTTCGAAAATCTCCAATATCTCGAAAACCAAGGCAGTTTTACTGAACGTAAAATATATTTTTCTGAACCGCCATAGAGTCCTCTACCCCCAGGCTCAATATTATCCATTCATTACGCCACACCCTGTATACAGGGTGATTCCGGAGGAGACCGTCAGATTTTAGGTGAAGTATACACTAGTTAAGGCAGTTTCGAAACAATGATTGGTTTATGGTTGGGGGCCTTCATTGAGAGTCTACAGGGTGATTTGTCCGATTCGACCGATTTTTCTTTTATTCATAACTTTGGTACGGCTTGATCAATCATGATGAAATTTTCAGTGTAGAACAATATGATTATCTTCTTTCATTTATTCCAACACTTGTTCAAAAATACAGGGTGGGAATTATGATAAGTTCAGATTAAGTTTGCAGGTTGAAAAAACACCCTGTACATTCCGTTTTCAGAAATTTTCTACTTGCTTCAGATTCTACCATAAGTTTACATTACTGGAGCGTTTTTATTTTATTTGGCAGACGTCCATTTTTCCTAGAAAAATTTTTCAAAGATGAACAATATCGTTTTTTCGCTCCAAGGCATTGAGAATATTCTGAACTAGATGGTAAAGCTGTATCGTCCAATAATACAAAGCTCTTCCTGAGTCCTAAAATAAATTTTCCAAATTCGAAATTCATTTTTGATCGCTCATATTCAGATGTATAAAATCTTTTAATTCAAAAAATTTCTTTATACGTACGTCAAATTAGTACCGAATTAGGAATTTCGCAGAGCAAAGTGAGCAAGACTTTGAAGAAAGAACAATTCCACCCATACCACTACCAAAAGGTGCAAGATCTGCCCCAACGATTACAATTTTGTCGCTGGGTGATTAGTCACCAACGAACTATTTTTCGTATTCTATTCAGCGACGAGGCTATGTTCACTAAGAATGGAATTTTTAATATCCACAATTCCCACGAATGGGCAAGAGACAACCCGCATTTGAAGAAGAGTCATAATACACAACACAGATTTTCTGCCAATATTTGGCTTGGAACAATAGACGGAACATTAGTTGGCCCTCACATTTTTGCGGAAAGATTAAATGGTGAAATTTACCTAGATTTTTTGGAAAATATTTTACCAAATTTATTGGAAAATGTACATATCCGCTCTATGTACTTTCAGCATAACGGAGCACCACCTCACTTTGCATTGAATGTGAGAAATCACCTGGATGTAAATTATCCGAACAGATGGATTGGTCGTGGAGGCCCTATTGCTTGGCCACAAAGATCGCCTGATTTGAACCCTTTAGACTATTTTGTGTGGGGATATCTGAAAACAAGAGTTTATAAGGTTGAAATTAGAAGTAGAGAACACCTAGTTGAAAGGATTTCCGAGGAATGTAATATCTTGAAGCAAAATCAATCCCTCATTAGAAGGTCAATTGGAAATTTAATAAAAAGGTCTCGAATATGTATTCAAAAAAGGGGAAATCATTTCGAACATTCTATGTAAATTTTGTGTTATTCCTTAGTTTTGCCGTTCATGATGTGTTTCGAATGTTTATTCTGTATAAGTTGTAGATTTTTTGGTATAAGTAGGTAGGTATACAGATATTTTCTGGATTAAATGATTTTATACATCAGAATATGAGTGATTAAATATGAATTTCGAATTTGAAAGAACTACTTTAGAAATCAGGAAGAGCTTTGTATCATTGGACGACACCGGTTTACATTCTAGTTCAGAATATTCTCAATGCCTTGGAGCGAAATAACGATATTGTTCATCCTTGAAAAATTTTTCTAGGAAAACTGGATGTGTGCCAAAAAAATTAAAAACGCTCCAGTAATGTAAACTTATGATAGAATCTGAAGCATGTAGAAAATTTTTGAAAACGGAATGTACAGGGTGTTTTTTCAACCTGCAAACTTAATCTGAACTTATCATAATTCCCACCCTGTATTTTTGGGAGAGTGTTGGAATTATTGAAAGAAGACAATCATATTGTTCTACACTGAAAATTTCATCAAGATTGATCAAGCCACACCAAAGTTATGAATAAAAGAAAAATCGGTCGAATCGGACAAATCACCCTGTAGACTCTCATTAAAGGCCCCCAACCATAAACCAAACATTGTTTCGAAACTGCCTTAACTAGTGTATACTTCACCCAAAATCTGACGGTCTCCTCCGGAATCACCCTGTATATAGACCTCATTTCATTCAAACCCACAACTATTTCCGCCATGCATGTTTGTTGAAAATACAGTGTCATTATAGTAAGTAATGTTGGTTTTTTATAAATGCTCTTGCCAAATTAAGGGTTAAGAAGCCCTTATCAGCTAAAATAAGATCACCAGCCACCATTTTTTTTAAAATTGCACAATCTTCTACGATCTTTTTATCTGACGTCGATCCTGCATATAAGTCACTTACAAAGGTTATCACACTATTTGGAGCAACACCAATTAAACCCTTTACAGTGTTTTGATGTTTATAAGAACTGTATGTGGACTTTTGCTTCTCTAAGGAAGAAGGCTTTATGCACTTGACTTCGGTGCAGTCTAGTACAATCCGACAATTAGTAAATGTACTGAAACACGCTGGCATACACTGCTTGTTCTTGATTCTGGAAGGTATACTGCCCATTAGTTGTAGAAATATAATTTCATGGAGAGCATAAATCCATGTTGATATTATATTTGAAACAGTTGCTTGGCTGCAATTAAACCTACAGGCCAAATCATTATGGAGTAAGTTTAATCTCAGTTTCATTAAAGTTAATAGTAGCTGATCTTTTTTTGGTATGATACCTACTGTCCACCCTTGGGTATAATTATTATTATTATTATTATTATTATTATTATTATGACTTTAGCCTTGCGGCTTTCACACTCCTCTCCAGAGGAAAATTCACTTATCCCAGATATCTCAGATATCAAAAGGATTAAGCTCTGTTGGAGCCCTTTCCAGGTTTTCGGGCTCGTGGTGGTCGTCGGGTCCGGGTCGCTCCTCGCCTCCCTGCTGTAGGTTGGATTCCTGCTCCACCCGCACTTCCTGTCGGAGCAGACGGTGTTCCTCTGAATTTCCCATGTACTTGCGTACAGTTCTCGCCGTTCCGAGCAGTACCGCCTTCTGCATGACTTTATAGATATTTTCGTCCAACTGAAGCTTCCTCAAGTTCTCTAGCAGTTTCTTCGGTATCAGGCCTGTAGATGATATGACAATAGGGATGGTCTTGACATCTTTCAGCCCCCACTGTCTCCTGGTTTGTTCCTCGAGATCTCTGTACTTTGAAATTTTTTCAGTGTGCCTATCTAGAAGATTGTTATTATTTGGAATCGCCACATCGATGAATAGTGCTCTGTCCTCATCCTTATTGAGCAATATGAGGTCTGGTCTATTGTGGGTTATTTTCCGGTCTGTGAGAACCGTGCGATCCCAGTAGAGCTTGTGATGTTCATTTTCCAATACAGCATCTGGATGGTAATTGTAATAAGGAACCTTTTTCGAACTCAGAAGTTGGTGTTTCAGTGCCAATTCTTGGTGAAGAATCTTGGCAACAGCATCATGTCTATTTTTGTACTCCGTGCCCGCGAACTTCTGACATCCGCCGGTGATGTGCTGGATAGTTTCATGTGTCGCACAGCCATAACGACAGCTATCGTCCGCCACTGAGGCATCCTTGGCGATGTACTTCATGTAATTTCTTGTTGGAATCACCTGATCCTGGATGGCGAGCATGAAGCCCTCTGTCTCAGGAAACAACCTTCCGGAAGTCAACCAGTAGTTCGACGCAGATATGTCGACGTAATCATGGTTGACCTCGTTCTGGTGCCTCCCATGCAAAGGTTTGCCAATCAGTTTCTGCATTTTACTTTCTGCAGAGTGTTCGACGGTTTCCAAGTGATCCTGGTGTAGCTTTAACGGTGTGGAAGTATCAGCAACACAAACTACTCGATGGAGTTCTGACGAAGCTGCCTTGCTCAAGAAATATTTTCGAAGTCCTTCAATTTCCTGGGACATACGGTTGGACAAATCAACAATTCCTCTACCCCCAAGATGTCGTGGTAGCTCTGTCCGTTCTATTGAGCTTTTGGGGTGATGTTTATTGTGTTTAGTCAGCATCGTCCTTATTTTTCTCTGTAAAGCTGCTAAATCGGTGGTCGTCCAAGAGATAATACCAAATGAATAGCTCAGCGCTGAGCAAGCGTAGGTGTTAATCGCTTTTATCAGATTCTTGCTGTTAAGACCAGTTCTCATTATCCTCCTCAATCTTCGGGTGAACTCCTCCGTTAATTCTTTCTTCATCTGGGTCTGATTGATTTTTCTTGCCTGTTTTATGCCCAGATACTTGTATGTGTCTCCTTCCTTCAATGCTTCAATTTCTGCACCTTCCTTGAGTTTGAACGTACCATCTTCCATTTTCCCTCTCGTTATGTTTAGCAGTCGGCATTTTTCTAGTCCAAACTTCATTTTGATGTCTTCCGAGAATCCTTCCACCATTTTCAGCATCAGTTGCATTTGTTTTTTGGTAGATGCGAAGAGTTTCAAATCGTCCATGTAAAGGAGATGATTCAGTTTCATCATAGTTCTACTGCCGCTCTTGATGGAGAATCCGTAGTCCGTAGAATTCAATCTATGAGACAAGGGATTCAGGGCCATGCAGAACCACAGAGGGCTCAGCGAGTCTCCTTGGAAAATTCCGCGTCTTATTGGAATAGGTCCTGTTGTAATGGAGCAATCTGCTGCTTTCATTTGAAGACTAGTACGCCAGGTTGACATGGCGTTTTTAAGGAACTTAACAATATTGGGATCCACCTTGTAAATCTTCAAGATCGTCAAGAGCCATTCGTGAGGTATAGAATCGAATGCTTTTTTGTAGTCTATGTACGCAGCGTAAAGATTCCTTCGCTTGGAATTATTATTATTATTATTATTATTATTATTAAACAAAAAATTGGAGCTGAGGCAAGGCCTTTAGGTAGCTCTAAATGACATTCTATAAAAAAATAAAGTTGACAGCACACTTCCAACTGAACATCACAAAAACAATCGATTGACAGAAATCATATTTCGCACCACACATCTCAAGTCCTCCGGACCTCCACGAAATAGTCATAAGAGTTCTTGAAAACGTTCACTGAGGAAGCACCAACGATCTCCGAAGGCAAACGGTTCCAGGCATCGAACACTCGATTAGACAAGAAAGACTGACGAGGGGTTGTCCTAAAATTTTCCTTCTGCAACTTGAAGCTATGGCCTCTCAGGTTGCCAGTATTGAGAGGGAACAGAGAGGACATATCGGTTCCAAACTTGCCATGCAGGGATCTGTAGGTCACAATCAGGTCTCCCCTCTCTCTTCGATCCTTAAAAGTAGTCAAGCCAAATATCTTGAGACGTTCGTCATAACTGGGGCGATTGAGGCTATATGGAAGACGAGTAAAAGATCTTTGAAGCCTCTCCAGCTTGTCCATATCACCCTTGAGGTTTGGAAACCATACTGGTCCCGCAAATTCCAAAATAGGCCTTACATAGGATTTATAGATTCTGCAGCAAACGTCGGGGCTACAACCATGGAAGGCCTTCGAAATCATGTAAGCCACCCTCCTCGTCCTGTGTGCTATCTTCTGGACGTGCATCGACCAAGAGAGATCGTCCGAGACCGTTAGACCCAAGTCATCGTGGTGTTTAGTTGCAGACAGGACTCCTCCGCTCAACATGTAAGGTTTTCTGGGGTTCTTTTTTCCAATATGTAGCACAGTACACTTATCTAAGTTGAGCGGAAGCAGCCAATCCTCACACCATTTGGAGACAACATCCAGATCGCTCTGTAAAGTTGAAGAATTTTCTGTTTTATTATAAAGCTTGGTATCATCGGCGAACTGGGAACAGGAAGACTGCAAAAGAAGTGGCAAATCGACCGTGTATAACAGAAACAGAATCGGACCAAGGACCGACCCCTGAGGAACACCACTGATGACCGGTCGCGGACACGAAATATCCCCGGAAACGCGCACTGAAAATTCTCTGCCACTCAAAAATGCTTTAATCCACATCAGTAGCCCACCTCTAATACCAAGATGTTCAAGTTTCATTAGGAGTCTTTTTATAGGTACTCGGTCAAAGGCCCTAGAGAAGTCCAAGTAGACCACATCGACAGAGGCACCGGCGTCGAGAGCTCTCGTCCAATCATCCACACATCGCAGTAGATTTGTGATCACTGATCTACCTGGCAGGAAGCCATGCTGCTCCGGTGGAATGATGTTGTTAGCCAGAAGAAAGTCTAACATCTGGCCAAGTATCACCCTCTCACAGATCTTTGAAGCCACAGCAGTCAGACTTATTGGGCGATAATTAGTTGGAGAAAGTTTGTCGCCTTTCTTGAAAATTGGTGTCACTGTCGCCTTCAGCCAAGACGAGGGTAGAGCATTAGTCTCGAAGGACTTCTCGAAAATAAGTGCTAGAGGTTCAGAGAGGGAGCCAGAGCAAGTCTTGAAAATAAAAGGTGCAAAACCATCAGGTCCGGGTGAAGAATCCGCCTTCAACGCCATCAGCTCTTTCTCAACAATCTCCTTACGGAATAAAATATTGCATAGGTCAAAACTGCAGCGTGCACATCTAACAGCCGGTAATGGCCCATCAGGCTCGAGTGTGAACGATGAGGAAAACGTGTCAGCCAACACCTCAGCCGACTCTTGGTAATCAGTACAGACGGTTCCGGAGGAATTTCTGACCAAGGGGGCAGATACTTTAGTGTTCAGAAACGACCGAACGTATTTATGAAACTTCTTGGCATTCCCCGAAGAAGCAAGCCCAGACTCGTAGTTCCTTTTTGCCTGGCTGATGGCTTTGGATAAAGTGTTCGAATACGATCGATGAGCTGCATAGTCCTCTGGTCTTCTACGCCTGGTAAACCTCTGCCAAAGCCTCCTCTTATGGCGTATCATACTGCATAAGATCTCGTCGATCCATGGTTTAGCAGGATTGATGTTGACTTCCTTCAAAGATCTATTAGCCTGTATAGTGGAGTCCAGAACATCTGAAAAAACTCTCCACATGTCGTCCACACCAGAATGTGGAATTCAACGTCAAATTTTCGAACAAATCATACAGACAATCAAATATATACACTGTAGGCAATCCAGTGTACATATTCACAAGTTTGTTATCATCCTTTATAACTTCAAAAGAAAACTTGTTTGAGAGATTCTGCAGTTGTCTCTTAAGTGTTTCATTTTCCTTTTTCAAAAAATACAGTTCTGCTTCTTGCAGTCCTGTTAATGTTGGCATTTTTCCTTGCTGGGTCTCAGTAGAAACACTTGCACCTGCATTAGATGGCCCTGGTAAGGAAGGGTCAACACATACTGGTGAACTATCAGTAAAATATTTCTCATTCCGATCACCCGTTTCAGTGACTGAAACCAGTTCCTCACATACCGTTGAATTATCATTATCCTTATTAGTATCCTCTGTTATAGAGGATGTAACTTCTACTTCTCCACTTCCTTCTTGAGATTCCTTGGTTTCGGAGAGATTTCTGTGAGTAATATTAAAATAAATTGAATAATTTGGGCTATCAGTTATATTCTTGAACATTACCTTCACTTTTTTCTTTCTGGAGACTGAAACGTGAAGAGCTTTCTCTCGTTGTGCTTGAATAAGCTTGGCAA
The DNA here is from genome assembly GCF_907165205.1 of Coccinella septempunctata. NCBI lineage: Eukaryota > Metazoa > Arthropoda > Insecta > Coleoptera > Coccinellidae > Coccinella > Coccinella septempunctata. Next base: position 32,173,580 of record NC_058195.1, read on the forward strand.
ATTGTTTTTGTCACCATTTATAAAATGGCATGAACAAATCAGTGACCATTGTGTCGGACTTCTGTCCTCCCGTCTGAAATAAGTAAAACCATTAACAACACTACCAGTCATTAAATAAAGAAATTTCAAACCTGATTAGTGAAACCCATTTTCGGTGTAAAGTTGGATCTTTTGGGAAACGAAAGAAGGAACATATTTTCCTCTCACTATAGTGGTTGCAGTCAGGAGCAAAGCACATAACCATTTTAAAATCTCTCTCACAAAAACACGAGACTTAACCTTCAAATCTTTTTCGTTTGAATTATTGCAGAAATATGTACCAGAACTTCAAAGAAATTGTATTCAATTTGAAGTTCCTTCAAAGGAGATTCACAAAAAACTTGCAAAATATTTAACTTATTCCTGCTTATCTTTTTATAATGCAAAACGGATCACCTTACGCCAGAATACACACCAATAATGGTTTGTTTGGAAACCGGCAGTCATAGAGCAATGTCAAATTGCGACGATGACGTCAGACTTATTGTCCCTATTCGCTCACTTCGACTCTCTTAAGTCCAACTTGCAACCTCCTCGTGGTGAGAGTCGGTAACGTTCCCCGGAACGGCTGATAGCAAGCAATGGCCGTGTGCGTCGTAACACGCCGACGTCACAGGACCGGTGGCGCGGTGAGCACAACAGCGAGCGTCGGACAAAGGGGCTAAGGAGCACCCCCCCTCAAGTGGCCGACTCCGCCCGAGAATCTCGGTGTTCGGCGCTCAGCTCAAGCGGAGAGGCACTGGGGTACTGTTCCCCGGGCTGGTGTGGGTTAGCAGCCCTCACCGGCTTTCATAGATAGCAGCTCAAGATTTAGGAGAGATAAATCGGCCTGAGGGCCAACGGCGGTGTACTCGGAGCACCGCCCTGCTATCGACGGACTCCGGGGGCACCCGGTCCGATCAAGGTTCTCGGTCCACAGTACAATCTCGAACACTTGAGATAACGTGTCCAGTGTGCGTCCCCCAGCGTTCCTTTGATACCACGCGGGGACTGGCCAATCACATGCGCACACACCGCGTCCCAGAGCAGGCGACTGGTCTGGCAAACCAGGAACCGTCTGGGGCGAGGGCCCCAACACAGCAAGCGGTGACTTTGTGTGTCATTTGTGCGATCCCGCAAGGGCATTCGCATCAAGCATTGGCCTAGGGGTGCACAGACAGAGGGCCCATACCGACGCGGTGAATGAGGAGATAGTGGTTGAGCGGAGAAATCGGGGATACTTCGCGGAGGAGATGAGGATTGCTGCGGCGGAGGAGGCGTATGTGAACAAGTTTGGTCGGGACAGACAGGGCCGTGAGGTCAAGTTTGTCAATGTCTTCCTGAGTCAGTTCTTCCCAGGAAGAACAATTGACTCCCTTAAGGGTATGAGAAGACAACCGGCTTATAAGGCATACCTCCAAGATGCCGCTACCTTACTCTCTTCTGCTGCGGCTTCTTCTGATCCTTCTGGAGTCCCTGATGTACCGCTTGAGACCATTGTCGAGGAACAGGAGCCTCCTCCAACTGCTTTCGTACCCAACGAAGACCCATAACTTTTAGCGCCAAGAGGTCTGTTGCTCAAGGTACAAGAGTCCGCTTATCCGGGCTCTGACATGCTGGTCTCGTTGGTTGATCATATTGAGAGTGGCCAAGACCCGTCAGAGATGATAGTGGCCAAGACCCGTCAGAGATGATAGTGGCCTGCCTCAAAGCCATGATTCCAACCTAAGGCAAAAGCAAGCGGAAGTATGTGAGGAGAAGGAGGGCCGTACCGCCTTCTAATAGAGATACTAGAAGGCGCAAGGAATTTGCCTCGATACAGTCTCTATTCAAAAAAAACATGTCGAGGGCCGCCAAACAGATTTTGGACGGGGGAGGTGTAACATCACAACCATCTCTAGAGGCGATGGTGAGCTATTGGGAGTCAATGCTCACTATAACCTCAACCCCGGTACCACAGAAACCTAGTCTGCCTGAACATCTGCAGAAATCTGTTACCGCTCAGCCAATAAGCGAGAGCGAGATCAAAGCGGTTAAAATTCCTAACGACTCTGCTCCTGGAGCGACGGCGTAACATTAACCATGTGGTCCAATGTTCCACCAGCCCATAGAGCGCTTCTCTACAACTTTGTGTTGTACCTGGGATCCTTTCCCAAACAAATTCTAAAGAGTAGAACGATTTTAGTTCCCAAAAAGTCGGCGAGTACCGAGCCCGCTGATTTTAGGCCAATCAGCATAGCGTCGGTCATTGTGCGCCAGTTACATAAAATACTGGCCAGACGAATTGTGGCTACCGGCATCATTGATGAGAGGCAGAGATGCCTGGATGACGGCTGTGCAGAAAACATCTCTGTACTAGCTGCCGTCCTCCATCACGCCAGGGAACACCTAAAAGAGCTGCATCTAGTGTCTCTAGATGTAGCTAAGGCGTATGATTCGGTTAGTCACCAGGCGATAACATCTGCCCTGACCGAGGCTGGGCTACCCGACAAGCTCGTGAGGTATGTCGCTGACACATATTCGAACAGTAGTACTGTCTTGGAGTGTGGCGGCGAGAGGTCGAAGGAGATCCCAGTGAGTGGAGGCGTTCGACAGGGCGATCCAATGTCCAGCATTTTGTTCGCATTGGTGGTGGATAAGGTGCTCCGCTTGATCCCTCCCCAAGTGAGGTACAGTGTCGGAGGCGAACCGATTAATGCGGTCGCCTATGCTGACGACATCCTCGGAGGCGGGTATGACCATCGCGCTCGAGGCGGTTGAGCGAGCCGCTCTCGAGCAAGGGTTAACATTCAACCCTAGCAAGTGTGTAGCTACCTCTTTGGTACCGTCAGGTAGAGACAAAAAGATCAAGGTTCTCACCCGGGCACAGTTCCAGCTCATTGGGGGCGACCCCGTACGTCAGCTCGGCCCTACGGACGAGTGGAGGTACTTAGGGGTCAACTTAAGCCCCCAGGAACTGCGTAAGATCAGCCCTTCCATTGAGGATGAGATTAAGAGGATCTCAAGAGCTCCACTGAAGCCGCAGCAACGCTTTAAGATCTTGCGTTGCTTTTTAGTGCCCAGGTATTACCACACGTTGGTATTATCTGGTTGCACGCTGAAGGTCCTGCGACAGTTAGACCTTCAGATAAGAGCGGCTTTAAGGCGATGGTTAGATATACCCAAAGACACTCCGCTTGGGTACTTTCACGCGTCGGTTAAAAACAGTGGGCTCGGGATTCCCGCATTCGTCACCACGATCCCAGGAATGCTCAGAGACAGGCTAAGCCGGCTGCAGGACTCGTCCTCAACAGCCGTGAGGTCTGTCTCCAACACTGAGTGGGCCCGGCATAAAATAGCCTGGGCGGAAAAGGCTCTGTCCTTGGGAGGTGACAGACTTTTCTCTGCAGAACATCGCAGACAGTACTGAGCGAGGAGGCTATATGCCTCCAACGATGGTGATGAGTTGCGGGAGAGTGCGGGGTGTTCTGCCTCCACTAGGTGGATCGATGCTGGCAGCACGGGCATACCCGGAAGGGATTATTGCCAATACCATCACGTGCATGTCAACAGTCTGCCATCCCGGGTTCGTACTTCTAGGGGTCCGAGAACAGCCCTCACCAACATCAATTGCAGGGCTGGGTGTCGTAGCATGGAGACAACGGCGCATGTGATACAGTCTTGTTTCCGGACCCATGGGGGAAGGATCAAGCGTCACAACGCCGTGTGCAACACACTCTCTGGCTTCTTTAGGAAGAAAGGGCTAACCGTTATGTCTGAGCCGCGCCTACGAACAACAGTGGGCTTGCGCATACCCGACATGGTCGTCGTGATGGGTGAGGGAGCGTGGGTGATAGACACTCAGATCGTGTCCGGTGGCCCATCACTGGACGGCACTCATGAAAGCAAGGTAGGGAAATACAACATCGATCCTGTTAAGGATCAAGTGGCCAGGCTAGCCAACGTCCCCGCATCTTCTGTGAGTGTGACCTCTTGCACCCTTTCCTGGCGAGGAGTGTGGTCAGGGAAATCGGCAACTTCCCTGAGAGACGATCTGGGAGTTCCACTGGGCCTACTCTGGGGTATAACCACAAGAGTATTGCAAGGGTCCCATACCAACTGGACCCGATGGAACCAAATGACTGGCATGGTTCCACTCCCGAGAGCCGGGGTTGGATAGGGTGTTTGCGGGGACAAATTACCCCAGGGCAACCTGCGCCCAGAACAACACAATCCGGCTGCAGGAAATAAAGTCGTGCTCGCCCCCCGCATGAAGGGGCGGGAACAGAGGATGGTTTTAGTGGGTATTGCTCTTCGGGAGCAGAGTGAGTCCCACATTTCATAAGGATTTCCTCCTCTCTAAAAAAAAAAAAAAAATATTTTGTACAATACTTTCATTCGCCCTATGCTTCACAACGCTATTTATTTCCATCCTAATTCAAAAACGGATCGATGAATTCATCTCATTTTCAACATGTACAATCAGAAGGAAGGAACAAAGAGACTCTCGTTTCGTTTTTGAAAAAAAAAATGAATATTTTTCTGTTAATCTCAGTTTGAAAATGGTGGTATTTTTATATGAGTATAAATTCGAATGCAGAAGTGATGGTTCGAAATGATCAACGAGAGTATTTTCTTAAAGAGACCTTCTTCATGATAGCAAAAAAAAAATTAATTTTTTTTTCAATTTTCCTTGATTTTTGAAGGAAATAAAATTAATTCACCCGCCTCGCGTCAAACTCCACCCTTCTATTTCTGAGTAGCCAATCACAATTCACTTTGCTCTTGCATTGAGATTTATGGCCAAACAGTCGACAAGCTTTTATGACTTTTATGAGGGTTAATTTTATAATAACAAAAGGACGGGTGGTACTCGACTCTTGCAGAAAATTCCATACAAACAATTATTTATAAACTTGATTTATAACATCCACCTAAAATTTACGTGAAAATAACGTTTTGGGTGTCGGACTATACCTATGTATATAAAATTTATAAAATGCGAAAATTCGTTATTTTCACGAGTCATCGTAAGTTTCGGCTAATTTTGTTCATCGTGAAAGATAATCAGGGCCGCCGTCAGGACCGGCAAACTGGACACCCTGCCGGGGCGGCACATTCTGGGGGCGGCAAAACAGTTGAAAACGATACCAATTTTCAATACAAATTTTTTTTTCTTCAAAATCGAAAAGAGGAACAATATTAATTATTATAGTGAAATCGAAAAGGCGGTTATTGCGCTTGGTCGCCAAACAATTTACATATGTTCACAAAGTACCGAATAAAAATGCATTTCGAACAGAAACAAGGGGAATACCCTCATAAATAACTATCAAAGGCAGCCTGTAAATATTTCCACCGCAGTGGCCACTCACTGTCCAATTTTTTTGAGTTATTGCTCTCTAGCCAGTCGGCCTCTTGATAAACGTCACGGACTGTATAGTTTTTGGGACTTCAAAGATAATTCGGACATAATTTTTATATTCTGTTTACTAATCTGAATTCGAAATGTTCATTTATGGAAGGGATTCAAAGTACTTGAGAAGCAAGAGTACCTAAAAACAGTATAAACCCTTTAGAATAATATATCGTACTTATACGAATTGAGACTGTTGTAGATTTTCATATATCTCTTTATCTGTGGAGTTTATAATTTAAAATTTTCAAAGGTTTCACTACATGTATTTTACTGTATGATACCGGCGCTGGCGTAATTAGTAGATATAAAACCCACTCTTTTGTATTCCCTTTTTCTTATTGTTTTTTTAGAGTCAACATTTACTCAATTTATAAAAAGACTTATCTCTAAATATCTACATTTTGTACAGGTTGTACATTATTTCATAAAGAATTATGTGCTTAAACTCAATATAGTCACAGCAAGGTGGCAAAATAACATTTTGCAGGGGCGGCGAAATTTCATTATGTCGGAGCGGCAAAATGTCTGGCGGCGGCCCAGAAGATAATTATAAATGAGATTCAAATTCCGTCCAGTTGGGTATATTCTTTGTGAAGAAAGGTAGGTACATATAATATAATTTTGTAATCCTAGCTCAGGGAAGGTATATAGGGTATAAACACTGATGAGTTCATAAATTTCGAACCTATTCTTGATCTTGTTATAATTCTCAGAATCGGTTCACTTTACTGTTCGTGAAAGGAAAAATTCGTTGAATGCCTTCCTCTGAGAGTTTACAGATGACTCAGAAATATATTTCTGCTAAGTTGTAAAACTTTCCCGAAATTTCAACATCCCACCCCACTGTATGGTCACAGGGTCTATATATATATCAAAAAATTTTGCAGAAGCAACCTTAGTTTTCTCCATATGTTTATGCAGTTGAGTTGTGTTCAAACGTAGTGAGTGTAGTAGTATTATTTGTTATTTACAATATCGAGAATTTTTGCGAATATGGCGAAATCGTTATCCATCAAAAATTCATAAAAAAAACGGCGAACTCAAATTTAATGAAAAAATTAAATATTGCAAGGTTTGTACTTTATCATGAATCATAATTTTAAAATTTGAGGGAAATGAATGATGAATTTATCTTCCATTAATTTTAGACAAGCGGCTTTGACTAATTTGAAAAAAGGCGATCGTATAATAGCTCAGAACACAATATTAGATAGAAATGTGTAAGTAATGAATTCGACGTAGAAAGTGATGGTGTGAGGGAAAAAGTTGATAATTTTTTTTTTCTAGAGAAGAAGTTGATAGTTTGCCGGAATTAGAAAGGGAGATTGACTCCACTTATCAATCAATAAAAGATTTGTTGCATGGTCGTCGCATTGTGAATATAGGACATATTCTTTTTGAGTATGAGAAAATTATTAGGCATAGCGAGAGATGCACTATGGGAAGGATGGCTTTCGTGAAAGAAACCAGATTTGGTTTGATCTCGCGACTTCATTTCTTTTGCGACAATTGTGATGAATCGATGATATTGTGCACCGATCCGTCAAACAAAGATAACGATTTGTCTAGTGCCGTCGTGTGGGGCAATTTATCTATAGGTATTGGCAAAAACCAATGCAAGGAATTGTTTGCGGTGATGGATATTCCTTTCATGACACAAAAAACGTTTATTCGTAAAACTTGTCAAATAAAAAAGGTAAGTTTCTCACCCCCCTGTTTCCTTCTATTCAGAATCGAAAAGGGCCATTTTATATTATCGCCATTAGTCAAATTTGTTCTTAGAAGTATAGTTTTCAATTTTCAAACTGATACATTTATAATGATTCAGATTTGGGAAAGAAAAATGCTCGAAAATATGTTGCAAGCTAGCGAAGAAGAAAAAAAAATTGCCATTGAAAAAGGCAACATAAATGCTGATGGAACACCGTTCATAACAGTAATAGTAGATGGTGGATGGTGCAAACGAAGCTATGGATTCAATGCGGCTTCTGAAGTTGTGAGTGCAAGTTTACTATTATAATATATACAGATCATATTCTTCAAATTATTTTGTATGATCTGATCATCATTTGGAATGCTTCATACATCAAAATTTTTCAGGGAGTTATTATTGGCGCTGAGACAAAAAAACCACTATTCTTAGGGGTTAGGAATAAAGCCTGCTCTGCATGCTCCTTCTACAGAAACCGCAATATAGCTCCGAAATCGCATATTTGCGCAATGAATTTTAGTGGTCCGTCTACTGGTATGGAACAAGACATTATTGTAAAGGGGTTTTCTAAGAGTATAGAACACCATGGAGTTATGTACAAATATTTAATTGGTAAATACAAAACCTTCCATTAGGTTATATTTTCAATTTCTTTCACATATTTCATTTCTCCAGTTGACATTGATGTTTCAGGTGATGGTGATTCGAGTGTAGGTATATGCGAGAGTTAGTAGAAAAGGTTTCGTATGGCAGGGATGTTGTCAAAATTGAATGTGCCAATCACATGACTCGTTGTGTGAGTGATAAACTCCACAGATTGTCTAAAAACACCTCTTTCAATATTTCTAACAGAAAAATTTTAACTAAAAAATATGGGCCTATTAGTGATATTGAAAGATTAGTCAAGTGTGTTAGAACAATCGTGAAGAATACTGCACAGGACACTACCATGTTTTTGGAAATCACAGCAACTGCAGGTGAGCCGTGTGTTTTGTTTCATAAGTGTTGACTAAACTTCGACCATATTTCCCTTACAGAGATTCCTACTGTAAAAGGAAAAATTCCGGGGAAGAAGATTATACCAAAAATATGACTCCTGATTTTTTCATGGAAATTTTGACAAATGTAGAGCCCATGGTAAATAAAGCCGATAGATTGATTGATAATGAAACTACGAATCAAGCGGGAAGGTAAGAGTAACCCAATTCTGAGTTTATTTTTAATCGTGCTATCAATTTATCTATAATTGAAACCATATTTTCTCAGGTATATGGCTCTTGTTGCAAAATGTACTGGAGGTAAGAGGGTGAATTTTAGTGGGTCCGTTTCCTACACAGTTCGGGCTTACGGAGCAGCCCTTTCACATGCTGCTGGTCCTGCCTGGCACCTATACACTTGGAGAGGTTCTTTAGGGGTCAACACAGAAAAAACTTTCCTTAGGAGGAGGAAAATTCACGAAAGGAGAAGGGAGAAATTATTGAGCACTTCAAGAAAAAGGAAAACTCTCTCCAATGACCATGATTCCAATTATGGTCCAGATGCTGCCCAACCTGACATCACTGAGGAAGAAATGTCCTCCAAGAAGTCAGAATTTTTAAATATTCTCAGAAATAGAATATCTGACTCGTCGAAGTTGAAGGATTTGGAGGAAAAAACTCGTGGGCAGCATGACAATGCACTTTGGAGGCAATACAGGCAGGACTATCTAACATCCTCGAACTTTGGTTCAGTAGTGAAAAGAAAATCGACTACTCCTTGCCACAATTCTGTGAAAGTCCTTCTATATAAAAAGCAATTGAATACCGCTGGAGTACTTTATGGCAGGATGAACGAAAGTAAGGCGGTATCACTATATGAACATTCAAAAAATATAAAGGTTACCCGGTGCGGATTATTTATTGACCCTGAGTATCCATTCCTGGGAGCCTCTCCTGATGGATTGGTTGGGGACGATGGTTTGATAGAGGTCAAATGTCTCCAATCAATCAAAGGAAAGCTAAGGGACTATGAGAAACCGCACTGCTTCACTATCGAGGATGATAGAATAAGGTAATTCTAAGCAAATTCGTAATGTTCGAAGAAATATAATTTTCTATCATTTTTAGGCTGAAAAAAATCATAATTATTTCTACCAAGTGCAAGGACAGTTGAATATCTGCAAAAAAAAATTTTGTGATTTCGTTCTATATACAGATGAAGATTTCCACATAGAAAGAATAGAATGTGACGAGGCACTGTGGAGAAATATCATGTTGCCAAAGCTGGAGCAGTTCTATATGAATTGCATTCTTCCTGAAATAATAGATGGAAGAATACCAAGAGGAATGCAGCACGGGATATGAATGAAACAAGGCAATAATTTCGAACAATCAAGAACTCAGGAGACTAGTGGACTACGACTCAAAGGAAGACAGAAGGAGAATGCGAATTTACCGAAGGAGACCAAGAGATCAATTAAAAAGAGATTAAAATAACAACAGAAACAAAATTCAATCAAGTGTTAATCCAATAGAGGATAAACACATATATCCCAGCACGATAGTGTGCGAGAAGAAAACCGACCAAGAGATGAATGGTTTATATAGGCAAATGCCCGGAACCAAAATTCAAGAAGCAGTTGAGGGTTTTTAGTGGGTCTCGAGCTCAGGAGAGTTAGAAACCCCACACTGTTCCCCCTCAGGAGAGGCTGGTTCGTCTGTCTTGCAGATTTTCCCCCTGCTACAGCAAAAAAAAAGTTGTACAAATAAAATATTTCGAATTTCCTACAGTCTTTTTTTCCAGATCATCAGTATTCTAAATAATTATACCTATTCACTATCATCACAGCAATAATCATTAATTCGGGGCCTGAATTTGTATACTGCAAGATATTTCTGTTCTTTCTCGATCCTAAAGCATCATTAACTGATGCAATAAAATGTCTGCATATTTTTTGTGCTCGTTTCTGATTCTTTCGGACCAAAGCTCAATTAAGAATTTTTCGATTTTCAACAATATTCATTTCCGCGTCTATGTCACTAACATCGCGCTGAAACTCCTATGAGTGGAAGTGATTCGAAATAAACCAAATCTTTAGTAGATCCTTTTATTAGGGATAATAAACACATAAACTCAACTATCCTTCGCTTGCCGTCCCCTCAGGCAAAAGGTTTTGTAGCGAAAAAAGTGGGTGGAGCTATTGTCTTTGTGGGACGTAAATATGTTCAGTTAAAGAAATTTTCATATAGTGCCATCTAGCGGAATTCACGTTTCGAGAGAACGGGTATAACACCCTTAATATAGAAGATGTGAATACGCGCGGGAAAACGACTTGAGTAGAATTCACTAACTTAATATAGACGATGTTAATACCAGCGGATACTGAGGGATAATGTGGATCAAGAAATTCTCAAGTCGGTATATTATTCTAATTTTCAATCACTTGTGAGTTATGGATTAGTGTTCTGGGGAGGATCTTCGTCTGTACAACGTGTTTTTACTATTCAAAAGTGGGCAGTTAAGAGTGTAGAGGAGTGTTTAGACAGAATAATATTTTAACTGTTTACGGATTGTATTTATACAAAATCCTTTTATTTTTTCATAAGCACAAGTCTTACTTCACACAGTATCAAAATCGGAATAATACAATACATATAGGTCCAATTGCTCTAATCTTAATGGTGTTGTATTTTTGATATATATTTTCATTTTTTGATGTTTTGTAAGTTGTTGTTGACCTGTTTTCTTTTCTTTGATGTGAATATTTGTCAATGATATGGAAAATAAATTACTATTCTATTCTGTTCTATTCTATTCTATTCTATTCTATTCTATTCTATTCTATTCTATTCTATTCTATTCTATTCTATTCTATCCTATTCTATTCTATTCTATTCTATTCTATTCTATTCTATTCTATTCTATTCTATTCTATTCTATTCTATTCTATTCTATTCTATTCTATTCTATTCTATTCTATTTTATTCTATTCTATTCTATTCTATTCTATTCTATCATTACATGACCTACGATTGAGAAACATTAGGCAAATTTAATCTTTTCAATTGATGGAACTGAACATTCAAAATGTCGATATTACAAGAGTGAGAATTGAATGTTGACATCATTCTACAGATTGGCGCATTTTGGATTATATTAATTCTGCTGAACGGAAGAGCAAATAATTCGCGGGATCTTAGTCTTCTCTCCGGTACTCTAAAACCGATAGATTCCAGAATTTCCGGGGCATGAAGAATACCATTGACAAATTTGAAAAGCAAACAAATATCATTTAATATTCTACGATTTTCTAAGCTCAATATTCTGAAGCTTAATTGGATGTTGGTGTAGTCGTGGTCAACAATTGGGATTTTACTTCTGTAGGACAAGAACTTCATGAATTTATGTTGCCCACTTTCTAGTCTTTTCACATAACATCTATACTGTGGATTCCATATTGACGTCGCAAAGTTAAAAACTAAGTTTACTGAACACAAATGGATAATAAAGGGTTTCACTTCTCCCGAACAACCTCCCATGTCTGAGAGTAAACCCTGAGCATTTTATTCGACGTCGCAATAACTTTTTTAATGTGCAGGTCGAATGTTAACTTTGAGTCCAGAAGAACACCCTTATCTCTGATGGCATCTGCGTGCTTTATAATCACTTGGTCGACAGATGTTGACATTTCTGCTTATTATATCTTAAATTGTATTGGTTTTTGAGAATTACCCAAGCTTCGCCAAGTCTAACTTACTCTGTATATGAATTATCTTGGATGTTTCATTCCTCCTGATAAGAATGTTCCCATTTTGAGTCCAGGCGTACTTATAATTTTTTTCTTCAGCTGTGATACGGTCAGATCGAAAAAGTCTTTCATTTTTTGTTGTAAGGTTATCACCAGTTATTTTTTTTATTAGGGAGAGGTCGGCACCAGCTAGCTCTTTTTGTATATTGGACGCCACGTGATTTAAATAGAAATGTTATCACTCTCATGATTAGATATTAGGCATAAGAAAGCACGAAACAAAAATTATAAATATCTGGTGTATTCGATCTGAATGAATCCAGTATCGATATAAAGCCCTGTACACTGAAGTGCGCACGCCAGCGTATAGTTCACTAACAAATCTACAATTAGATATCGAATGCGACAAGATAATAATTCGCTGATAGTTATGCATACAAAAAAAAAATATTGACAGTTTTTTTATGTTATTCGAATTGATGCTTTCGTAAGAAATTTATAAATGGAGTGATCTGAGCTTTCTGCGGCTCAATAAGCTCAAGATTTGGTACTGAGCTCTTCGTTCGGGAACAGCTGAATCGATCCACAAAAGGATAGTAAATGATGGCTTCCACCAATTTCCTCACTCGATGAACTCAGGTCGACGAATTAGGAACAGGTAATTTATAGCTGGTGAATACAATAAATCGATGAAGATGTAATACAGCACACTGAGAGAACGAAATAGTGAAATTACAGTGAAAATCTTGGGTTATTTGTGACCAACGATAATCACTGGAATTTCACAAGGAATATTTTGAAACGAAAACCTTGTAAAATCACAGAAAATATAAATCACAAGTTGGTTGTGATTTCACATGAAATTTTTTCTAATGATTTTTCTAGAAACTAAACCTGTGAATACTCATTGTGAAATCACAATGGAATTTTATGGTATCAACTGTAAAATTATATTTATTCTGTGAATTCGCAAAGGATTTTTACAGAAGTAAATTGTAAAATTAAAAAATTTTGGAAAATTACAGGATTCATTGTGGAATCACCTCTTGGTCTCGCGAAAATACGTCGTGAAATTTAGCATCAATTAGTCCGTAAAATACTATAATGTTGTGAATAAACAGAGCAGATTCACAGAATTTAATTGTGAATTTCAAGTATTTGTTAAAATTCCAGAATTCATTGTAGAAATACCCCACACCTTTTTAAAATTACTTCGTGAAATAACCATGAAAATTACTGGATAATTGTCTTTATTTTGTTATTGATCAAAGTAGTTGTACAGAACTAAATTTGGCACAATCACTGCCTAAAATATACATCAATTTGAAAAAAAACATTAGATTAATTAAAAATAACAACTATAACATAAATTATAGTCATCAATAGGGAAAAAATTTGAAACATTATATCAGTTAAAAAACAACCACAACATGAAATTAATATAATCTTCAACATAAAAAACAATATGAAACATAACATCAAACAAAAACAACAACCACAAATATCACCTAAAATGATTAAACATTTTTCTCAAAATATAAAAAAAAATCAACATAATTGTGAAGCATTCAACTGTGAAATATCAGCTTCTGAAAATATTGATATAAGTATGCGCTTATTTAGCGGTTCATATCATAAGAGTAAAAAATTAAAATTCAAAAACAAAGTATACCTAGTCTTCTTCTAACAAAAAAAACACAATCTTCTGGAATAGATAAATTTATGAATTTGTTTTCTATAAAACTTGCTTTTGTCGTGCTTGACTTACTTCCATAATCCGGATGAATGTTGAAATGCATCCTTCGGAACATCTCCATAGATTAAATTGAGGGCCTCCCTGAATACATAGGTTGTAAACGTAAACACATATCGTTTTTCCATAAAGAATTCGTATCGGTGGTTTATTCCTGAAAAAAAATGAAATAAGTAGGAATCCAATAGGCAATATTTCGATACAGAATAATTGAATAATAAGTTGTATGCATGCGGTGTTCAATTTTTTTCATTAATATCTGCCAAAGGAAAATCACAAATCGAAAAAATAAACATCGCTTTCAAAAAATGTGAACTATCTACTTACCAGTATATATTTCTTTTGTCACACACTTGAAACCTTGAAGGAACTTGGAAGGCAGAATTACTTGGAACTTGAAAGAACTAAATCATAGGAAACAAAAAACTGAACCATGTATAACTCTTCGCACTTCAGAGTTCTTGAAGACACAGTGGATCATTCCAGAATGAATTGGGTTATGGGATGGGGTAAGTTAGAAAGTTAGTGAGTATCTACGATAGGATATGGGATTGGGCAACGAGCAGGTGCCAGTTGCAGGAAAGGTTTTGATTGGCCACAAAATGAATCTAGAAGCAGATAAAAGTTGTGATTTTACAATTGCATTATGAAATTCCATTGAAGCTGTGAATTCGGATCCAGCCGAGCGACGTCACGTACCGCATAGGTGGAAAATGACTTGATATTTGCAATCATATTGTAATATTACGTTCAAGGTTCAAGCTATGAATGTGTTTAACACATTTTTAAAATAGATATTTTACAAAAATACCCAGACTTACGAGTTTTTTCAGCAGTAGGTACCTACTCAAAATATTTTCTGACCAAGTGACAGAATTTGTTTTTCGATTATGGTTGAGGAGGAATGCAGGAACCTATAATCTCCTTAATGAATTATACAAAGAATAGAATGAAATATATTTTATTTATATCTTCAGAAATGTATTCATATAAAGAACAAGTCGAGAAAAAAATTTCTACAAAAAACGTCATTGTGGACTGTCTCAATGCGATGAATAAATTAGACAAAGAGTATGGACTCTATGTTGTACTGATGGATCAAAATTAGAAAGAGGTACAAGCATTGGGGTGTGTGGACACAGATCAATATAAGGCAGCAGTCCAAAATGAGGAGGGAAGGAAGCATTAAAAAAAATCCTGTACACACACTCCTAGACATGCAGAGAATAGTTATAACAACAAAAAAATTCGTCTTTCCTTCACCGATCTACACCGGAAAGCTCCTGGAGCTGCCACTAGATGAGCTTCTGAAAAGTCAGCTTCAGATGAGACTCTTCGTGGATCGGAAAAAGAACAGCACAATTTTGGCCTTCGTAAGATCAAGATCATCAGTTGTTTATTAAATTTCAAGCGGCATCTTTGGAATGCTCTAATGGAAACCGATTGATCTATTTTTTTTATTCTGTTTTCATATGCGAGAGAAATATTTTGACCATAATAAATTTCAACAATTTCGCGTAAGATTTTCCTCTTGCTGTAGACATGTAAATAAAAAGTGTTCTATCCTTGAAGGAAATTGTGCCGCGATATCATGTTGTAAAATTATATTTTTTCGTGGTAATTTCACAACCCCCTTAATAATACATTGTATAAGCACATTTGTGAGGGAATTTTAAAATTAAAAGGGTTCTGCATTGTAATTCTACAACACAACATTTTCTTCTTCGCAAATTCACAAGAAAAATTCTCAAATCACAATAACTTTGTGAAATAACGTTGTGAAATCACATTTTCATGTGATAATTCACAAAATTATTGTAATTAAAAAAAAAATCAGATCACAATAATGTTGTGAAATTACCGTTTCATGTTGAAATTCGCAAATTTATTGTAATATTGCATTGCAGTTGTAATTTTTCAGGTGAATATTACAACCCTTGTGATATCACAGAGAATTAACACATATTTTCTGTAAATTTCATATTCACTGTAAATATACATGATAGTTTTACATTTTTCATGAAATTTCGCAACACCCTTGTAGAAACATCCAGATATTAGTTGTGAAAAAAATAATCCAACTGTGTAACTGTAACCTGTCCAGCTAATATGTGGGTAATTTCACATTGTAACCTCAAGATTTTTCTCAGTGCACAGAAAGGAAAAATCCTGTGGTGTTGTGCGAGCTTATTGATAAGAAGATTTTGTGTTGCCAAATCCAATAAAGAAATTATTCTACTTCGAAGAGAAAGGACAAGTATGAATAATTAATAATAATACAACAAATTCTCAGAATATACATCCGCCCATCGTATCCAATAATCGATTTAAAAAGTTCGAAATATAATCAACAATCGGAAAAATTCTCTGAAAACCAATCTTGAACTGAAAATATGTTAATAAAGATTTAAACATATGCCGCAACAACGACTATTCACAGATACATCTGTAGCATCGACACATTTTTTATTGAAGGAAACTTATAACGAGAAACAGTTTCCTTCGGAATTCATGATTGAAAGAAGGAAACTGACTCAAGCAAAGCGACCTGCGATAAGGTGCTCATTCACATAAAATCTATTCGACAGGCCGTTCAAGCTGAAACCTTTCCCTTTGCCATTCACGCTGCGCTTATTCTTGAAGCCCGTATATCCACAGTGCGAGGCTGCTCGCTGCGAATGCCTCGCGCCGTCTGCCTCAGGGTGAGGCATACGCTTTTCAGCTAGTTTTATTACGAATGCTCACTGCGAGCACGCGAACCACCCGCATTCGTATTGAAGGCAGTGTCTTTGATGAGAAATGTGCAAGTTGCTGCCGTCGAACAGAGACGTCATCTTTTTTAGTTCTTTCATCGAAACATTCATTAAAAGTGATATTTCGCGCCACATGTCTTCTCTCTTGTTTTTATTGTATAAATCAGGGTGTTTCGAGTCCCACAGTAAACGTTAGTTCCATAAAACTTCACTAATTGTCTGATCATGTCATGATTATCCATGTTGAATGACAGTATCGTTGTGGAGGTTTGTTGGTTTGTAGAATTGTGTCTTTTACGGTATAAGGCAGACAGCACAGGTATCCACTTGACGAACAGCTCGAGGCGAGGCACCTTTGAGCACCGCTCTTTCACCGACAAGCACACGGCTCGAATTGTGCGGCGCAAACGCCTCATAGCGAGCAACCCCGGAATCCAAATTCCAAATTCCAATTCCAAAGAATTCGCAAGGTCAATGGCTCCATTGAAAACGTCGACATCCAACTCGAGCATGGAACAATAGTCACGGCGGCGTACAACAGACCCACCAATAAATTCTCAACGAATTGTATTAGGACCCTCCTCATGGGAAATTCTTGCCTCCTTGTCGGTGACCTTAATGCTAGACACGAAAACTGGAACTGCGAAACCCGAAATACTAACGGTAATAGATTGAATCACTTCCTTGAAACCAATATTGATTATACACTGCATGAAATAACACCACCCCCTCAACCATTGATTTAGTTATATCTAAAAACATTAAAAACATATCAGATTTAGATTCGAGAAGCGAACTCTCCTCGGATCATAATCCAGTAATATTCACCATCACCGTAGGAAACATCGAAAAGGTACCCGAAAAATTAGTGTTTGACTACTCAAACACTGACTGGCGTACATTTCGTAAAATATTAGATTCCAAAATTAAAATGAACAATAACATAAACAATGCCCACACCCTCGAGTTGGAAGTAGAGAATTTCACGAAAGACCTCATTTACGCTCGCGATAAAACTACATCCAAAACCCCCATAAAACCCCCCCAGGACAAACTCCCCCAGCATATCGTCTCCCTAATCAAATTCAAAAACAAAGTGTGAAAGCGCTGGCAATCTCACAGATTAGCCGCAGATAAAACTCTCCTCAACCACACCACGAAAGAAATCCAATCCCTAATACTAGAATTCAGAAATGAAAAGTGGGAAGAAAAACTGTCTAACCTCAATCCCCAAGATAACTCTCTCTGGAAAACAGCCCAGATTTTCAAGAAAAAACACACTCCAATTCCCACTCTAGTGAAAGCGTCTTCCACATTCTCGACTGATGTAGAAAATGCGGAGGTAGGGGAGACTACTGAGCATTGATACATGGGGAGGCTTGATACATGCTTATATCCGCGGTCTGTAGCCGTTTTCAAAAGTAATATACTGGTGAACACTTTTCTCTGGCAGAAAGTACTACATGACCTTAATCTGTAAGGCTAACAGTAGTTCGTTCGTGAAATATTCAACAAAGAGTGTTTCGAGGTGAGAAATTGTAAGTATTTACTCAAGTTACCTAAGGGTTTTATGATCATGCATTAATTTTTCGGCATAAACAATTATTTGACTGGGAAATATGCATAAACCTACTTAATTTACTATTTTATTAGGTTGCCAAAATGTATGGGTATAAAATGAAAACATAAATTACTTTAAAACTTGCTTTCAGGGAGGTTTGAGACATTTAGGGTGGGGAGGCCTGATACATGTATCATCTTTAAAAAATATTCCGGAGCTGGTTGGACAGGCCTACATAAAGGCGTTTTTACCATCCAACCTACCTTCTGAACATGTTTCTGCACCTACGGGACCAAAGCAAACCAGTATCATTGCTGACCTACCTACTGATCTAGTAATTCTGGATCAGGCGTCAGGTGTGCTCGCAATGGTGCCACGAAGAATGTGACCGTGTTATAAATGGCACAAAAATGTTTATAGGTATGTGACATTTGCAAGTGATAACAATGAGGCTTATATTTTCAGTTTATGTGTCTCATGCCTCCCAGTACACCGTATCAATCCTCCCATATGTGGGGAGGCTTGAGACAGTTTGCATGTTTTTTGTTTAACCTTTTTTTACTGAATAGAATGTTTATATTTTAAGAGTTCTATATTTATTTCGTTGAACGATTAATCGAAGAATTATATAATGTTATAAAAGTCCTGTTTCTTCATATAATTCATTTTACAAAAATAAATATTCCAAAAACGTATCAACCCTCCCCAGTCTCCCCTACTCGCGGAAACTTTCGAAGAAGCTCACACAATCTCCCAAACCGACAGTGAAGAGCAGACAAAATTAATCGACAGCGTCAAAGAATTTCTAGAAAAAAATAAAAACCCCAAACCCGACCAAACCTATTACACCAATCCCACAGAAATCCATGACACCATTAAATCCCTCCCCAATAAAAAAGCCCCTGGCTCTGACGAGATCGATAACAGGCTTATCAAGAATCTTTCTAAAAAAGCCATAGTGCAACTCAACTACATAATTAACGCCATCATTGCATTACAGCACTGGCCGAAACAGTGGAAAATGGCAACGGTAGTACCTATCCCCAAACCAGGGAAAGATAAAACATCCCCTAACAACTACCGACCGATAAGCCTGTTATCGAACCTCAGCAAAGTAGTAGAAAAAATCCTATTAATTAAAATAAAAAAATCACCCGTAGACTCAAAATTAAAGACATCTATCAATTTGGTTTCAAGGAAAAAAACAGCGCCATCCAGCAAATTTGCAGAATAGTGGTTGACATCACGAATAATTTCAACCAAAAAAATCATACTGTCATGGTCCTATTGGACATACAAAAAGCTTTCGACAAAGTCTGGATAGAGGGCTTAATCTATAAAATGATCAAGCTCAACTACCCACCATTTTTGATCAAACTTATTCACGCGTACCTAACTAACAGAAAATTCAGAGTTAGAATAGGTACAGAAAACTCTAGCATAAAAAATATCACCGCAGGGATAGTACAAGGGTCAGTCCTTGGACCTAGGCTCTTCAATACCTATGTCCAAGACATTCCCACACATCCTAACACAAAAATTGCAGTGTTCGCAGACGACACTGCAATATATGCACATTCGCGCTTCGCAACTGAAGCAAACAATGAAATCGACTCCCATCTCAAAATACTACTTAAATATTTTGAAAGATGGAAAATTAAACTCAACGAAAGCAAGACAAAACAGATCGTGTTTAGCAGAAGGGTCAACGACAAAATCATCAACCCCCCACTTAAAATCAACAATCACACAATCACCCCCAAAAACTCCGTCAGATATCTAAGTAGGTATCGAACTGGATAGCAGGCTGAACTTCCATAGCCACATCCAAAAATCGCTTAACAAAGCATACACAGCGAAGAAAAACCTCTACCCCCTGCTCAACAAAAACAGCAAAAGAACAAAAAACTCCTATACACATCCCTAATTAGACCCCTAGTCACGTACGCCGCCCCAGCATTTTGTCATCTCCGGCCGTTTCCCCTCAGGCCCATTCAAAATTTCCAAAACAAAATGCTTCGTCTCATCTCGAACAGGGACAGCTACACGAGAATTTCTGACCTCCACGAAATCACAGATCTCCCCACAATCAGAGATCATTTCGATCGCATATCGAATAATTTCTACGAATTCCATTGTCGTACCCTACCTACACCCCCTACCCTATCAGAACCTTCCCGTCTTCCTCAAACCCCACCCCCCAGCCCAATCACCTCCCCCAACCCCTTCCTGAAAATATCTCTGGAATAATATCTTTCAAATTACAGAACAACAACTGTACCATTGGGCAACGAAACTGGAACGACGTTACCGCCATGACAGACGGCGCGCGCTGGCCACTCCCCCAGCGAATCCGGACCAACCACAAGGTATCAGACCGACAGCTGGATTGCGAGGGATCACTGAGGGAGGGGTCAAGCGCGCCTAGCCAATGGCGGCCGGGCGGACAAGGATCGCTGAACCAATATTAAAATTTTCAAATATGAATTTTAAATAATGTATATACTGTATATAATGTAAATAACTGTACATAGCCCCCACTCCCCCCATTAACAAAAACAGGTTTTTTTTTTTTTATTTTTCCTGTGAGCCTAAACAAAACTTAAAATATCAAAGCAAAATGAAATTACCAATTATTTATAACTTCTAGACATACAGAACCACAAACGTGGATAATACTTAAAAAGTAGGAATCATGAGCACGACCCAATATTATAAATGTACTGTATGCATAATTGTAACAAAAAAAGCACAATAAACGTTTTGAATTTTGAATTTTGAACCCCGGAATCCACAGTTCGAGGCCAAGCCAAGCATGCGCCACGAGTACAAATTATACACGGTTGGATTTTCTTGAAAATATACGCATAGAGAATGAGATTTCCAGAAACATTAACTGCTTGAATAACGTGCGTTCAAAAAAATTCGTCGTCAAGTAGGCTATGGAATTTTAAACGTCGATATTTCGTGTCTAAACGTAATTCTTAGCTCGTGCTTTACTATTTTCCTGGTGAACTGTCATTTTAGCATTTTGGGTTGTTGTTGAATTGAAATTATCAGCAAATTATAAATATGGTTTTTACGGACGTGTGAAAGACTTTCACTATTGAATTCTACTTCAAAATTGGAAAGAAAATTGAAGGAAAATGGAAATATTCTGTTCCGGCGACTTCATGGAAGCCTATGTTGCTGTAGATTTTTAAGAATGAATTTTTCCATTGTACTGTTTTGGGATGTGTTGACGAAACAGGTATGTTCAAACAAAAAAGGAAGTGGTATACCAAAAAAGAAAACTCTAGAGTTCAGTAATAATGAAAACATGGTGACAGAAGCTCGCAAACCTCTCTTCAGATTTTATCTCAAGTGGATGGAGTATCCGTTGGCATATGCCACCCGATTTTGAAAAAAAGATATCCATTTGTTTCCATAAAGATTGACATGTTATCAGAAAACTGAAAAGGTTGTGATTTGTGATTACCTAACCTTGTAGCATCCGAGAAAAATTGGAGTTCAGTATCATACTGAACTGATGCATACTGACAGTATGCATCAGTCAAAGGCAAAATGTGGACCTACTTTTATGGAACTTCAATAGCAGAACGTTATGAAGGAGAAAGCATCATGCCTTTTTATAGCTGAATTGAATTTTAATGAATTGTCCAATAGCTATTTTCATGTAATTCGGTTCTTTTAGTTTAGTCATGGATTTTCAGTAATGACTGAATCAATTCAATATTTATAGAGAATTAATAAACATTTCATTGAGAATCTTACTGTGATTTATTCATATGACTGAAGTAACTAGAACCTTCTTACAAAAAAACATACTACCACGATCAATTCAAGATTAAAATTTTTACGAAGAACTTTTCTAACCGCCTCAGATTGTTTGGATTCTTGTCATCTTACTCAATGAAAGAAATGCTTTTCGAACGTTGGGTGAAATTTACAGGTAACCTTTTCTGAAAAGTGCCTTTCCGTACAAAATTACGATATATAGGTTAATGTCATCATTGTTTACATTTTGGGAAGATGAAGTAATTCAAGGAAAGACATACGTTCAGCCACCGAACATCAGCCTTCAAAATTTCATAGCCTACTTGACGACGAATTTTTTTGAACGCACGTTATAAATACGAATATAAACTTAAACACATCATATATCCCTTCATCTGAGAGACTTTAAGACATGAATTACTTGATTATTCCAGTGTCCATGTGGAGAAGATTTGTGATATATGTACAGGATGGGCCAAATTGGTGATGCCTAAATTACAACTTTTTCGACCCCTCGCTCCCCAACTATAACGATGGTTCACAATTCGAACACTACCGCTGACAGAAGCACCTATCTTTCATCATCTTACTTCTTACATTTGTAAAAATTATAATTATAGGTAACTATCGTATTTTATTTATATTACTGAATCTTTAAGTTTCTTTCATAAATAGGAAAACGATAATTGAATGAATTTTCTTCTTTAATAATCAGATGAAAGTCTTTTACTTTCTTTTAAAGGAAACAGAAGGTTGAGCTCACATAGGATTATGTGGAGTTCACGAACCATAATGCATTTTCAACGGTCGCTATGGTTACGTCAGCCTAAAAATCCAACACTGAATCGAAAAGCAGCAAAAAGTATTAAATTTTTTTTCTTATGTTATATATGTTACGGCTGAAGATAGGTGTGAACATAAACTTAAGATTAGCCGGCTAAACTTAGGTTTAGCTTCGGGTATTTGCTAATGTTAGTTTCTTCTATCTTGAGCCGGCTAAACTTAAGTGTAACCACATCCCATCGACTAAAAATGTAGAAGGATTGAGGGGCGAAAATTTTCGGCAATTAAAAGAATGTAAAGAAATAGTAATACGAGTACCTATAATCAAACTATTAATGCAAAGTATTTTTTGTATGAATTTCACATATTTTAATAGCAGAAAAGCATTCTGTTAAGCAGTTGAGAAATTGGAGAATGAAAATTATATTTGTTTCAACTGTGTCTCATCGAATTCTTATTGACGAATCTAAAAATCTAAACGCTTGATGACAAATTTCATGACATGCTATTTTGAGTGTGGGGGAAAACTGTAGTATTAATGATTATTTTTCATCTTGTTATTATTTATAATTGTAATGAGGGAAATTGAATGAGGGAAATTGAATGAGCAGAAGGAGATAATGAAGACAAGAATGCCGCGAACTTCTTCATCAAAATACCAAAAGTTAAATTCTAGAAAAAGTAGAAGTACCCAATCTTGTTTGTAGTTAACCGGACTATTAGGCTCAAAGATTATAGAGTTAACTCAATAATCTTTGATCTGGCTGATAAGCTTTACGATGAATGCACTTGTATCCCCCGGGATGATTCATCAAGGGTGGCGACAGGCCATATTTTGGAACCCGTATGTTCAATGACTCGTGAAAAAATTTTGAACAAAATCAGCTAGAGTTAGTGTTTTCAACTATGTTCATGTTCATAGTTTTTTTGTTGTTGTTTTTTGCGAAAAATTGGTTGGAAAGAAATTGCAACGTTAGAAACTATAGTTCGTATTTCGTAATTTTTCCATAAACGCAATTATTGAATGGTAGGGAAAACATACTTTTGTTTACGGAAAAAATTTTCTTTGTCTAATATCTCATTTTCTTGTGAGATCATATTATGGTTCTTCACAAATTAGGCTCGGTTTGAAGAGCATTAATCTCCTAAACAGATGAAAATAACTCGTTAAATGTTGAATTGAAAACCCACGGGCGTTATGTAATACAACCCTAATACATTCGATGCTCTTTTGCATATTTCAATTCTAAAAATTTAAACAAAAAAGTATGGCCGTGTGCGTTCGTCCTCTCCCATCTGACCATTAATGAGACATCACCTCTCCGCGTATCCATTGAATACATTTTTAGCCGTTCCGTTTTGGGTAATGTGCACATTAGCCGGCTAAAGATGAAATACCCTGACGCAGATGAATATTTTATCGAACTTTAGCCGATCCTCGAATATAAACCTAAGTTTAGCCAGCTAATCTTAAGTTTATGCTCACACCTATCTTCAGCCGTAACATTACATATGAATAGCGACATATGATATATTTTTGATATCAGCAAAAAAATTTCAGCAAGATGAAAGAACTTTCAACTATAGTTCATACCTATTTGAAAAATCAGAAATCCCTGTCGTAACTCGAAAATGACTGGATCAGAAAATTTAATGATATCATATTGGAATTCCTCATAAAAAAGTGCCTATAGATTGTAACAATGGATTTCGAATATGAGTTCAAACAAGCGGGTTATTCAGCTTCATTGAAAATGACAATTTCTCAATATCCGTTCATCACTCAAAATCTACGAACGTTAGGCTGTATCTGTTTTCAGATTTGGAATAGTCAGGAAAAAATTACTCGAGAATGTTTCGTCCGTTTTCTTCTAACTATTATAGTTCTCGAGATCCCTTCAGTAGACAACGAATTTTGCCCACCCTGTATACACAAGTTGGTGATAGTGTTGAGAGAGCTGCTTATCAGTTGATTGAACATATTCTAAGGCATGTCGTTTTCCTTCTTTGACTTAACCCAAGACTGTTTAATTCCACACTTTTCACTTGAGATTGAAAACAAGAAGTTTATAAAAGTTGGAATATTCGATGCATTCAGTTTATGTATTGTCGATGTAGAGATGTATAGAATAATTGTGTTTTTCGTATTTAATTTGACACTAAGTGATAAATTTCAACAAAACAACTTGTTGTATTAATTTTTCAATATAATAAAAATACTGAGGATGGCGATTGGGCGAATGCGCTCTACCTGATAATAAAACACGATTGATAAATACTTGGAGTCCTACGTTTTTGTTCAATACCTATCAATGAAATTATCCTATTTTTTAAGAAGTCATTGCAAAAATATTTATTGAAATATTTTCCGTTTCGTTTATGGTCACTGGAACAAGAAATAGAAAAATGTGCACAGACATATTGCGGACCAATCAGAAAATATGTTGTAGTCCTCTGACATGCAGCTCTAAATGAGTGCAAAGTGAAAATGAGCAGTTAACGCGTTCTCACAAAGAAAGCGACACAAAAATGCGGAGCAAGAATTTCGAAGAATTGAGAATTGCAGTGAAATGTGTTTCAAGAAAATTATTTGCAGGAAGAGAAATGATTCGTCCTAATGACATATGCGTTTCCAAATAAAAGCCTTCAACAATCATTCAGCTGAAAAAATTGACGAATAGCATGTGAAAAATATAAAATCTGCAATTCTATTCTGTTTATTATATTTATCGATGACCTCACCTTTGAACTAACGGTTTATTTTTCTCTTTACGCCGACGATCTGAAGATCTATTTGAGAATTAAGAATTAGTTCTTTATTTGATTGTCTGACTCTTCAGGAAAACCTCGAGGCGGTTGTGAGGTGGAGTGTTATGAATAGAATTCCTCTCAATGCTGAGAAATGCGTTGTCATGAGCTTCACCACTAGAGTTTTTCATTATAACTTTGGTTCAATTGTGTTGGGGAGACCCGAGTACGTCAAAGATCTTGGAGTCACATTCGATAGAAAAATTTCGTTCGGCAAACATGTTGAGATCATTACTGCTGGAGCGAAGAAGAATCTGGGTTTTATCTGTCGAAATCTACGACATTTTTCGGACGTGGACTGCATGAAGTCCCTCTATTGTTGCTTGGTGAGATCTGGCCTGGACTATGCTTGTGCCGTATGGAATCCACACCATCGTATTTACGCTGAGTCGCTTGAGAAGGTTCAAAGAAGATTCTTGAAATATCTTTCCTTCAGACAGGATAAATCTTATCCACTTCGGGGTACCCCTGAGGGTATATTGCTTCTGAGACATCAGTTTCTGTCTTTGGAGGATCGTCGACTGCTCCACAGTGTAATGTTTTTGTTCAATGTTCTTCATAATTCCATACACTGTCCCACTATCTTGCAGAGGCCTTATTTTCGTATCCCTCGTCTGTCTGGTCGCGGTCAAAGCTTGTTCTACGGGCTCAGATCTCGTACTGACCTTTTGAAGTTTTCATCTGTCAACCATTAGGTATCGTGTTATTCGTCGATTGAAGACCAATGTGATGTTTTGGCTCCTTTGACTAAGTACTCCTTCAAGAGGTCAGTCATTCAGGTTCTCAGGACCAATCAGTTGTGATGGTTTATATCTTTGTTCTAATGTGTTTTGTGTTGAAAATTCTGTTTTATCGCTTTGTTATTTTTTATATTGATTTCTGTATCTCTCTTTACGCATTGTATTAATGTTGATTTGTTCACTGACTTTTAAATTGTCTTATAATTGAATATTTGTATTCGTTAGACAATAAATTATTATTATTATTATTAATTAAATGTTTGTTGGGCCTCAAGCGCAATGAAAGACATGAAAACAAGAGCATGTAGCTGTCGCTGTACGAGGTGCAAAGAATCTTGAAGAAATAAGATTGCTAGAATCAAGAAAATCTGCTCGTTTGGAAAATACAGAAACCGATTTTGCTCCGTTGGCAGATATAGCAAGAAAAAGGAAAAGAACAACTTCGCAGTCTATCGGTCCACAATCCAGTTAAACCCAAAGATCTTACAAACGCCATTAAAGCAGTAACTACGACTGCAGCTCCAAAGAAATCACTTCTAACTTCAACAGTTACCACTGGCTGAGTTCTCCAACGGAAAGTCGTAAAAGCTCTTAATATAGATTTACTTCTTCGCCGATTTTAAATGATACCGGTGATGCTCGGAAATTTCCCCATAAATATGAATTTTTTTCTAGCAACGGATAAGATGAAGGAATTGTAATGGATTACTTCTCTGACGAGCAGCCAAGAAAAACGGAAAACCTAATTGGAATTCTCTTCCTACTCAAATCCTTGGATGCCATCATGGCTCACATCAGAATTGAGCATATAACTGGGTCTCATAAGTCCCCCTTCTACTATACTATACTTTATACTACTAAGGCTAGAAAATCTAAGTCAATAGCGATTTGATTATGGAATAATTTTTCTCCCTCTTCACTAAAATACTTGAAAATTTTCGGTTGGGTACGATAGGTATCCATCTAGTTGGAGTACCAGCCAGTTCAATACCTTCATTGCTACGCATAATTCAATCAAGTTTCAGTTAATCTCCGAATATGGAAAATAACCAACGCGAATATTTTACTAAGATGCAATAAATAAACCAAGATAACAATATCCTCGAAATTGTTACAACATCCACGTTATCGATAACTGATAGCACAGAACCATTCACGAATAATTCGGGTTATTCTTCGATCTATTTTTTGAAATTGATGAAAAATCAACCGTGTGTGCGTTTGAACAAGAGATATGTCGTTTCACCACCTCCATCAGCTTTTTCGCCACCACTACCACAACCAAGGAGGTCGTCGTGAAGCGGACCTCCAGTGGCAGTTGGCCATCTACAAAAAAGCAGTTGATGAAAAAATCTGTGGGAAATTAGAATTGTTTATTTTTCTATTGAACGTTTTATCAATTTTTTGTTTTTTTTTCTTTTCAATAATATATGTTCATTTTTTGAAGGGATGAGAGCTATCGTTTAAGAATTTGCCGCTAGATGTGGTAGTGTGCTTGAGATCCCTATTATAGACTGAATTACATGATTAGTATGTAAGAAAGCTTCTGTTTCATGTTGAAACGCTGACATAATATGAAAAATGTAAAGTCGTCAGCGTATTGAAATATGTCAGAATGAAATTTCTGATTTGTCGAAAGATGGAAAAGAGACATTGAATGTAGTTTCTTTATTTCAGGTTTGTGTGAAGGTGAATTCGTGTTATTGATTGAATTGAATAAATTTTACTTTATTTCAGGATATGAAACACATCTTGTTTGTTTTCCAAATAATATAACCTTATAAAACTACATTCTCGTTCACGAGAACAATGGAGAAGCTTCAATTTGAGTTCGAATTTATTGCTTCAGCAGATGGAAAATCGAATGTTATAGTTATCAATTCGATTAATACACTATTGAACAGAAGGATCATATTATCAGATGGAGATCGAATTATGAATTGGTAGCAGCAACTGAAACATTCAGGAAGGTAAAAAATAGCCTTAAAAAAGGCATCAATCAAGAAAGGTCTGGATTACCCTTTCCGAAGAGATGAAAAAATTTACTTCGATGAAGTTGGTAACTTGCAGTTCAATAATTTATTTTTGGAAGAAGAGAGCGAAATGAATGAGGTAGCAATTTATAAAGAAGAGCCAATGATGAGACTACTAGAGAAGCTGATTGAAAATACTGAGAAATCTAAAGAAGAAACTTTGTCACAACTAACTAAGAAATTCATGGTTGAACAATTCAACTGTAAGGTGGTGAATACTACTGAATGGATAGAAGAATTTGAAAAGGAATGTGAAAGACTCGGTATTCAAAAGGATGTGAGAAAAATAGAGGCGTTGAAGTTTCTACTTGACAAACCTTCTTTGAATTGGTATAGTAGTATGATTCTGAAATTATCAGTGAAGTCAGTGTGGGCAAAATGGAGAAGAATTTTCTGTGAGACGTTTGCCAATATAGGATGGTCAGGGAGGATGTAAGAAAGCTTGCACTTTCTCAACAAACTGTTTCATGTTGAAACGCTGACATAATATGAAAAATGTGAATTCGTCAGCGCATCAAAATATGTCAGAATGAAATTTCAGATTTGTCAAAAGATGGAAAAGGGACTTTGAATGTAGTTTCTTTATTTCAGGTTTGTTTGTTGAATTTGTATTATTGATTGAATTGAATAAATGTTACTTTATTTCAGGATAAGAAACACATCTTTTTTTTTTTCCAAATAATATAACATTAAAAGTATTAAGCTCATGCTCTCGATATATCTATTATATTACCTATATGTTTTATGGTATGAATGAAGTGAATCGTTGTCAGAAGGGACATACACACATGCGTGAATTGAAAATCCAAATATGACGATCAAGATACTGGTTAGTAACCAAATATCTATACAGGGTCTTTCACGAGGAACCTCACCCATATTTATACGGAAAACTACTGAACG
This sequence comes from Coccinella septempunctata, assembly GCF_907165205.1. Taxonomy (NCBI): domain Eukaryota; kingdom Metazoa; phylum Arthropoda; class Insecta; order Coleoptera; family Coccinellidae; genus Coccinella; species Coccinella septempunctata. The sequence goes on from NC_058195.1 coordinate 32,202,544, forward strand.
TATTTTCATGAAATTCAGCACTCATAAGTATTTCACGATGCTGATGAAATCTAAAATATATTCAAGGCATGAGCACCTCCGGTTTTTCCGGAAATGACGTCAACTTCCGTTTTTCAAATTAGAACACCATTTTTTTATTGCAGAAATAGATTCCTTAGAAGATTTCAAGTTATTTTGATGTAACATTTTTCAGTTTTGGTTGGAAAATTCTGTCTGAGCGAGAAAATTCGAAAAAAAAATCGAAAATAGAGCTCCGCTGAAACAAGAATAACTTCGAGGTTTTCGGATGGAAAATTTTCATTTTTGGGATTTTTCAAGATGTATGATTGATGTATCCTCTTTAAAAATCGAAATCACGATTCATGATACAGGGGGTGAAAAAATCGCTTTCAAAGTTAGGGATGACAAAATCGTGAAAAATCAATTTTTACAAATTAGAACCCCATTTTTTTATGGCAGATATTGAATCTACGTTAAAAAATAATGTGAGTGTATGCGTCACACCCTTGCCCTAAAGTGGATATTTTTTGAGTTATTCACAAAAAACTGTTTTTCGTCTTGAATTTTCAGCTATTTCTTTTCCCTTCACGCCAAAAAGATGAAATTTTCAGGAACTGTTACTTAAACCATGTTTTAGATTTTACTACCCTAATATGCAAGAGAAAAAAGTTACAGGTTGTTCCTAGATAGATGGCGAATTTTGATTCGAATTTGTATCGGAAACCTCTTTATTTCAACTAATCGGCCATCGGTTTTCTCTCCAGTGATAAATAAATAATTCCTTATGAACCATATGCAAAAACTTACCATGTTTTACATTCTTTTTTTTTATGATAGATATCATCAATTACATCTGCCAAATTCCTCTTTATTCAGTAGCATTTTGTGTTTACTATTAATTTGGTGATAATTCGTATTAAGTTATAAAATCGATCACTATGCCTAATTTTACCAATGAAGATTATTCAAATCTCATTCTACTTCATGGAGAATGTAATAAAGTTGTAGATAGAACGATTCGACTGTTCATTGAGAGGTTTCCTGACCGACCCAGACCAACGAGAGATACCATTAACAGAACCATGACAAACTTGAGAAATGTCGGATCTTTCGTTAAGAAAACTATACACAGAGAAAAAAGTGTAGTAGAAGATGAGAACAACGAAATTACAGTTCTTGCATATTTTCGTGTGAATCCTCAAAATTCACTCAAAGATGCCGAGATTGATCTGGGATTATCTCAATCGAGTGTTTGGAGAAAAAACATAAAATGCACCCATATAAATTCAATAGTGCACAGCATTTGAAGGAAACTGATTTCGTCAGGAGAACAGAGTTTTGCGAAGCTATGATGATTCGATTTCAAGAGAATGAAAACTTTTTGGACTGTATAATTTGGACAGATGAATCTGAATTCACAAAGAATGGTTCGTTCAATAGGCATAACAGTCATTATTGGGATGAAGAGAACAACCACCACTTCAGACAATGGAACTTTCAAGAGACCTGGAGTTTCAATGTTTTTTGCGCCATCAAAAATAATGCAATTCTCGATGTTCACATTTATGATGGGACTTTAACTGGTAAGATAGAACACTACACATGTTTGCATTATTTAAAGAATGTTCTCCCTTAGGAAATAGATATTCTGATATATTGACTCAAATAATTGAGCCGCTAGTACAGAACCATAATGACTTATGGTATCAACAAGATGGCGCGCCTCCACACAATTCACTCAATGTGTCAAATATCCTCTACAGGCTATTTGAAGATCGATGGTTGGCGAACAATGGTCCACATCTTTGGCCACCACGTTCTCCCGATCTAACTCCTTTAGACTATTATGTTTGGGGTAGGATAAAAAATATTGTCTACTCAACTCCCCTGACTGATAAAGAGGACTGCATAGAACGAGCCAGAAATGCGTTCTGGTTTGTTTAGATTTTTAGATTCATAGTTTTGAAACTCAATTTGATTTTTAAACACTTTTGCAGATCTCTTCCTCCCGATGAAATAAGAAGAGCAACGCACGAAGCATTCCTGAGACGTATAAATAAATGTCTAGAAATTAACGGTCAAAACTTTGAGCATTTTCTCTGGTTATAACTGCGAGAGTTTGCCATGGTTTTCCTAATAGTAACTTGAAGTCGGTTTCAAGAAGGGGTGAAAAATCTACAGCATGGTTCAAATAACAGTTCCTGAAAATTTCATCTTTTTGGCGTGAAGGGAAAAGAAATAGCTGAAAATTCAAGACGAAAAACTGTTTTTTGTGAATAACTCAGAAAATATCCATTTTAGGGCAAGGGTGTGATGCCTACACTCACATTATTTTTTAACGTAGATTCAATATCTGCCATAAAAAAATGGGGTTCTAATTTGAAAAAATTGATTTTTCACGATTTTGTCATCCCTAACTTTGAAAGCGATTTTTTCACCCCCTGTATCATGAATCGTGATTTCGATTTTTAAAGAGGATACATCAATCATACATCTTGAAAAATCCCAAAAATGAAAATTTTCCATCCGAGAACCTCGAAGTTATTCTTGTTTCAGCGGAGCTCTATTTTCGATTTTTTTTTTCGAATTTTCCCGCTCAGACAGAAATATCCGAGTAGGGATCGGTCGCCCGAAAACTCTTTGAATCGAAAGATCAGTGCCCAGAAAATGTATTGCCCCGAAGGATCACTCGCCAGAAAATACCGCCCACTATCTCCTTATTGGCCGATTGACCAAAGGACAATTGTCTGTCATCTTTGTCTAACCATTTATGAAGTTTGACAGAAGTTAGGCACAGATTTTTGATATGATTGTACAAGTTGGAACAAATATGGGGATTTAATTTTATATTTTGTACAGCTGACAGCTGACCATAGATAACCTAACCTGTTTGTTTATATTTACATAACCGTTACAGTCGGAGCCGGAAACTTTCTGATTTTTATTCGACTTATTACACTAATTAAATGAGACCATTGATATTGATACTTTGAAAGCAATCTGATGATTACATGCATTAAGAGTTCTTCTTTTGGGTACATCAAACTTTCCATTTTCCAAAAATAAAAGTAGGTATCGAATGAATTGTACAGAACAAGTACCATTCTATTCAGTTATATATATATTTTTTTAGGTAATATTAGATGATCGAAATACTCAAAAATCTGGAGCATTCTCAAATAACAAAATTAAAATTTTAAATGATAATCAAATGTGATTTAAACCAATACATTTTATTGAGGAGTAGAATGAGTATCTGTTTTTGAAGTGGCCAGTGAGAGTCTGCAATCTCAAGTTCCCGATACTTATCACTTTCAATCCCTCAAGAAAATGCAGAATTTTCTTGAATTGAATAAATTATATCGATTACAAGAAACAATGTATGAAAACGTTATAACATTCTCCTCAAATATGATTTCCCAAAGAAGATAATATATGAATACTGATGGAAGAATCAATTTTGGCCCGCAAGATGCCTTTTAATATAAAATATTTCAGCTTATTTCGTGAAAAGTTATTATTCGTACAATTCACTGCTAGGGAGAAAGGGTCTTTTACTGGAGCTCTTTTATCATACACCAAATTGTGTGGTATCCCGTCACATTAAACTCTACTAAAACTTTATCTCATACTGTTGCTTTACTCATTGTTGGATGTTGAACATTGTTATGCTTATTATCAAAAAAATATATCGTGGGCAAACAATCAAAACCCACTAAATCCCTTTTTTTTGTTGGTAAAATGCCATTTTATCACCTGTAAAAGATCTTTAACTCCAAAACCATCTTTCCAAGCGATCTATAACCTTCATAATTTACATCAAGCCCTCAATAGTCTTACATTCAACAGTAAAAACCTATCAAGTCCACTTAGGGGAATTCTCAGAATGCAATGGGTTATGATTGTATGCTCACGATATATACATAATCTTTAATAATCTTTATTCTCCTCAATTCATCATACAGAATGGAAACTACATACAATTTTTCGATGCGAGCTCAAGTAAGCTCATTTAAGAGCTTGTGTATGAGTTCGCTCGATTAATCCATTAAAAATAAATATGAAGTGTTCCTCACCAATTAAACACATCGAGGAACGATCGAAAGTGAAAGTTATAAAATGCAGTACAAATACTGAGCTGGCTGACTGATCATAATGTAATTAATATTAGAAACACTTAAACAATTCATGAATGGCATGTCGTTCAAATGTATCGAGCAGCCAAGAATTTGTGAGCCTTCTGAGAGAATGGAAGCTCTGCAAGGACTTGAGACAAGTTGGTATGACATTATATATTTGAGACAATCTGTAAAGAAATGATGCCCTTGACTTTTCCCTAGTTACTTTGAGACCTCTGACCATCCCGTTCTCTGCCTGTCGTGTTCTGTAGGCAGAATCCATGAAATCAAGCCTGTGTCTATTTTTTGGAATAGAAGTTATCACGGTTCTCACGTACAGCTGTCTGGGATCCAGGACTCTCAGCTCCTTGAACAGTGCCTCTGTCGGAAACAAGACAGGCTTCTCGAAGAGAATCTTCAGCAGACGTTTCTGAGCTCTTTCAATGGGGTAGTAATATTTCTCTGCTAGACCCCCCCATGCGACAATACCATACTGGAGAACCGACTGTACAAGGGCGTAGTACACAGCGTAGCGCTGATCCCGAGGCAAGAGTTCCCTCGCAATACGTATTTTATATGAAATTTTCCTCAACTTCTTGTGCAACTCCACGCTGTGAATATCCCACCTGAGATGACAGTCAACATACACACCGAGATATTTTGTGTGCATCACTCGATCGATCCTGTCCTCACCGAAATAAAGGTAATCGTAGTCAGGCAAGAGGCTGCTGACCAAGGAAACCGGCAGGAAGTGTGTCTTCTTCATGTTTACAGACAGCATATTCAGGTCGAACCATTTTTTCACTTTCTTCAATCCGTCCATGGCGATATTTTTAACCTCTTCCCATGAACTGCTCTCAAAAATAAGACACGTGTCATCAGCAAATGAAATAATCCGAGCACTGATGTTCAGGGTGAGTAGATCGTTCATATATACAAGGAATAATATTGGGCCAAGGACTGTTCCTTGAGGCACACCCCACTTAACCTCTGCCTCACTACTCACAGCATTATTGATTTTCGTTTGCTGTACCCTACCTGACAAGTAGCTCTCGAACAATCTACACGGTACGCCTCTTATGCCTATTTTCCGGAGCTTGTCAATTAGTTTCCTGTGACAGACGGTGTCAAAGGCCTTCTTCAGGTCCACAAATACACAAAGTATTTTTCTACCACCATCAACAGCACCGTATAAACTTTCCGCGAGAGCATTCAGTGCATCCGCCGTTGATCTCCCCTGTCGGAACCCGAACTGCGAGTTGGAAAGAAAATCGAGCTTATGCAGGTACTTGACTAATCGCAAGCACAGAACTTTTTCAAACAATTTTGCGAGAACTGATATATTCGATATTGGCCTATAATTGCCTGGATCACCCTTCTCATCTCCTTTATGGATCGGTGTTATCAAAGAAACCTTGAAATGCGGGGGGACATAACCCTCCGATAAACAAGAGTTGATCAGGTCAACAAAGGGTTCCACAACATACGGTGCGATAGTTTTCATCAGGGTGTTGGTGATCATATCATGGCCAGGCGCTTTGCGGTTTTCCAAGGAATGTATCAGACCCATCATTTCAGACTTATCTGTCGGTTCTATATAAAAAGAATTTCCGCGCTGGTCAGATTTCAGGCCCGACTCAAGATCATCCGGGACCTCGGGAACACCAGAAGCCAAAGACTCGCCGATATTCGCGAAGTATTGGTTCATTGCATCTGCTATCCCCCTGTCATCCACTATCTCTCCCCCATCAACCAAAATCCTATCAGGAGGAGTCGACCGAGAAGAACCACCACCATCGAACACACCATTGAGCACATCCCATGTTCTACCACAATCTCCCCCTGCGTCTTCAATCTGCCGCCTATAATATGAAAATTTTGCCCTCTTCAAAAGACCGTTCAACTTATTTCTATATGTTCTGTATTCTTCCCTGCTATCATCAGATTTCGCTTTGAGGAACCTCTGAAACAACCTGTCTCTAGTGCGTATAGATTCGATCAAACCATCTGTTATCCAGGGCTGTTTTCTCTTGTGTGTCTTAATTGCCGTTAATGTGGTAGCTTCATTTATAGAATGTGTAATAATTTCAACAAATATTTCCGCCTTCTTCGAAACATCCGCGGTGTCATAGAACCTACCCCACGATGCAAGCCTAAGGTCATTATTCAACTTCTCGATGTTGACTATCCTCCTGAATCTCTCCCGTTGACCACTGTACACCGGACCTGACAACGCGTGAGCTACAAGAGTCATATAATGATCAGTAATATGAGTTTTTAAAACAAAAGGTCTTATAATCTCGTTCGGTCCAGAGTTGCCCACAAAAACATGATCGATACAAGAAGCGGAGTTTTCAGTTTCCCTGGTAGGTGAGTTAATAAGTGATCGAAAACCATATCCGCTAAGCAATTCTAGGTACTCCAGACATGCGGGGTCAGACTGATCCAAAATATCCACATTAATGTCACCTAAGAAATATGTTATACCCTTCAGTTTAGTGGAAGATATAAACAATTCAAAGTCGGAAAAAAAGTCATGGATTCTGTAGGAGTGGGATCGATAGTACGGCAAAACATTGAACAGTTTTCCATGTTTCCATAATGAACATTCTAGCATATTCAGATTTCCAACGACCTTCAATTTAACAGTGTGAGATATATTTGATCTTATATACATTACAACACCATCATTCTGATTTATAAACGACTCATTATAATAGACAACATAATCCGGAATGGTAAACTGACGCACATCATCTATATTCCATGTTTCGGTCAAGACGATTACATCAACGTTGAACCCAAAAAAAGAAATGAAGGCAAAGAATTCACTGTGGTTCTTGCCGATACTTCTCACATTCATCTGTAATAAACTCAAGTCCTGGCTACTCTTTGGGAAGTGCTTCCCGATAGGGTCTTTTTCATCTAACGTTTCAGTCTCCAACTCAGTAACATCAATTCTTTCAATAAAATCATTCATTGCTCTAACGATTAAATATGACAAGTAGACCGAAAAACAATATACTCCTAGACTAGGTTTGATTATTCAAAAAATAAAGACAAAATTCACAAAACTTCATCAAACATTCAACCTGTAAGAAAAACAAAACAATAACCGTAGTGTAGGAAAAAATAACCTGAAATATTGGAATTTACATGGATTTCATCGAATTTTAACTCTGAAAGAATTCAAAATATATTATGGAACGATAGGCAGAAAGCAATCTAAAGCAACCCACCCACACACAGTTTTACTACACTCTATGGTTGACCGCTTGTTTTGGACTGCGATCTCAAAAACTTTGGTCTTCCTAAGTTTTCAACCTTTGAGGGTTTTTTTGTTTGACCAACCTTACTTGGCAGCGTTTGAACTGTTGATCCCTTTTCCTGCTCTGGAGTATACACTTGACTCGGTGTTTGCACCTCTGCCTCAACTTCACTTGTCTGCTCCATCTGCTCGTTAGAGCTACATATTCGGTTAGGTGTTTGCGCCATGCTTCCATCCGTCAGTCCCACTCCATTGCTACTTGTTTGGTGAGGTGCTCCCACTTCTTGTTCTGAGGGACTTTCATTAGTCAATCCGGGTTCGCGTCTTGAAGGGGTTGATGGGGCACTGCTTACTTTTCGGCCCACTGACTCGTACTGAGTAATGTTTCCTAGTTCTTCAATTGTATGGGATTTTCCATTCACAAACAATGTATTCTTCTTAATATAACATTTAACCGATGGATCTTCCCTGAACTTGCTCAAGTAGCTTCGGAGGATTTTACCGTCAGATCTCTGCTTGAAAGTGAGATCGTCTCTTATAGAAATTTTGGTCCCTTTTAGTTTTTTGCTCTGCTTAATGATCTCCAGCTTCTTGATGTACGATATAAATTCAACTTTGAGCAAACCATTTTCTTTATAACCCAGCATGTAAGCGTTGTTGAGATCAGATACGACAACCTCAACGTTCAACAATTTCTTGAACAAGTTGCAGATGCCCTGAGGGGAGGTATCTATTAGATCAGTCAAGCCAGATATGACTATATTATTCTTTCTTGATGAAATTTCCAGGGCCTCAAGTTTGGTCGAAAGCGAAGTCATTTCATTCTCCAGCTTACTCACTCTATGATTCAGCCCTTCAATCTTGAGCATTAATCTACTTTCAGCTGCTTCAATAGATGATTTAATTTCATTACGACTCTTTACTATTTCCCCCTTCAAAACTTGAACAACTTTCTCCAATTCACCCGACATAATGTTGATATCCAGCTTGCCTGTATGTGTGTGTTCTCCTTTATACTCTGCCCATCAATTATGTTATCAGTTGATAAGGTGCATATGACTCGATGTTTACACTTATAGAGAGGTATTAACGGTCTTGAATAATCCGAAGATTCACAACTCAATGAACAGTAATTAGCTTGTTGAAAAAATGTTATCTCCAACCATCTATGAGTTCAAAAAAAGATATGTGTCCACTGGACACTCACTATAAACCAAAACTCCAGATTTTCCACGCAATTGATGAGAACGAACACAGCTTCCACTTGTACGTGTTTTCGCTAGCTATTCTAGCTCAAGACTCAACATACATAGATGAAATCAATCAATCAATGATCGAAGTAACATTTCATTTATGTCAACATTACACATTAAGCATGGATTTCACAAAACTCCCATTGTCCGATCAACAATATGACAGTCCCTCGGTTTCCTAAACCAAATCACTGTTACTTTTGCATGTCTGAATATTTGGAAGGAGTATCAATTGAGAATCATTGAATGGAGGTGTATATAGATCATAATTGGATGCCAGAATGATATTCTGAATGCTCATGACTGAGTTATCAATTGCAAAGAAATTGACGTTTATATGTCAAGCAAGCTTTGATTCCCAGATCAAGCTTTGTGAAACCGGGGATAAGGCTTACATTAATTGTGAATGAGCTGTAAACAGTGAATTATTGATTTGAGACTGTAGGCTTCACAGTTTCATTTTTTCCGAGTACATTCTTGATATATCATTTCATATTTCATGTATTTTCAAGTGAAATAGAAATTTTTCATATCTCTTTTCTTTCATTTCACAAATCCTATCACTATTTCAATATTACAATATCTTTGAAAATGGAGATTTAGCAGAGTGGGAATGGGATTGAAGAGCAACAGAGAGCAAATTTTTCTTGGGATGTGCCAGAATTATTTTTTCTTCAGAGTTATGGGTGTATAATAATAATGAGGAAAATTTTTCTTGATTGAAATGTTCATTTAGGTTTCATAAAAAAACTATGCTATAATGAGTTTCAATTATTAATTGAGGGAATAATAGAAAACAGTGTGTAATTGTAACATTAAGATACGAAAAAGAAGAAATTAAGAATAATACGAATAATTATCAGATACAAACAAATAAATTGTATGATGACTGTAAGTTTCAATTTTTACAATGGCTTGGACCAGGACCGTCAAAGCTTCGGCGGGCCTTGGTACATAAAGAAATTACAGGCCCCCCGTTGGTTTTAGGTGTTAGCATTGTATAAAATACAGACCGATTCTTCCGAATCGGCTCGGTTTAAAATATTCAGTAAGGGCGATCCTACGGGAGGGGGGATAAAGAGGGTAATCACCCCTCCAGAGCCCACAACGATTTCGATTTCATTTATGAAAAAACTGAGAAAAAACAATATTATATAATGAAATGAAAAGAAGAGATTCCTTGTAGAATTTTAAGAGAAAAATATGCCAGCTCTGGACACTTGCAAATCATGTATTCAGCTGTTTCTGCTTCTGATCGACAGAGACTACAAATCTCATCTCCTGACTCACCCATTGGGTGCAAATGATATTTGTACCGACAGTGCCCTGTCAGCAGTCCCACCATCACCCGAGGCTCAGCTCGTGACAACTTTAGCAGTTTTCTGGTGTAGATCGGTGAAATCATCATGAATTTCTTTGACTGAGTAAGTCCAGGAGTGTTTCTCCAGAGGGTTAGTCTGTTGTTCAACTCCCATTGTTGGATCCCATTTGTATTGGTACTTTCCGAGCCCACAGAAAGGCTAAGGTCCAGCAGGATGCTCTTTTTGCAAGTTCATCGGCTTTCTCGTTTCCTTCAACAACACTATATAGTGCCCTGGGTACCCATATATAGTAGAGTCACTTTGTTGTCTCTGGCCAGTTGCTTTATGGTATTACGGCACTCCCATGTCAACAGAGATCTCTCTGGCAGTGTGATTCCAGGGACCTCGGCGTGGCCTGGCTGTCCTTGGTGATATAGATATGCGCACCTTTGAAGTTCATTTTAAGACACTCCTGAGCGCATACGTAAACAGCCAATGTCTAGGTCAGACATGGGCAAACTTTTTGAGGGGAGGGCCAGATAAAATGAAAAATTACCAATTCACTATCACCTCTGCTGTGGAGTCTGGTCATGGACGATCTTCTGGAGAGGCTAACGGCAGGTGGCTTTTATAGCCCTGGCATACGCCGATGACATAGTGGTGACTGTGAGAGGCAAGTTTTTTTTTTCTTGATGTAGCAGGAGTAAAATCTGCAAAACAGACGAATACATCCTCTCCTGAGGGGGAACAGTGTGGGGATTCTCACTCTCTGAGCTCGAGACCCACTAAAAACCCTTAACTGCTTCTTCATAGGTTTCGGGCATTTTGCCTATTAACCAGTTGACTCTTATGGTTTCTGGACTCTCACACGATCATAGTCGTGTTGATAGTTGTATGCTGCCTATAGCTTTTATAGGCTAAGCTCTTCTTTCGTTACATTTAAATCCTGAACTGATCTCTCGGTCTTCGGTGGTAGGTTTTTGACCTTCAAGCTTATTCCGTTGGATCGTAGTCGACTAATCTTCGTAGTTCCTCATTTGGATGTTGTTTGGCTTTGTCGAATATCCTTTCCGTCTTCCTCTTCATAAATTCAGTAACTGGTTCCTATTCCACGATTAGTTTGTTCCTAACAAACTAGGGTACGTACGTACCCTAGTATCATCGCCATTCTAAGGAGTTTATTCTCAGTGGCCCGTATTCTCTTGATGTGGGTCTTGGCTGCGAAGCCCCATGCCACCGATCCATATGTTAGTTGTGGTCGCGCAATAGTTTTAATCATCGTCAACTTGATGTTCTTATTCATATGACTTCTTCTGCCTATGAGTGGATAAAGTTTACTCATTGCGGCTTTCGTTTTATCGACAGCACATTTGATGTGGTTTTTCCATGTGAGTCCTTTGTCAAGCGTCACTCCTAGGTATGTTGCTTCATTTTTCCATTCAACCTCTTCTCCATCAACTTCAAGGTTTTCTTCCATCCACAATCTTCTCTTTTGCAGTGATATTGCTTGAGTCTTTCTTCCATTGATTTGGATTTTCCATTTGATGCACCATTTGAGTATTTCATCTATGCATGGCTTCCTGAAGTCTCCGTTGTATGATCTCTGGGCGTCGATGTCTGAACGCTATTCCTGTGTCATCTGCATACAAGGTGAGCATATTTCTAGCATTCTTCGGGATATCATAAACGTATATTACGTAAAGCAGAGGTCCAAGTACCGATCCTTGAGGCACACCCGCTTCCAATTGTCTGGTTTCCCAACAAACACAATATACAGCAACTGTACAAATACTGCACTACAAATGCCACCAGAATGCAGCACAGAGATTGCTGTACTGAAACTGCACAGTTTCTGTATTGATAATTCTGCATTTTCAAAACGCAGTTTTTGATGTACAGTAACTGCACAGTTTCTGTATTCATAATTCTGCATTTTCAAAATGCAGTTTGTGATGTACAGTGACTGCATAGTTTCTGTATTGATAATTCTGCATTTTCAAAACGCAGTTTTTGATGTACAGTGACTGCATAGTTTCTGTATTGATAATTCTGCATTTTCAAAATGCAGTTTGTGATGTACAGTGACTGCATAGTTTCTGTATCGATAATTCTGCATTTTCAAAACGCAGTTTTTGATGTACAGTGACTGCAGATTTTCTGTATTGATAATACTGCATTTTCTAAACGCAGTTTGTGATGTACAGTGACTGCACAGTTTCTGTATTCATAATTCTGCATTTTCAAAATGCAGTTTGTGATGTACAGTGACTGCATAGTTTCTGTATTGATAATTCTGCATTTTCAAAACGCAGTTTTTGATGTACAGTGACTGCAGATTTTCTGTATTGATAATACTGCATTTTCTAAACGCAGTTTGTGATGTACAGTGACTGCATAGTTTCTGTATTGATAATTCTGCATTTTCAAAACGCAGTTTTTGATGTACAGTGACTGCATAGTTTCTGTATTGATAATTCTGCATTCTCAAAATGCAGTTTGTGATGTACAGTGACTGCATAGTTTCTGTATTGATAATTCTGCATTTTCAAAACGCAGTTTTTGATGTACAGTGACTGCAGATTTTCTGTATTGATAATACTGCATTTTCAAAACGCAGTTTTTGATGTGCAGTAACTTCACAGTTTCTGTATTGATAATTCTGCATTTTCAAAACGCAGTTCTTGATGTACAGTAGCTGCACAGTTTCTGTATTGATAATTCTGCATTTTCAAAACGCAGTTCTTGATATACAGTAACTGCACAGTTTCTGTATTTGCAATTCTGCATTTTCAAAACGCAGTTTTTGATATACAGTGACTGCACAGTTTCTGTATTTGCAATTCTTGATTTCAAAAATGGAGTATTTGATATAGAGTTAATAATAGAATATAGAATAATAATTCATAGGAATTCCTAAAACTTAAACATATACCTTCTTCAAGAAGTTGAAAATTCGATTATGAAGGTTAAAGAGACATTTCATAAACAGATTTAATTCAATAATTGAAGACTCCGTTCATTACCAAAATATGGATTATACCCATGATAGAAGAATACTTCATCGCACCATGGTGGTACCAGAATTAGCCAAATGATGGCATCACTGCTCTTGACGGTTGCGATCACAGGGTAGCATACACGTCTATTGCGGTGCAGCATAGGCCAAACGATGGCGCCACCGGCGACGCATTACTCTAAGTCCTCTATGTAACCAGCGTTTATAGCAGGCACAATCTACGCTGCCTCGACGATTGTCGTAGCTAACTCCTATGGTTCATTAATCTCCACCCCTAAGATTAGGCTATGTCTCAATTGGCGTGAAGTCACCTTTGCGCTTACCGCAAAAATACTAAATGAAATTGAAAATTTCTGATTTGCAGAATAGATTTTCTGTTTATAACTAGGAAACTTCTCTAAAGCCCGTTTGCAACAGCCGAGAATTCTCTGGAGAATTCTCTACAAAATTCTCGCAAGAAAAGGGCGGAGACTATTTAGTACGTAACTGAACAGAGAATTCTACCGAAAGTGCGTATGCAACGGTACATAATTCACGGCGCATGAAATCTCGAGTAAATTTTCTAGAGAATTCTCGGCTGTTGCAAACGGGCTTTATAGAATATTGTTTCGTAATTGCAAGTTTCGATATGGTTTTTACACAGTGACTGCTACATTTAAAGTGCAGCTACTGTATAGTTTGAGCACAGTGTCTATTGTATATAAAATACAGCTTGCTGTACAGTTCTTGCGTGAACAAACTGCATATAAAACACAGCTAACTGTACAGTATTTGCACAGTGACCACTGCATTTAAAGTACAACTTGCTGTACAGTTTTAGCACGTAACTGCTGCATTTGAAGTGCAGCTATCTGTGCAGTTTTTGCAAAGTGAATACTGCATTTAAAGTACAGCTTGCTGTACAGTTTTAGCACGTCACTGCTGCATTTGAATTGCAGCTTGCTGTACAGTGGATTGCGATGCCATCGCTGTTTTTGAAGTGCAGCTGTGGCTGTATGTCGAATGCAGTTTGTACTGTACAGTAACTGCAAAGTCCACCTGGACATATACGGTCCTTTTTGGTGCAGTTATTGCATTACCGTAACTGCAGTCAATTGAAGCAACGAAGTACAGTTTTTGTACAGTGACTGCATTTCAGTGTTTGCTGGGTTAAGAGGTTGCTCCATCTATCTTCACATAAAAGTTTCTATTCCTCAAATAGTTCCTTATAATCTTGCATAGCTTGGTCGAATATCCTGCTTCTTTCATCTTGTAGATTAGGCCTTCGTGCCATACTCTATCTATATCCATCAGAACTAATCCTGTGGCCTGTTTGGTCTGCATTCCTTCGGTGACGTATTCTATGAGCCGTAGTAATTGGAGTTCAGTCGAGTGTTCTCGTCGAAATCCAAATTGTTCGGGTGGAATTATCTTCAACATTTCTGTTTTCTCATTCAGCCTTTTGGCGATAACCCTCTCGACGATTTTTCGTAGTGCTGATAGTAGGCTGATTGGTCTATAATTTTGAGGAAATTTCCGTTCCTTTCCAGGCTTATTGAAAACTATCATTTCTGCAGTTTTCCATCTCTTTGGGTAGAATTCGGTCCTCATCACTCCATTTTTTATATTCGTCAAGGCTGCTATTCCTTTTCTAGGCAATTTCTTCAACATATAATTCGTTATCCTATCTTCTCCCGGTGCTTTCCGGTTTTTCAGTTTCATTATGATCTCTCTGATTTCTGTTGGTGAAGCCGGTTTTGGAATGATTTCGGTATCCGGTGGTTCCATCATCAGTTATTCTTCTTCTAGATCTTCATTGTCATCATAATTTCTGTAGTTTATTCTGGCTTCTCTCTCAATTGAGTCGGCAAGTGCTTCGGCTTTTTCAAGTCTCGTATATACCATTCCGTTTGCTCCATGCACTGGAGGTATAACTGTCCGTTCTCGTCGTAAGCGTTTTTGCATTTTCCAAGCCGAGTGATCTTTTGTATTCAGTTCACTTAATCTCTGGTGCCATCTTTTATTACGCAGTTCTGTTAAAGCATTTTTCAATATCTGACTATGCTTTTTCAGTTTCTTCTTGTCTTCTTCTCTTTTTGTTGTTCTGTAGAGTCTTCTGTTCTTTTTTATAAGTTCCTTTATATCCATTGGCGTATCTCCATGTGAATGTTTCGGAATTGGTTTCCTTATTCTCTTGGTGCTTTCTTCATAGGCTTCTTTTATTTGATTTTCCAATTTTTCAACTGCTTCATCTAATTCATCTCGGGTCTTTATTCGGGGAATTTCCGCGATTTTCTCCTGAAGTAAATTCTTATATTTCTCCCAGTCTGTGTGCGATCCTTGGTTTGTGTCTCTTCTTCGTTTCTTGGGCCATGTCCCACTATGAATTCTATGGGATTGTGGTCTGAAGTTCCGTCTTCTATTGTATCAATGCTGATTTCTTCAGTGATGTCTTTCATTACGACAATGTCCAGTACATCGGGTAGTCCATTTACTCTTGGTATGTAGGTCGGTATATCAGGTCCTATCACAACTGCATTAAGTTTTTCAGCATAAATCTTTAGTCTTCTCCCGTTGGTATTTTCCACCCTATTGTTCCATTCCTGCTGCAGAAACAGCAAAGGCTGGCCTGTGTTGGTGCTAGGGGAGCTATCCATACATCTCCTACAGCAGCGCTTGAGGCCACACTTGATCTGCCTTCGCTACACTTACATGTGAGGAAATGTAGCCTTCTAGAAGCAATAAGAACATCTTAACGGGAATCTCCTACACGAAAACTGGGTTGGACATATGAGGATATTGAATCCACTGGACTCAAACCTCTTGGAAAAACCATCGGATGTTAACCAATCATTTTCGATTTCGAAACGCCCTTTGAAACGATTTAAGCTGACCGTCCTAGTGCAATATAAGTTTCCTAAATCGTTTGGACAAAAAGTCATCCACGTGGTTTACTGATGGATCCAAAATAGGCATTGGCATTGGCGAATATGGACCTAAATTGAGGATCTCCAAAGCCCTGGGAGGTGAACCCTCTATTTTGAATACCTAGACACTGGCTGTTTACGTATGCGCTCAGGAGTGTCTTAAAATGAACTTCAAAGGTGCGCATATCTATATCGCCAAGGACAGCCAGGCCACGCCGAGGTCCCTAGAATCACACTGCCAGAGATCTCTGTTGACATGGGAGTGCCGTAATACCATAAAGCAACTGGCCAGAGACAACAAAGTGACTCTACTATATATGGGTACCCAGGGCACTATATACTGATGTTGAAGGAAACGAGAAAGCCGATGAACTTGCAAAAAGAGCATCCTGCTGGACCTTAGCCTTTCTGTGGGCTCGGAAAGTACCAATACAAATGGGATCCAACAATGGGAGTTGAACAACAGACTAACCCTCTGGAGAAACACTCCTGGACTTACTCAGTCAAAGAAATTCATGATGATTTCACCGATCTACACCAGAAAACTGCTAAAGTTGTCACGAGCTGAGCCTCGGGTGATGGTGGGACTGCTGACAGGGCACTGTCGGTACAAATATCATTTGCACCGTATGGGTGAGTCAGGAGATGAGATTTGTAGTCTCTGTCGATCAGAAGCAGAAACAGCTGAATACATGATTTGCAAGTGTCCAGAGCTGGCATATTTTTCTCTTAAAATTGTACAAGGAATCTCTTCTTTTCATTTTATTATATAATATTGTTTTTTCTCAGTTTTTTCATAAATGAAATCGAAATCGTTGTGGGCTCTGGAGGGGTAATTACCCTCTTTATCCCCCCTCCCGTAGGATCGCCCTTACTGAATATTTTAAACCGAGCCGATTCGGAGGAATCGGCCTGTATTTTATACAATGCTAACACCTAAAACCAACGGGGGGCCTGTAATTTCTTTATGTACCAAGGCCCGCCGAAGCTTTGACGGTCCTGGTCCAAGCCATTGTAAAAATTGAAACTTACAGTCATCATACAATTTATTTGTTTGTATCTGATAATTATTTGTATTATTCTTAATTTCTTCTTTTTCGTATCTTAAAGTTACAATTACACACTGTTTTCTATTATTCCCTCAATTAATAATTAAAACTCATTATAGCATAGTTTTTTTATGAAACCTAAATGAACATTTCAATCAAGAAAAATTTTCCTCATTATTATTATACACCCATAACTCTGAAGAAAAAATAATTCTGGCACATCCCAAGAAAAATTTGCTCTCTGTTGCTCTTCAATCCCATTCCCACTCTGCTAAATCTCCATTTTCAAAGATATTGTAATATTGAAATAGTGATAGGATTTGTGAAATGAAAGAAAAGAGATATGAAAAATTTCTATTTCACTTGAAAATACATGAAATATGAAATGATATATCAAGAATGTACTCGGAAAAAATGAAACTGTGAAGCCTACAGTCTCAAATCAATAATTCACTGTTTACAGCTCATTCACAATTAATGTAAGCCTTATCCCCGGTTTCACAAAGCTTGATCTGGGAATCAAAGCTTGCTTGACATATAAACGTCAATTTCTTTGCAATTGATAACTCAGTCATGAGCATTCAGAATATCATTCTGGCATCCAATTATGATCTATATACACCTCCATTCAATGATTCTCAATTGATACTCCTTCCAAATATTCAGACATGCAAAAGTAACAGTGATTTGGTTTAGGAAACCGAGGGACTGTCATATTGTTGATCGGACAATGGGAGTTTTGTGAAATCCATGCTTAATGTGTAATGTTGACATAAATGAAATGTTACTTCGATCATTGATTGATTGATTACATCTATCTATATATCGTGAGCATACAATCATAACCCATTGCATTCTGAGAATTCCCCTAAGTGGACTTGATAGGTTTTTACTGTTGAATGTTAGACTATTGAGGGCTTGATGTAAATTATGAAGGTTATAGATTGCTTGGAAAGATGGTTTTGGAGTTAAAGATCTTTTACAGGTGATAAAATGGCATTTTACCAACAAAAAAAAGGGATTTAGTGGGTTTTGATTGTTTGCCCACGATATATTTTTTTGATAATAAGCATAACAATGTTCAACATCCAACAATGAGTAAAGCAACAGTATGAGATAAAGTTTTAGTAGAGTTTAATGTGACGGGATACCACACAATTTGGTGTATGATAAAAGAGCTCCAGTAAAAGACCCTTTCTCCCTAGCAGTGAATTGTACGAATAATAACTTTTCACGAAATAAGCTGAAATATTTTATATTAAAAGGCATCTTGCGGGCCAAAATTGATTCTTCCATCAGTATTCATATATTATCTTCTTTGGGAAATCATATTTGAGGAGAATGTTATAACGTTTTCATACATTGTTTCTTGTAATCGATATAATTTATTCAATTCAAGAAAATTCTGCATTTTCTTGAGGGATTGAAAGTGATAAGTATCGGGAACTTGAGATTGCAGACTCTCACTGGCCACTTCAAAAACAGATACTCATTCTACTCCTCAATAAAATGTATTGGTTTAAATCACATTTGATTATCATTTAAAATTTTAATTTTGTTATTTGAGAATGCTCCAGATTTTTGAGTATTTCGATCATCTAATATTACCTAAAAAAATATATATATAACTGAATAGAATGGTACTTGTTCTGTACAATTCATTCGATACCTACTTTTATTTTTGGAAAATGGAAAGTTTGATGTACCCAAAAGAAGAACTCTTAATGCATGTCATCATCAGATTGCTTTCAAAGTATCAATATCAATGGTCTCATTTAATTAGTGTAATAAGTCGAATAAAAATCAGAAAGTTTCCGGCTCCGACTGTAACGGTTATGTAAATATCAACAAACAGGTTAGGTTATCTATGGTCAGCTGTCAGCTGTACAAAATATAAAATTAAATCCCCATATTTGTTCCAACTTGTACAATCATATCAAAAATCTGTGCCTAACTTCTGTCAAACTTCATAAATGGTTAGACAAAGATGACAGACAATTGTCTTTTGGTCAGTCGGCCAATCAGGAGGTAGTGGGCGGTATTTTCTGGCGAGTGATCCTTCGGGGCAATACATTTTCTGGGCACTGATCTTTCGATTCAAAGAGTTTTCGGGCGAGTGAGTCGTACCGAAATATCCAACCAAAACTGAAAAATGTTACATCAAAATAACTTGAAATTTTCTAAGGAATCTATTTCTGCAATAAAAAAATGGTGTTCTAATCTGAAAAACGGAAGTTGACGTCATTTCCGGAAAAACCGGAGGTGCTCATGCCTTGAAAATATTTTAGATTTCATCAGCATCGTGAAATACTTATGAGTGTTGAATTTCATGAAAATACGTTCAGTAGTTTTCCGTATAAATATGGGTCAGTTTCCTCGTGAAAGACCCTGTATAATATGATCTGTGGAATGACGATGTGCGTCATCGTAGTAAAACTAATCTTGCATTAGTTGCCAATTGGTGAGCACAAGAACGGTAGCCTTCCTCATCCCCGTAAATAGTGTAGGAAGCTTCATGAACTTTGCTATGCATTTCCATAAGCCTGATTCTCGATATACTATTCAACTACCACTGGTGAATTTCCAGAACGTTCGTTAGTATTTATGGTGCCGTCAAAGATAGCCTAACACCACCGGATTATAACGACGACATTGAGACTCATTGGCTCCGCTTCAAGTCATCTCTTACAAATACAGAGAAAGAAATACTGGGCACAGAACGCTCCCGAAAATCCCAAGACGGGTTCGCCGACAGCGAAACCCATATCGCACCTCTTTTGGAGGCAGAACACAAAGCGATGAAAACCGCAATTAACAAGCCTGGCGATGTTGCAGCCCAAATAGGTTTCATAAACATAAAACGCGAGGTCCGTCAAGAAATAAGAAAAATCAAGGATAGCTGGTGGAAAGAAAAAGCTAGGGAAATACAAGCTTACGCCGATAACCATGACTACAGGCGTTTTTTCGAAGCTATTAAAACTGTTTATGGTCCAAGCAGAAAATCTGACTTTCCTATAACAGATGCTCATGGAGCTATACTAACTGATGATAGAAAAATTCTTGAGAGATGGAAAGAGAATTACTCAGGTCTTGAATCAAAAAAACGCATTTATCCATTTTAGACCTGCTCCCCGCGTATAGTTCGATGACATCGCTTGATGACGAAATGGGGAATTCTCCTCAATTTGGGTTATCACTGCATATGCAGTTTAAACTGAATAATTATGAGTTTCATTCATAATTTTTTCAAATTCACCTCGGAAACTATTCAAAATCATCCTTCAAATATAGGGTTTTAAAATTTATATCGCTTGGTTCCGAGTTTACTATTTGGAAAGAGCGCCTACCAAACAATGAAAAGGACAATGTCTGATCAGCTTCTTCATAAAATAACAGCTGTTGATTTACAGGAGCCTACTTACTGGCGAGCTTCAACTGCAACCGGCCATAAAAATCCAATAAAATTTTACGACCTTCCTCGTTCGTCGCAGACTTCATAGACAGCCATCTTTGTCTATCTCATCAAGATAATTTGTTGTCCTTTATTACCAAGGCATATTTTAGTCGATGTTGCCAGCTTGTGCAATTTTTTAAACTTCAAATAACGTGCGTTCAAAAAAATTCGTCGTCAAGTAGGCTATGAAATTTTGAAGGCTGATGTTCGGTGGCAGAACGTATGTCTTTCCTTGAATTACTTCATCTTCCCAAAATGTAAAAAATGATGACATTAACCTATATATCGTAATTTTGTACGGAAAGGCACTTTTCAGAAAAGATTACCTGTAAATTTCACCCAACGTTCGAAAAGCATTTCTTTCATTGAGTAAGATGACAAGAATCCAAAAAATCTGAGGCGGTTAGAAAAATTCTTCGTAAAAATTTTAACCGTCCACTATTTTCATACGTAAGAGACATGAATCTTGTATTGATCGTGGTAGTATGTTTTTTTGTAAGAAGGTTCTAGTTACTTCAGTCATATGAATAAATCACAGTAAGATTCTCAATAATATGTTTATTAATTCTCTATAAATATTGAATTGATTCAGTCATTACTGAAAATCCATGACTAAACTAAAAGAACTGAATTACATGAAAATAGCTATTGGACAATTTATTAAAATTCAATTCAGCTATAAAAAGGCATGATACTTTCTCCTTCATGACGTTCTGCTATTAAAGTTCCATAAAAGAAAGTAGGTCCACATTTTGCCTTTGACTGATGCATACTGTCAGTATGCATCAGTTCAGTATGATACTGAACTCCAATTTTTCTCGGATGCTACAAGGTTAGGTAATCACAACCTTTTCAGTTTTCTGATAACATGTCAATCTTTATGGAAACAAATGGATATTTTTTTTTCAAAATCGGGTGGCATATGCCAACGGATACTCCATCCACTTGAGATAAAATCTGAAAAGAGGTTTGTCGAGCTTCTGTCACCATGTTTTCATTATTACTGAACTCTGGAGTTTTCTTTTTTGGTATACCACTTCCTTTTTTGTTTGGACATACCTGTTTCGTCAACACATCGCAAAACAGTACAATGGAAAAATTCATTCTTAATAATCTACAGCAACATAGGCTTCAATGAAGTCGCCGGAACAGAATATTTCCATTTTCCTTCAATTTTCTTTCCAATTTTGAAGTAGAATTCAATAGTAAAAGTCTTTCACACGTCCGTAAAAACCATCTTTATAATTTGCTGATAATTTTAATTCAACAACAACCCAAAATGCTAAAATGACAGTTCACCTGGAAAATAGTAAAGCACGAGCTAAGAATTACGTTTAGACACGAAATATCGACGTTCAAAATTCCATAGCCTACTTGACGACGAATTTTTTTGAACGCACGTTACCTATTTTCCGCCGACCTCCTAATAATAGCACTTTTTAACGTACAAGAAATCAGATGTTAATGAACCCTTTTATTGGTTAATTTCCTTTTAATGCATTATTGTCAGGGGTGATCGAACATAAAAGTATTCAGCAGTTACTTATTTTATTTGTATGTCGCATTGATTTTCGTAGTACCTAGCGGGTGAATTAAGAAGAGATGAATTGTGGAGGTTGCAGAAAAATTATGATGGTTAGAGAGTATCAATATATCTATGTACTACAACTCCAGCTTCTCACATTCACAGATATTATAGGAAACGATATCAATGTGATTTACTCAAAATGTCACAACTCGAATATGCCCTCTATATGGACTTCCCGAATTGTTTGATCGGCCGCATAAATATCAACATTTCGTTATGAACATAGAAAAGTTATATGGGGTGTCAAATTTGACTAGCAATCAAGAATTCACATTCAATTCAAAATGTAGTCGACGGAAAAACCTTGTAATCAACTCGTTTATTAATTGAGCGATTAATTAACGACTTTATTTTTTATTTTCAAGTGCTTGAAATAATTTTTTCGGGAAACGGTTGAAATGGTTATGTTTGAAATTCGAATTGTAGTTCTCATAAACACAAGTGCGGACGATTCTGCGTGAATAAACTTAATTCGCCATATGTGAACTTCTTCGAACATTAAAAAAAGAACAGTACTAATCAAGCAGCCTTAGACTATACGTCGTCGTCGCTTTCGATTGCCTAATTTATAAAGTGAGTTCAATTTTGTGCCTTCAGTCGCATCTCATTAATTTTTGCCCAAGTCGGCATCGTTCGCTTTGAACCTCAAAAACAATAAAAGTTTTGGAACATTTGTTAACACTGTAACTTGAAGTGCGGGTTAGCGAAAACTACAAGCAAGACAAGAGCTCAGCACATCCAGGATCCGTCGAAAGGGCCCTTTCCTCCAGAGACGGAAGACCCGCCGCTACAAGAAGATTAAGAAGAATAGGAGTGCTCCGGATTTCTCCGTAAGATTAATTTCGAAGTGATCTTTATTTTGAAATCTGACTTTCTACTAAAATTTACGCCAAGAATTGATACAGTCCATTCTCTCACCAACAATTCTATCGATATCAAACATTTGGTCCTTACGAGCCGTATTCAAATTTGGCTCTGGTTATTTTTTGTTCTCTTTTGGAGCACGAATTTGTCGGAAAGAAGTAAAACTCTTCACTGCTGTAGTGCGAAAACCATAAACTTCAGTAAATTTCGCGTTGTACATGAATTATCATTCATTGCCGGTGTAATTTATTCAAATATAGCATCAAAAATTGAAAATTTATTGAACCATCCATTTCTTGAAATTTTCCACATTGTGAACTCCATTTTATGTCAAAAAAAAGTATCGTTTGAATATTCTGCGATTGACTGTATTCTGCATCTGCGCAACATCTGACATCTTTCACGTTCAGGCGCTTATTGTTGCCACTTCGATCATAACTTGCTCTGGTGTTTATTTACATTTTTCCTAACACAGATTTCGCTATCAAGATGGACAAACTTAAAAAGTATCAGACTCTAAGAAAAACGGCGCAATCGGATATTGGCATGATTTATTCATTGGCAAGTCGTGTTAAGACTGATAAAAGTATAAAAACTTTATTTAAAGTGCGCTGCTCAGAAATAGAACAGATTCGGGAAGATTTCATGAAAAATCATAATAACATTCTATCTATTCTTCTGACAGAAAGCGACGCTGATCTTGATAAAGAAGAAACGATTCGTGAAGGATTTTTAAATGAATTCTTCGTCATAAAGAGTGTTTACGCTGACTTATTTGAAACGGACAATGGTGACGGTGTACAGTCTGGAATGAATTCAACAATGTATTCGCCTAAAATAGCTAACTCGAATATTCAGTTGCCGAAGCTTGAATTGAAAAAATTTCATGGAGAATATAAATCATTTCCTGGTTTTATAGATTTATTTGATGCACTTGTTCATAACAACCTTGCTCTCAGTGCAATCGAAAAATTTAACTATTTGATAAGCTCTTTGGATGGTTCTCCACTGAATCTGGTAAGAACTCTGCCGTTAACCTCTGATAATTATATAATTGCGTATGAAACTCTGGTGAAAAGATATTCAAATTCTCGTTTACGTGCACAAGCTCTTTGGAATGAATTGGACTCCGCACCAAGGGTTAACTCCGATAATGTTAAGAATTTGCGAAAATTATTAGACACATATACAGAGAACATAGCTGCTTTAAAACAAATGATGTTTCCAACCGAAAGTTGGGATTTTCTGCTTTTCATGATGCTTCTCAAACGATTAGATACACCAATCATAACCAGATTTGAAATAGAACACGGATCATCTGATATACCACGATTTGATGAATTGATGAAATTTCTAGACCGTCATTGCTCAACTTTAGACACTCTTAGTTTTTCTCCAAGCTTTACTACAAACAAACAAACTCACTGCGATCCTTATAAGAAACCTGAAAAATCTTTTTCGAATAATAATGTTAAGAACACACGTACTTCTGCTTTTCATGCCAATTCCTCGCCTATAAAGTGTTTATTCTGTGGAGAAAACCATACTATTTATCGATGCAATTTATTCAGAACAAAGTCACACGCTGATAAATACAGTTTTTGTCGATCGTCGCATCTTTGCTTCAATTGCTTGAACTCATCTCACGATGCTCGTTCATGCCCGTCCGCATATAAATGTAAGAAATGCTCATCAAAGACTCATCATACCCTACTTCATGTAGATAAATCTTCTCAAATTGAAACTCCTGATAATTCTTCTAATGTCAACAATGCCAGCAGTCAGCCTTCAACATCGACTGCTCAACCTGCATCATCAACCTTGTCAGCAAGCACTTCATGCTTTCTGGGTACACGAGAACAATCGAAATCGAAATGTGTGCTTCTATCCACTGCATGGATAGACATATTAGATTCTCGGGGTAATTTTCAAAAATTCCGTTGCCTACTAGATTCGGGAAGTATGACTTCATTCATTTCAAGTAAAGCTGTTAATCGCTTGGGTTTAACAAGAGATAATTTTGCTGTTGAGATTCAAGGGTTGAATCAGATGAAAACGTGCTACAGTAACGGTAGAGTAGTGATTTATATGAAGCCAGTAGATAAAGAGCATCCAGTTCTTCACACTGATGCTATCATTCTTAACAAAATATGTGGTAGTTTACCGACTCGTCAGATTTCTATTGAATCATGGTCTCATATCGAAAATATTCCATTAGCTGATCATGATTTTAATAAACCGGGTAACATCGACGTTCTGATCGGCGCTGATTTATTCTCTAAAGTTCATTTAAATGGAAAAATCACTGGCAATAATAATGAGCCTGACGCTCTAAATACAATATTTGGATATGTGCTAATGGGAAGCGTTGAAGTTCCCAATGTTTCAATTTCTTCTTTTTTCACTCAAATGTCTGATTCAGTAGGTGTTGAGGGGGTTTTGCGGTCATTTTGGAACATAGAAGAGGTTCCTTCAATAACGATGTCATCGCCTGAGGATGATATTTGTGAGAACCACTTCAAAGCAAATCATTATCGGGACGATACAGGACGATATACTGTATCACTTCCTTTTCGAGAGTCAAATCCAGTTTTTCCGGGAATGCGAGATTTGGCTCTCAATCAGTTTTTATCTTTGGAGAGGCGATTATTGAAAAATCCAAAAATTTACGGTCAATATGTAGAATTCATGCGAGAATATTTAGACCAGAATCACATGGAGCTTGTTTCAGCCGAGGAAGTTTTTGACGATGCTTATTACATACCTCATCATTGCGTTCTTAAGCCATCTAGTGAAACTACTAAATTGAGGGTCGTGTTCAATGCGTCCGCCAAATTGCCAGGCAATAAATCTCTGAATGATTGTCTTTATACTGGACCAAAATTGCAACAAGACGTTGCTACTCTTTTGATCAATTTTCGACTTCATACTTTCGTAGTATGTTCGGATATCAAGAATATGTATCGGATGATTTTGATAAATCCTTCTGACAGAAAATATCAACGGATATTATGGCGCTTTTCGCCAACTGAAACCGTCCGTGATTACACATTAGTAACCGTTGTTTATGGTATCTCTTCCTCGCCATTTTTAGCTCTCCGCGTTTTGAAACAACTAGCTGCTGATGAAGGACAGTGCTTTCCTTTAGCTTCAGATATCATTGAACACGCTTCGTACGTTGATGATTTCATTGGTGGTGCTGCCACTTTTGAAGAAGCCCAGTCATTAATTACAGAGCTTATCGCCCTGTTGACGCGTGGTGGTTTCGAACTCCGAAAGTGGTCCAGTAATGAACCGCGGTTACTTGCTGATTTGCCTAGGTCGCACCTTTCCTCGACTTCATTGTCATTTGATTCCGATCAGGGATGTACCTCTTACAAGGTTCTGGGTTTAAACTGGAACCCCAGGACGGATTGTTTTCATTTTTGTTTTAATTCACTCTCTGAACGATCTTGCTCGAAAAGAACAATGTTATCGACTTTAGCACGGATTTATGATCCGCTCGGTTTTTTGACGCCAGTGACGTTCCTCGCAAAGTATTTAATACAACGCCTCTGGGCTCTAAAGATAGGTTGGGATGATATTCCTGATCAGGAAATTTTTAGAATTTGGAATCAATTTTCAACAGAACTGCACTGTCTATCCAATTTGAAAATTGCTCGTTTACTCTTTACTCCTGACTCATCGGAGTATGAATTACACGGCTTTTGCGACGCGAGCGAAAAGGGCTATGCTTGTGTGTTGTATGTGCGATACTTAAATGCTAACGGTGAATATCGGACTCAATTTCTTTGTGGAAAATCTAAAGTAGCTCCTCTTAAGAAAATAACGATTCCTAGGCTGGAATTATGTGGGGCTGTTCTATTGTCAAAACTTTTGCGCTTTTCTTTAAAATCGTTTCGCGAAAAGATTAAGTTTGTCCGAATTCGCGCTTGGTGTGACTCTCAAATTGTGTTGCAATGGATTCAAAGCCCTCCACATCGATTTAAAACGTTCGTCGCTAATCGAGTGTCTTACATTCAGGAAAGAATACCCTCTGAAAATTGGTCATATGTAGCATCGCGTCATAACGCTGCGGATATTGCCTCTCGCGGTGTCCTCCCTTCTGAATTAGCCCAGGATCATAACTGGTTCCATGGCTCGGAAATATTGCGATTTCCTGATGGTATTGATGATAATGCAATTTTATCCACTTGTTCGTTACCTCCTGAAGAAAACCGAAAACATACCTTTTTCGTTGAGACACACGATGATCATATTATTGATAATCTCTTAGATAGATTTTCGTCTCTTTCGTCGCTGCAGCGAATCATAGCCTATTCCCTACGTTTTTTATTTAATGCACGCAATCCACTCAAGAAACGAGTTGGGCCTCTCCTGTCATTCGAACTTTACGAGTCTTTACTTCCGTTGGTCCGAAGAACTCAACAAGTTCATTTTTGTAACGAATTAACATCAGGAGTATATTCAAAAGCTCTGCGAAAACTAAATGTCTTTTTAGATGCAAACAATCTTCTTCGCGTCGGCGGTAGATTAAAGTATTCCTCATTATCACATGATCAGAAACACCCTTTGTTACTGCCTCGGAACAGCAGGCTCACCACTCTGATAATCAACTATTTCCATCAGAAATATTTGCATTCCGGTGGTCGAACAACTCAATTCCTCATTTCTCAACAATTTTGGATTTTATCGCCAAAACGAGCTATAAATTCAACTTTAAGTAAATGTTTTCGCTGTTGGAAGGTGAAACCGAAACCGTTTCAACCACCTATGGGTGAGTTACCCTCATCTAGGATCAGTCAAGCAAAACCTTTCAGCCATGTTGGAGTTGATTTTGGCGGTCCGTTTTTCCTCACCATGACCCGTCATCGTGGCGTTAAAAAATGTAAAGCATACTTGTGTTTATTCGTGTGTTTTGCCACCAAGGCAGTTCATTTGGAGTTGGCGAGTGACTTATCTACGGAAACGTTTTTAGCTGCATTACAACGTTTAGTAGCTCGCCGTGGACGTATATCGTGTTTATATAGTGATCACGGAACGAATTTTGTTGGTGCTACAAGGGAACTGATAAAAGGCATGAGCAATGCAGCTGAGCATGAGGGAATAAAGCATTCTTTCATTCCGCCTGCGTCTCCTCATTTCGGGGGTTTGTGGGAAAGCGGAATCAAATCTGTGAAAAACCATATTCACAGGGTCATTGGTGAACAAATTCTTACCTACGAAGAGTTTTATACCGTTTTAACTCTTATAGAATCTGTTTTAAATTCTCGACCCATAGGGGCGTTCAATAATGACGTTGAAGACATTAATGCTCTTACGCCTAATC
Organism: Coccinella septempunctata; assembly: GCF_907165205.1. Classification (NCBI taxonomy): domain Eukaryota; kingdom Metazoa; phylum Arthropoda; class Insecta; order Coleoptera; family Coccinellidae; genus Coccinella; species Coccinella septempunctata. The sequence goes on from NC_058195.1 coordinate 32,230,690, forward strand.
ACTTTCTCACGTTAGAATCAGTGGCCTCTATTCCAACCGCCGATTTCACAAATGTGAATATAAATCGACTGTCCAGATTCCAAATGATCCAACGGTTGCATCAGGATGTCTGGAAGCGCTGGCATCTAGAGTATTTACATACTCTTCAGCAGCGAAGTAAATGGCTGAACCCTAATTTTTCTTCTCCTAAAGTAGGTTCTTTAGTCGTTATTAAGGATGACAACGTTCCACCCGGTAAATGGGTGTTGGCCCGCCTAGTCGAGTTGCACCCTGGTCGTGATGGGGTTACACGAGTTGCCACCGTTAAAACAGCATCGGGAATGTTCAAACGTCCTTTAGTTAAGCTTTGTCCGCTACCTTGTGTGGATACAGACTCGTCTGAATCCACTTAATTATATTTCATGCTCAATTTCGTTGTTTTCACATTGCAGCAGTTAAGCGTTATGTAGTTTATAGTCATCATGATGTAGAATCATGACGTAGGTGTATACCTTTTTCTCAATTTATTTTATAAAAAAATGCATTAGATGCATTTTCCCGGCGGAAAATGTTTGAAATTCGAATTGTAGTTCTCATAAACACAAGTGCGGACGATTCTGCGTGAATAAACTTAATTCGCCATATGTGAACTTCTTCGAACATTAAAAAAAGAACAGTACTAATCAAGCAGCCTTAGACTATACGTCGTCGTCGCTTTCGATTGCCTAATTTATAAAGTGAGTTCAATTTTGTGCCTTCAGTCGCATCTCATTAATTTTTGCCCAAGTCGGCATCGTTCGCTTTGAACCTCAAAAACAATAAAAGTTTTGGAACATTTGTTAACACTGTAACTTGAAGTGCGGGTTAGCGAAAACTACAAGCAAGACAAGAGCTCAGCACATCCAGGATCCGTCGAAAGGGCCCTTTCCTCCAGAGACGGAAGACCCGCCGCTACAAGAAGATTAAGAAGAATAGGAGTGCTCCGGATTTCTCCGTAAGATTAATTTCGAAGTGATCTTTATTTTGAAATCTGACTTTCTACTAAAATTTACGCCAAGAATTGATACAGTCCATTCTCTCACCAACAATTCTATCGATATCAAACAGGTTATTTCAAAATGTGACGTTTCAAAGATATTTCATAAAAAATACATTATTTTCGTCAGAAGGAGTATTCCCTATTTCAATGTCGGAAATCATAAGTGCGATAAAAAATATGAAAAATGATAAAAAAGTAAGCGGCGTTTCAGCGGAGATATTCAAAGCCCTGGATGAAGATATTGTCAATAGTCTCCTAGCACCATTCCGCAAGATCTGGGAACAAGGAGATGTACCACAAGACTTCAGAGACGCTTTAGTTATCAACCTCTATAAGAACAAAGACGATACGTCAAATTGCAACAATTACAGAGGCATATCGTTGCCAGCCAAATTCTCTCGAAGATTATGGCTAATCATTGGACCAAATCAAAGTGGACCTAATTTTCACAGTGTGACAGCTGCAAGAGAAAGCAACAATCAAGGATCTATACAGCCTCTATCGATTTAAATAAGGCGTTCGACTCGGTGAATCGGAGAGCGCTATGGAAAATCATGGCACGTCTTGAAGTACCCGAAAAATTCTTAGCAGAGTGTAAAGGCCTTCATACCAACAACACCGCTAGAATACAGCATAATGGTTCTACAACCGATCATTTCTCAACCAACTCTGGAATAAAACAAGGCTGCGTATTAGCGCCCTTACTGTTCAATATTTTCGCCATAGCTATCGATAATTGCTGACATGAGTATGCCTGTAAAGGGTGTTGGGATAAGATTCAGATTTGATGGAGGCCTGTTTAACCTGGAGCGCCTAAGAGCAAAAACCAGTACCAAGTTTATCACTGACCTTCAATATGCAGAGGACTGTTCACTTATAGCTAGCAGCTCGGAGGATCTACAGATAATGTTGGACACCTACATATAAACATATATACGAAGCTTTAGGCCATAGACTCAATATCGAAAAAACCAAAATCCTGGTAAGTCCGCCAGAAAGCCTTCAAACAGATATCAGCCTGGAGAATGAAACTCTAGAACAGGTCGAGCAGTTCAAATACTTGGGAAGCTTCATAAATACTAGGGCTAACCTTGACACGGAAATACAAAACCGTATCAATTCGGCATCACGAGCATTCTGGAAGCTAAAGGATAAAGTGTTTCAAAATCACGACCTCAATCTCAAGACCAAGACAGCTGTTTACAAGGCTAATGTCCTCCCAACGCTTCTTTACGGAAGCGAAAGCTGTACGCCCTACAGGCGACATATTAAACAGCTTGAACAAACGCAACAACGTCATCTAAGACAGATAATGCACGTCAGATGGTTCCACAAAGTTTCGAATGCAGAAGTCTTGCAGCGCGCGAGTTGTACAACAATTGATACTCAAGTAACGAGGGCCCGCCTCAGATGGAGCGGCCACATTCTGAGGATGCAAGACACAAGACTCCCCAAAATAGCTCTATATGGCGAATTCACTGAGGCAGCCCGGAAACGAGGAGGCCAGTATAAGCGGTTTAAGGATACACTACATCAATCCCTAAAATCAGCCAATCATAACTGAGAACAACTAGCGTTAGACAGGTCACAGTGGAGGTCTTTGGTACACAGTTACAATGGAGAATCGAGAAGGATAGAGCGGCGACCAGATCTGGTTGGTGACTGTCCATGCCCGGAGTGTGGTAGGATATGTAGGTCACGGTTGGGTCTCTGCAGTCACAGGCAAGCACACAGTCGCAATTAGCCCTGAAAAATTATAAGTCTGTTCGCGCCTCCTTTTTTTTCCTTTTTCTTCTTGTTTTTTCCCTTTTTTCGCCTTTTTGTAAGATTCATTCCCGGCCACGGGATATAGCAATGAATGAATGAAATTATTCACAAAGTCATCAAGTACAGCATCAACTTTAGTGGATTGTGTTGAAGATTTGAAGGTGCTGGTTCCAACGAGGTGTTATGTGAGAAAAAAAAGAAAGATATTTTGAGAGCTACAGAACGAACAGTTTCTCAATCTATTCTAGAAGGTATGTTGTCTTTCGTAACTATTGTGTAGGAGTTGTAATTGTTGGATTTTTCAGAATCTCATACTTCAAGACAGGAAGATTCTGAAGAAGTACAGTGGGAAAATATTCCAGAAGGTATACAGTCTTTATTAGTATTTTTTCAAGTGTAATGTTTGGCATTATTTTTCAGAATCTCAACCTTCAAGAGAAAAGGTTGAAGGAGAGATTAACCTGTAAGATATCCCAGAAAGTATATAGTAGTAATATAGTAATTGTTTTTCTGAATATAATGATTGAATATTATTTTCAGAATCTTAACCCTCAATAGAAGAGAATGAAGGAGAAATTAACCTAGAAGATATCCGAGAAGGTATATAGTAGTTATTGTTATTCTGAGTATAATGATTGAAAATTATTTCCAGAATCTCAACCTTCAATAGAAGGGAATGAAGGAGAAATTAACCCGGAAGATATCCTAGAAGGTATATAGTAGTAATATAGTAATTGTTTTTCTGAGTATAATGATTGAAAATTATTTCCAGAATCTCAACCTTCAATAGAAGAGAATGAAGGAGAAATTAACCCGGAAGGTATAATAGAAGGTATATAGTAGTAATATAGTAATTGTTTTTCTGAGTATAATGTTTAAAAATTATTTTCAGAATCTCCAGTAGTACCTAAAAGAAATTATCTACCATGACTCCCTTGAGACAAGGTATGTTCTCTCAGCTTTTATAACAAAACTTTTCTAATTGGAGGTATTTCAGTTCGAAAGAAGACGATGAGTAATGAGGAAATGTTTCTGTCCGGCAACTCACATATTTGAGAAAAAAGGAGAGTCGATTGAGGTGCAGAAACATTGCTTTGAAGGATAAAGTGATGATGTTGATGAAATCAAACAATTTGGAATGCCTCAACAAGGTGAACAGAACAACATTCAATTTTTTTATGTCTCAACAATTGAATCAAAAGCAAAAGAAAAGGGGTCGTCGATACTCTCTTGATGACAAAATTTTTGCCCTTTCATTACATAAACAGAGTGGTAAAGGATATAGATATCTATCTAAAATATTCTGTTTACTGTCAAAACGCACTCTGACGGATTTACTCAGTAATATTCCGTTTGAGTGTGGCATCAATTCTCAAATTTTTGACAGTTTGCTGAACAAAAAAGGTTAGATAGATATTGTATCCTGATGTTTGATGAGGTTGCTCTAAGTCCTGATCTTTCATATAATTTTTCCAGAGATTATGTGGGAGGAATAGTGGACATGGGCAGTGGTGATCGCAGAGCAGAATTGGCAGATCATGCCCTTGTATTCATGATTAGGAGCATACGCGGTACATGGAAGCAACCACTTAGCTTTTATTTTTGTCAAAGTTCGACTGGAACGACTGATTTAGTCAAAATCATCAAAGATGTAGTACGACATGTTCGTCTGACAGGGTTGCACATTGTGGCCACTATATCTGACCAAGGATCAACTAATGTTGCAGCAGTAAATAGACTGCTTGAAAATACTTTTCAAGGATACATTATAGATTAACAAGAAATTGTTCATCTATATGATCCACCTCATCTCCTCAAGGGTATTCGTAATGCTCTCTTGACAAAAGATTTGTACTTTAGACAAGAGGGCATTCCAAAATTTGCCTCTTGGTCACATATTCTGGCTATGCACAATGTGGACAGCCTAAACAGGTATAGTACTGTGCCAAAGTTGATAGTGGAACATGTCGTACCCCAAAAGATAAAAAAAATGGAAGTTAAGTGTGCTGCACAGGTGTTCGGCCGATCTGTGGGTGCAGTCATGGATATGATGGCAAGATTAAGTGCTGACAAGCCAGTTAATTCAAAGTATTACCTTGATCCCTCTGCGACACAAACTGCTAATGCTAATAAACTTTTTGATAGTATCAATGGTCGTTACGAGAATCCTCCTCTGCAAAAGCCCCTAGTGGGTGTGGTGACAAAAAAATCTCCCCACATAGACTTCTGGAATGAATCCCTCCAAGTCCTGGAGTCTATGTCTTTCAAAACTAGCCCATCCTTCAATCCAATCATCACTCCCTCCTCAAAACATTTTAAATTCACCATCCGTGGATTCTTATATATTTCAACTTCTTTGAGAAAAAAAGGAATAAAGAAGTTCGCAGCAAGAGTTTTCAATCAGGATCCCCTGGAGAACTTTTTTTCCCAAATAAGAAACCACGGGGTGAGAAATGTTAATCCCCCCTGTTCATCCTTCATTTCCTCCCTCAAATCCCTCCTAATAAATACCTAATTTTTTGTAGTCACATTCACCAGGTTCGAATTGTGAGGAGGATGATACTTCTAGCGCCCTTGATAATCTCAAAAATTTTATTCAAAAAAAAAGTGCAGAATCGCAACCGGCGTTAAAAGTATCACCACCTGTTTATGCAGTGCAAAAGACAACAGATTCGGATATCGAAAGAGATTTGGCAACCCCTTATGTAGCTGGATATTTGATGAAAAGAATCATGAAAAATATTAATAACTGTCCAGACTGTTCAGAGATAATTGAGGCATATAGAAATGATTTACCAAAAAATTTGTTGATAAGAACAAGAACATTTCCAAATTCTACAATGATAAATCCGTCTAGGACATATAATACTATTTTTCATGATTTTTCTCGTCAAGTATTAGGCAGCTATTTCCACAAAAATCAATTATTATGGTATTAAGAGGGAAGTAATAAATGATTTATATGGGGAGGACATTGAATCGTTGTTCTGTTCACTGCACAAGCATGTCCACAAAGATTTCATTGAATTTGGTGTTAAATTCATTTTGCTCTTCTACATTGGAACAGCAAATAAGATTCTTTGTGGTAAAAAAACACAATATTTTTCTGATCCCATCATGAAGATGGCCTCAATTTTTTTTCATAACAGCATCATTATTCATTACTTTTTCACAAAGAATTCGAGTTATTCATTAGATTTGGCGACAACAATCAAAGTTGTCGCCAGGTCTAATGAAAAACTCGCTGAAAACAAATGTTTAAATTATTACACCAATATTACTTACCGCCAAAAAGAACCGATAGATGGCGCTGTCAGAATTCATTGAATTTTACCGACAGTAGTTCCGATTCAACTCAATAGATGGCGCTTTTACATGAACCAAATTTGGCCCGGAAGTTGCCTATCTGTAGTTTGTCTATGGTGGTAGCCATAAAAGAACTGCAACGGCATCTCGATGCAGGCAAACTGAGGAAGACTGAAAGGGGAGATGTAGAGCAATCTATCTCTCTCTGCGCTCTGTCAATTGGTTTATAACGATGTGAACAAAAACAACCTGGTGCGTTCAAGTGAGACGACTGCTGCGTCCGACGTCTGATGCGGTTATTCGATTGGTTGCCGCACCATTAGAAAGAGATGAGTTGCTCTACATATTCCGTCTCAGTTGGACACACTTTCCGTCGTATTTCGGTACCTAAGAGGCCCTTCCAGTTCTTTTAGAGTTCAATGCGGCGGCCAGATCTGGTTGGTGACTATCCATGCCAGGAGTGTGGAAGGAACTCTTCAGTCACAGGAGGGCACACAGTCGCAATTAGACTTAAGGAATTATAAGTCTTAGTCTTAGTTCTTTTTTTTAATGTCTTTTTTTAGATTTATTCCCGGTTACGGGATACAGCAATGAAGGTGAATTATCAAATAATTTTCTGCATATAAAGAGTGTTATGAAACAAGTACGTCTCGTCCCATATCTTCATTGAAAATTTTTTGAAGCATCTGTGTTGAGGATTAATTTTCGTTACATTATTTATTGTTCTGAATGTTCAAATCAAGTATATATTGAGTAGTTGACAGCAGAAAAAAAAAAATTGAAAACAAGTTGTCAGTCGAAACTGGGAAAAAATAAAAAAGATTTTTACACAAAGGGTGTTTTTGTATAAACCCAAACATAAGTGGTCCTTCGGCATAAAAGTAACTAAAATATGGAGCAGTACGGTGTAGTTACAAGAAGTAAAAGCAAATCTTTACAAGCTCTTCATACCCAACCTTGTTTTGTGGAGGGGAAAGAAGATGGAATAGTATTGGAATCCAGGGTCGCGCAGAATACTACAGAAAACAGGTCTGAGGTAATATCCAGAGCGATCGTTCCACCTCTTTCATCGACCAGTGTTGTGAGAAATATTTCGGAGCAGAAATCAGGAATATCAAGCCGATCAACAAAGAGGAAGCAGCACAAGGTAGCAGCTTCAACTGGTAAGTCCCACTCTAAACACTCTAAATGTACATCACGTAGAGAGCTTGACAGTAAATAGAGGCCAATAATGAATTGTTACAACTTGCAATAGAAGAACAAGAAATCGCTAGAAGGAAGATAGATTTAAAAAAGAAATTAATAGAAAGCAGATTAGCCCTTCTTACAGCAACTTCGTCTCGAGGAAAGGAGAGTTGATGAATCGAATGATTTGAGTACAATTGATTTGAATGTTCTACAAAAATCTATTGGTGGAAAAGCAAAGGTAGAGCAATGGTTAGATGATAATAGTTCTGTAAAATCTAAATCTTTGAGTTCTGTCCATTCTGTAGCAGTTGTCAATAGGAATTCTCATTCGGAAAAAAAAAGTAATCCTCAGGGAAACGAAGTAAATAGGGATACTGATACTCTCAAAATATTCGTAGCTCGACAATGTGTTGATAAGGATTTACCTAAGTTTTCGGGAGATATGAAAGAATGGATTAATTTTTATATGCAGTTTCGTAACACCACTGATTTATTAGGTTTTAATGATTCCGAGAATGTTTGTCGTTTAAGGAGATGCTTGGTTGGTGAAGCTAGACGTTCCGTAGAGGGATTACTAGTATCTTGCACGGGTTCTGAAGAAATAATGCGTATTCTGCAAAATAGATTCGGCAGACCTGAATTAATCGTGAAGGTATTAATCCAAGAGGTTAAATCTTTGCCATTCATAAAAACCCACGATTTAAATGCATTGGCATTATTCTCAGACAAACTTCAAAATTTAGTGTCAACTTTGAAAAATCTCAATATGAAAAATTATCTGACGTGTCCACAGCTTTTGGAAGATCTTTTGTGTAAACTGCTATATGCCATGCAAGTATCTTGGGAAAAGAGATTAGTCAGTAAGCAATCTCCAAATTGTTTAGAAAATTTTCAAAGTTGGATTTTTAGTGAAGCAGAAGCAGTTAATTTTGTACGAACGTTGACTCCTTACAAATCATCGAATTCTTCTAATTATGTAAACAAAAATAAAATTAATTCAACTTTAGTTATTTCAATGGCCAAAAATAGGAAATTATGTAGATTATGCAAGGGTGAACATGGTTTGGAAAACTGTCGGAAATTCAAAGATTTATCTCCAGAAGACCGGTGGAAATTTGTTAAATCTAAGGAATTATGTTTTTCATGTATTAAGTCTGCTCACAGAATAAATAAATGTTCGAAAAAGAAACAATGTGGCCACAACTTCAAGCTGACGAAGGAGAGGTTCCGGTCCACCAGCAGAGAGTTCTTCCTCCCTAACAGGGTTTTTAATTCCTGGAATAGTCTTCCGACAGCAGCAGTGAACGCCCGCTCTGTGAATGGCTTCAAGAGTGCTATGGACAGATGGTTCTCCAGTATTCCTTCGTGAGACTACTGTGAAATTGTATGTGTGTGTTGTGTACATTTCATTCATCTCTTGTTTTTTTTTTCACAATGTCAACTCGTATTAATTTTATTTTCTATATGGGTTTATAGATTACGATCTCAACTCTTCTGTATATTCTTAATAATAATAATAATATGTGTTGGAAAATGAACATCACAAGCTCTACTGGGATCGCACGGTTCTCACAGACCGAAAAATAACCCACAATAGACCAGACCTCATATTGCTCAATAAGGATGAGGACAGAGCACTATCCATCGATGTGGCGATTCCAAATAATAACAATCTTCTAGATTGGCACACTGAAAAAATTTCAAAATACAGAGATCTCGAGGAACAAACCAGAAGACAGTGGAAGCTGAAAGATATCAAGACCATCCCTATTGTCATTTCATCTACAGGCCTGATACCGAAGAAACTACTGGAGAACTTGAGGAAACTTCAATTGGACGAAAATATCTATAGAGTCATGCAGAAGGCGGTACTGCTCGGAACGGCGAGAACTGTACGCAAGTACATGGGGAATGCAGAGGAACACCGTCTGCGCCGACAGGAAGTACGGGTGGAGCAGGAATCCAACCTACAGCAGGGAGGCGAGGAGCGACCCGGACCCGACCACCACCTCGAGCCCGAAAACCTAGAAAGGGCTCCAACAGAGCTTAATCCTTTTGATATCTGAGTTATCTGGGATAAGTGAATTTTCCTCTGGAGAGGAGTGTGAAAGCCGCAAGGCTGAAGTCATATTTATAAAGTCATGCAGAAGGCGGTACTGCTCGGAACGGCGAGAACTGTACGCAAGTACATGGGGAATGCAGAGGAATACCGTCTGCTCCTACAGGAAGTGCGGGTGGAGCAGGAATCCAACCGGCGGCAGGGAGCTGAGGAGCGACTTGGACTCGACCACCACCACGAGCCCGAAAACCTGGAAAGGGCTCCAACAGAGCTTGATCCATTTGATATCTGAGATATCTGGGATAAGTGAATTTTGCTCTGGATAGGAGTGTGAAAGCCGCAAGGCTAAAGTCATAATAAATTGTCTGGCCTGCCTGGCAGCTATCAAGTAGATGGCCTGCCGGGTAGCCATCGTAACGACGTAGACGGTGCAGCCAGCAACGCCTGCTGTCCGCAGTCTCATCTCTTCATCCTCTCTCTTTCACATCCTTTATGGGGGTGCTCTTTCTGCTCCCATTTCTCTACCCCTCACCCAAATTGAGAAAGGGGAGCACAAACTCATGGAAATGGTGATTACCATTTCTTCAAATGAAAGCGGCAGATGGCTTCAGTACAACAGGACCTATTCCAATAATACGAGGAATTTTCCAAGGAGATTCGCTGAGTCCTCTGTGGTTCTGCATGGCCCTGAATCCCTTGTCTCATAGATTGAATTCTACGGACTACGGATTTGCCATCAAAAGCGGCAGTAGAACTATGATGAAACTGAATCATCTCCTTTACATGGACGATTTGAAACTCTTCGCATCTACCAAGAGGCAAATTCAACTGATGCTGATGCTGAAAATGGTGGAAGAATTCTCGGAAGACATCAAAATGAAGTTTGGACTAGAAAAATGTCGACTGCTGAACATAACGAGAGGGAAAATAGAAGATGGTACGTTCAAACTCAAGGAAGGTGCAGAAATTGAAGCATTGAAGGAAGGAGACACATACAAGTATCTGGGCATTAAACAGGCAAGAAAAATCAATCAGAGCCAGAAGAAGAAAGAACTAACGGAGGAGTTCACCCGAAGATTGAGAAGGATAACGAGAACTGGCCTTAACAGCAAGAATCTGATAAAAGCTATCAATACCTACGCTTGCTCGGCGCTAAGCTACTCATTCGGTATCATCTCTTGGACCACCACCGATTTAGCAGCCTTACAGAGAAAAATAAGGACGATGCAGACTAAACACAATAAACATCACCCCAAAAGCTCAATAGAACGTATCGAGCTGCCACGACATCTTGGGGATAGAGGAATTGTTGATTTGTCCAACCGTATGTCCCAGGAAATTGAAAGACTACACCGTTAAAGCTACAGCAGGACCACTTGGAAACCGTCGAACACTCTGCAGAAAGTAAAATGCAGAAACTGATTGGCAAACCTTTGCATGGAAGGCACCAGAACGAGGTCAACCATGATTACGTCGACATATCTGCGTCGAACTACTGGTTGACTTCCGGATAGAGACTGAGGGCTTCATGCTCGCCATCCAGGATCAGGTGATTCCAACAAGCAACTACATGAAATATATCGCCAAGGATGCTTCAGTGGCGGATGATAGCTGTCGCTATGGCTGCGCGACACATGAAACTGTCCAGCACATCACCGGGGGATGTCAGAAGTTCGAGAGCACGGAGTACAAAAATAGACATGATGCCGTTGCCAAGATTCTTCACCAAGAATTGGCACTGAAACACCAACTTCTAAATTCGAAAAAGGTTCCTTATTACAATTACCATCCAGATGCTGTACCTATTGGAAAATGAACATCAAAAGCTCTACTGGGATCGCACGGTTCTCACAGACCGGAAAATAACCCACACTAGACCAGACCTCATATTGCTCAATAAGGATGAGGACAGAGCACTATTCATTGATGTGGCGATTCCAAATAATAACAATCTTCTAGATAGGTACACTGAAAAATTTCAAAGTACAGAGATCTCGAGGAACAAACCAGGAGACAGTTGAAGCTGAAAGATATCAAGACCATCCCTATTGTCATATCATCTACAGGCTGATATCGAAGAAACTACTAGAGAACTTGAGGAAACTTCAGTTGGACGAAAATATCTTGTAACGGCACAATTTTCCAAAGTGAAAATTTAATACGAATGACTTTGAGAGCTCCTGTATACGTGCTCGATCGATGATATCGACCCCTACCATGCGCTGCGCACATACTAGCTCATTCTGCAGTGACCGGGAACCTCTCGTTTTCTAGTCTCGGACAGCGTTGTATAAACTTCTTTAAAGAATAGATTCTGACCTTGCCGAACAAAATTCAGTTCTTAGTCAGTTATTTATGTGTGGAGATTTATAAGAATCGGTAAGTGTCTTTGTTATATTGACCAGACAAAGGTTGTTCCACTTTGATTTTTATCAATTCATTTGTTTTATGTAGAAGGAATCACTAGAAATACCGTAAGTTTTTCAGCCGCCATTTTCACACATAGTTCTCCACATGCTTCCCAGAAATATCTAATGAATCAAATTACCTTCTAAATTGTTTCAACTTGCTTTCTATTCATTAATTAGTTTTTCACTTCACAATTTCTGGATTTCTCCGACGTATATTTTTTCTCTTTTTATCAATTTGTCTGTGCCAGTGTGTTCCTGTGAACACATGGACATTTTTTCTTCTCTTAAATTACTACTTATTATGTGAATGAATATTGTCAGAGATCGCTGGAGATTGTGGAACGTTACCGATTCAAATATTTATGAAATTGTTTTCAACAGCTTTTTTGTGGAGAGTTGGAACTCTATATTCCTTTTTTTTGGAGAGAACTTCACATTCCTTCATTTTTCGGAGAGACACATCTTTTTGGAAAGACACACATTTTTGGAGAGAGTTAGAACTCCACATTTCTGCTGAAGACTCTTCGAGAGATTGATCTTGAAGATACAAGGAGACTGCGACAGACACATTATTTCTGAGGAGAAACAGAGAAGATGGTTATCTTTGGCAACGACCACCAGCCACCATGGAAATTTCGACATGAAACTCCCAAGATAAGTTTCACACATATGTATGGGGATCACATGTGATTCGAACTGTGAATAATTGAACTTGTTGTTAAATTAATATTCCTTGCTTGGCCAACTCTTGTTTATATATGTTGTATATTTCTCTATATCTTAATAATTGTTATAAGAGTGGAATAAATCCCATTTGTTCAAATAGACTGTTATTGTCCGGAGTAGAAGCATCCATCCATCTATCTATCAAAAACAAATAAAAAAAGGTAAGGTGGTTTCATGCTCTTTGCTAGTCGGAGCTATCCCAAGTTCATTTACCTTACACAATTGGCGCCCAACGTAAAAGGGCCTGATTTTCTTGATGCTTCTGCTTTGCACTGATAGTCTGAACCACTGGTAACAGATTTTCGAAATTGAAATTTACGGATCACAGGTGATTTCTGTTCTCCTCTTTTTACTTTGATCTCTTTATTTACCGTTTGCAAGCTTATTCACCTCTCATTTCCATTATCTTATCTTTATCGGGAAGTGAGACTTGAAAGTAGTTTATATCTTTATCGATATGTCTATTAATCCAAACTATTTGAAGGCTCATGAGCTGACTTATGAGGTTTCTATTCGTTTGGGTAAGAAAGTAACTGATTCAGTTGAGAGAAATCGTAAGACCTTGAGAGGTTCTCTTTCCCAGGAAGGAGCAAACCGTAGTTTTCTTGCTTTAGTTATGTCTATACTTTTGATGAAAATGTAGCTGAACTTGAGATTTCTCTCAAAGAAATTTCTGAACTAGTAGGTAAATTTGGAGCAACCTCTTCTAGAGATGAGTATAACCGAATAACATCCAGGTTGGTTCATTGTTCGGGTAGATTGTGTAGATTGCAACCTAATAACGATAAAGAAGCAGAAATTAAACAGGTCTTGCAAACAGAACTTTTCGGTTTGGAATCAGATTTAGCTGATAAACATTTTGATGAGCCTTCAGCTTCATCGACTCCTATTAAGAATTCTTTACATAGTCCAAATGTAGCGTTGGAAAATATTTCCCCTAGTTCATCGAAAAAAGTCCCTGTATTTAAGTGGGGTATTGGAAAATTCTCTGGTAGGGAACCTTTAGTTCCATTTCTCGATTTAGTTGATTCACTTAAAATTTCACGAGGTTGTACTGACCAAGACTTATTTGACTCAGCTTCAGATTTGTTTCAATTGGACGCGTGGACATGGTGGCACAATCATTATATCAGAAAAAGTTTCAAAAATTGGTCCGAATTAATAACCGGTTTAAAACAGACTTTTTTGCCATCTAATAACGACCAAGTTCTGATGGACGAAATCAAATCTAGGAAACAACAACCGGGTGAATCTGTAATTATTTTTATTAGTTCTCTGGAATCACAATTCAACAGATTAACGGCCCGTCCTTCTGAACAACAGATTGTTTCTATTATTAGAGCTAACTTACTACCTGATTTTATTAAGGCTTTGATTTTGCAAGATATAGATACCTTGCCTAGATTAGTTTCTCTTTGCAAACGTATTGAAGATGCTTTACCCTCCGATTTACTTCGCAAGTTTCCTAAGAAGTTAGCTGTTTCCGAAGTAACCTCTAGTGTAGTTTGTTGGAATTGTCGCTCAACTGGACATAAGTATTCGACATGTAAGGAGCCTAAAAAAATTTTTTGCTTTGGTTGTGGCTCTGAAGGAAAGACGAAACTTTCCTGTAAAAAATGTCAAAATAATGTACAAGCTGGTGGATCTATGGCAGAAGGTGGCCATCGGCAAAGTTCAAATCCAATTCAGACTGCCACAAAAAATCAAATTTCAAATCAAAACGGAAAAAACGGAACAACAAAAAAACATTAAGATCTTTTAATAACAATCACTTTGATCATGACTCTTGGAAAGATTGGCTTATTACTGTTGAAAAATTCTACAACTCGAATAATGTTGCTAAAGCACCTGAAGTCGATCAGTTACAACCAGAAAAACCCTTATTGAACAATAGCGTCTCTGTTCAACCCCTACTAGATAGACGTGCTCAAGACAATCGGCCTTATCTGAACGTATCTGTTGAAGATGAAAAAGTATCGGCTCTGCTTGACAGTGGCAGCAATGTCTCAATTCTCGGTTCATCCTTTCTCTATATCTTACAAAAACTCAATTTGGCTATTGATTACGACGTCTCTGTGAGCCTAACAACAGCTGACGGAAATTTACAGAATACATTAGGATATGTTTTACTGCCTATTACTATTAATGATATCTCAAAAACTTTGAAAGTTCTTATAGTGCCCTCAATCAGTCATAAATTGATCCTGGGGATGGATTTTCTTAAACTTTTCAATATTAAAATGGACTTTTCTAAATTTCTTTATGATACATCTTCACTTTCTTTTGCAGCTATCCACATTATTCAGCCTTCAGATAACTTATCTGTAGTTCAACGAGAAGAACTAAATGAAGTAGTTGAGTTGTTCAAACTTATCGGCCCTGAACATGAAATCGGTAGAACTCATTTACTTACTCATCATATCAAAACTGAAGGTAGTCCTATAAGACAAAGGCAGTCAGGCCCGGACTGGGACCACTTGGGGCCCTCAGCTGAGACCTATTGAGGGGCCCTATATCGGGGGGTCCGGGGCTCTACCCGAAAAATTTTTGAAAACGAATTAGGTGCTTGAAAACAATGAAAATGCATTTTTACGCTAGGTATTTATCCGAATATTATGATTTTCGACTTTTATTGACTTAATTTTTTATTAAAATTAGAAAGTCACAGTGTTTTTTAAGATACCACTAGAAAACACATTTTGTAGAACTGTCAATAATTACAAAGGTGTTAAAAATGAAAGTGGAGTATTGAATTGATGTGGCCGATACATCCAAAATTGAACTAAAAACAGATTATATGATTTTCACAAAAAAGGGTTGTCAAATCACGACTCTCGTTCCGTTATCACAATACCATCTTTAGGTGGGTAAAGGTAAACTGAAATATATGGTATCGAACGAGAAGATATTTAAACAAGCGTTTTAATCTATTCTAAAAATCTACAGGGGGCAGTGACAGTTTCCAGAACATCCTGAGCAATTCCATTTCGGAGTTGGTGAAAATCGGACTAGAGGGGTAATGGTAATTTTCGGAACGTTCAGATCAATTACAAAATATGTAGGTACCAATCGGATGATCGGTCATTAAATAATATAGCAAAGGAAACCTTCTATAAATGCATAATGATATCGAAAACTATCATCTTTCCCTAGATTTCAACGAGTTGTTATTTTTATTCCTTTCGCATACAATTTTTCCAATTTTTTTTTTTGACAGGATTTTTGGTTTGCTTGTTTGTTTCATATTAGCAACTAAGCAGACGAAAAAATCCTGAAATTGCTCTGAATGTTCTGATGTTCTGGAAACTACCCCCGCCCCCTCTATATTTTTAATATTAGAGAGTTTAATACAGGGTGTTCTCAAAGGTGAGGCTTTTTTTTTGACAGGTAATAGAACTCCTCAAAATAAGTCATGGTACCAAAAATCATTTATATAAAATATTCACCAGGGCTCAAGGTATGATTTCGGTAGTGCTTCGGATGCAATGCTACAGAATGTGACTGCAGCTTGGTAATTGCATATGGGTAGTCACATTCTGCAGCCACTTCATGCATGCTTTATGCGTAGGCTTGTGCCGGCGAAAGGTCAGTAGTGGAAACCGTCAGAGTCAGCGTAAGATTTTTGTGAATTTTCGGAGTGTTCATAAACTTAGTGCAAATATGTAGGGATATTGGAAGTTTGCACTAATCCCGGGGAGCAAATGTTGGCAGGCCTGTAATATCGCAAATTGCAGAAATCGAGGAGCAAATTCTGGACATAGTTGAGGAACAACCGACAACAAGTACTAGATCCATAGCCAGGGTCGTCGGAGTGAGCCACAGTAGAGTTTGAAAGACACTAAGACAAGAGCAACTGTACCCCTATATACCAGTTCCAGAAAGTTCAAGCACTCCAACCAGAAGATCATACTCGAAGAAAAGAATTCTGCCTGTGGCTTTTAAATCACCAATATCTAACAACATTCATTCTGTTTACTGACGAAGCCACTTTCACCAGAAATGGAGTAAACAATTTCTACAATACCCATGTATGGTCTACAGAAAACCTTCACGCTATCAGAAGAACAGATTTTCAGCAAAGGTTTTCCTTGAATGTCTGAGTCGGACTCCTGCGTGGAATGCTTATTGGGCTATTTTTTCCACCACCACGAATGTCAGGTGAAGACTTTCTCCATTTTCTCCAGAACAATTTGCCAGGATTACTAGAAAATGTTCCTCTCAATATTCGACAGAGAATGTGGTTGTTACTGGAGGGAGCACCACCCCACTTTCGAAGAAACGTTCAAGATTAATTAAATAATGAATTCCCGAATAGGTGGATAGAACGTGGCGGATCCATTTCTTCCCCCAGATCTCAACCCCTGTGATTTCTTCCTTTGGGGTCATTTGCAAACATTAGTGTAAAGTGACGGTGAAGTGGATAGTGATGACGAACTAAAAAGAAAACGCATTGAAAATGCTTGTGAAAGCCTCACCGTAAAAACAACCTGTATTTGTCTATAAATCTCCTCGTTCGGTACCAAATTTTTCAATTTACCCTCAACAACCTGAAGATATTATTGTGATCACAAAACACGTGTCGTGGTTTACCACTCATTTTATGTGAAAATCATATATGTAATCTGTTTCTAGTTCTAAAATGCAGTATTGTAGCCACACCAAATGTATGAATGAAATAAGAGAAAATAATTTTTGTAATAAAAATAATGAAAAACGGATTTTAGTGATTAGAAAAATAATACTAGAATTAAAAACATATCTGTGTGTTTAACAGTTTACAATGCTGTAATACTGGAATAAAAGGGGCTTAACTAAGATGCCTCAACATTTTAGTCCCCTTGGCCTGAAGTAACAGCTTCTTTGTGAGCAACTCACTTGTTGAAGCTAATTCATCTATTATCTTTATCTACGTTAGTGGGGGCCCCTCAGGCCGGGGGCCCTCCGCGATCGCGGACCTGCGGACCTGGCCAGTCCGGGCCTGAAGGCAGTATCCGTTATCTCCTGCGATGCAAACCATCCTTAATAAAGAAATTGACAGATTGTTAGAACTCGATGTGATCGAACCGGTGACCGAATGCGCACCATGGCTTTCTCCCCTATGGCTTGTTGCAAAGAAAGATGGCAAGCATAGAGTAGTTTTTGATGGTAGGAAGTTGAATTCTGTAACAGTCCCAGACAGCTATCCGATGCCTCTCATCGATGCAATTATTAGTAAAATCAAAAATGCCTCCTTTTTAAGTTCCATAGATTTAAAATCCGCTTTTTTTCAAATACCTTTGGACGAAGAATCCAAAATTAAAACAACCTTTTCAGTACCGGGTAGAGGTCTATTCTGCTTCAAAGTTTTATAGTCCGAGAGCTGGCAGCAAAAACAACTACCTCATAAGTTACCAAAGATTTGGTTTGGTACTTTGATTCAACTTTATAATGTGAACTTGAAACCGTCCGTCTGCCGTGCGTGAGTGGTCGCCTTATTGGATAAAAAAAATTGAAAAGATGAGAAAAAATCGATTAGAACCTCCTCATCAGTTACCACTGTAATTTTTGTGTCAAATTTTCAATTAATATATGACTAATCGAAATTCAGAAAGAAAACATTGGCAGACGGTCGCATTCTCAAGACAGACGGCCTAAAAGTATAACTACCTGAGGTACGTAGTTCACGTAGATTCGCAAAATTTGTAGCGGTTTTGAACCAATTGTGATTTTTCCTGATGTGTATATTGTCTTTTGAAATAAGAGCTTACATGTATTTTAAAAAGCGTCATCAACTTCTTCACAAGGGATATCAATTTCGATTGCCAGATCATTTTCATCATTGAAAGTTGGCTTCAATTCTATGAATATGTTAAAGGCCTTGTGTAATTATTCGCAACAACAACGGATACATTAAGGTCGTCAAGCAGAAATTTCATGTAAAAAATGAGCAATTTAAAATTAATCTCATTTTGTGTATATTGTTTAGAAAAACAGGAGCCAAAATACAACAAAAAATTGCAAAGATAACACACATTGAAAAGCTGAATAGCTAACAAAAAAAAATGAATAAATAATTGTTATCTAATAAGAAGTATTAAAATTTAAATTCTAACTCAGTACGTTAATTATTAATTCATCGATTAATCTTCATCACTCCTCGCACTGTGGAATACTTATCTTCTTCTATGTCTGGAGTTGGTTTTCACATATTTCTTGAATTGTAGAAGGGCTCTGTTCGTGGTCCAATAACGCATTTCAGTTTGTATCTTCCATCAACTAGAAGCCAGGCATGTTTTCCAGAATAAAAAAAAAAAGCGGATGCACTTTTCAGACGTAATTCCAGATGGCGCAAACTTGATTAACCCTTCCCATTTCATTTCTAATTTTTTTTACGAGGTGGCATTAAGCATCTATCACAATTTTTTTCTTTCTGAAGCTTTATCTGCCTGTCATGCTTTAATAGGCAGTGATTATACAGCATCATTTACTGATGCACACAATTATATAAGCATTTTAGTATTATTGAAAAAGATCCCAATATTGCCAAAATTTCTGCGTCTTCTTGACATTCTCAAGAAACATTAAAAGAGCAAATTCAAGGAATTTAAGAATTTGTATGCTGCATGTATGGCTAGGATTTGTTCCTTAAAAAGAAACTATGGTAGTTCTGTGTCTCAGGCATGTAATTCATAAAAAAAAGAAAAAAAAAAATTATGGGAGCTTGATGTCACCATGTTAAAAGGTGCTTATAAATGTGCGAATCAAATTTGCGGCATCTGGAATTACGCCACAGAAGCCTATTCGAATTTTTTGATACTGAAAAACAAGTCTGACTTCTAGTTGAGGGAAGATAAAAACTGAAATGGTTTATTGAACCACAAACCCCTTCTGCACTTCAAGAAATATGTGAAGACCAAACTACAGGCATACGAGGAATGTTGCCAAAGGTCTGAAATTTAGCTGTAATTTTTATAATTTTGTTAATTCTTGTCAATATCACAGTGTGAATTTTCAACATAATCTTATTTTGCATACGATTGAATGTCAATCTGGGAGGACTCTCTCCATCTTCTGAAACTCTTTGCAGGAGCAAATCGACTATTATAATTTTTTAATCGATTTTGTTTCAGAGACTGAGAGTGAAAACACTAAAAAATCTCAGAAGATATAATTTTTATTTTTAACTGAATATATTCATCTCAACCTGATGAGTGATCTTATCCATATACAATATTGAATAAATGATAACGGGAATTTGGACTGATTAAAAAAGTGTATATAGTGATGTTACCTGAATCATTTATAACTTGGCCAACGTTTCGGACACTATTTGTACTTTCTCAAGGCTGCAATGATACGAATTCATAAATCATACATCCAGAAGAACACAACTGACACTCAGCTCGTTATAATATTTCTCTTGGTAATGAATCTTTTTTTCGAAGTTCGATCAAAAAGTTTGGTTATTGTATCAAATTATTAGTTTATCTTATCTTTCTTATGTCGGTGAGTCGGTAAATCTGTTCCTTCATAACAAATGGTCTTCTCAGTTACCACGCATTAAAATCCACAAAACATCACAACTTATTAAAAATATCAAAAGTCAAGAGATTACAAAAGTATATCAAAGTCAGGAGTTGAAATAATATAAGCTACAAACCTCCAGTCAATGTATCACTGTACCAAAATGCCAAAACAATCTCAGCCTAATTTAAATATATTTCCCTCTGAGTAGTCACCGATAAACAGTACTTTACGATTCTGCAGACTCACCAAATACTCCTTGCAGATGCTGTATTGTTTCTTATGTTTCCACATCTACTTTTCACAACAATAAAATCTGTCTTTGAGATTTTGCTGCCACTTTCATGATTACAAAAACAGTGATGAAAACGCGCCCCTATTAGTTGAACAACTGAATAATTAAAATATATTGAATAATCCTAATAAATATCTATTGTGATTAGTGCAATATTATTCAGTTGTATTGTGATGATTTCTCTGGGTGTGAAGGATCGATTGAAACAAGAACACTCTTCGCTTCTGAGCTGACATTTTGCTTTTATTTAAAAGTGCTGAAGCCCTGAATATGCTTTTACATAAAAGCGAAACGTGAGCTAAGAAGCAAAGAGTGTACTTGTTTCAATCGATCCTTCACAACCAAAGAAATCATCATAATACAACTGAATAATATTGCACTTGATAATTGCATAAACATGTTAAAACTTGTCTAGTACCACTAAAATTGGCTACAAGTTCTGCATATTTAATTACAGCACAATTCTCAGAACTTTGAAAACATCCCTCTTAGATGAAGATGAAGTATTTCACGGTGCAAGCACTGCAAGCAGTGATGGAGATAAGGCCATTAAATAATCGACTCATCGAGTTAGCATTTTCAATTTAACACTTTTTTGAATTTTCAATTGTGTGTTTAATCTTTTGTTGTATTTTGCTCCTGTTTTTCTAAACAATATCCACAAAATAAGATCAATTTTAAATTGCCATCTTTTCTTAGGATGCGACCATATGCCGTAAGATGTTTCATTCGTCCTCATAACTTACAATGATGAATGATCTGGCAATCGAAATTGATGACCCTTGTGAAGAAGTTGATGACGCTTTTTAAAATACATGTAAGCTCTTATTTCAAAAGACAATATTCACATCAGGAAAAATCACAATTGGTTCAAAACCGCGACAAATTTTGCGAATCTACATGTACTACGTACCTCAGGTAGTTATACTTTTAGGCCGTCTGTCTTGAGAATGCGACCGTCTGCCAATGTTTTCTTTCTGAATTTCGATTAGTCATATATTAATTGAAAATTTGACACAAAAATTACAGTGGTAACTGATGAGGAGGTTCTAATCGATTTTTTCTCATCTTTTCAATTTTTTTTATCCAATAAGGCGACCACTCACGCACGGCAGACGGACGGTTTCAAGTTCACATTATAAAGTTGAATCAAAGTACCAAACCAAATCTTTGGTAACTTATGAGGTAGTTGTTTTTGCTGCCAGCTCTCGGACTATTACCTTTTGGTCTTAATAATGCTGCTCAGGCAATGTGCAAGTTGATGGATAGGGTCATTGGTCCATCGTTGGAACCTTACGTTTTTTATTACATTGACGATATCATTATTGCCACGCCTGATTTTGATACGCACTTAAATACCTTGAGAAGACTTTATAAAAGACTCAAAGAGGCTAATTTAACTGTAAAATTCGAGAAATGTATGTTTTGTCGTCCTTCTTTGAAATTCCTCGGTTTTGTGGTCGACGAAAAGGGCCTCAGAACAGACCCTGAAAAAGTCCGGTCAATTTTAGAATATCCTGTTCCTAAGAACACTACACAAATAAGACGGTTGATTGGATTGATTGGGTATTATAGGAGGTTCCTGAGGGACTTCTCGACCATGTGTAGTCCTATTTCGGACTTGTTGAAGGGTCGAAAAAAAGGTCAAGGTATCGTGTGGACAGAGGAAGCAGACGAAGCCTTCTCTCAAATAAAGTTGGCATTAACAACTACACCTATTTTAGCTAGTCCAGATTTTAGTAAAAGGTTTTGCTTAGCTTGTGACGCTTCGAATGTTGGAGTAGGCGGAGTCCTTTTTCAGGAACAAGACGGTTTAGAACATCCTATCGCGTATTTCAGTCGCACCCTTAATAAATGCCAACGAAAATACTCGACCACTGAAAAAGAATTGCTTGCCGTGCTCCTATCTATTGATCATTTCCGCCATTATATAGAAGGTACCGAGTTCACTGTGATAACAGATCACTCATCTCTCATTTGGCTCAGTACGATGAAAAATCCCTCACCTAGAATAGCTCGGTGGATTATGAAATTATCTTGTCACAGGTTCAAAATTGTACATCGCGCGGGAGTACTTATGAATGTACCGGATTCTCTATCTCGAATCCCTGAGGCATTGGAAGCTGCAGTTTTGGACTTATCTATGCTCAAACCTGATAAATGGTACCGTGAGATGCTCAGCAGAGTGACGTCCAAGCCTTGTCTTTATCCAGATTTTAAAGTTAACAATAATGTCTTATATAAGCATGTCCTGTGTAAGTCGGTGTTATCCGATAGTTTATCTGAGTGGAAAATTGTTGTTCCCACTGCGAATAGAGACCAAATTTTAAAAATGTACCACGACAACCCAACTGGCGGTCACTTAGGTGTATTCAAGACTTTATCCCGAATTTCGTCCTTGTACTATTGGCCAAAAATGCGCGAATCAGTTTTACTTTATATCCAGAAATGTAAGATTTGTGCCTCTTGTAAATCTGGCAATTTGCCTCAAGCTGGTCGAATAGGGAATTATCGAAATATCAGTTTTCCATTCCAGTTAATTTCTGCAGATCTTTTAGGACCTTACCCCAGATCTAAAAATGGTAATCAATACGCCCTGGTTGTTACTGATTGGTTCACGAAATTTGTCTTAATTCAACCTTTAGCTCGTGCAACTACCAAAGCCGTTTGTAAATTTCTTGAAAATCAAGTTTTTCTGTTATTTGGTGTACCGCAGATAATAGTTGTTGATAACGGTGTACAGTTTACATCTAATGAGTTCAAGGCACTAGTAAAAAAATACCATGTACAAAAAACTTGGTACAATGCACGTTATTTTCCTCAGATTAATTCAACCGAAAGAGTGAATAAAACCATTACTACAGCCATTAGATCATTCATTCATGAAGATCACAGAACCTGGGACGAACATATCTTCGAGATAGCTCAGGCTATTAGATTAGCCAGACATGAGGTTACGGACCTTTCACCTTCATACCTCTGTTTCTCTAGGAATGTACCCACTGATGGTGCTTTTTACGGACAAATTGCGGAAAACGCGAATAATATAGTATCTATACAAAAAAAGGTATTAGACCCTCTTTCTCAGGAAAAGTTGCCTGATTTATATGAAGATGTCCGGAAAAGAATCTATCACGCTCACAAAGTAAACGCACAACGTTACAACCTAAGGCGAAGAGATGTCAGATTTCGTGTTGGTGATAGAGTTTGGAGGAAAAATTTTGTCCTTTCCGATGCGACAAATCAGTTTTCTGCCAAATTAGCGCCTAAATTTGTTCCTTGTATAATTAAAAGGGTTTTGTCACCGGTCGTATATAACTTAGAAGACTTGAACGGAAATAATCTCGGGGACTTCCATGTTTCACATATTAAACTCGATATTACACAGGATGACGCTGATCCATCAGACGATAACGCTGCAGATTGATCATTTTCCTTGTCTGCACCTTTATATCTTTTTCTTATTACTCCTTCCCTCTATTGTTTTTTGGCATTACAAGACCTTCTCTTTACTCATCTCTTAAAGAGGTCTAAATGCCTGTTAATTCGCTGGGGTTCATCGCTGTTATGCAATATTTAATATTTATGAATTTGAGCGTAACTGTGAATGTACTTTGGATATCTCAATTTTAATTAAGGGATCTCTGGGATTCCGTGACTAACTGATGAATCGTGAGATTCATATCGCAAGTAATCCTTGCTGGCGCCCACTACCTATGTTTCCTTTTTTTGCTATCCTCGATCAATCTGTAGACGTATACCTTATTTACCTAATTGCCTCAATATCTAACAATATTATATCTACAATTACTATCTCTCTGGTTTTCTTGTTTTCACGTATCTTGGGCCGGTGGAATTTGTGGAAGATTTTTCTCTTTCGAGTTATATCTTTTCGCAGATTCTCAGGCGGCGTGATGTTGCCTTCTCCTTTCCCGTTCAATATATCGTCCAACTCGAAATTTTTTTTGAAAGGTACACCATGCTTGGTTGGGAGGGTCACTTATGACGACACGTCAAGTCTATAACATCAAGACAAAAACAGAACTACATATTTTTACCTTTATCTTCATCGAAATAACGATAAGAGTACATATATCTCTACCTATCTCTATCATCAGTTGAGTGTCTTCGGTTTGTTTGTGTTGAAGTTGGGGGAATATCTTGTCTATATGTTAATTGGAGCGATTGAGGATTGTACGTATTAATCTGTTGCGGCAAGGCTGCGAAATTCTCGGCGTACAAGAATCCACGTTCTTTCTTTCAGCTCGACATAATATTGATTTGAATCATTGAGTGCTGTTTGCAATGATCTGTTACGGCAAGAGCTGTGAAATTTTCTGCGGGCAGGACTGGATGTTTCTTTCCCTTCTATCGACTCAACTGATTTCTCTCACCTTATCGTTTGGAATTTAATATTTACCGGTTTTGACATTGTTGTATTCTTCATTTGTTCCTATTTCTTTTTGTTGCTATCGATAATATCTTATAGCTATATCTCGTTAACTTTCAATGTTGAATACAGCATATATTTTTTACAGAATTAAACTGAAAGTTTCCTCTGCACTTCTGATGGATGCACTTGATGAGGGGATGGATTTCTTGGGTCGTGATTGGGACTGGACAGTACACGAGGTGACCTTTGACCAAAAGTGAACGCAATGCTGTCCTTGAAAGCCTACCTAACACCCTCTCTGGCTCTCAGTCACAGTCATGATCCATGGATTCCTGAACTCCGTCAAGTTGCGGAAAGCAGATTTGTATTGGGGGCGGAAAGTTTAATTCACTTGGATGGACGTCGAGCATTAATTCGGCGGCAGAGTTTGGGGTGATATCCTCTGTATAAGTAAACCCTCATACCCTTCTTTTTTTGGCCCTTCAGGCATAATTACTAATAACCATAAAAATTCATTACTTTTTGTTCTATTTTGTCTCATTAAAGGGTATGTCCAGGAGGTACCTTGGTATCTCCTGTTTCACTTAACACTGTGGCGTATTAGATATTTTATAAAGTGTTCGAGTTTACACTATACTTTCGCTCTGTCCCCTACAGAAATATTAACTTCATACACCATTGTCTGGTCAATGTTTAGACGGAATTATAATTTTTAGCTGTCAATTATATATATATCAAAAAAAAAAAAAATTCTCAATTTCTCAATTTTCAAAATTTTTTACCGGGTAAAGGGGGTGTGTAACGGCACAATTCTCCAAATTAAAAATTTAATACTAATGACTTTGAGAGCTCCTGTATACGTGCTCGATCGATGATATCGACCCCTACCATGCGCTGCGCACATACTAGCTCATTCTGCAGTGACCGGGAACCTCTCGTTTTCTAGTCTCGGACAGCGTTGTATAAACTTCTTTAAAGAATAGATTCTGACCTTGCCGAACAAAATTCAGTTCTTAGTCAGTTATTTATGTGTGGCGATTTATAAGCATCGGTAAGTGTCTTTGTTATATTGACCAGACAAAGGTTGTTCCACTTTGATTTTTATCAATTCATTTGTTTTATGTAGAAGGAATCACTAGAAATACCGTAAGTTTTTCAGCCGCCATTTTCACACGTAGTTCTCCACATGCTTCCCAGAAATATCTAATGAATAAAATTACCTTCTAAATTGTTTCAACTTGCTTTCTATTCATTAATTAGTTTTTCACTTCACAATTTCTGGATTTCTCCGACGTATATTTTTTCTCTTTTTTATCAATTTATCTGTGCCAGTGTGTTCCTGTGAACACATGGACATTTTTTCTTCTCTTAAATTACTACTTATTATGTGAATGAATATTGTCAGAGATCGCTGGAGATTGTGGAACGTTACCGATTCAAATATTTATGAAATTGTTTTCAACAGCTTTTTGTGGAGAGTTGGAACTCTATATTCCTTTTTTTTTGGAGAGAACTTCACATTCCTTCATTTTTCGGAGAGACACATCTTTTTGGAAAGACACACATTTTTGGAGAGAGTTAGAACTCCACATTTCTGCTGAAGACTCTTCGAGAGATTGATCTTGAAGATACAAGGAGACTGCGACAGACACATTATTTCTGAGGAGAAACAGAGAAGATGGTTATCTTTGGCAACGACCACCAGCCACCATGGAAATTTCGACATGAAACTCCCAAGATAAGTTTCACACATATGTATGGGGATCACATGTGATTCGAACTGTGAATAATTGAACTTGTTGTTAAATTAATATTCCTTGCTTGGCCAACTCTTGTTTATATATGTTGTATATTTCTCTATATCTTAATAATTGTTATAAGAGTGGAATAAATCCCATCTGTTCAAATAGACTGTTATTGTCCGGAGTAGAAGCATCCATCCATCTATCTATCAAAAACAAATAAAAAAAGGTAAGGTGGTTTCATGCTCTTTGCTAGTCGGAGCTATCCCAAGTTCATTTACCTTACAATCTTTAAAGTCATGCAGAAGGCGGTACTGCTGGGAACGGCGAGAACTGTACGCAAGTACATGGGGAATGCAGAGGAACACCGTCTGCTCCGACAGGAAGTGCGGGTGGAGCAGGAATCCAACCGGCGGCAGGGAGCCAAGGAGCGACCTGGACCCGACCACCACCACGAGCCCAAAAACCTACAGAGCTTAATCCTTTTGATATCTGAGATATCTGGAATAAGTGAATTTTCCTCTGGAGAGGAGTGTGAAAGCCGCAAGGCTAAAGTCATAATATTTGTCAGAAATTTCATCATGCTTCACTGCATAATCTAAAACTTCATCAGGAGCATGATCAAGAGCAAGAATATTCTGATACTCACAATGCATCAGAAAATCGGCTCGTTGCTCACACTTCACGTTTAAGTAATGAGATAATGAGGGTAACACCTGTTACAATTAAAAATGGTAAGTCTGCTAGGATATATGCACTTTTTGATGAAGCATCTACTATAACACTTATCTATAGATGAATCTCTTGTAGACCGTTTAGATCTCAGAGGTGAGAATACTGTTTTAGGAATAAGATGGACAGATAGAAAATCGAAAAAAGAAATCTTAAGTAAAAAGCTTTCGTTTGATATTATAGGTGCAGATGAGAATGTACATAAATTGAATGATGTTTACACTGTTCCTGACATGGATCTTCCTGTTCAATCTGTGAATGCAAAGAAATTAAGAGAAAAGTGGAAACATCTTAGGAACATTGATTTTGCTGATTATTTAAATGTAAAACCTCAACTCCTCATAGGTCAAGATAACTGGGATCTGATTGTTACTAGAGAAATAATAGAAGGTCCGAAAAATGTATAGCCATAGTGTTGAAATTCAACAGATTATGTGCGAGAAAGGAGGAAAATAAAATAATAACATGTAAGGATATCGAAGAAGTTTAAAAAATATGGTTTAAGAAGATACAAAACGATTGTTTTGGGAAAGAAATCGCGATTATCGCAGGAGGAGGAACTTTACACAAAAAAAGTAAATTATATCAGTTAACACCGTATACGAAAAACGAATATTTATGTGTAGGAGGTCGAACAAATTATTCCACAGATTTACCTGATACAGCAAAAAGCCCATTAATTTTTGAAATCTGTCATTTTGCAGTGAAATTATTGATTCTACATTATGATGTGATAATGGGACCCCAAGTTGTAGAAGTGATCCTCAATGAACTTCGTCAAAGATTTTGGATACTACAAGCAAGGAAGGCAATTAAAAGAGCGATGAGATATTGTCCAATTTGCAGCCTGAGGAGAGCAATTCCCAGAGTTACACAAATGGGACAGTTGCCTGATTTCAGGTTGAAGAAACCACAAACACAAAGAGCCTTTGTGTACACAGGTATAGATTTTTTCGGACATTTTGAAGAACTATTGGTAGGCGGAGGGAAAAAAGGTATGGTGTACCTACTATTTACATGCATGTCAGTAAGAGCTATACACATTGAGATTGCTGAGACACTTAACACTAATTCAACTCTTCTGGCGATAAAACGTTTCATATAAATTTGGAAGTAATAAGACAAGGTTTATGCGCTGAAAGTATAGAGGGGAAGTTTATACCTCCAGGTAGTCCACATATAGGAGGAGCATATGGGAGAGGATGGTTCGATCTGTGAAAACCACTTTAAGTATAATAGATAGATCACCACGACAAGAAGTTTTTCACACAGTTATGATAGAAGCTGAACACATAGTGAATAGCCGCCCTACATATCTTCATCTCTGAAAGACGAAGAAAGCCTTACTCCCAATCATTTTCTAATTGGGAGTTCTAGTATTTTGAAACCACCTGGACTTTTCGATGGAACAAAACGGAACGTGAGAAAACAGCAGCTCATAGCTGAAAATTTAAACGAACATTTTTGGAACAGGTGGGTCAAGGAATACATACCTACCTTGACAAAACGCACGAAATGGTTCGTACAGAATCAAAATTTGAAAGAAGGTGATTTAATAGTTACGATGGATATAGTAAGTTGCCAAGAAACAATTGGCCTAAAGGAGTAGTGTACAAGACGTACCCAGGAAAGGATGGCAAAGTTAGAGTTGTAGACATTAAAATGAAAAGTGGTATTTATCGTAGACCACGTTATTCAAAGAACAGAAAAATCGGATTTTTATGAATAACAAGGTGATCCCGCAAAATCATCCAATTTGGCAGAGTTGGCTGAGCGGTAAAATTGGAAATTGTCATCGAGATCTCTATATTCTTTAGCATGTTCCGAAAAATATATAGTTCTGTGAAGTGATACTAATATATCGTTTGGGAACAATAATTCAATCGAACATAGTTTCAAGAAAAATCTAATTGCAACGACATTTTTCTTTAAAAAAAAAACATTGAGAAATTTTCTGTATACATTTTCGAAGACGAATTCTTGAGTCTGGTCGAGAGGAAATAAATTGGAAAAGCTGATAGGTCGTATTTAAAAAATAGTGTAAAAAGCTGTTTTATATTGGAGAAGGTCCTGTGACAAACGTTGCTACCACTAGAATTGTGGAAAGCAGTGAAGTTACAATGTAGATTTCGGTTTAAGTATCACTATTTGAATGAAAACTTGTCCCGGAAATTAAAAAAGTGAATAGAGAAAAAGTTATCGAGTTATTCAAAGAACAGAAAAATCGGATTTATACATATATAAATTGCAAGAAGATCTCGAAACTTCGTCCAGTTTGACAGAAGTTGCGATTAAATTGGAAATTGTCATCGAGATCTCTTTATTCTTTGGCATGTGCCGAAAAATATGAAGTTCTAGAAAGTGATACTTATATATCGTTTGGGAACGATAAACGATAATTCAATCGAACGAAGTTTCCAAGAAACATCTATTTGCAACGATAGTTATAAAAAAAACATTGCGAAAGTTTCGAAGACGAATTCTTGACAGAGAATAGAGACAAAGCATATTCGAAAAGCTGAAGGGTCCTATAAAAATGGTATAAGAATCTGTTTTTAGATTGAAGGAGGGCCTGTGGGATGCCCACACAAGAATTGTGGAAAGAAGTGGAGCTACAATGTGGATTTCGGTTCAAGTAGCACTATTTGAATGAAAATTTAGTATATTAGTTTGTTAATTAGAGGAGGCTCCACATCCATGTTGCTAACTTCACTAGTCGTCCGCTGCCTGTGTGATAAGACATTATTTGCCGCCATTTTTATGGAAAAAATAGTACACATATATTCTGGGTTAAATTCTGGTCTACTTCAAATCAATTTTATTCATCTACTCGAATTGAAATTGATATGTCATTGTGTTTTGGGTGACAATTTATTATGATGACTGAAAAACAAACTAGTGACTACAATCAATATTTTGATGGACATTCGACGAATGTTGTACAAAATGTCCTTGAATGTTTTCACTTTTCTTGATAGTAATTAATAGCCCAAATGGTGTAAACAGATTCGGGATAAACAATCGATTATCAGTTTTGTCCGGCTAGGAACTCGAAGCTACCAGGGTAGGTTTGCTATTTTCCCCTTTAAAGAAAAGCCGGCGCTCTAGATACCCGAGGAAAGGGAGTTACAAAAATTTCGCCCGAGAAGGGGCAGTTCAAAATCTAGTAGGAAGCAACAGAGGTGAGAGATTTTCTCCGGACAGTGAGTGAATTCATAGACAGGGCCGCCATCAGGACCAGCAAACCGAGCACCCTGCCGGGGCGGCACATTCTGGGGGCGTCAAATCTGTTGATACAAATTTTTTCACAGCAAATTTTTTCAAAAGCGAAAAGACGAAAATTATTAATTATTAGAGTGATTCATATATGTTCTTCTCAAAGTACGTTAACTTAACCAGAAACAAGGGGAATACCGCCAGATGGAAAACGATCAAAGATGCCGCATTCTACTCATAAATAACTATCAAAGTCAGCCTGTAAATACCTCTACCGCAGCCCCCACTCACTGCCCCTTTTTTCGATCTTTAGCCAGTCGGTCTCTTTGATAAACGTCACAGACAGTATAGTTTTTGGGACGGCTTCCAAGAGAATTAAGAAATAATTTTTATATTCTGTTTGGCAATCCGAATTGGAAATGTTGATTTTTAAGAGGAATTTAAAATACTTGAGAAGCAAGAGTACCTATCAACCCTTTACAATAGTATCTATATCGAGTTTATACGAATTGAGACTGTTGTAGATTTTTATAAATCTCTTTATCTGTGTAGTTTAGAAATTCAAATTGAATCATACTGAAGGTCAGTTCAATATACTGGTAATTCCTTGCCGAGTGGTACGCTTTTTACCTGATCCCCTGTTAGAGCACATGCTAGATAACCGTCCGCCATCTTACTCTGGAAATAAAAAGTTTCGCCTACGAACCAACTTTTTGTTTATATTTCTTACATATACTCCATTCATATTTATTTTAGCAGTTGATTTGCCATGAAATAACTTTCTCAAGTTTTTGTAACTAGAATGAAGTAAGGTTGGCACTCATGAAATGTCGTTAATGTCATATCGCCGTTGCCACAACTAATATCAATTTTTATTACGAAAATGCCGAAAGTGATTGAAAAAAGAGACAGGGTTTCAGGAAGTGCTATTTTTAGAATTCATGTCCGCTCATTCAAATTGTTATACCCTGATATTCTAAAATCCACAATACGTCAGACGCTAGCGAATATACATTTTACATATACATTTTACATACATTTTACATACCCTACATTTTACCCTACCTATTCAATGTAAGAGGATTTATGTAATGTTTCATCTGAATCTAAACGACTTATATTTCAGCTGAATATTTCCACAATCAGAAAGATTGTGAATGAAGAGGATGACATAGAATTTCCTTCTATTGGGAGACACAAAAAAGGGGTGGCATTTGAGAATTTTATGTTTGAGTGATTTAATGCGAAAAGTTCACTACAGGATTCCCGATAATGTCATCGTAGAATAAGTTCCCGAAGATTGATTTTTCTAATCTTCATTTGACTTGTCCTATACATTGTAAATGTCTTAAGGTACCACTAAATACCTAATTATTATCATTATATCAATGTATTAAGATGAACAGCCACAAATACGCGCCAGTTGTCCTGTTAATTGTTTATTCATGTGAAATTTTTGTTCAAAGGTGAAGTTCATCTTGACTTGAAACTTCCTTTCATTCCTTTTACTTATATTGATACAAGATGCTTTTTGTTGGAGAATTTAACATTCTTGTAATTATCTGTACCATTGCATCATATACATTTCATCTTCGGGTCAATATTTTTGAAATCTACAACTGATGTAACGTATTCAAATTCTAGCCAAAGAGGATAACGAACATTAACTCTCCTCAGGCTATTGCATATTATGATATTGTACTGATGATCTCTTGTATTTTCCATGCGAATAACTGGATTTGGTATGCCTTCAATCAGTTTGTATATACTTCAATTATGTTCGTCACATATTTTCCGAAGAGATTTGTCATTGTGATAAAATACGTAATAACAGAAACTTTCGTAAAACGGGCAACATAGCGTTGACTTAAAACCCAAAAATCTTTTGACAAGCGTCATAACCCCACACTTTCGTACTGTACAGAGTGAAAAGTGTCAAATTTCCATGGCCCACCGACTGCTAAAATAAAAGTGAATGGAGTACAGATATAGAGATAAGATAGACTCTATAAAAATCCCCAATCCCAAGGTGTAAAGGTTGCCGACGGGATGCATGGCCGAGGGGTGCTCCGTCCCTAGACTTCCTTACCACGTGGCAAAAGGCGCATCACGTGGTACATATAGCCTTCCCCGCCGTATGTGGTCACTGCAGTGGGGAGACCTTTATTTACGATCGACTAGTGGGAACTCTATGGACAACTTAGAAAAATTAGAAAAACGTAAAAAATGCGTCGAGAATGACGCAGGCCACCGAAGATATTCTGTTCTCGATGCCAGAGGGTAAATATCCTCTGCCATGTTCATGTTTGTGAAACTGAAGAGGAGATTGGAGGCGGAGTCCACCACATCTCCCAGAATCTCGACTCCGTCCGTTAGTAGAGGTCAGAAGTCAGAACAGCCGGCAAACACTTTCGAGCACTGATAGATACCGTGTTCAGCAGAAGGGTCAATGACAAAACGATTCAATCCCCAATCCAAATAAACGGTCATGTAGTCACCCCGAAAAATACTGTCAAGTACCTATCTAGGTGGAGAACTTGAGAGTAGACTGAACTTCGACAGTCACATTAAAAAATCGGTATGCAAAGGTTACGCTGCCAAGAAAAATCTATACCCCCTCCTCTCCAAGGAGAGCAAGTTGAACCAGAATAATAAAAAATTATTATACACGGCTCTAATAAGACCGCTCATCACATATGCGGCACCCGCCTTTTGCCATCTTCGACCATTCCCTCTCCGACCGTTACAAAATCTTCAAAACAAAATCCTACGTCTAATTTTGAATAGAAACCTCTCAACTAGGATATCAACATTTCACGAGATCGCCGAAATTCCCACCATCAGGGAATTCATCGATAAAATTTCCAATAATTTCTAAGAGAAAAAATGCCGCGGGAACGTCCTACTCGACAAAGTTACGAAAACGAGGATACATAATAAAAATCCTCAACATCCTCACCCCCTGCTCTACCAATTCCTTTCCATATTCCACCATATCCCATATCCCAAATTTCAAAATTTCAAAATCACGACCTCAATCTGAAGACCAAGACAGCTGTTTACAAAGCAGTGGTCCTCCCAACGCTTCTTTACGGAAGCGAAAGCTGGACGCCCTATAGGCGACATATTAAACAGCTTGAACAAGCGCAACAACGTCATCTAAGACAGATAATGCACATCAGATGGTTCCACAAAGTTTCGAATGCAGAAGTCTTGCAGCGCGCGAGTTGTACAACAATTGAGACTCAAGTAACGAGGGCCCGACTTAGATGGAGCGGCTACATTCTGAGGATGCAAGACACAAGACTCCCCAAAATAGCTCTATATGGTGAATTCACTGAGGGAGCCCGGAAACCAGGAGGCCAGTACAAGCGGTTTAAGGATACACTTCATCGATCCCTAAAATCAGTTAATGCATATCATAACTGGGAACAGCTAGCGATAGACAGGTCACAGTGGAGGTCTTTGGTACACAGTTATAATGGAGAATCGAGAAGGATACAGCGGCGGCCAGATCTGGTTGGTGACTATCCATGCCCTGAGTGTAGAAGGATCTGCAGGTCACGGTTGGGCAGTGGCGGCTCGTGATCTAGTTCACTAGGGGTCTACTTTTAGAATAATAATAATAATATGAAATTTTAAAACCAGTTTTCCGCAAAATTTTATGCAATTTATAATTCTTTTCAAAACATACCTGTTCTTATCTACTTGCTCGTTGTGCTTAATAATATTATTCCGGTATTCTAATTGAGCAGCGATATTAGTCGTAACCAGAAAAGCTAATTCTGTCGAACAATTTACATGCTTAATTTTTTCATTAAGGTGCTTCACATCTCTAAATCCTGCCCTTGCCCATACGTTATCAATTGTTATACACTTGTCTTGAGAATCGTCTTGCTTAAGAAGTTTTTGGAGTTTTATCTGCCTGGGTTAAATTTAAATCGGGAGTCGGTCTACCCAGCAGTTGAATACGGCCAGCGAAAGCCTCGCGAAATCAGTTTTTAAAATATTTTGAACACTATTGTCCGCCATGATTTCAAAACGTAAACAAATACGAACGCACGCTAGCCGGCAGCGGCTAGAATGAAGCGGATAGGCGCGACTTTTATCGTAGCCCTTTTACTCCTTAAAACGACCGACACGAAGAGTTGCGACTGGAGCCGAATGACTGTCCGAATGCAAGAATTCGGGGCTATACGATTCATCGCCCATGCAGGGACGAACTGCTAGATTATGATTGAAATAAACAAAACTGCAGGAGTCGCATGAACGTTATACATTAATAAATTATTATATAAATAACCGTGGAATGCAATATTTTCATTAAAAATCGCATGGGAAGGTAAATAACATAAAAAGATCGGTTCCTTGTGATTTCTTGTATGGGGGGCTGTAGCCCTATAGCCCTCACAGACCAG
Organism: Coccinella septempunctata; assembly: GCF_907165205.1. Classification (NCBI taxonomy): domain Eukaryota; kingdom Metazoa; phylum Arthropoda; class Insecta; order Coleoptera; family Coccinellidae; genus Coccinella; species Coccinella septempunctata. The sequence goes on from NC_058195.1 coordinate 32,265,464, forward strand.
CCGCCACTGCGGTTGGGTCTCTTTAGTCACAGGAGGGCACACAGTCGCAACTAGCACTAAGAAATTACAAGTCTGTTCGAATTTATTTTTTCTTTTTTTTTTCTATTTGTAGATTTATTCCCGGTTACGGGATACAGCAATGAATGAATGAATATCCCAACCCCACAACGCTAATTGTATCATTGATACTGCATAATTATCCGTAATTACAGAAACATTGTGAAGTCGAGCCATCCCTGAGGACATTGGCCAGCCAGCGCAGAGAGCGGAGCCGCCACCAAGTCGACTTCCCAAAACCAAACACCGACCTGCCACCGGATTGGAGTTCGACGAGGCCTGGATGACTGACTCCGCCCAGCGAAGAGCGCAACGCACCGGAAGGAAATGGCCCACTAGGATGACCGAGAATAACCTCGAAACATTGTAAATAGTGTATACATTTTGTAAATATGTAAATAGCATTAAATAATTGTCGGTGAACATGACTTTTCGTCATGTGGATGTGGGCGGATCTTCGACATCCCAATTGCGCACGCGCGAACAGTATCATCGGGGCATTTTGTTGCCAGATTGTGCAAAAGCCGTATCTTCGGAATCGGACTTCGATTTATAGAAACTGATAATTTTATTGCCAATTGTGGAAATTAATCACATATCACATTATACTCGTATCCCACACAGCATGGAATATTGCAGTGAAAAATTTCAAAATATTCTCAAGAAAGATTTCTTTGAAATATTTATGAAAGGTTTCGAGAATATTTAAGGCAAGAAAGTTTTCGCAAGATTGGCAGAATATTTCCATGATATGTAATAAATGTTTCATGAAATATGACTTCATAAGATTCATTAATATTTCATGAAATATTCTACGAAATTTTTATGACAGATTTTGCAATATTTCAGGAAAATAAATATCCATAGGAATCAGAATATTTGTGAGAAATATTTCTTAAATTTTTCAAAAAATATTTGCAGGAATATAAACTAAATATTTCTAATTCGTCTACATAATACATTGAAAAAAACCTTAAAGTAATATTTCAGTGGAAGATTTTCGATGAAAAGCTGAAAGTGTAAAAATTATATCAATTTTCATTCCCGAAATCTTACTGAATGCTCTTTGAAAGATTGGCTGGCCAATAATTTGTATAAAGATCGCCAATATGTATGAAATATTTCGCCTTCCAAAGTACCTATAATGCAACTGAACATTTCATTAACGTTTCAAGTAATACTACAATAAATATTTCAGAATCGCTCCAGAATATTTCTTTGCAATATTTCTGAAAGATGAAGTGGAAGCCCAAATAAATTGTTAATATTCCATGAAATATTTCAGGAAATGATATTTTGATTTCACTGAAACGTTTTCATATAAGAATTCATATATTTAAATACATAAATATATAAGAAATACTGCAGGAATCTTTCAACACATCTCCGGATTTTTGTGCGGAATATTTTGGGTTATTTGTTATATCCGTGAAATATTCTACTGACTTTTTATTTAATGTTTTGTCGTTAGCATCCCTCTTGTCTAAAGTTACTGTCTTTTTAATGTGTGAATATGCTTTTATTCTTTTCGCACTGGGTAGTCATTATGGTACGTCGAAAGAGCAAATAACAACAACAAAATATCTATCTGTATGAATATATTTTACGTTATAGTCTATACTTTTTTTCTTCAACAATTTATAATTTCGTCTGTAGATTTTCTATTGAAACTATATTGCATAGAGTAGCATTAATTTATATTTAATTTTATCCCTTGAATTACTTCGGAGATACTCAATTACAGTCACCTACTACCCCTTTATGTATATTAAATCATCTTTAAATTTTCGTCGTATCCTAATTAACTTTCAAATAACGCGCTCTTCTTTCGACAAGACTATTGTGCGTCGACGCGGCATTCCCAGTCCCCCCCGATAGAATCAGCAGCGATGCCAGGTTGGAGAAATTTTCCTAAGATTTATTTTCCGATGTCCAGAAATCTGTTCTATTTCATATATTACACTATCTTCAATTACTCTAAGCCACGGTTTTACATTCTACAGTTCAGGTTCAAACCGAGTTCAAAGTTGAATCCATTGTAATTTTGGACAGTTCAGTTCTATTTTGTCATTGTCAGGCAGTCAGTTGAATTGGGTTCAACGTTGGATTCAGCTTTTATCTATAACTGTATAACCGGCATTCAATCATTATGAGTACCTAATAAATAATTTGTGAAGTAGATGAATTATATCTATATCTATATATCATATTGTCTTAGGAACTGACTTAAAACAAGGGCGGCTCGTCAGAGGAGGCAAGGGAGGCTAAGCCTCCTCATAAAGCTTAGAGCTAAAATACATTCACTTCAGGCATGTCCTCATTTTCAGAAAGTAATTTCTATATAAATTTTCCGAACACCTGAACTAGATATTCAGATAAAAATTATTTCATTTTTCGGTCCTCCGCTCATAAAAATCCAGCATAACAATCACACAATCCACCGGCTGCGTACGCGTCCGCCGCGTCGAATGTGAATATTTCCTAGTACTGCCTATTCGGACGGAGGCTGTTGGGCCTGCTGCCTCCGTTGATAGTGTAACTCACGCATAAGTTCTCTGGACTCGCATACTAGCCGAACAAGAATTCAGCTGACTTACTGTACCATATTCGCCCGTAAAATGTAACAGAGGAGGCTCAGCTCCCCTGTTCTCCATTGATTCTTTCGTGCCGTCTTCGACTATATTCGCTTGATCTCCGACGGTAGGGGCGTTGTCCGGCGGTAGTTGTTATGATTTCAATTTTTAATTTGAATGTAACGACTTCGTGGAGAACTGGAACTTCGGGAAATTTGTGATATATTCTTGTAAAGATAGGTTGTTTTGTTAGGGCGTTAGGGGTAAGTACTGATACGGATCAAAAAATAAAATGGAATTGAATATTGAGAATTAACTGTACACGTTGTTAAAACCTTCACAAGACCTCCACCAAATTTAATTACACTAAAGTCTACCGATAGCGTCAGAATAGAAGTTTCAGTGTTGTTTGGTACGATAAATGTGATTGGTTAACTGGATCGATCAAACGGGAAAAATTATTTTGCTGGCCATATTTACTATTTTCTCATCAAACAGAATATACTTCATGGTTCAAAACGGGGTTTTCCGAATTGAAAAATTTACCGCGATCTATCGAAAGGCATAACAAGTAAAAGGAGCATATAGCATCCTCTTGCATTCAAAATTAATCTTAGAACTGACAACTTTTCATTATGTTGAAGAAGTATACTTTATTGACTGATAAGAGTTTGTTCCAACACTCCTCGAAAACTATTAGCCTCCTCAGCTCTCATGACCACGAGCCGCCACTGACTTAAAATAAATAATTTCATTCCTTGGATACAAATGAACTTAACAAGTACTACTTCCAGAAGTCGATATTCTCTATATCTCTATCCGTTCTTCTCAAGGCTTGATAAAAATGAAAATCAAGAATCTAGGTAATTCAACATAGTAAAGATTTACTCTACTCTGGATACCGTATACTGGGGAATAAAATTTCTGGACCCGGCAACGCTGATCACTAGCCACTCTAGCCACCTGCTTAGTGCAGATGTGCAGAAAAGAGAAACGGAGAAACGGCAGTACGTGAGATTTAGGTTTCATTCGAAGAAGCGCAAGCCGAACAAGGAAGCATTCATTGGTGCCATTTTGATTTTGTCGTTTGCGCGTTGGCTCGATCGTTTTGTGTGTTTGTGTGAGACTAACGTGTGTATTGATATGGAACGAAATAAATTCCAGTTTGATTACCACTTGATTCTTGGTAAGTAACTTATTTCCTCTTTAACGTTTTCCATCTACTTGCACGTGTTATTAAATCTATCCATTTGTGCCATAATGTCACCGAAATATTTGTATATGTTCATTTTTATTATTTTTCATCACAATTCAACTGTTTCACCCTAGGTCTTACCTTACCACAACCAGGTTGAACGAGAGGTTGAATCGATTCAATGGAATTTTCGAATTAATCTTTATTCTTTTTATAATATCTATTTTAACATGTGATTGGGAGCTAATGAATTCCATGTTTTACGGATTTCTACTCGTATTTTTATTTTTTGTTATTTGTTTACCTATTTATGCAAATTATATCATTTGATTGAAGTTGGTATCATATTTCATACTTTGAATGTTTTGCAGTAGCTTTTGGTGTAAGGACAAAATATGAAGAAGCGACAGATGCCGAAATAATTCAGTGTTACCCATACGGATATGGTTGGATGACTTCAGATGGTGGACGGAATAAAAAGTGAGTTTTATAATTTTTTCATATCCTGAGATTTTTTGCTTTTCTTCAGTGCACCCTCAGAATAGAATGAATTTTGTGTTTCTTTTCACGACTACTTGCTGTGCGAGTTGCTTTCAAAATAGAATCTGCACTAAAATTGTTCTCGTGATGTGAATTTTTTTAGGCCTTTTATTGTTTTGTAAATACTTAATAACTTCACTTTATAGAGTGTGAGAGTCTAACTTCAAACAAATTCTGTGAAAAAGGGCAGTTTTTTTGTTGTAAATATACTAGCACAGGTTTAATTAGTATTTTCAAATGGCGCTTTTTTAAGTGAAGGAATATGATACTGTAATTTGATACATTATCGAAATTTTTTTGATTTTTTCCGAGGGAGTAACCACTTCCGAAATCGATGTACTTTTGAAGACCGAAATCATCCGAAATCCCGAAATCATCGTCGAAATCATCTTGATTTCCGAAATCAATGTACATTTTTCACATAGTGGTTATCCTCTCGATTTTTCAAGTCCATTTCTGAATGTTTTATCAAGTTACACTTAAGTATGTACGAAATATCAAAGTCTTATTTCTTGTCGTTGAAAAGATATTCAACAAACATCGACTAATTCGAAAACGAGGGAATCTGATTCAACTCGAAGAAATAACTCGGTTATTTCAAAAATTGAATGTCACGAGGTTCTTGATAATCATTTTCTGTCAAATAAAAAGTTGAATAAAACTGATTAATGAGAGTAGCAGCGAAGATTAACGAGGATATTCATTAGTTTGTCGTTTTGTGGGTCACAACGTTTGTTGAAAGATCGAACAAAAGAATATTAAATAGAAACTTGATATTTGGGTGCGTATGTGTAACCTAAGAGTAGTCATAAAAAAATCACAATTGTGCGCAACGTAAACCTCCGATCGCTCTGTCCGGGCATATTTACAAAAAAAACTGCCTTCGATATACTGAATTTGTTCAAAGTTAGAGACTTGCACTATATAATATTCTGTTACCATCTATTTGTTCTAATAGCAAAAATCACACCGATCAGGAATTTGACAAGTTGGAGAAAATATATTTCAGTAAAGTGTATCTTTTCAGTACTATAAATATTCCATACCACCAATGTAGTATCATCTAGTACTGACAGGTGCTTTATAAATAATTTTTACATCAGTTGGCGTCAATTTCGAAATTCTATGATGTTATTCAGTTCAAAACCCTCTAGTAAGGAGCATCATTCGAAGCCAAATGCTATGCAACAATCTTTAATAAAGACCCCGTATTTACTGCTGCTGAATTAATTTTCTGAAAAGTACATATTAATTATTTTTCCTCCAATTTTGCGATAATTACCCCAATTCTTCATAGAAGAACTTTCATGACCCTAAATTGACAAAATATGAAACTTTCTGTTTCTGAAAAATCATAAAAATATATTTATTCCAGGAATGCCAGTAGCCAACGACAATTTCCGTTTCAATTATCTGCAGATCCTGATGACGAAGATAAAGGTTTCATTGATACATATTTTAATGTAGTTAATGGAAAATGAATAAATTATTTTAACTGATTTTGATCTATTCAATACAAATATAACCTTGTTATACTATTTCAGGAAAACCTTATGTATATAAATATAATGTTCATCAAAAAAATATCTTGCGAGATCTTTGAACTTCATAAAATACAAATCCTCAAAAATTTGGTATTACTTTGAAGATATATTTTCAAAGTATTGCTCAATTCTTCTGGAACATGTATTTTATGAAGTTACTCAGCTACCCTGGCGAAATGTTGTTCAGAGAATTTGCAAGATATTTTTTTGCATATTATTGCAGAAATGCAGATAACGCTTAATATAATTCAAAACATTTCCTAAATTTTTATGGAAATATTTCCTATTATTGCATATAAATCTTACAAAAATATTTCTAGAAAGATTCCAGCAACTTTACACAAACATCGCAGAAATATATTTCGTAACATTTCAGAACCCCTCGTTGGAAGATTTCGAAAACCTCTTCTGAAGATTTCAGGAAACATTTTCTTCAATTAGAAGAAATCTTGCGTAAATATTCCATGTAATATTACTATGATCTTTAGAAGAGATTTCACATAATGTTGTAGAAAATATTTCAAAAATCTATATGAAATATTCCATGAAATATTTCAATGTGAGAAAAAGTCGGACATAACTTTATTTCATGAATATTTCAACGAAAGATTTATTAAATATTCAAAACCTTGCGTACAAATATTTCATAAATATTTGACAAATATACCATGCTATGTGGGATGTAGGCTTCTCCGCATTAATTTTCTTACGAAATCCTATTGAAAATAAATAAAATAGTGTTAAGAAATGACAGTGACAGTGACAATAGTTCAATTGAATTACCATAAATGTTAATAGATGACATGTACTTATGATAACACTGAATAAATGTTTTGAATTTGAATTTGATAGATACCGGAGTGACCAGGAATTCGATTCTCGAGTCCATACGCTGCGTAAAGTTTACAAGCCGCGGCGCACGGATGATAGAGCATAGAACCCATTGGATCTATTCTCGAAACCATCGGCAACGTATACGTTACGTTATACGGAGTTGCTCTTATTAAAAATATCTTACACTTTAAAGGATGGTTTCACCTGTGAATGTTTGAAATATTCTTTTGCTACATTGAATAAACAAACACACATATTTCAAAACATTTCAGAGTAATTATCATTGTAAATATTTCAAACACTGCTTGATTGATCATTTTTGAATTGTTGCGATTCAGGGCCGTAACGAGGCGTTTGATGAGTTTGGCTAGAAGAAGAGCTGCGCAGAGTTCTAACTGCGGGATTTTTTTGTCTTTTTTAGTATGGTGATAGTTTTAATTAGGAAGTGAGTAGTCCTACGTGGGTGTTCCCATTTGTGTCTGTTGTTTTTATGTATACTACAGCGCCATATGCTTTCAGGGATGCATCTGAGAATACAAGTACCTATTTCCAAGGGTTGACCATTGTTAAAAATTGGAGTAATTTTTAACCCAACTCTACCACTCGATGCACATCTTTAGCAACTCAGTGACTACGTTTATCGTTACATGCTTCTGTGAACGTAACCTTAAAATCGCTGTCAATCAGCTGTTCAAAAAAACCGGTGGAACCTGTTTAATCTGCTCAATTCAATTCAATTCTTTTTAGATTCTTCGTTCGCTCAAGTGAATTGGAACTTGGTGTGAATTCTTAACGTGATTTTTTAGTGCACTCTCAACTCTTTCAATCAGCTCAAATCTAATAATATTATTTTATATTATAATTATCAATCGATCAACATCTCAAAAAGGTACAGTACTTTTTCACTCAACAAAAAATGTACTCATTTTTTTGCATGTGTCACGTTAGAATATCATTCTACATAATTTTCCTTTCAACATTCACTCCATCGCTATGCATTTTCTCACAATTACATTTCCAATATTCTGCTCTACATCTCTCTATCATATTTGCATGTATATTTTCTCAATTTTCTCCACATCTCTCAATCAACCACGTGCTCAATGTACCTAACTGCCTCAACTCTCTCAAAATGCATCGATATTCCATTCGCTTAAAATCACATCATCTCGAAACCACTCACATTTTACTTTCTCTAATTTTAGCACCAAGTTCACATTTCACACCACTCTATTAGAAGCTTATATACTTGTATTCACTCTCATTTTGTATATATGTCACCTCAGATTAACTTTACATCTCTTACGATCAGACTTCTCAGGCCTCTTAAGTTTCAGGTACCTCTACGCTCAAGTTGGACACTTCGAAGGCTTCTCATAGACCAGATCGAAATCCATCTCACTACACTCAGCACTCCGAACAATGGAATACACTCAATTAACTCTCTTGGACAGACTGGTTTGTGATAACGCTCGAGGAGGTCCAACCTGATTTCAACTCAATAAGTATAATTGTTAAAAATTGGAGGAATTTTTAACCCATCTCTATCTCTTGGTGCACAGCTCTATCAACTCAGTGACTGCGTTTATCGTTACATGCTTCTGTGAACGTAACCTTAAAATCGCTGTCAATCAGCTGTTCAAAAAAAAAAACCGGTGGAACCTGTTGAATCTGCTCAATTTAATTCATTCTCTTTAGATTCTTCGTTCGCTCAAGTGAATTGGAACTTGGTCTAAATTCTTAACGTGATTTTTTAGTGCACTCTCAACTTTTTCAGTCAGCTCAAATCTGATAATATTATTTTATATTATAATTCTCAATCGATCAACATCTCAAAAAGGTACAGTACTTTTTCATTCAACAAAAAATGTAATCATTTTTTGCATGTGTCACGTTACAATTTCATTTTACATAATTTTCCTCTCAACATTCACTCCATCGCTATGCATTTTCTCACTATTACATTTGCAATATTCTGCTCTACATCTCTCTATTATATTTGCATGTAGATTTTCTCAATTTTCTCCAAATCTCTCAATCAACCACGTGCTCAAGGTACGTAACTGCTTCAACCTCCTCAAAATGCATCGATATTTCATTCACTGTGAATCACATCATCTCGAAAACCACTCACATTTTAATTTCTCTAATTTTAGCACCAAGTTCACATTAGAAGCTTATATACTTGTATTCACTCTCATTTTGTATATATGTCACCTCAGATTAACTTTACACCTCATACGATCAGACTTCTCAGGCCTCTTAAGTTTCAGGTACCTCTACGCTCAACTTGGACACTTCGAAGGCTTCTCATAGACCAGATCGAAATCCATCTCACTACACTCAGAACTCTGAATAATGGAATACACTCAATCAACTCTCTTGGACAGACTGGTTTGTGATAACGCTTGAGGAGGTCCAACCTGATTTCAACTCAATAAGTATAATTTATTATAAACTTTTGCATGACTCTATTACCTGAAACTTATGATACCTTATTTATTTTCTCTAACGTTGTGAACTGCTCTTCTTGTTTCATCTCAATTATGAATACTATTCATTAATTCTTTCTACGTTTACAATATTTCATTTCTCTACATTTCATTTGTAACACAACTCACCTCAATTTATGTACTCTCATACAACACCTTCTGCTTTTCTAATAGATTTGCTATTCCTGTAAGCGTTGGTAATCATCTCTCTACATTACATTTGTTACACGACTCACCTCAATTTATGTACTCTCATAAAACACCTTCTGCTTTTCTAATAGATTTGCTATTCCTGTAAGCGTTGGTAATCATCTCTCTCTCATTCTGTCTCATTACACCTGTCTCACTACATTACATATCTCTAACTTCTCAAGTTGTCACTGCAACCTTCTGTTTTTCTGATAGCGAGACAGTTTATGAAATCGTAAACTCTATCACTGTAAACGTTGTGCTTGCATGATAACACTCACATCAATTCATAACTATCAAGCTCAATTATTATGCAACTCAAAATACATAGACACGTTTTTAAGTAGATCTATCTCAATTCTCTCAACTCTTATCAAACGCATAATAATTGATCTTGTTACTCGATACATGTTATTCACTCAACCTGCTCTTTCTCTCAAGCAAATACAACGTTGATTTCTCGTTGAAACATTACACTCAAATTCTCTCTATAACTTCTCAATAATTGTAAATAGGTTCACTCTGTTTAGATGTTGTATATAATTTTACTTCATGCGAGTGTCTATTTATTATGTGACGTGTTTGATATACAATAAAGATTTTATTTTACCATCTCCAACTCAATCATTTGGTAACAGTCCACTTTTAAGTAATTGCCAAAAATCTCAACACCCAGATTTTTGAACAATAATTTATTATAAACTTTTGCATGTCTTTATTACCTGAAACTTATGATACCTTATTTCTATTCTCTAACGTTATGAACTGCTCTTCTTGTTTCATCTCAATTATGAATACTATTCATTAATTCTTTCTACGTTTACAATATTTCGTTTCTCTACATTGCATTTGTAACACAACTCACCTCAATTTATGTACTCTCATACAACACCTTCTGCTTTTCTAATAGATTTGCTATTCCTGTAAGCGTTGGTAATCATCTCTCTACATTACATTTGTTACACGACTCACCTCAATTTATGTACTCTCATGAAACACCTTCTGCTTTTCTAATAGACTTGCTATTCCTGTAAGCGTTGGTAATCATCTCTCTCTCATTCTGTCTCATTACACCTGTCTCACTACATTACATATCTCTAACTTCTCAAGTTATCACTGCAACCTTCTGTTTTTCTGATAGCGAGACAGTTTATGAAATCGTAAACTCTATCACTGTAAACGTTGTGCTTGCATGATAACACTCACATCAATTCATAACTATCAAGCTCAATTATTATGCAACTCAAAATACATAGACACGTTTTTAAGTAGATCTATCTCAATTCTCTCAATTCTTATCAAACGCATAATAATTGATCTTGTTACTCGATACATGAAATTCACTCAACCTGCTCTTTCTCTCAAGCAAATACAACGTTGATTTTCTCATTGAAACATTACTCTCAAATTCTCTCAATAACTTCTCAATAATTGTAAATAGGTTCACTCTGTTTAGATGTTGTATATAATTTTACTTCATGCGAGTGTCTATTTATTATGTGATGTGTTTGATATACAATAAAGATTTTATTTTACCATCTCCAACTCAATCATTTGGTAACAGTCCACTTTTAAGTAATTGCCAAAAATCTCAACACCCAGATTTTTGAACAACCATCCTCAAATAGGTAATTGGTACTTATGGTAAATAAACCGAACTTAGTTATTATTATTATTATAATTATTATTTTTATATCCACTCCTCAATATACTTAAGAAGTTATTGAATCAGAATATAATTAAAAAACTTGAAAATTTTAATTTTCTCGTAATGTTCATCAAAATAGAGATCGCTTTCTTTCATTATGGAGAAACGAGAATTCGTATGAATTATCGTCTTATACATAACATGATAAATAATGTGGATTTTCGTTATCGCTCATTCAAGTATGGCACTGAATTTTTTTATATATTCTAGAATGAAGAATGCTGAACGAATAGTTATAAATTTGAACCGTCATTATTTTACCAATAGGTACAGGGTCTTTATGAAAGATTGTAACATCTTAAGAAGTTGCCTCAAAATACCTTTGTGCTGCTTCTCGTAGAATAGTTTCAAACCTAATATCGGAGAATTTCCAAATTTACGCTCATAAAGACCCTGTATTACTAATGATGATGATAATGATGATTCTTCAAATGAAGAATCATTTGAAGAATATATTCCTTGTCCCAGAAATATTCGAATTACTACCTGACATCGTTGGCACTAATGAATAGGTACTTCCTGGAAACTCGTTTATTCTCTTATTGTCCAATTATTTTTAAATATCTGTATTTCTTTGAATTGAACCCCCCCCATTTCGAATATGAGTTTGAGTTGAAATAAATAACGCCAATGACTGCAGGAATATTCAGTATCAACCTGAAGTTGCTCAGCTGCAGAGTTTTTTCAATTTGTCTATTTCTGTGTGTTGAAACTTGTTCAATCAAAATGACTGGTGCAAAACCTACGAGTAGTTCTGATAACTATTTCATGGTTAATTTGAAGGAGCCTAGTTGGGGCTCTACATGTGTAGTGGAGATCAACAACTCACAATCGGTCGATAATCCATGGCGAACACACGATCTGTACACTCCAAAACCAACAAGGAGGAGAAAATTGAGAAGTAGGGTGAAGACAGACACACCAAAAAGGAGGTTGTTTTCTGGTTCCCAACGTGAAGCAGTGGCCAGTAGGGAAGATATTATTTTATCAAATTTATGTATGAAATGTTTACTATTTGATTGCAATAATTGCAGTATGTAGTTTCAGTTGTTTTCGAATAAATTGTTATGCCAGTAAAACCTTATTCTTTTCTTTCAATATTCTTCTTCAACCTCGAAACAATAGAAATGTGAAATATTCATATTCTAAAGTTTTAAGATACTGTGGTTAAGAATTATTTGTGTACTGTGTAGTGAAGTGTGAACAAGCGTGATTTGAAAATGACGACTCCATTGCGAAAAGGTAAAATAAGCGAGCAGCAGAAAGCGGCTCCGATAGATTATATTGCACAAAATGAGCAATTAAAGAGTGGCAAATTCACTCAAGAATTCACGTTTGAAAAAGCTCAAAATTGCTGGAAGGAACTGGCAATAATACTCAATGCAATTCCTAGTGGTGCTGAAAAAGATAAGCGCCAATGGAGGAAGGTGATAAGAGAAACACAATGTTTCACATATAGATATTTAGTTGTAGATCAGATTCATATGTGTATAAAATAAATTATTAATTTACATATTAACACTATCCTAGACAGGGCATGATTTGCGCACGAAAACTAAATCTAAAAGTGCAGCTATAAAGGCTCACAGAGAGGGCACAGGAGGCGGTGAAGCATTGAAAAAATGTCTCACTGCAACGAAGGAAAGAATTGTAGAATTGAGGTGCCAGGTGCCCCACATCCATAGCGGACCATCAGGATACTTTTGAGTCAGAGGTGCTAAATATAAGTATATTTGAACATTGTGTGTACAAATTGTCACAGTATTTTATGAATATTAACCTATTGGGTGTGTGTTAGCGTTATTTTCATTTTAAATCATCCAGTTGACCCTGATGTGTCCACAAATTCACCTGCGGATTGCGACTTGAATAGTGAAGCAACCATAAATGTGGAGACGGAAGATTATAGTAGTTTTGACTCAGGTATTCATGATTTCGAAACAATAGTGCTGATTATATAATAAAATCGATAAAATATTACTTCATTTATTTTAATAGTTTCAGTTGCCAACAAGAAGGGACAGAAAAAATTTAAAAGCTAGTGTAGAGGCTACCAAAAATTTAATACAGATTGGCCAAGAGCAAACTAAGATGCAACAGTGGTTTTACGAAAGAAGAGTGAAACTCTTTGAACGACAGACAACTGCAATGGAACAAATGGGAGCGAACATGGCAAAAATCGGAGCCAAAAATGGATGCCTCTGTTGTGCAACGTCTGAATTCTGTGCCGCGCCTAGCCATAGATGCGCCCCTGGGCTAATAATATAAATTTGGAAACCAGATGTTTTTTTCTCTTTTGACATCTCTAAGTATTCTTCGGATATAAACTTGAATTTTAAAACAATTCCAACGAGGTCGGCAAGTGTTGTTTTTTTGTCGAAAAAAACGAAATGAATGAATAATTATTCTCTTCTCATACTCCATTCATTGAATTGATATGGCCGATGTTTGACGATAATCCATAGTTGAACTCAACGCAGATTATATGGTTTTCACAAATTGAGTTTCAACAACGACACGTGTTTCGCTATCACAATATTCACCCACCTGAAGATGCTATGGTGATACCGAAACACGAAACACGAAGCACGTGTCGTGGTTTTAAACTCAATTTGTGGAAATCATATAATCTGTGTTAAGTTCATACACATTCATTCTGACTGAACAATTACTTTCCTCAAATTATCAGCATATCTATGAATTCTGGCAGCGAAAAGGCTTTTTACCACTACTAACAAGTAGGAAATATTCTTATTCGGTGGTGAAAAAACAATAATATGAATTTGGGCTGCGTCACATGGTATAGAAATTATAAATCAGAACTGCACCATAAATATTTAAAAAAAATATATATATCATCTTCCTGTTATTTGTGGAATCATTTACGGCAGTACGATAGTAGAATTTTTTTTATTATAATATGTATTACAAGCAATCAAAGGGCCGCCGTCCTATCAAAATCGTAAATATATCAGTCGACCTCTCACGGTAGTGGACACTTTTTTTGCGAATTATTTTGGATATACCTTATCAAGTAAACTTTTGAGGAGCACCTGGACAGCTAAAGAGAGGTATTTCGGCTGTTGAGAGGAGACAATCTTCGTCTCAACCCCGACAAATCTCTGAAATACCTAGGACATGTCGTCACCTCCGAGGGAATCCGAACTGACTCAGACAAAGTTTCTTCTATAGCAACATTCCCACCGCGGAAAACCATCCGGGAATAACGTCGTTTTCTGGGAATTGCCAGCTGTTACTGCCGTTTCATTGAAAACTTCTACGATGTTGTTTCACTCCTGACGCACCTGTGAAAGTTCGAACTTCTGAAACAAAAGCTGACCGAATCACCAATACTGGCCTGTCCGGATTTCAACCAACCGTTCATCTTGAAAACAGATGATTGTGATGTAGGCCATGGAGGAGCCCTGACCCAAGTTCTAGATGGAGAGGAAAGGGTGATGTCAGGCCTATGTCAGCCAGTCCTTGAACACAGCTGAAATAAATTACTCCGTCTCTGAAAGGAATGCCTCGCCATCGTTTTCTCTTTAGAGAAACTGATACCATACCTGGACGGATTTCATTTTGTTGTTTCCGACCATATGGGTCTGAAATGGTTAAATTCCATCAAATCGCTATCTGGAAGAATAGCTCGATGGGACGCAATTAGACTTTGAAGTCCAATACCGGAAAGATGCCCTGAACAAAGTCGCAAGTCTGTCCCCAAATCCGTTGCCGTCTGTGGATTCCGTGTGCCTGGCCGATGTTGAAGTTCACTGCAGTTGGTACAACAAGACGCTCCAAGAAGTAGGTACAAAGACCCAGGGGATTTCCCTGACTATTCCTGTATCGTCACTTCTGGGACTCTTCCAACTTCACTGGAGTTGGATCCGGACAACCATGGAAGCTCTGTGTACCCACCGAACAAGGGCCGGGAGTCCTGATATAAAACTACGATTCTAAATTAGCCGGTCACCCGGGAATCTCCAAGACGATCTCTCAGCTTGTCCGGAATTATTAATGGCCTCTAGAGTTCGACTCTCGAGATCATTCGCTACGTAGAGTATACGTTACGGAAATGGGCGACTCGTACGATAAATTTGGCAACACCGCAAAATTGTGGATTGATCTGAATTGAATTAAGTTGCGCATGTAGCTCAGTTTGATATTTTAAATTCAAAATGTTTGTGTTTAAGGAAAGAAAACTTTGTGTATTGCTGAGAATTTCTGAATATAACATTCTAAGAGAGAATAGCCAAGAACGATTGGTGTAGTGAAGTGTGAAAATCGGTGATTAGAAAATGACGGCTCCATTGCGAACTGGAACAATAAGCGAGCAGAAGACATCTGCTCTAATCGATCATATTGCTCAGAATGAGCAGTTAAAGAGAGGATATACTCAAGAATTTACTTATACAAAAGCACAGAATTGCTGGAAGGAATTGGCAATAATTGTCAATGCGAATCCTGGTGAGGATGAAAAAGTTTGGCGGCAATGGAGGAAAGAGGGAAACAGAAACAGAAGATTTACGTATAGATATTTAGTTGTAGATTATATTCATACATACATATGTGTATAAAAGACATTATTGATTTAAATATTCACACTATTCTAGAACTGGCATGATTTGTACACGAAAACAAAGAGTAAAAGTGCTGCAATAAATGCACAAAGAGAGGGAGGCGGTGAAGCGTTAAAAGATTGCCTCACTGCAACAGAGGAAAAAATAGTAGAATTGATGCCCCCATTGACAGCCATCGAGATAATCTTGAGTCGGAGGTTAGTATATTGCTGCTCATTTACGAGAAATATTCAACGAATGATACAGAAGTTATAAAATAGTTACTGTGGTTGCAGATAATGGAGCCAATATAAAAATGCCATCAAAGAAGAATAGCGTATGCATCACCATCCATGCGTCGCACACACGTTGAATTTAACGAAACAAGATATTTTGAAAAGTGACGAAACGTTGAATGGTGTTTTGAAAACATGATGAGCTCTTGTTGGACATTTCAAACATAGGGCCTGTTCCGATATTGCTGGTTTTACTGGCCAGCAATCGAATAACAATAGAACTCGAACGACTGGGCCAATAGGCATCGTCTCTGAAATACTGACAGTACTGTTCAGGAATATCGGAACAGACGGCTTGTGTGCATGCAGCATATAAGCTGAAGGGTGTGCAGGAACAATTGAATCTCCCTTTACTCGAAGTCAAACAAGATGTGCCGACCCGTTGGAACTCCTGTTCACGATAGAGAGATTATTTCAAATAAAAGATGCTCTCAACGTCACTGTTACTAATTTGCAATCAAATTTTGACTTTTAAGACCTACTGATTGGAAAATTTCAAATTACTGCCTCACGTTACCCAAACTAGCAAATCAATCAATCAATCAGCAATTTATTTGCTACAGTATATAGAGAAGGATACATGAACTACAACATGATAAATGATTTGACCGCTATTTTCTCAGGTGATAAGTATCCTACTAGGTCCCTTGTCATACCTATTAATCAGAGGATTAAAAATGTCAATGATGACGGTGAAAACTGAAACTGAAGTCAGGGAAATTCTAAAAATAAAATTTTCTGAATATGTGCAACGTCAACTGGGTAATTTTGAAGTGAACTGAATAGCAGCAAAGACCAAATTTGTTGATCCAAGGTTCAAGAAATTAGGGTTCGGAAGTAGAGAAAACGCATAGACATATTAAACACATGGACACGGAGTAGAGAGAGAGGAGGTGCGGCCGAAATAAGATAGAGCTAGTATGGGCAAAACATTCGTTTGCTTGTATTCATCGAAATTTTCAGAATTTTCTCATCAACTTTAAATCAACTTTGAATGTCGTATCCTTTTTCTATTATGAAAGTAATAATGGTGTCCTCGTAGAGTACAATTAATAGTACGAAATGAGTTGAAAAGACAGATAAAGTGAAATTTCACAGCTATAGTAACTTCGAATGTATTAATCGATTTATTATATCATAGTTGAATTATTCATTTCAAATCAATAAATGTATGTCAATTCTTTTCTCATCTAGATAAAATAATACTCAAGAAGCACTTGAGATTAGAAGAGAAAATAAATGCCCAAAAAGTCGAGCTTTTCCATTGAGACAAAATATAAATATGCTTCCTAAAAATTATCCTCAGTTGAAAAATTACTTAGTATGCTGATTTTAATGTCTATTTTTCAACCTTTTGATCAATACTGATCAATGAAATATTTTTTCAGATATAGAACCAACAAGAAATCGGAATATTGTGTTGGCTAAAAATGTGCTCAATTGTTTTTGTTCAAATCAATTCATTCACTAACTTTTCATGAACTTATCAGTTGTATTTTCCGAGGAATAGTTGCCGAAAGCAAAAATTGTGCTCTTTAGTTCTAATTGGATCATTAAACACAATCTAAATGATACTAATATTCGTTCAATTTTTTTTATTCGATTATAGGTACTTGTTTTTATATACGAATATAGCTCGGAAATTAATAGCTAAATTAAAAGAATTATGTTTATAATCAATTATCGAAATATTTCTAAGCAAATTTCATTTCTAATTTTCCCTATATTATAAAAAAAATCGAAATAAATCGTATGCGCTTAGCGCTAAGGCGTTTTCTTGCCCATACTAGCTCCATCTCATGTTGGCCGCACTCGTGGCTATTGAAACTCACTGGAAGGGCGCGTCCATGTGTTTTATAGGTCTATGAGAAAACGCCAATAACGCGGAACGAGTAATTAGAGAAGAATATGCGAATATGGTGCTATTTTTAATCGGGAGCCACTTTGACAGAATTGCTGTTCAATTCAAAACCTCCTCTATACGCATTCGTCAACCTCTACGATCATGATTGAGCATTATTCACAACTATTATTATTGGGCAGAAGAAAAAATCCATTAGAATTTTGGAGGGAATATAGAAATTCAGTTTCCGAGTTGTATGAATTGATGATACAAAAATTCTCGAAAGATGGAAGGAGCATTACTGACAAATAACGACTCGGATTTATTCATTTTAGACCTGCTCCCCACGTATAGTCCGATGACATCACATGATGACGAAATCTCCATGTCGGAAATCATAAGCGCAATAAAAAATATGAAAAATGATAAGTCACCAGGTCTAGACGGCGCTCCAGCGGAGATATTCAAAGCCCTGGATGAAGACACTGTCAATAGTCTCCTATCACTATTCCGCAAGATCTGGGAACAAGGAGATGTGTCATAAGACTTCAGAGACGCTTTAGTTATCAACCTCTATAAGAACAAAGACGATTCGTCAAATTGCAACAATTACAGAGGCATATCGTTGCTTAGCGTGGCCGGCAAAATTATCTCGAAGATTATGGATAATCGTCTGATTCCACTCTTGGAGAAGCTATTGCCTGAACCCCAGTGCGGCTTTAGACCAAATCGAGGTACGGTGGACCTAATTTTCACACTGCGACAGCTGCAAGAGAAGGCCCGTGAATAACAATCATGGATCTAAACAGCCTTCATCGATTCAAGTAAGGCCTTCGACTCGGTGAATAGGAGAGCGCTATGGAAAATCATGGAACGCCTTCGAGTACCCGAAAAATTCTTAGCAGTGTGTAAAAGCCGCTAGAATACAGCATAATGGCTCTACAACCGACCATTCCTTAACCAACTCTGGAATAAAACAAGGCTGCGTGTTAGCGCCTTTACTGTTCAATATTTTCGCCATAGCTGTCTCGATGATTGATGATAATGACATGATTATGCCTGTAAGAGGTGTTGGAATACGATTAAGATTTGATGGAGGCCTATTTAACCTGAAGCGCGCGGGCAAAAACCCGTTCAAAGTTCATCACGGAACTCCAATACGCAGACGAATGCATATGCGCATCTGAAGATCTACAGATAATGCTGGATAGGTATATAAATATATATACGAAGGTTTAGGCCTTAGACTCAATATTGACAAAACCAAAATCCTGGTAAGTCCGCCAGAAAGTCTTCAAACACATATCAGCGAGGAGAATGAAACACTAGAACACGTCGAACAATTCAAATACTTGGGAAGCTTCATAAATACTAGAGTTAACCTAGACAAGCTGGACGCCCTACAGGCGACATATTAAACAGCTCAAACAAAGCAGCAGCAGCAACGTCATCTAAAACATATTGCACAATATATTCCACAAAGTTTCGAATGCAGAAGTCTTGCAACGCGCGAGTTATACAATAATTAAGACTCAAGTAACGAGGGTCCGACAGATGGAACGAGATGGAGTGGCCACATTCTGAGGATGAAAGACACAAGACTCCCCAAAATAGCTCTGTATGGCGAATTGGCAGAGGGAGCCCGGAAACCAGGAGGCCCGTATAAGCGGTTTAAGGATACATAACATCAATCCCTAAAATCAGTTAATGCACATCATAACTGGGAACAACTAGCGTTGTTGTGTTGGCGAAACAAGCACATGAGAACCGATACAAAGACCAGAATCTACAAAACCACGATCACACCCATTATGACGTACTGTGCTGAAACACGAGACGATACTGTAAAGACGAAACGATTACTGGAGACAACAGAAATGAAGGTGCTCAGAAGGATTGCTGGAAAAACAGTAAAAACACTGCTGGACAGGGAAACAAGCGCAAGCATACGAAAGACCTGTAAAACGGAAGATATTAACGAATGGTCACTGGAAAGAAAAAAGAATGGAACTCACATATAGACAGAATGAGCGATACAAGAATTGTCAGAATAGCACGCGACAAATCCCCCACTGGGCCACAGAGATCCGGGTCGGCCTAGAAAAGGAAGAAGAAGAAGAAGAAGAAGAAGAACTAGCGTTAGACAGGTCATATTGGAGGTCTATGTTGCACAGTTATAATGGAGACTCGAGAAGAATACAGCGGCGGCCAGATCTGGTTGCCCGGAGTGTGGAAGGATCTGTAGGTCACGGTTGGGTCTCTTCAGTCACAGGAGGGCACACAGTCACAATCAGCCCTAAGAAATTATAAGTCTGTTCTTTTTTGTAGCTTTATTCTCGGTAACGGGATACAGCAATGAATGAATGAATGTATGAACTAACTAAAAAATATTTATGCATACCTTGTCCTACGGTTCCATCCGAAAGAATATTCTCCAAAGGACAACTTACAAAAATGAGGAGAAAATACCTACAGTATAATATTTCTGAATGCATCCCTGTAAACACTCCATCGTATTATAAACCAAAGATTTTTTTTTATTTTAGTTTTGAAATCGTTTGTTCATTTCAATTATATATTTTTGTTCAGTAAAAATTCTAATTTTGTTAGTTTTATCTTAGTTCTATAAATAAATATATCAGAAACATTCCTTCATAATAAAAAATCCAAAAAAACTGCGCTAGCGCCAAAAAACCGCCGATTGGCAACAGTGTCAACCAGAAATCACTCGCATTCGGAAAGCTATATTTTTCTTTATATTTCATGATATTTTTCTGATCTAAAAGAACCACCCTAGTTTTCACTAATACCCTTCTCCACTGATAATTTAAGTCTACGCTTATCTCTTATTTTGGAAATTCTGACAGACGTGGGGTTCCACTGATTGCCCCACTGACTACCGAGCAAAGGCATGAAGCTGCCAGAGAACAAGTCTATCAAAATTTCTATTGTCTCAGTTACTTTTGTAGGTCAGCAATATAAAACGAGCACGAGTCAACCAGATACCCAATAAATTATTTATTATATTGTAAGAAATCGAATAGGGAAATATGGTTAGCCGCTTTAGGTCAACGGGGATAAGCGCTGAATCAACATATAGGTTGACTTTGTGCTCGGATGTACAAGCCGCTGGTTATTCCCATTGATTGCGTAAATAAATGATTAAGTTGGAAATTTTTGAGTCCCATTCATAATATCAGAGGTGAGATTTTGACTTTCGTTCATAGTGATTTTTACGAAAAAAATAATTCTCAAGACTGATTTCGAGCTTTCATGGCCATTTAGTAATACTGAGTGGTACGTCGTGAACAAAACTTTCATTCTGGACTGTGTTTTTTCTACAAGGCAAGTGTGAAAAACATGGCATCGTCGGATGACGATTCGACAAGTTTAAACTTGTCAATAGTCTGCTGTATCACTACCTACATGCATTCATCCGGTAAATTAAAATTGATAATATCGAAATAAGATATTTTTAATATGATAACTAGAGAGGCCAACCAATAATTGCGCTGAGGAAGATTTTAAATAAATCAAAACGTCGGCTTTTTATTGACTTTGTTTCTCGCAAAAACACACCTGTGATCATCTTAACCACTTAAATATTATATCATATAGCTAGGTCGTTAAACCCAATACAGTTAGTCAAAGTTCTACAATAGCAGAGATCTGGTAGACAGGTATATTTGTGGTATTTCAAACCAGAAATTAATTAATCAAATAAATGGAAGAGAAACGAGGAAGTTCAAAATTTGTTGGAAAAACTCAGGATTGGAGATCTTGACTCTAATCAATACAGTGAAAGGATGGAATGTTGTACTACAAGCACCTCAACTCAGATCGAACAATCAATCTGCAGGGGTTTCTTCCTAGACAGAGTCGCTTAGGGTTACTACGCATTTTCCATGACGAGCAGTGCCATATTGGCAATGACAAGACCTATCATCCGATAGATGTCTGAGAATTTGGATTACATGGGACCATTACCAGAATCTCTCATTACCATGACGCGATGGTTACAAGTTAGAAGCACATTTTGGTTATGATTTATACTTTTACAAAATATGGCATCTTGATGCCGATGGAAAGTGTAACTACTGCAGAAACTCGTGGAAAATTAGAAACTGTTTTAGCATTATTTGAAACCCCCAAACAAGTCATAATGGAGACCGCTACGTCTTTTAAGAATACAACTTTTTCAAAGAATATATCTGGAGCGATGGAATATCGAGCTGCATTATGTTACGCCAGACATACACAGTGGAAATGGGCCGGTGGAACGCTATATGAGAACCATTAGTAACTTATTGAGAATTGAAACTCGAGTAGAGGCAGAATGAGATGCATATTAGTACGAGCGATTACGAGTTCCTTCGTCCATATGAGGTGGTCAATTGCCTGGACAAAAGGCGCTATAAAATTAAGAAGGTTGGCACATACATCGTGACGAAAGCAGCCAAAGAGCAGCTAAGACGATGGCCTATACAATGATCCTTGAATGTTGATATAATTGAATTATTGGATTTTTTTTGGAGTCAGAAAATGACGGTGTGGAAAAAGAAGTTTAGTGTGGAAAAGTCAATGCTTTTATTGCATTTTTAGTCTCTGTCCCGTTAGTGGTAGAACTGAGTAATGGCTGAGGTCAGTTTAGGTATAATTCTGATTTTATCAGTCTCTGAACCGTTAATGGTAGAGCTGTGGTCATTACAAGTATAATAAACTACTATCAGAAAAAAATCATGTTATCTGCTTTAGTCTATAAAAGTATTATTTTCTTGAGCTTCTGGGGATTTATAGAAAAAAGTAGCCTAGGGATATGTATAATTTTGGTTTTTGCTTTTGGAACATGAATTTCACGGTTGAGTCTCATCCAAAAACAGGTTTTTTCTTTTATTTTTCCTGTTAGTCCAAACAAAATGTAACATATCAAAGGGTAAAATGAAATTACCAATTATTTATAGCTTTTAGACATGCTAAACCACATACGTGTATAATACTTAGAAGTAGGAACCATGTGTATGAACCAATATTATAAATGTAATGTATGCATACTGTATAACAAGAAGGCACAATAAACGTTTTGAATTTGAATTTGAATTTGAGTCTCATCATTTCACAATTTCTCAAGAGCTTGCAATCTTGGAGAATATAGTGAAAACGATATTATTGACGATTGAAACTAGATTCTCGGATTCAGTAGTTCTACAAAAAATTGGTAGCTAATTTACAAATTAAAGGTGGAGAGTTTGAAAAAATTTCGGCAGTGTTTCCATTTGTACTCAACTTTTTAAGGACATCGTTTTCTATTATTGCAACGAATTGTAAAAGGGCGAACCTTGGAATATTCAAATACCAGACGAAATAGATGATGCTACTTCACCATGAACAAATAATTGGCCATTGACGATGATAAAGATTAGCAGAAGACGATAGAAAAAGCGATTGATATCATAGGAGAGTCTGGGAATGGCTATTACGCTAAACAAAGGTATGCCGAGTCACAGGGAAAATATTTGAAGGTATCGAGGTATATCATGTAGTAGTAGTAGTATCAAGTATCGAACTGGCAAATCCCCAACGAATTTTTCTCCAGAAGTAATGAGTTCAGAACATTATTGAATTTAGCAGCCGTAAAATTCGAGAGGAAGAAAAATTGTAAGGAAGCCTTGCAATATTCCATGAAAGGAGAACGAGGAATATAAATCCATATGTTGAGAAAAAATCTAATAATATTTTAGTGTGAGACCATAGATTCGCCAAATGATGAAGTATAATATAGCAGAGCGAGTCTTCAGACGATATGAAGGGAGCTGAGACAGACATCGCCTTTACCAAACCATGATGCTTTCAGACTTCTTCCAGATGACGACACCAGATGAATTGTAAGATTCAAAAAAAAATTGTTTTGATTATTCTGTTAATATTAAGTGAAATATTCCCGAAAATGGTGAATTCAAATGAGTGATAATGATAATTGAGCTTATCAGCCTGTTAGTCACATTTTATGACTATATGTACAATGTGGACAGCCTAAACCAGTACAGTACTGTGCCAAAGTTGACAGAGGAAAACGTCGTACCCAAAAAGATTAAAAAAATGAAAATTAAGTGTGCAGCACAGGTGTTCAGCCAATCTGTTGGTGCTGTAATGAATATGATGGCAAGATTAAGTACTGAAATGCCAGTTAGGTACTTCAAGGTATTACCTTGATCCCTCTGCAACACAAACTGCTGATTTTCTCTTCTTTTTCGATAAACTTCATGATAGTATCAATGGTCTTTACGAGAATCCTCCTCTGCAAAAATCCCTATTGGGTGTGGTGACGGAAAAATCTTCCTACATAGAATTTTGGAATGAATGCCTTCAAGTCCTGGAGTCTATGTCTTTCAAATCTAGCCCATCCTCAAATCTAATCATTACCTACTTCCCTCCCTCCTTGGAACATTTCAAATCTACAATGTGTGGCTTCTTATATATTCAGTTTTAACTTTATGGAATCAGGAATTATAACTGGAATACGTCATTGAATTTTTTTCTTATTACCATCCCTAAAATCTAATCCTAAATAATTTTTTCAAATTGCACCCTTACATTTTTTCAACTCTAAACGATTCCCCAGTGAGGAAAAAAATACGTTAAAACAATTATTCATTTTCTTACGCAAATTCAACCCTTAAGAATAATAATTATAAATTCTGGCATTCTAACCGAAATCACTACGAAGTTTCGTAAAAATACCTACCATTTATTCCTCTTCAGAAATCATTCTTTGTCGGTTGCTCTAACAAAATTTAAAGTAATACATAAAATAAGATTACTTCCCGAAGTAATACCTCCGGAACGATTTTGATGGCAAAAAACGAAAAAAAAAAAGCAGATGTGATTTTTTCAAAGAGTTTAATCGAGTCCTACTTGATCCCGTTGTCATATTGCCAAACACAACGTCAAATGTATCGTGCAATAACTGCAAGTAAAATCTAGGTCCGGGTTAACAAAAAATAACGAATCGTTTGAATCCTTGAAACAACACACTGTATATAAAAATTTTGAAAATCTGTTTCTCAGGAAGAAACGAGCAAACTTCATAAAACATCCTGAATCTCGGCTACGAAGACAATAAGTGCCAATAAATGTGATATCTCCAGAACCACCTCGGTGCCACCTATCCGCCTGTATATAATATTGTTTTAAGACACTATAATGTTCGTCGTAGAAAAGGCTGTGGAAAGGCTTTTTTCATTTTCATTGCTATAATTGTCAATACATTGCCAGAAGTTTTTTCAATTTCTTTCTCGTCTTTTCCCATTTTTAAAGAATACCTACTGACATACATATTCTATGGGAGATGATTACCCAACATAAGTGTCCTGTAGCGTTCGTCAATAACTGAAGAGCAGAAGAATCATGACTTGAAAGACCAGACCTGGTCGAAAGACTCTCCAGGTCAATAGCAAGATTTGCAGTATTATTGATTTACAGATGAGGTTCCTAAAGACGAGGGCGATTCTTTACAAAAACCAGCAGAACATTTTTGATGCAGAGATGACATTCTCCACAGTGCAATTGGAGAAGAAATTATGTACCTATGATTAATTATTTTTTCTTAATAAACTTTTTCTTTCCCTTTTTCTTCTTTGGTTTTATATTTCATATATAATTAAAAACTAAAATAGATGCTATATAAAAAAAACAGCCAGTTAGAACAATTTTAATCAATATGAATGAAACGATGTAACGTAGTGTTGTAAGCTGCATTAACGAATGTCACTCTCCTGATAGATTCATGTAAAGTATAAATGGAAATTGTTGTGAGAATATTTTTCACTTGATCCCAATTTATTTGACTCTTAATTATCGATTCTTGTTTAAGGTTTCATGAATTTCAGGATTCTGTAGTTTTGTAAATTCAAAATCTGGTTTCAAAGAAACGTAAATCGGAAAAAACCAAAACTGAGAACGGTCAGAATTATAAATTGAGTCGAAAAAATGAATTGAATAGGAATCGATTCAAAATCTTCAAACAATTCCTACCAAATTAGTGTTTGATTAAATATGTCAGGGAAGTCACATTAATTTATTAATGCAGCAAACTAGATTAAACAAGACTGTTGTAGACTGTGTAACAAATATATTTTTTCACTAACTCATAGCTTTCGAACCAAACTGTATATTTTGATATTTGTTTGATATTTGTTCTCTGCAGCAACCGATATCTGCCAATTGGTAAAAGTTTAGATTAGTGTCCACCTCCGATTTTGCCGTCGATTTTTTCTTAGATTAATTATTATATGAAAAATCGATTGGTACATGTCTCAACTCCGGGAGACTTGTAGTTTGGGAGATATGATTTTTTAAATTTCTTATGAAAATTGCGAATATTCAGTATAAATCAGTCGAATTGTAATATTTTCCCTGTTCAGCGCTTGAATAACTAAATCCAATCGTTTGTTTGATTAATATCTTAAAATGGTATTTTCATGTACAAATATGATTTTTCATATTTGTACTGTTTCATAAACAGGAGCCATGGAGGTAGTTTCAATATTTATTATTTCTTGTCCAATCGCAATATTGAGAAAATACGTACAATGAAAAACAAAACTTATTTTTTTCGGTGTTTATTCACGTCTTAGCATCTCCTCATTTCATCTATTTACTTAGAAAGCTATAAATGCGCAGTTTTGTACTTGGAAAAAGCTGTAATAATTTCATTAGGTAGTTTTTACGAAAACGGTAACATTTAGTTACATATTAGATTTATGAATCTGGAATGAACTATATAATGAGAAAATGTCTGGAAAACCATAACATTATCTAAGAAAATATCAATGACATAGCTACATACGTACTTTGAGAATTCAGAAAAAAATTTCCATAAGAATTTGCTCGAATTGAAGGGGGATCATCCCTCCCGAATGTTGAAAGGAGTTAACCAATTTTTAAAGCAGTTGGAAAAATTTCCAAGAAGTTGGAAACATTTCGAAGTATATCCCCCCTGGTGGGGCAAGCTAAGGTGATCGAACATCATATATGTGACCATTCCGCTCTGAAATTCACTTCCAACCTCAATTTCACTACTGATCGCAGAATAAAGTCGGTCAAGAGGAGAATAATAAATGATGAGTCCACCGATATCTTCCTCCAAGAGCTGTCTCTGTTGAGTTGGGATGACATCTTTGTAAATTCATCTGACCCTAACCATCTTTGGAATATATTCCATAGCCGATTTTTTCAGACATTTGATAGATGTTTTCCTAAGGTAACCATTCATCCTTCAACATCCAGGAATACCTTCAAGCTAACACCTGAACTAATAAACATGAAAAAATATCTCGACTTATTATACATACTTTCTTTCTCTAGATCTGAATTGAAAGACACGTATAAGTCAGTGAAGAAACATTATGATAGTCTCCTGTCGAGGGCGAGGAGGGACCACTTCAGTTACTTCATAAGAAACTCTGAAAACAAGTCAAAAGCCTCCTGGAAGGTGATAAATTCTCTTACAAAAAGTAAGACTTCTCCGGCTTTTTCTTGTGATCTGGACGATTCTTCCTTGTGGCCGAATGAGTTCAATAATTTCTTCGTTGATTTTCCTACTGCGCTGACTGAATGTCTGGAGAGAGGTTCTAGCACAGAGCGGGACAGACTTGATAAATCCTTCTATATGTTTGATGTTACACATGATGAAGTTCGGAAAACAGTTAAAGCTCTAAAAAATAAACTTTCATGTGGCTATGACGAGATACCAATCAAGATACTCAAATTATCGATTGAATTCATTATTGCACCCCTTTGTTTTATAGTTAACCGCTCATTCAAAGAGGGAATTTTTCATGACCAACTCAAGATTGCTATTGTGAAACCCTTGTATAAAAGGGGTCCTGTTGATGATCCCAATAGCTATAGGCCTATCAGCATTCTGTCTGCTTTTTCCAAGGTCTTCGAAAAAATATTGACCAACAGATTACTGAATTTTTTCTATAAATTTGATGTGATTTCAGCTTGTCAGCATGGATTTGTGAGAAACAGAAGCATTGAAACTGCTACTTATGAGCTTATTAATGAAGTCTTAGTTTCCCTTGAGAGTGGTGAGGTGCCTATGGGACTATTCTTAGATTTAACAAAGGAATTCGATTGTGTGGAGCATGAAACACTGCTGGAGATCCTTGATGACTATGGAATAAGAGACAATCAATTAAAGTTAATAGATAGCTACCTTACATCTCGCAAACAGATAGTTGTTATGGAGGTTGATGGTGAATTAGTCAAGTCAGACATAAGAGAGAATAAGATGGGCGTTCCTCAGGGAAGTATTCCGGGACCTATTCTTTTTATCATCTACATCAACAAGTTACCTAAGGCAAAAGTCTCAGCTAAGTATTCTATGAGGATGTTTGCTGATGACACCAACTATTTGCTAAAATCTTCGGATATAGTGTCAGCTGTTGTGGACTCGAACAATGTTTTGAAGTCTGTGTGTGATTGGTTTCAAGATCACAATCTTATCTTAAATATTGACAAGACACAGTGTATTTTCTTCTACACTGAAAAATCCAAACTGAACTATCCTTCATCAGTGAATATTGCTAATAGCAATGTTGTGGTCAAACATAGTGTTGTATTTTTGGGACTTGTTTTAGATAGACACTTGAAGTGGGGACCTCATACTGAACAACTTAGATGTAGGCTCAACTCCATTTGTTATATGCTCTTTATGTTAAGGGATCAGATTGATTTTGACCTAATGAAGATTATATATTACTCTAATTTCCAGTCAATTATGTCCTATGGGATTATTTTTTGGTGTAACTCTTCCCATGTAGGTAATTTATTCATAGATCAAAAGAGAGCTCTAAGAACTATTCTCAATCTAGGCTTTAGAGAATCTTGTAGGGGTTTATTCAAAAGTAATAATATTCTTACCATATATGGACTTTACATATATAGATTACTGATTTTCTTCCGCAATCATAGCCGCTATTTTGAGTTACATAGAAACCAGAATGCTACCAGAAGAATGTTTCCATATTCAGTTCCATCCCACAAGACCTCATTAAGAGGTAAAAGCGTTGAATGTATGTCAATATCTTTATTCAATATATTGCCCTCTCAGATTAGAAAACTTTCATGCCCTTCCAAATTCAGAAAATCTTTGTACACTTTAATCTTGAATTGTGAACCATATGATATTTGTGAGTTCAAAGAATTTTGTAAAAACCAATGATATTGTATATTTGGCTTTGACATGTTCCATTTTTACAAACTTTGTAATAATCTGGAATCAATAAATACTATTACTATTACTATTACTATGGAAAAATGTCAAAGGATATTTTCAACAGAGTTGTAACACATAAGAAATTTATTTTCTTTAAATAACGTTTGCATTATTTGCATTCAGTGCTCATCATGCAAACCGGCAGAAACAAGGATACATTTGGCCGGCTAGAAGCATGCAGAGAACAGTGGTGGGATAACATGAAACATTTCCAATTTTTCAAATTCGTTATTCGTGTTGGCTTGGATTCGGGGTTTTTAGCTCGAGGTGTAGGTATATAGCTAGCCATAAATGGTACTTATCCCAATATTGTTACCAAGTGTTCATCAAAATATGAATAATTTTTCCCTTTTTGGGTTATTTCGCAGCTGTAAGGTGTAGATTCTTCAGTTTCGTTAGATTTTTGAATCATGCGCATTATGACGTGGTCCCCCGTAACGTCAGGGTAATAGGCACCGAAGTTTATGGAGCTAACTCAATAATCTTTCGTCTCCAGATGTATCTCTCAGTCGAGCAAAATTCATCATTACGCCCCCGTAACCACGTTTTTTAGCCTTTTGCCATTTGACACGTGCCTGCAGAATGTTTTCTTTTCGAGCTTTTTTTCATAAAAATATTTTTGGTTTGTTTCATTTGTAAGAGTTTTTATAAGTACCTATAGCATTGAGGTTTCCTAGAATTATTTTTTTTCTCAGGACTTGAATGTTTCTTTATTTTGATTTTCATCCGAAATTCAGATATCAAATGAACGAATATTATCATTCATTGGAACAATTTCGAATAACTTAGTCTTTCTAAGTTTGTGACTCACAAACTGAGGAAATAATGAGAAGCTGAAGACATCATTGAATAAAATCGTGAAAATAATTTCTTTATAAATTTTTTACCATGTATTCATCAAATATTCAGGTTCGACGGGGTTGAATGAGTATTAAATAGCATACAAAATTACGAATATCAACTTTTTTCTCTCCTCTCATCAAAAATCGAATCAAATAAAAAAAAATTATACTAGGAGTGTTTTTTGAGTTGAAAATCTTTTATCAACTCTCTTATGCTGGACCTGAAAAAATAAATTACTGAGTTACAAACGATTATTGCAGAAAATAAATGCGTCTAATATTATCTAGATGTAAGTATAATATAACATTCTAATTATTGATGAAATTGGCGAAATCGATGGAATCATTATGAAATATATTATTTTAACCCATCAATGTCCGCTGTTCAGCGTAGCTTTTTGGAATTCATCTATCAATCGTCTGTCATGTGTATCGATATTATAAACTTAATGTCGTAGATCCATAATGTTTTGAAATTAATGTCTTATACCCTGTAAGATCTATCGAAAAATGCAAATCTGTTTGGAATGATTCTTTAAATCATCTTACAAATTTCGATGTAATTCATTTTCTTCATGATACATTACTGAAAAATTTGAATCAGAAAGATGCCACAGGCTCTCAAAATTTTCGAGGGAAACCAATAATTCAAACATATTCGAAAATATGAAAAATGTTTTCAAGCAGAATTATCCATTCAAATCTTTGAGCCATCCGGTTTTAGAAAAATATATAGGGAATTTTATTTGAAATAGCACAATAATCTCCAGCAAACGGTTTAGCCGACGATGTTCATTTCTGTCATATTGTAAAAATTTTCGCATATTTTTCTTTTGATCATGAAATAAAAATATTTGGAATTGCTATACATACTAAAAGATTGTCCAGTTCATAAACGGGCTACGTTGTGACCTCAAAACGATTTTTTAATATTTTTGTCCTCGAAGCCTTCTGAATCTAACAGGCTGAAAAACAATCCGAAACGTTGTCACCTCTGATTTCGGAGGTCAGCATAACATTTTTTGTTAGCAAACAAATAATATGTATATAAGTTTCAGCAGAGGTTACTCTAACAGAGCACTATACAATAGCTTACGTAAAAAAACCCTGTCTCCTTCGTGAGTAATATAGTGACGACAAATTTGATTACAAAAAAAACTTTTGATACTTGATTGAAGCTTTTGGACGCGGGTTATTAACTTTTACCAAATGTGGTTTTCCTTGTTAACATACATAGATAACAGAACATGAAGTTGACGAAGGATAATGTACCTATCAGATGAGGGATTAAAATAACTATATTATGAAAGATGAAATAATGATGATAATGATGAAATAATAATGAATTAAATCAAATCCACTAATGACGAAACTGTCAACAACTATGAAATAATAACCGGACAGATTACAATAGAAAAGAAATCGCTCATTATTACAAACAGATTGTGGTAAATAGATGCTGTTGCAGCATTGAAGTCATTTGAAACAGTTTCAAGGTGATGTAAGATACAATGATATGAATCAACAGCTTGAAAATAATTCTGAAGCATCTTTAACTATTTCTGATGCATAGCTTAAAAAAAGGTATTGTGGTCAGGAAAAATTGTCTTGTGTTTTTATGAATCTGCCAATTTGAACATAGAAGAGAACCATATCTTGGAACCAGATTTTTAGAACGAATGTGAAATCAGATATCAGGACGATATTCATCATAGTCGAAAAGTGCTTCAAATTTTTTTCAATGGCAATATATTATACAGTATTGTATATAGAAGTTAATAGTCGGTTTCAATAATTCAACAGAATTTTGCAGCATGGTTCACCAACATATTTGTATCCACTACAAATAAGATCAACAAAGAAATGTTGAATCGAAAATTATTGTTTCGCTAATAAATGAGTTTCTGAATTTGATCAGAACTATAAACAGCTGATTGCTGTCAAAACGGTAATTTAGATGGTCTATGCCTACCAACAGTTCGAAAAATTACTTGATATCTGTAGAATAACTTATTCTGAAAACAATTGAAAAAGCCTCACAAGATACTTCAGTGGTCCACATCCGGAGAAGGCTATTCTTGTTTGGTATTGGTCACTCACTTGACCATATTATTGCCTTTTTGCAGTGTACCTTTCAATATTGATATGACAATTAAAAACTGCCTGTAGCCAATTCAATGTCAATTTTTTTCACAAGAATTTCGAAACACTTATGGTGACACTTTAGTGGGTGACATCGATCTACACCTGGTGAAGAGAACACCTAGGCAGATTCTCGTAGATATGATCAGTGAATGAACCATAACACCATTTATTTAGGCATTACAAAATGCATCGTGACCTTGATAATCCTGTTAGGCATCAAAAATACTCTATAATATAAATGAAAATTTTACAGAGGATCGAAGAACGGGGTTTTTCATATTTCAGTTACATATCTTTTATTCTACGCATAAAACTCTGGCAAATCAATTTCAGACCCACGGAACTATTTGAACTGAGATCACATATTGAATTTCAAGAAAAACAAAAATTTTCGAAGAAAAATTGATCATCGTATGCTTTCTATGCTTTCGTTCATCGTACGTGTTAATCTATCCATGTGCATAAATATTTGAATTGAAGAAACCAAGAATAGTACAATATATAATAAAACTATATTTATCGAAGAAAAGGCCCACGAGATATTTAGAGTCAGACTGGGTCTGACCTAAAACGACCCAGGCCTATAATTTATTCGATTTCTGAGAAAACTCGACGTGCAGGGCGTCAATTTGTAGATGTCAACATAATCTTTCGATTATGACCGCCAATTGAAAATCGTTTTTCCGACGGGTTTTTTTTTTAAACCCCTTACTTAAACAAATTTTATCCTTCAGCAGGGAATTTCAATAGCCTTGATCTGATATATCAATGGTATTAGTATCTTGGTTCAGATGTTATAACGATATCCACGACGAAAAAGCGATTATTGTTCAAGAGTTTTAATTTTCTTTGCACAAATTATAATTTCAGGAGAAAGAATTTCAAATGTTCACGACTTCATTCTTTAGTGATACAAATGTTGTTTCTTTAATTGGTCGAGTTGTATATGATGTGGGAAACAAGGATCAACAGTGAAAGCTAGTAAAATTCCTCAATGAAGGATAAAATTTGTTTCAGTACCTACATGGTGCAACCAAATGTTAAAGTTGGGAGCCCACTATGCTGAATCGGGATTTACTCGAGCGTCATGGAGACCTAATGAATTTTGAAGATTAGATGGTGAAATGAAGGCTCTACGATGTAAACACTTTCAGCGGTGGGAAAAGCGTCAACAGGATTTCAAAGATGAAATCGTCAAAGTAGTTTGGTAAGCATATTAGAGCCTGTCAGATTAAGATGCTGTTTGTGTCCTACGTGTCTCTGATAATAAATTCATGTTGATTTGACAGTTTGCGTGGCGGGGCTGTCCGTACGGAAGAGTTAGATTCTCAGAGGATATGTTGATTGTAACTAAAGGAATCTATTTTTCCAGAGACCGACAATTCGAACGTGACACCAGGTCACAGCGGTCCTTTGAAATTACTCTACGAGTCTCTGATAATAAATTCATCAGTTTGGATAGTGGAGCTGGCGGTACGGACGAGTTGAAGATGCCAACAAAAAAAAAAGGTGTAGAACGTCTCAGATTCTCAGAGGATATGTTTATTGGAACCAAAGTACGCTTCTGTTCAAGAGACCGACAATTCGAACGTAACACAAGTTCACAGCGGTAGTTTGAAAATGCAAAAAAAAACCTTTCTTGTACATACTTGATCGTGTCAGATTTCCATACAGATGGTTAATTAAGTTGTTGCAGACGTTTTGAGATAATAATCTGAAAATAAACAAGAGGGTTTTTTTTTAATCTGACAGTTTGGAAATGACAACAATGCATTTTTTTAATATTGCCCTTCCTGCACCTGTAAGCTTTTTTTATTAATTATAAGTTGTAGACAATAAAATTCCATACAACTTTTGTCTGAAACAATTTCACATACATTCAACCGTTTTCGAGTTGGAGGAGTGATGAGGACGTGAAGCTTAGCCATATATGCGGAATGGCAAAGTCAATGTTGAATCCCAGCCTAATATACCTACATTAATCGCCCTATATTTCAAAAACGTTATAACATGAAAAATTGCTTCGGTCGAAATTTGTAGAAAATGTTATGCTTTTGTAGAATATAATGCATTCAAAAACGATGTTTGCGACCTTAATGGCCAATTTTTATTCTTTCGGCTTGCTGAAACTGTCAGATTATATTTTTTCCTTTATTCTCAAATCATTAGCTTCAATATAAGAATTAGGCCACCTCTCTCGAGAATGTAGACTTGACGGTTTTTTCTTTGCTTGGCCCACAAACTTTCGTCACGCTAAATTTGTCAGATTAACAGTATGTAAGCTTTTCAATATGTATTTGACCACTTATATCTTAATCTGGCACGCTTGAGTATGTACAGTGATCGTTCGTTTTGACTATTAAAAACAGGTTGTCTCAGACAATTCTCCTAATATACAAGTCTGATTTTTGGTAGAGGTACTCTACAGGGTCCAAGGTATCTCCCCTTATATTAATCTCACAAGCTCGACGAGTAAATCCCGAATTTTCCACTTAATAATGGGTAAATTAAATTTCGTCATGTCTCTATGCACCGAACGTCAACGATGGGATCCAGGGTAACGATATGCAGAATTACGTCTTCCATTGCATATAAATTAATCGAATCAAATTTCATCCTTTTCGTGAAATGAATATTTTTCCATGGCTTGTAGAAAAAGTACTGTTGATAATTCTTGTGTAAAGTATCTATTTTTCATCCAGGAAAGTATAACTTTCCGCACTTGTTAGGAAACTAACTATATATATAACCTTAAATATGAAGGAATATATCTATTCTATTCTGCTTTTCATTCGTGAGTGACGTATCTGTAGCGTACGATCGATCTGTAAGTTTCAGATTGACCGATTCGTAAATAATGCAATTCTGGAAATGTTTCTGTCACTAACTCATTGACAGTGTCACTTTTGAACTACTTATCGTAAATAGTTACGGATTCCTGTATGCTACAGACCACTAAAAAGCATCCAGAATTGCAATTTTCCTGTAAGCTTATGAAAAGTTACAGATTGGCTTTCACAGGAAAGCAGAATACCACCAATAATCTTCCTGCTTCATTGCCTTTCATTTCTAATATTACTCGTTTCATAATTTAGAATTAGTTCGATTTAGGCTCCTAGGCAGAACTAGTTCTGCTAAATGCGTCAAATAAAAACTAGCTGGTTTATGGTTGTATTCTGCTTTTCATTCGTGAGTTACGTATATGTAGCGTACGATCGATCTGTAGGTTTCAGATTGACATATTCGTAAATAATGCAATTCTGGAAATGTTTCTGTCACTAACTCATTGACAGTGTCACTTTTGAACTACTTATCGTAAATAGTTACGGATTCCTGTATGCTACAGACCACTGAAAACCATCCAGAATTGCAATTTTCCTGTAAGCTTATGAAAAATTACAGATTGGCTTACACATGATAGCAGAATACCACCTATAGTCTTCCTGCTCCATTGCCTTTCATTACTAATATTAATCGTTTCATAATTTGGAATTAGTTCGGTCTAGGCTCCTAGGCAGAACTAGTTCTGCGAAATGCGTCAAGTAAAAACTAGCTGGTTTATGGTTTTATTCTGCTTTTCATTTGTGAGTTACGTATCTGTAGCGTACGATCGATCTGTAAGTTTCAGATTGACAGATTCGTAAATAATGCAATTCTGGAAATGTTTCTGTGACTAACTCATTGACAGTGTCACTTTTGAACTACTTATCGTAAATGGTTACGGATTCCTGTATGCTACAGACCAATAAAAACCATCCAGAATTGCAATTTTCCTGTAAGCTTATGAAATGTTACAGATTGGCTTACACATGAAAGCAGAATACCACCAATAATCTTCCTGCTTCATTGCCTTTCATTTCTTATATTACTCGTTTCATAATTTAGAATTAGTTCGGTCTAGGCTCCTAGGCAGAACTAGTTTTGCTAAATGCGTCAAGTAAAAACTAGCTGGTTGATGGTCGTATTCTGCTTTTCATTCGTGAGTTACGTATATGTAGCGTACGATCGATCTGTAGGTTTCAGATTGACAGATTCATAAATAATGCAATTCTGGAAATGTTTCTCTCACTAACTCACTGACAGTGTCACTTTTGAACTACTTATCGTAAATGGTTACGGATTCCTGTATGCTACAGACCAATAAAAACCATCCAGAATTGCAATTTTCCTGTAAGCTTATGAAATGTTACAGATTGGCTTACACATGAAAGCAGAATACCACCAATAATCTTCCTGCTTCATTGCCTTTCATTTCTAATATTACTCGTTTCATAATTTAGAATTAGTTCGGTCTAGGCTCCTAGGCAGAACTAGTTCTGCTAAATGCGTCAAGTAAAAACTAGCTTGTTTATGGTTTTATTCTGTTTTTCATTCGTGAGTTACGTATCTGTAGCGTACGATCGATTTGTAAGTTTCAGATTGACAGATTCATAAATAATGCAATTCTGGAAATGTTTCTCTCACTAACTCACTGACAGTGTCACTTTTGAACTACTTATCGTAAATAGTTACGGATTCCTGTATGCTACAGACCACTAAAAACCATCCAGAATTGCAATTTTCCTGTAAGCTTATGAAAAGTTACAGATTGGTTTACACATGAAAGCAGAATAGCACCTATAATAAATAAATAATAATAATGAATCTTTATTTATCCTGTGAGACATTTAACAATGTATAGGACAAGTCAGGAAATTGCATAGAACGAACATATTCATCTAGCAGAAAAAGAGAGCAAGGAAAAAATCCTTAATTGCTATAAAGTATCACAAAGAAATTCATCTACACTATAGTAACATTTCTCGTACAACAATGCCTTTACTGCTGCACGAAAACACTTTTTGTCGAGAATTTTTATACCTTCTGGTAGTTTATTGAATAACCTGATACATATATAGGTTGGAGATGATTCAAATTTGCTGGTGTTATGCTTAGGTATGGACAACAAGCTTACATTTCTTGTGTTATAATGATGAAAGCTGGAGAGTTTAACATAGAGGTTTTCATTATCCCTAGTGTGGAGAAGACATTTATAAATATAAATACATGGAACAGTCAGAATTTTATGTTTACGAAAGATAGGTTTACAAGATGTTCGTGAGCTAAGATCAAAAATCAAACGTAAGATACGCTTCTGTGCAATGAGTAATCTCATGGAGTCAATTGAGTTGCCCCAGACCTCAATGTTATATGACAGCTGCGAATAGACTAGACCATAATAGACATTCAATAATGGTTCGAGTGGAAGCGAGCTCCTCAGTCTGCGTATAGCGTAAAAAGAAGAGGAGAGTTTTTTACTAACATGGGCAACATGTTCGCACCATCTCAAATTGCTATCGACTATTACACCTAAGAACTTTGTGGAATGTTTGGAACGGAGAACCTCCTTTCCAGAACTCAAACTTAACGGAGAGGACTCTCTCAGTTCGAATTTTATCACTTCAGTTTTACCCACATTTAGTATAAGTCCATTTGCCTGACACCATGATGTGAAGTTTTTCAATAACAATTCACACAGATCAATGAGCTCGCCTAAACTCTTTGCTCTCACAACAAATGAGGTATCATCTACAAATATTACAATTTTGGCCATCTCTATATGTTCCGATAAATCATTTATAAATAATATAAATAGTAATGGTCCTAGTACCGAACCTTGTGGAATACCGAGTTCAACAGCAAATTCAGAAGAGCATTGATCTCCCACCCTCACAGTTAATTTAAGACGGGTCACGAAACTTACAATCCATCCCAAGAAAGTACCCCGAAATCCAAGATTATAAAGTTCACTTTCGAGGAAATTAGGATCAATGGTATCAAAAGCTCGCGACAAGTCGAAAAAGAGACCGGCAACAGCATAACCTTCATCCAAAGATGACTGAACGGACTGAATAAAATCTACTATAGCAGTCCCAGTTGAGCGTTTAGATCTGAAGCCATGTTGACAATCGGCAATAACATTGAATTTAACTAAGTATGACATCATGCGGTCTAGTATTATTCTTTCTATGACTTTCGAAAATACACTTAATATAGAAATTGGGCGATAGTTGGCCACATCATTCACATCATCCTTTTTGTGTATTGGAATTACAGTTGCTAGCTTGAAACAATTTGGAAAAACGCCATAAGAAACTGATTCATTAACAAGATGCGCGAGATGTTCAGAAATATCATCCGCTATTAGTTTTATTATCCTCACAGAAACCAAATCATGACCAGTCGATTTTTTATTCTTCAATTGATTTATTGCACCAATAACTTCAATCCTATCTACGGGATGGAAGTAGAAAGAATGATTGCGAATAGAAGAGGTTGTACAAATTTGACTTAGTGCATTACCGTAATTCCGTTCTAGGCTTAAGCGGGCCCTTCACGTACAGTTTTTCTTGACTCCCGATGCGATGCTCCCGGCGTGTGATTCCCGGAGCGAAGTGTAGAGATGAAACTACACGTGCATTCCAATCCAGCACGCCAAATTCATTAATTCCCATATTTTCATGAGGAGCGGCCTTATCTGCATCCGGTTGAATGCTTTTGCAGAAATCAATTAAACTATTTTAAACTCCCTGAAATTTTTGTTGGAATATCTACTGCATTTAATTTTTCATAAGCATGGAAAAATTTATATAATCCAATGAATTCAGTGGAAAAGTTTCTCGCCATTCAAAAAAAAAGGCGTCTATCTTTCAAAAATATCTTGCGAACTGCGAAAAAACCACGAAAGCAATTCTATCCTTGTTTCTTTCGATGTTTTACGATATGACTATCCTCGCTCGAATTGGAGCGGCGCGAGAGTCGTCCCTTCACGTTCGGTTTTTAATGGCTCCTGGAGTCCTTCGCTCCAGGAATTTAGACTGGTTGGAACGTCTCGCGCCGAGTCAGATGCGAGACAATCCAGGAGTGAACATACCCTTCACGTTCGAATTTTGGAATGGAGCGAAGGAGCGTCGCATCGGGAGTCAAGAAAAACTGTACGTGAAGGGCCTGCTTTAATTTAGCAATCTCAAAAAAATATTTCGCAAAAGAATTGGCTACATCTACATATTCAGAAATCCCTACACCATCAATAATCAATTTAAATTTACTATTATTATTTTTAGTTTTTTCTGCAGTTTCCATATTCACTATTCTCCAAACCATTTTATTTTTATTATCAGATATTCTAATCATGTGTTCAAAAAAGCTTAACTTAGTCATCTTTATCATATGGTTGAAAGCATTCTTTGCGTCCTTGTACAGTTTTTGTGATTGACTAGTTTTCAAATTATTGTTAAGCCAATGAAGATGTTTCAATTCTTCACTAGCTTCTATTATTCTGGGTGTTATCCAATTTTTTGTTATGTTGGTTCTCACATTATTATATACTAGTGGACAGTGATACTCAATAAGGCTTCTTATCGTGTCAACAAATGTCTGAAACATAATATTTACATCTGAATTTTCATATAAATCTGCGAAGGAATAGTTAGAAACATCTTCAGCCAAATTCAACAGATTTTGAGGTGACATATTTCTGCACAATTTACGTTGAGGACCATTTTCATTCCTCACTTTATTGTCAACGAAAACAT
Source organism: Coccinella septempunctata (assembly GCF_907165205.1). Lineage (NCBI taxonomy): Eukaryota > Metazoa > Arthropoda > Insecta > Coleoptera > Coccinellidae > Coccinella > Coccinella septempunctata. The sequence goes on from NC_058195.1 coordinate 32,305,136, forward strand.
CTAGTAAGAGAGCTTTATGATCGCCAAATTGAACCGGAAATACGTCAGCTTTACAATCTTTCATGTCTTTATTTGTTAGAATATAATATAATATAGTCTTCCTGCTTCATTGCCTTTCATTTCTAATATTACTCGTTTCATAATTTAGAATTAGTTCGGTCTAGGCTCCTAGGCAGAAATAGTTTTGCTAAATGCGTCAAGTAAAAACTAGGTGGTTTATGGTTTTATTCTGCTTTTCATTCGTGAGTTACGTATCTGTAGCGTACCATCGATTTGTAAGTTTCAGATTGACAGATTCGTAAATAATGCAATTCTGGAAATGTTTCTGTCACTAACTCATTGACAGTGTCACTTTTGAACTACTTATCGTAAATAGTTATGGATTCCTGTATGCGACAGACCACTAAAAAGCATCCAGAATTGCAATTTTCCTGTAAGCTTATGAAAAGTTACAGATTGGCTTACACATGAAAGCAGAATACCACCTATAGTCTTCCTGCTTCATTGCCTTTCATTTCTAATATTACTCGTTTCATAATATAGAATTAGTTCGATTTAGGCTCCTAGGCAGAACTAGTTCTGCTAAATGCGTCAAATAAAAACTAGCTGGTTTATGGTTGTATTCTGCTTTTCATTCGTGAGTTACGTATATGTAGCGTACGATCGATCTGTAGGTTTCAGATTGACATATTCGTAAATAATGCAATTCTGGAAATGTTTCTGTCACTAACTCATTGACAGTGTCACTTTTGAACTACTTATCGTAAATAGTTACGGATTCCTGTATGCTACAGACCACTGAAAACCATCCAGAATTGCAATTTTCCTGTAAGCTTATGAAAAATTACAGATTGGCTTACACATGATAGCAGAATACCACCTATAGTCTTCCTGCTCCATTGCCTTTCATTACTAATATTAATCGTTTCATAATTTGGAATTAGTTCGGTCTAGGCTCCTAGGCAGAACTAGTTCTGCGAAATGCGTCAAGTAAAAACTAGCTGGTTTATGGTTTTATTCTGCTTTTCATTTGTGAGTTACGTATCTGTAGCGTACGATCGATCTGTAAGTTTCAGATTGACAGATTCGTAAATAATGCAATTCTGGAAATGTTTCTGTCACTAACTCATTGACAGTGTCACTTTTGAACTACTTATCGTAAATAGTTATGGATTCCTGTATGCGACAGACCACTAAAAAGCATCCAGAATTGCAATTTTCCTGTAAGCTTATGAAAAGTTACAGATTGGCTTACACATGAAAGCAGAATACCACCTATAGTCTTCCTGCTTCATTGCCTTTCATTTCTAATATTACTCGTTTCATAATATAGAATTAGTTCGGTCTAGGCTCCTAGGCAGAAAGAGTTCTGCTAAATGCGTCAAGTGAAAACTAGCTGGTTTATGGTTTTATTCTGCTTTTCATTAGTGAGTAACGTATCTGTAGCGTACGATCGATTTGTAAGTTTCAGATTGACAGATTCGTAAATAATGCAATTCTGGAAATGTTTCTCTCACTAACTCATTGACAGTGTCACTTTTGAACTACTTATCGTAAATAGTTACGGATTCCTGTATTCTACAGACCACAAAAAACCATCCAGAATTGCAATTTTCCTGTAAGCTTATGAAAAGTTTCAAATTGGCTTACACATGAGAGCAGAATACCACCTATAGTCTTCCTGCTTCATTGCCGTTCATTTCTAATATTACTCGTTTCATAATTTAGAATTAGTTCGGTCTAGGCTCCTAGGCAGGACTAGTTCTGCTAAATGCGTCAAGTGAAAACTAGCTGGTTTATGGTTTTATTCTGCTTTTCATTAGTGAGTAACGTATCTGTAGCGTACGATCGATTCGTAAGTTTCAGATTGACAGATTCGTAAATAATGCAATTCTGGAAATGTTTCTCTCACTAACTCATTGACAGTGTCACTTTTGAACTACTTATCGTAAATAGTTACGGATACCTGTATGCTACAGACCACAAAAAACCATCCAGAATTGCAATTTTCCTGTAAGCTCATGAAAAGTTTCAAATTGGCTTACACATGAGAGCAGAATACCACCTATAATCTTCCTGCTTCATTGCCTTTCATTTCTAATATTACTCGTTTCATAATTTAGAATAAGTTCGGTCTAGGCTCCTAGGCATAACTAGTTCTGCTAAATGCGTCAAGTGAAAACTAGCTGGTTTATGGTTTTATTCTGCTTTTCATTAGTGAGTAACGTATCTGTAGCGTACGATCGATTTGTAAGTTTCAGATTGACAGATTCGTAAATAATGCAATTCTGGAAATGTTTCTCTCACTAACTCATTGACAGTGTCACTTTTGAACTACTTATCGTAAATAGTTACGGATTCCTGTATTCTACAGACCACAAAAAACCATCCAGAATTGCAATTTTCCTGTAAGCTTATGAAAAGTTTCAGATTGCTTTACACATGAGAGCAGAATACCACCTATAGTCTTCCTGCTTCATTGCCTTTCATTTCTAATATTACTCGTTTCATAATTTAGAATTAGTTCGGTCTAGGCTCCTAGGCAGAAAGAGTTCTGCTAAATGCGTCAAGTGAAAACTAGCTGGTTTATGGTTTTATTCTGCTTTTCATTGGTGAGTAACGTATCTGTAGCGTACGATCGATTTGTAAGTTTCAGATTGACAGATTCGTAAATAATGCAATTCTGGAAATGTTTCTCTCACTAACTCATTGACAGTGTCACTTTTGAACTACTTATCGTAAATAATTACGGATTCCTGTATGCTACAGACCACAAAAAACCATCCAGAATTGCAATTTTCCTGTGAGCTCATGAAAAGTTTCAAATTGGCTTACACATGAGAGCAGAATACCACCTTTAGTCTTCCTGCTTCATTGCCTTTCATTTCTAATATTACTCGTTTCATAATTTAGAATTAGTTCGATCTAGGCTCCTAGGCATTACTAGTTCTGCTAAATGCGTCAAGTGAAAACTAGCTGGTTTATGGTTTTATTCGGCTTTTCATTGGTGAGTAACGTATCTGTAGCGTACGATCGATTTGAAGGTTTCAGATTGACAGATTCGTAAATAATGCAATTCTGGAAATGTTTCTGTCACTAACTCATTGACAGTGTCACTTTTGAACTACTTATCGTAAATAGTTACGGATTCCTGTATGCTACAGACCACTAAAAACCATCCAGAATTGCAATTTTCCTGTAAGCTTATGAAAAGTTTCAGATTGCTTTACACATGAGAGCAGAATACCACCTATAGTCTTCCTGCTTCATTGCCTTTCATTTCTAATATTACTCGTTTCATAATTTAGAATTAGTTCGGTCTAGGCTCCTAGGCAGGACTAGTTCTGCTAAATGCGTCAAGTAAAAACTAGCTGGTTTATGGTTTTATTCTGCTTTTCATTAGTGAGTAACGTATCTGTAGCGTACGATCGATTCGTAAGTTTCAGATTGACAGATTCGTAAATAATGCAATTCTGGAAATGTTTCTCTCACTAACTCATTGACAGTGTCACTTTTGAACTACTTATCGTAAATAGTTACGGATTCCTGTATGCTACAGACCACAAAAAACCATCCAGAATTGCAATTTTCCTGTAAGCTCATGAAAAGTTTCAAATTGGCTTACACATGAGAGCAGAATACCACCTATAGTCTTCCTGCTTCATTGCCTTTCATTTCTAATATTACTCGTTTCATAATTTAGAATTAGTTCGGTCTAGGCTCCTAGGCATAACTAGTTCTGCTAAATGCGTCAAGTAAAAACTAGCTGGTTTATGGTTTTATTCTGCTTTTCATTAGTGAGTACCGTATCTGTAGCGTACGATCGATTCGTAAGTTTCAGATTGACAGATTCGTAAAAAATGCAAATCTGGAAATGTTTCTGTCACTCATTTACAGTGTCACTTTTGAACTACTTATCGTAAATAGTTACGGATTCCTGTATGCTACAGACCACTAAAAATCATCCAGAATTGCAATTTTCCTGTAAGATTATGAGAAGTTTCAGATTAGCTTACACATGAAAGCAGAATACCACCTATAGTCTTCCTGCTTCATTGCCTTTCATTTCTAATATTACTCGTTTCATATTTTAGAATAAGTTCGGTCTAGGATCCTAGGCAGAACTAGTTCTGCTAAATGCGTCAAGTTAAAACAAGCTGGTTTATGGTTTTATTCTGCTTTTCATTCGTGAGAGTTACGTATCTGTAGCGTACGATCGATTTGTAAGTTTCAGATTGACAGATTCGTAAAAAATGCTATTCTGGAAATGTTTCTGTCACTAACTCATTGACAGTGTCACTTTTGAACTACTTATCGTAAATAGTAACGGATTCCTGTATACTACAGACCACTAAAAACCATCCAGAATTGCAATTTTCCTGTAAGCTTATGAAAAGTTTCAGATTAGCTTACACATGAAATCAGAATACTACCTATAGTCTTCCTGCTTCATTGCCTTTCATTTCTAATATTACTCGTTTCATAATATAGAATTAGTTCGGTCTAGGCTCCTAGGCAGAAAGAGTTCTGCTAAATGCGTCAAGTGAAAACTAGCTGGTTTATGGTTTTATTCTGCTTTTCATTAGTGAGTAACGTATCTGTAGCGTACGATCGATTTGTAAGTTTCAGATTGACAGATTCGTAAATAATGCAATTCTGGAAATGTTTCTCTCACTAACTCATTGACAGTGTCATTTTTGAACTACTTATCGTAAATAGTTACGGATTCCTGTATTCTACAGACCACAAAAAACCATCCAGAATTGCAATTTTCCTGTAAGCTTATGAAAAGTTTCAAATTGGCTTACACATGAGAGCAGAATACCACCTATAGTCTTCCTGCTTCATTGCCGTTCATTTCTAATATTACTCGTTTCATAATTTAGAATTAGTTCGGTCTAGGCTCCTAGGCAGGACTAGTTCTGCTAAATGCGTCAAGTGAAAACTAGCTGGTTTATGGTTTTATTCTGCTTTTCATTAGTGAGTAACGTATCTGTAGCGTACGATCGATTCGTAAGTTTCAGATTGACAGATTCGTAAATAATGCAATTCTGGAAATGTTTCTCTCACTAACTCATTGACAGTGTCACTTTTGAACTACTTATCGTAAATAGTTACGGATACCTGTATGCTACAGACCACAAAAAACCATCCAGAATTGCAATTTTCCTGTAAGCTCATGAAAAGTTTCAAATTGGCTTACACATGAGAGCAGAATACCACCTATAATCTTCCTGCTTCATTGCCTTTCATTTCTAATATTACTCGTTTCATAATTTAGAATAAGTTCGGTCTAGGCTCCTAGGCATAACTAGTTCTGCTAAATGCGTCAAGTGAAAACTAGCTGGTTTATGGTTTTATTCTGCTTTTCATTAGTGAGTAACGTATCTGTAGCGTACGATCGATTTGTAAGTTTCAGATTGACAGATTCGTAAATAATGCAATTCTGGAAATGTTTCTCTCACTAACTCATTGACAGTGTCACTTTTGAACTACTTATCGTAAATAGTTACGGATTCCTGTATTCTACAGACCACAAAAAACCATCCAGAATTGCAATTTTCCTGTAAGCTTATGAAAAGTTTCAGATTGCTTTACACATGAGAGCAGAATACCACCTATAGTCTTCCTGCTTCATTGCCTTTCATTTCTAATATTACTCGTTTCATAATTTAGAATTAGTTCGGTCTAGGCTCCTAGGCAGAAAGAGTTCTGCTAAATGCGTCAAGTGAAAACTAGCTGGTTTATGGTTTTATTCTGCTTTTCATTGGTGAGTAACGTATCTGTAGCGTACGATCGATTTGTAAGTTTCAGATTGACAGATTCGTAAATAATGCAATTCTGGAAATGTTTCTCTCACTAACTCATTGACAGTGTCACTTTTGAACTACTTATCGTAAATAATTACGGATTCCTGTATGCTACAGACCACAAAAAACCATCCAGAATTGCAATTTTCCTGTGAGCTCATGAAAAGTTTCAAATTGGCTTACACATGAGAGCAGAATACCACCTTTAGTCTTCCTGCTTCATTGCCTTTCATTTCTAATATTACTCGTTTCATAATTTAGAATTAGTTCGATCTAGGCTCCTAGGCATTACTAGTTCTGCTAAATGCGTCAAGTGAAAACTAGCTGGTTTATGGTTTTATTCTGCTTTTCATTGGTGAGTAACGTATCTGTAGCGTACGATCGATTTGAAGGTTTCAGATTGACAGATTCGTAAATAATGCAATTCTGGAAATGTTTCTGTCACTAACTCATTGACAGTGTCACTTTTGAACTACTTATCGTAAATAGTTACGGATTCCTGTATGCTACAGACCACTAAAAACCATCCAGAATTGCAATTTTCCTGTAAGCTTATGAAAAGTTTCAGATTGCTTTACACATGAGAGCAGAATACCACCTATAGTCTTCCTGCTTCATTGCCTTTCATTTCTAATATTACTCGTTTCATAATTTAGAATTAGTTCGGTCTAGGCTCCTAGGCAGGACTAGTTCTGCTAAATGCGTCAAGTAAAAACTAGCTGGTTTATGGTTTTATTCTGCTTTTCATTAGTGAGTAACGTATCTGTAGCGTACGATCGATTCGTAAGTTTCAGATTGACAGATTCGTAAATAATGCAATTCTGGAAATGTTTCTCTCACTAACTCATTGACAGTGTCACTTTTGAACTACTTATCGTAAATAGTTACGGATTCCTGTATGCTACAGACCACAAAAAACCATCCAGAATTGCAATTTTCCTGTAAGCTCATGAAAAGTTTCAAATTGGCTTACACATGAGAGCAGAATACCACCTATAGTCTTCCTGCTTCATTGCCTTTCATTTCTAATATTACTCGTTTCATAATTTAGAATTAGTTCGGTCTAGGCTCCTAGGCATAACTAGTTCTGCTAAATGCGTCAAGTAAAAACTAGCTGGTTTATGGTTTTATTCTGCTTTTCATTAGTGAGTACCGTATCTGTAGCGTACGATCGATTCGTAAGTTTCAGATTGACAGATTCGTAAAAAATGCAAATCTGGAAATGTTTCTGTCACTCATTTACAGTGTCACTTTTGAACTACTTATCGTAAATAGTTACGGATTCCTGTATGCTACAGACCACTAAAAATCATCTAGAATTGCAATTTTCCTGTAAGATTATGAGAAGTTTCAGATTAGCTTACACATGAAAGCAGAATACCACCTATAGTCTTCCTGCTTCATTGCCTTTCATTTCTAATATTACTCGTTTCATATTTTAGAATAAGTTCGGTCTAGGATCCTAGGCAGAACTAGTTCTGCTAAATGCGTCAAGTTAAAACAAGCTGGTTTATGGTTTTATTCTGCTTTTCATTCGTGAGAGTTACGTATCTGTAGCGTACGATCGATTTGTAAGTTTCAGATTGACAGATTCGTAAAAAATGCTATTCTGGAAATGTTTCTGTCACTAACTCATTGACAGTGTCACTTTTGAACTACTTATCGTAAATAGTAACGGATTCCTGTATACTACAGACCACTAAAAACCATCCAGAATTGCAATTTTCCTGTAAGCTTATGAAAAGTTTCAGATTAGCTTACACATGAAATCAGAATACCACCTATAGTCTTCCTGCTTCATTGCCTTTCATTTCTAATATTACTCGTTTCATATTTTAGAATAAGTTCGGTCTAGGATCCTAGGCAGAACTAGTTCTGCTAAATGCGTCAAGTTAAAACTAGCTGGTTTATGGTTTTATTCTGCTTTTCATTAGTGAGTAACGTATCTGTAGCGTACGATCGATTCGTAAGTTTCAGATTGACAGATTCGTAAAAAATGCAAATCTGGAAATGTTTCTGTCACTAACTCATTGATAGTGTCACTTTTGAACTACTTATCGTAAATAGTTACGGATTCCTGTATGCTACAGACCACTAAAAACCATCCAGAATTGCAATTTTCCTGTAAGCTTATGAAAAGTTTCAGATTGCCTTACACATGAAAGCAGAATACCACCTATAGTCTTCCTGCTTCATTGCCTTTCATTTCTAATATTACTCGTTTCATAATTTAGAATAAGTTCGGTCTAGGCTCCTAGGCAGAACTAGTTCTGCTAAATGCGTCAAGTAAAAACTAGCTGGTTTATGGTTTTATTCTGCTTTTCATTCGTTAGTTATGTTTCTGTAGCGTAAGATCGATTTGTAAGATTCAGATTGACAGATTCGTAAAAAATGCAAATCTGGAAATGTTTCTGTCACTAACTCATTGACAGTGTCACTTTTGAACTACTTATCGTAAATAGTTACAGATTCCTGTATGCTACAGACCACTAAAAATCATCCAGAATTGCAATTTTCCTGTAAGCTTATGAGAAGTTTCAGATTAGCTTACACATGAAAGCAGAATACCACCTATAGTCTTCCTGCTTCATTGCCTTTCATTTCTAATATTACTCGTTTCATATTCTAGAATAAGTTCGGTCTAGGATCCTAGGCAGAACTAGTTCTGCTAAATGCGTCAAGTTAAAACTAGCTGGTTTATGGTTTTATTCTGCTTTTCATTCGTGAGAGTTACGTATCTGTAGCGTACGATCGATTTGTAAGTTTCAGATTGACAGATTCGTAAAAAATGCTATTCTGGAAATGTTTCTGTCACTAACTCATTGACAGTGTCACTTTTGAACTACTTATCGTAAATAGTAACGGATTCCTGTATACTACAGACCACTAAAAACCATCCAGAATTGCAATTTTCCTGTAAGCTTATGAAAAGTTTCAGATTAGCTTACACATGAAAGCAGAATACCACCTATAGTCTTCCTGCTTCATTGCCTTTCATTTCTAATATTACTCGTTTCATATTTTAGAATAAGTTCGGTCTAGGATCCTAGGCAGAACTAGTTCTGCTAAATGCGTCAAGTTAAAACTAGCTGGTTTATGGTTTTATTCTGCTTTTCATTCGTGAGTTACGTATCTGTAGCGTACGATCGATTTGTAAGTTTCAGATTGACAGATTCGTAAAAAATGCAATTCTGGAAATGTTTCTGTCACTAACTCATTGACAGTGTCACTTTTGAACTACTTATCGTAAATAGTAACGGATTCCTGTATACTACAGACCACTAAAAACCATCCAGAATTGCAATTTTCCTGTAAGCTTATGAAAAGTTTCAGATTGGCTTACACATGAAAGCAGAATACCACCTATAGTCTTCCTGCTTCATCGCCTTTCATTTCTAATATTACTCGTTTCATAATTTAGAATTAGTTCGGTCTAGGCTGCTAGGCAGAAAGAGTTCTGCTAAATGCGTCAAGTGAAAACTAGCTGGTTTATGGTTTTATTCTGCTTTTCATTCGTGAGTAACGTATCTGTAGCGTACGATCGATTTGTAAGTTTCAGATTGACAGATTCGTAAATAATGCAATTCTGGAAATGTTTCTCTCACTAACTCATTGACAGTGTCACTTTTGAACTACTTATCGTAAATAGTTACGGATTCCTGTATGCTACAGACCACAAAAAACCATCCAGAATTGCAATTTTCCTGTAAGCTCATGAAAAGTTTCAAATTGGCTCACACATGAGAGCAGAATACCACCTATAGTCTTCCTGCTTCATTGCCTTTCATTTCTAATATTACTCGTTTCATAATTTAGAATTAGTTCGGTCTAGGCTCCTAGGCATTACTAGTTCTGCTAAATGCGTCAAGTGAAAACTAGCTGGTTTATGGTTTTATTCTGCTTTTCATTGGTGAGTAACGTATCTGTAGCGTACGATCGATTTGTAAGTTTCAGATTGACAGATTCGTAAATAATGCAATTCTGGAAATGTTTCTGTCACTAACTCATTGACAGTGTCACTTTTGAACTACTTATCGTAAATAGTTACGGATTCCTGTATGCTACAGACCACTAAAAACCATCCAGAATTGCAATTTTTCTGTAAGCTTATGAAAAGTTTCAGATTGCTTTACACATGAGAGCAGAATACCACCTATAGTCTTCCTGCTTCATTGCCTTTCATTTCTAATATTACTCGTTTCATGATTTAGAATTAGTTCGGTCTAGGCTCCTAGGCAGGACTAGTTCTGCTAAATGCGTCAAGTAAAAACTAGCTGGTTTATCGTTTTATTCTGCTTTTCATTCGTGAGTAACGTATCTGTAGCGTACGATCGATTTGTAAGTTTCAGATTGACAGATTCGTAAATAATGCAATTCTGGAAATGTTTCTCTCACTAACTCATTGACAGTGTCACTTTTGAACTACTTATCGTAAATAGTTACGGATTCCTGTATGCTACAGACCACAAAAAACCATCCAGAATTGCAATTTTCCTGTAAGCTCATGAAAAGTTTCAAATTGGCTCACACATGAGAGCAGAATACCACCTATAGTCTTCCTGCTTCATTGCCTTTCATTTCTAATATTACTCGTTTCATAATTTAGAATTAGTTCGGTCTAGGCTCCTAGGCATTACTAGTTCTGCTAAATGCGTCAAGTGAAAACTAGCTGGTTTATGGTTTTATTCTGCTTTTCATTGGTGAGTAACGTATCTGTAGCGTACGATCGATTTGTAAGTTTCAGATTGACAGATTCGTAAATAATGCAATTCTGGAAATGTTTCTGTCACTAACTCATTGACAGTGTCACTTTTGAACTACTTATCGTAAATAGTTACGGATTCCTGTATGCTACAGACCACTAAAAACCATCCAGAATTGCAATTTTTCTGTAAGCTTATGAAAAGTTTCAGATTGCTTTACACATGAGAGCAGAATACCACCTATAGTCTTCCTGCTTCATTGCCTTTCATTTCTAATATTACTCGTTTCATGATTTAGAATTAGTTCGGTCTAGGCTCCTAGGCAGGACTAGTTCTGCTAAATGCGTCAAGTAAAAACTAGCTGGTTTATCGTTTTATTCTGCTTTTCATTAGTGAGTAACGTATCTGTAGCGTACGATCGATTCGTAAGTTTCAGATTGACAGATTCGTAAATAATGCAATTCTGGAAATGTTTCTCTCACTAACTCATTGACAGTGTCACTTTTGAACTACTTATCGTAAATAGTTACGGATTCCTGTATGCTACAGACCACAAAAAACCATCCAGAATTGCAATTTTCCTGTAAGCTCATGAAAAGTTTCAAATTGGCTTACACATGAGAGCAGAATACCACCTATAGTCTTCCTGCTTCATTGCCTTTCATTTCTAATATTACTCGTTTCATGATTTAGAATTAGTTCGGTCTAGGCTCCTAGGCATAACTAGTTCTGCTAAATGCGTCAAGTAAAAACTAGCTGGTTTATGGTTTTATTCTGCTTTTCATTAGTGAGTAACGTATCTGTAGCGTACGATCGATTCGTAAGTTTCAGATTGACAGATTCGTAAAAAATGCAAATCTGGAAATGTTTCTGTCACTAACTCATTGACAGTGTCACTTTTGAACTACTTATCGTAAATAGTTACGGATTCCTGTATGCTACAGACCACTAAAAATCATCCAGAATTTCAATTTTCCTGTAAGCTTATGAGAAGTTTCAGATTAGCTTACACATGAAAGCAGAATACCACCTATAGTCTTCCTGCTTCATTGCCTTTCATTTCTAATATTACTCGTTTCATATTTTAGAATAAGTTCGGTCTAGGATCCTAGGCAGAACTAGTTCTGCTAAATGCGTCAAGTTAAAACTAGCTGGTTTATGGTTTTATTCTGCTTTTCATTCGTGAGAGTTACGTATCTGTAGCGTACGATCGATTTGTAAGTTTCAGATTGACAGATTCGTAAAAAATGCTATTCTGGAAATGTTTCTGTCACTAACTCATTGACAGTGTCACTTTTGAACTACTTATCGTAAATAGTAACGGATTCCTGTATACTACAGACCACTAAAAACCATCCAGAATTGCAATTTTCCTGTAAGCTTATGAAAAGTTTCAGATTGGCTTACACATGAAAGCAGAATACCACCTATAGTCTTCCTGCTTCATCGCCTTTCATTTCTAATATTACTCTTTTATAATTTAGAATTAGTTCGGTCTAGGCTGCTAGGCAGAAAGAGTTCTGCTAAATGCGTCAAGTGAAAACTAGCTGGTTTATGGTTTTATTCTGCTTTTTATTCGTAAGTAACGTATCTGTAGCGTACGATCGATTTGTAAGTTTCAGATTGACAGATTCGTAAATAATGCAATTCTGGAAATGTTTCTCTCCCTAACCCATTGACAGTGTAGCTTTTGAACTACTTATCGTAAATAATTACGGATTCCTGTATGCTACAGACCACTAAAAACCATCCAGAATTGCAATTTTCCTGTAAGCTTATGAAAAGTTACAGATTGGCTTACACATGAAAGCAGAATACCACCTATAGTCTTCCTGCTTCATTGCCTTTCATTTCTAATATTACTCGTTTCATAATTTAGAATTAGTTCGGTCTAGGCTCCTAGGCAGAACTAGTTCTGCTAAATGCGTCAAGTGAAAACTAGCTGGTTTATGGTTTTATTCTGCTTTTCATTCGTGAGTTACGTATGTGTAGCGTACGATCGATTTGTAAGTTTCAGATTGACAGATTCGTGAATAATGCGATTCTGGAAATGTTTCTCTCCCTAGCTCATTGACAGTGTCACTTTTGAACTACTTATCAAAAATAGTTACGGATTCCTGTATACTACAGACCACTGAAAACCATCCACAATTGCAATTTTCCTGTAAGCTTATGAAAAGTTTCAGATTGGCTTACACATGAAAGCAGAATACCTCCTATAGTCTTCCTGCTTCATTGCCTTTCATTTCTTATATTACTCGTTTCATATTTTAGAATTAGTTCGGTCTAGGCTCCTAGGCAGAACTAGTTCTGCTAAATGCGTCAAGTACAAACTAGCTGATTTATGGTTTTATTCTGCTTTTCATTCGTGAGTTACGTATCTGTAGCGTACGATCGATTTGTAAGTTTCAGATTGACAGATTCGTAAATAATGCAATTCTGGAAATGTTTCTGTCACTAACTCATTGACAGCGTCACTTTTGAACTACTTATCGTAAATAGTTACGGATTCCTGTATGCTACAGACCACTAAAAACCATCCAGAATTGCAATTTTCCTGTAAGCTTATGAAAAGTTTCAGATTGGCTTACACATGAAGGCAGAATACCACCTATAGTCTTCCTGCTTCATTGCCTTTCATTTCTAATATTACTCGTTTCATAATTTAGAATTAGTTTGGTCTAGGCTCCTAGGCAGAACTAGTTCTGCTAAATGCTTCAAGTAAAAACTAGCTGGTTTATGGTTTTATTCTGCTTTTCATTCGTGAGTTACGTATCTGTAGCGTACGATCGATTTGTAAATTTCAGATTGACAGATTCGTAAATAATGCAATTCTGAAAAAGTTTCTGTCACTAACTCATTGACAGTGTCACTTTTGAACTACTTATCGTAAATAGTTACGGATTCCTGTAAGCTACAGACCACTAAAAACCATCCAGAATTGCAATTTTCCTGTAAGCTTATGAAAAGTTTCAGATTGGCTTACACATGAAAGCAGAATACCACCTATAGTCTTCCTGCTTCATTGCCTTTCATTTCTAATATTACTCGTTTCATAATTTAGAATAAGTTCGGTCTAGGCTCCTAGACAGAACTAGTTCTGCTAAATGCGTCAATTAAAAACTAACTGGTTTATGGTTTTATTCTGCTTTTCATTCGTGAGTTACGTATCTGTAGCGTACGATCGATTTGTAAGTTTCAGATTGACAGATTCGTAAATAATGCAATTCTGGAAATGTTTTTGTCACTAACTCATTGACAGTGTCACTTTTGAACTACTTATCGTAAATAAATACGGATTCCTGTATGCTACAGACCACTAAAAACCATCCAGAATTGCAATGTAAGCTTATGAAAAGTTACAGATTGGCTTACACATGAAAGCAGAATACCACCATTACACTGATGCAATTGGGATAAACTAGTATGGCTTAGTGTAAACTACAGTGGTTTGACCAGTATCACAGTGTTCGGACGATCAAAAAACGCAAACTAGTTTACCCTAACCCAGACTAGTTTGTTTTAAGCCGAAGTAGTTTGGCTTGAGGGTAACTGCATATTTTGGCCTAAAATCTTGTTTGGTCAGGTATACGTATATACTAATATGTTATATTTATATATAAATATAATTGCAGATCTGATTTCAACGATACTTTTTCTATGAATGTATCGAACTTCAAGTAGATTCATTCTAAAAAAAGCTGGAGTAATTGAAACTGGCTCATTTGCAATGCCATCATTTATTTCTGATACTCTTCTACGGAATGTGTAATTTATGGCTTCTCAATTGAATAAAAGACTTCACCTTACTGAATAATGAAACTTATTTCAACCTCCATCCTCCATCTGTTAGATTTAGATAGCCCCTATTCAATTAAAGGAAAATGTTATCTTCATCTTATATATAGCTAATAGTAAAAAGTGTGTATCATCATAATTAAGAAACAAAAAATTCGCAGACTCTTTTTGCCATACCAAGGCCCATTGACTCATAAACACAGTACAACTGCAATAAATAATTATTGAAGTAGTACTCTGCCATAGAATGCAATTCTTGTCAATTGGTGTATGCAATTATACAATTCAATACTCTGGTTAATGACAACCAAGATCACGGGACCTAGGTCTAGTCAAACTTGTCAAAACTTTATTGAAGGGTCAAATTTTCGCATATTCAGACTCCATCAGGACCTTTGATATTTTTTTTATTTGTTGAGTATATAAAGAAATGATTGTTGTTGTGTGATATTATCGTTCAACGATCGACTATGGTTTTGCTTGATCCTGAAAATTTCATCTTTTTGGCGTGAAGGGAAAAGAAATAGCTGAAAATTCAAGACGAAAAACAGTTTTTTGTGAATAACTCAGAAAATATCCATTTTAGGGCAAGGGTGTGATGCATACACTCACATTATTTTTTAACGTAGATTCAATATCTGCCATAAAAAAATGGGGTTCAATTTTGAAAAAATTGATTTTTCACGATTTTGTCATCCCTAACTTTGAAAGCGATTTTTTCACCCCCTGTATCATGAATCGCGATTTCGATTTTCAAAGTGGATACATCAAGCTTACATCTTGAAAAATCCCAAAAATGAAAATTTTCCATCCAAAAACCTCGAAGTTATTCTTGTTTCAGCGGAGCTCTTTTTTCGATTTTTTTTTCGAATTTTCCCGCTCAGAGAGAATTCTCCAACCAAAACTGAAAAATGTTACATCAAAATAACTTGAAATTTTCTAAGGAATCTATTTCTGCAATAAAAAAATGGTGTTCTAATTTGAAAAACGGAAGTTGACGTCATTTCCGGAAAAACCGGAGGTGCTCATGCCTTGAAAATATTTTAGATTTCATCAGCATCGTGAAATACTTATAAGTGCTGAATTTCATGAAAATCCGTTCAGTAGTTTCCCGTATAAATATGGGTGAGGTTCCTCGTGAAAGATCATTCCGAGTCAATCGCTTGACAGGAGAAGACGTGCTACAGTGCTCCTAGTGCTATAAAAGAGAAAGCGGACGAGAAAGTCACAGTGCCGTAAAAGTGAAAGCGGAGGTGAAAGTGCCCACTAACCAAGCTACGGAATATTTGATTCCGTCTGTGAAGTTGTGTAGGTTCTATATTTGTTATCGGAATTTTAATTCGTTAAAATTTTCAAAGTTGGTGTTCATCCTAAGTGTCCAGAGAATTTTCTCGTTGGTACTGCAGAAAACATCAGGTGAGCTTATTTTTCGTATCTTTCTTTCTGATTTTTCTCATAGCGTAGAGAATTTTTGATGAGCCGTTTTGTTTTTATGCATGAGATACATTTTTCTTTTGTCTTGAAAAATTTTATTTCCAATTTCTTCGAGTAGCGAAGTAATTATTAATTAGATTCTAAAATGTCTGACCATTCGGACTGCGAGTCCGTAATGGAAGAAGACGCGCCAGAAATAGCTAATGTCGTGACCGAACACGATATTTTGAGAGAGGAGAACGCAAGTTTGAAAGCGAGGGTGAATGAGTTAGATAGATGCGTATCTAGCTTAGTTGCTGAGATTAAAAATCTCAGGGAGAGGCTCGAGTTGCAGGAGGGAAATAAGGAAAGTCCTTACTCCAAAGCACTCAAGAAGAACATTATTTTGAAAAATGTCCAAGAAGTGAACTTACCGGTTCAAAAACAGAAGATGGAGGTGGTCAAAACCCCTCAAACCAAAATTTCCCCACCCGCCAAAAGAGTGAGAAAGGATAGCTCCTCGTCAAATGAAGAGGCAAACAAGAAAAGAGTCTTGGAAACCCCAGCCCAAGAGAAAACCACTCCAGTGGAGAGAAAAGAAAAAATCCCCCCAGTTACCCTGAGGGGTACGTCCGAATGGACGTCAATTTTCAACGCGTTAATGCGAAACGGAATAAATTACAGCAGAGCGACTACTGTGAAGGACGGAATTAGGGTCGTTCCACAAACCGCGGAAGACCACAGAAGAATGACGGACTTCCTTCATAAAATAAATAGGGAGTTTTACACTCTTCAACGGGAGGAAGAAAAGAAAATCTATGCGGTAGTGAGATATCTACCGCTGGATGCAGATATCCCGACGATCCTTGACGACCTCAAGGATCAAGGGATCGTCGATGCTGAGGTCATAAGAATGACCTCAAATATAACTAAGAGGCCGATGCCCTTATTGCTGGTTAAAACCCAGAATAAGGGTATCTTCGAGGTGAGAAGGCTCTACAACATGAACTGTGTTGTTGAACCTAAGAGAAGGACGACCGGGCCTGGACAATGTTACCGCTGTCAGCGATATGGACATGCCCAAAGTAAGTGCACTTTTCCATGGAGGTGCGTGAAATGCTCCGGTAATCACAGCTCCAAGGAGTGTACGCTCACCAGGGAGAACGAGGAGCGAAATGCCTCTTGTGTTCTCTGTGGAGAGCAAGGACATCCAGCCAGCTACAAGGGATGTAGCGAATGGAAATTGGTCACTAAAAAGACCAAGAGATCGCCAAGATCGAACCAGACCAGCTCGAGGCCAACACAAAATACACCGAGGCCATCCCCAAACTCTTCGGAAGTGAAGAAACCCCAGGAAACTGCAACCGAAGCAGTCAAAGAGACGAAGAAACCAGAGAAAAAGACGGAAAAGGCAAAAACCGTCAAAAAAGCCGAAACCAGAAAAGGAATTTCTGGAATCACTGAGGAACTGGATAAGTTCACGAAAAACCTCCTCAGCACGATGATGCAGAATCTGGAGAAAGAGATTGAGAAGAAGATGCAGCAAATTATTAAGAATATTTAATGGCTGACACGACGATAAAGAACAATCTCATAATCGTCTCTTGGAACGTCGAAGGATTGAGAGCCCGCAGATCAGAATTCGAAGAACTGATTGAAGAGAAGAGACCGGATGTCATAGCTCTTCAAGAAACGAGACTTAACCCCAACGTTCGGATAGCATTTCCCAATTACGATATTTACAGAAATGATAGACCTAACAGCACAGGTGGCGTTGCTATACTGGCTAGAAAGAATATGGATCACCATTTCGACCAAATATTCAATGGACAAGAAGTAGAAGCAATATCGATTATTGTGAATACTAATCGAGGGCAAGTGAAGATTATTTCAACTTATAAATCACCGGATAAGGACATGCTGGAAGAGGATCTAAAAATGCTACTAGAAGGAAGACACCCGAAAATCATAATTGGTGATCTTAACTGCAAATCGCAGGAATGGAACAGTAGGGTGGAAAATACAAACGGGAGAAGACTGAAGATTTATGCTGAAAAACTTAATGCAGTTGTGATAGGACCTGATATACCGACCTACATACCAAGAGTAAATGGACTACCCGATGTACTGGACATTGTCGTAATGAAAGACATCACTGAAGAAATCAGCATTGATACAATAGAAGACGGAACTTCAGACCACAATCCCATAGAATTCATAGTGGGACATGGCCCAAGAAACGAAGAAGAGACACAAACCAAGGAACGCACAGACTGGGAGAAATATAAGAATTTACTTCAGGAGAAAATCAGGGAAATTCCCCAAATAAACACCCAGGATGAATTAGATGAAGCAGTTGAAAAATTGGAAAATCATATAAAAGAAGCCTATGAAGAAAGCACCAAGAGAATAAGGAAACCAATTCCGAAACATTCACATGGAGATACGCCAAGGGATATAAAGGAACTTATAAAAAAGAACAGAAGACTCAGGAAAATCTACAGAACAACAAAAAGAGAAGAAGACAAGAAGAAACTGAATAAGCATAGTCAGATATTGAAAAATGCTTTAACAGAACTGCGTAATAACAGATGGCACCAGAGATTAAGGGAACTGAATACAATAGATCACTCGGCTTGGAAAATGCAAAAACGCTTACGACGAGAACAGACAGTTATACCTCCACTGCATGGAGCAAACGGAATGGTATATACGAGACTTGAAAAAGCCGAAGCACTTGCCGACACAATTGAGAGAGAAGCCAGAATAAATTACAGAAATGATGATGACAATGAAGATCTAGAAGAAGAAGTGGAGGCAAACGAAGAACTGATGATGGAATCACCGGAAACCGAAATCATTCCAAAACCGGCTTCACCAACAGAAATCAAAGAGATCATAATGAAACTGAAAAACCGGAAAGCACCGGGAGAAGATAGGATAACGAATTATATGTTGAAGAAATTGCCTAGAAAAGGAATAGCAGCCTTGACGAATATAACAAACGGAGTGATGAGGACCGAATACTACCCAAAGAGATGGAAAACTGCAGAAATGATAGTTTTCAACAAGCCTGGAAAGGAACGGAAATTTCCTCAAAATTATAGACCAATCAGCCTACTATCAGCACTAGGAAAAGTCGTCGAGAGGGTTATCGCCAAAAGGCTGAATGAGGAAACAGAAATGTTGAAGATAATCCCACCCGAACAATTTGGATTTCGACGAGAACACTCGACTGAACTCCAATTACTACGGCTCATAGAATACGTCACCGAAGGAATGCAGACCAAACAGGCCACAGGATTAGTTCTGATGGATATCGAGAGAGCTTTTGATAGAGTATGGCACGAAGGCCTAATCTACAAGATGAAAAGAGCAGGATATTCGACCAAGCTATGCAAGATTATAAGGAATTATCTGAGGAATAGAAACTTTTATGTGAAGATAGATGGAGCAACCTCTCAAACCAGACAATTGGAAGCGGGAGTGCCTCAAGGATCGGTACTTGGACCTCTGCTTTACGTAATATACGTTTATGATATCCCGAAGAATGCTAGGAATATGCTCACCTTGTACGCAGATGACACAGGAATAGCGTTCAGACATCGACGCCCAGAGATCATACACCGGAGACTGCAGGAAGCCATAGATGAATTACTCAAATGGTGCATCAAATGGAAAATCCAAATCAATGGAAGAAAGACTCAAGCAATATTACTGCAAAAGAGAAGATTGAGGATGGAAGAAAACCTTGAAGTTGATGGACAAGAGGTTGAATGGAAAAATGAAGCAACATACCTAGGAGTGACGCTTGACAGAGGACTTACATGGAAAAACCACATCAAATGTGCTGTTGATAAAACAAAAGCCGCAATGAGTAAACTTTATCCACTCATAGGCAGAAGAAGTCATATGAATAAGAACATCAAGTTGACGATGATTAAAACTATTGCGCGACCACAACTCACATATGGATCGGCGGCATGGGGCTTCGCAGCCAAGACCCACATCAAGAGAATACAGGCCACTGAGAATAAACTCCTTAGAATGGCGATGGACGTACCCTGGTTTGTTAGGAACAAACAAATCTACAAGGACTTGGAATGGGAACCAGTTACAGAATTTATGAAGAGAAAGGCGGAAAGGATATTCGACAAAGCCAAACAACATCCAAATGAGGAACTACGAAGATTAGTCGACTACTATCCAACAGAAGAAGCTAGAAGGTCAAGAACCTACCACCGAAGACCGAGAGATCAGTTAAGGATTTAAATGTAACCAAAGAAGAGCTTAACCTATAAAAGCTATAGGCAGCATACAACTATCAACACGACTATGATCGTGTGAGAGTCCAGAAACCATAAGAGTCAACTGGTTAATAGGCAAAATGCCCGGAACCTATGAAGAAGCAGTTAAGGGTTTTTAGTGGGTCTCGAGCTCAGAGAGTGAGAATCCCCACACTGTTCCCCCTCAGCAGAGGGTGTGTTCGTCTGTTTGCAGATTTTCCCCCTGCTACACCAACAAAAAAAAAAAAAAAAAAAAAAAGTGAAAGATCCTGTATATGGATCTAAACATATTTAAACTTCACAGATCCGCAGTTCCTATTCCTTGGCAAACCTCCGCAAGAACTATTAAGACAAATGAAGTAAATATGGAATTTCATCTGTAAAATCTGAAAAAGGTATTTGAAAATTGCGATTTTGTGTATACGCCCTTCCGGCACGAAACCCTTTATATGATAACACATACCATCTCAACTCATTTTGCAAAAGTTTTGTTTCTTGTAGTTGTTGAAAAATAGTTATAAACTGTTTCAGAAATTATGACTGAAGTGACTGAGGCAGCTTGGGATGATCCAAGCCCTAGCTCAAAAACCCCACATTTGGCCACACCGAGTATCAAGGAAGAAAATATTCAGAAATTTTGATGTACTTTCAATAATGGACAGTACACCAAGAAAAGAGCAATTAATAAAAATCATTCATAGAAGGGAGAAGAATCTGAGGAAGATTAAAACCTTATGTAGGGAAAATCCCGAGATTTAAAAACTCTCACAAATGTGTGTGAAACTAGTATGGTATGTAAAATTGTGAAATTAATGAAATTAGAAAAAAGAAAAATAAGTATATTTCAACATTGAAAAATTTCAAATTCATTAATTCCACATTTTTTTTCTCTAAGTTCCATTTATTTTGTATTTCTTTTGTAAAATAAAATTTACCTATTGTATATATACCTATACCTACATCTATTGATTATTGAATTGTTTTTTACTAAAATTGTGCTGGAATTTTTTTATGTTTGGAGTTGAAATATAGCTATGAATCTTACTGATTTAGTTTTACATTTCCTATTTCCTTAGTGAATAAATGAGAAACTTTGCATTTTTGATATCTGAAAATTTTCCTTGATGAAAATTTGTCAATGAAGGCAATATTTATATATTTATATATTATTTATATAATTAGATAGGAAATTTTCCGTTCGTCAAAAATGCAAAATTTCTCATTGGCTCTTCGAACAGAATAAAATCGGCAATGCGTCGGTTCAAATTTCCCGCGCTTTTGTGAGATACTCTATGCAGCGCCTCTACAAATGCTTTCCGAGAAAATTAGAGAGATGGAGAATTAGGATGTGACTTCATTTTAGCAGGTAGTTGACCGTCTCGTTTGTCTCTGCCTACTGTTATCTACGAAGTCGCAAAAAGTTGTTGCGGTATGCATTTTAATAAGAAAAAGTCAAAAAAATAGTTCTGAGAGAAAACTGAAAGTGATTTTCACTAGAGCTGGTGTAAGCTCGCAAAAAAGTGCATTGGTAAGTAATAAACAATTTTCTTAATAGGTATTATAGCCTTCGCTATCGCCAACTCAGCATGATCATATTGATCAAAACATAGTTTTTATATTTCTGACCAATATGCCATAATATACTAGAAGTGTTCAGATCTCGAAACATTAGTTTAGTCAATGATAGATAATTAGAAAAAAAAGATACAAAAATTTTTCTGGTCATTAGATAAGAAAAACGTGCAAAATTTTTCTTGTGACTATTGTACTTTTGACTGCCAGCGAACTGCGTTTGAAATAATTTGTTTTTGAATTATTAAGAAACATTTAGACGCTTACTTTAAATTTTCGAATCAAAATTGAATTTTTTTCAGATCGATATAGATTTCGAATATTTATTCGCCAATGCAGGCAACATGTATTCTAATTGGCAGTTATTTGCCAATGAAGTATTGGAGATTTTTGCCAATAGAATAAAAGAAAAGGAATGTTTACTGCTCCTGGAAAAATTGAAAACTCAACAGGATATTTCTGAAGGTTGAGAATATATTGAACATGATAGCATATTATGAATATATAAATTATTAATGAAAATCGATTTATCTATACTATTGAAGTTTTCCTGATGTTTATAAAACTTATCATTTAAGCTTTGTTATGTTATATCTTCTTGATTTTAAATTTTAGATGGGAGAAATGTGGGAATTCTGTTGCTTTTGCATACAGCCATTGTGCCAACATCTAAGAAGACACAAAGAGTCGGTACTAAAAAAATCCTCATAAAATACATGATGAGTGACTCACAGGAAGCTTTTATGGTCACAGGAGCCAGTGCAGCGGAAGTGTAAACAAAACTTTCAACTTTAAAAAATAAAAACATGCCCATACAACCACATCTAGTTGTCATTTATGATGATAATGTGTTGAATCCGAAGCCGTATCTCGTGTGTTGTGACCAAATCATGAACACTTTCTTTTCCCCAATTTCGGCATTAAATAGCAGTTTTCAAATTTTCTACACATTCAATTTGAATTAACCTCTGGAATGTTTAGCTGTATCTCAACTTTTACATATTTATTTTTCTGAAATTAAGACGAAGCACAATATTAATATGTTCATGAATGAATTGAAAAAAAAAATCTTGGTTGAAAAACCACAGTTCATGGATATGAAATGAAGTTTTTCTCGAAATGAGTTTGAATTGAATTCATTTAGAAGAGTGTTATAACATGAAATATTTTCTTGTTATTTATTTTTGTTTCTAAAATAGAGAATATTTCTAATATTTTTTATTCTTCGAATAAAGTTGTTTTCATTTCTGAGTATTATGTTTCAACTCACCTGTACCTATATACATCTTAAAAAACTGTTTTTCTCATAGTGCGAAAAATATACTGTTGACCATCATATACAGGGTGTTTCATTGGTACATGAACTTACAGTAACCTGTGCTAGAGCTACCCTAGGCGAGTCCAAAAAACCCATATGTGATAGGTCTAATCAATTCCATAACCGAGATACAGGGTGCTTCATGTATTCACCTAAAATTTCAATTTCTCATAACTTTCGAACCAACTAGTATAGTCGGTTAATATTTGGAATATATGATCCACTTACACAGGTCGATAGATTCACATTTAAATTTCCAAAAAGTCCAGGTCGTTATTGAAAAATATGGGACATCTTCGAAGCTGGGATTCAACACCCCCCTATATCAAAATTTCTGGATTTGACAGAGATATTTGAAAAGAGCAAAAAATTTTCAATGAGATTCAGTAGATTTCATTGTACCGCACGTTATTTCGCTCAAAGGAAACTACAAGGAAAGAGAAGTGAGAAATGTTTTCTTTGCTTATTTTGGTTACAAATCGTTTTAAGGCAATCTGTTATATTTTTGAAGTACGATTTAGGTGAGCAAGACTCTCAGTTCGCACTCCGATCACAAATCGGAACACGTACATTGCAGGAATGCATTTTCAGTATGACGGAGCTCCACCCCATTTCAGACTAATGGTCAGACATTTTTTGAATCAGACCTAAAGGTGGACCGCATGCCTGGACCGCTAGATCACCGGATTTCAATTCGGTTGATTATTTTATTTGGGGTTATTTAAAGAGTTCAGTATACTCATCTGAAATAGGAAGTGAGGAGATTCTCATGCAATGTATCGAAGTAGCCTGCAATGAATAACGCAATAATCCAGACATGATAAAAAAAAGTATCACACATATTTTGAAGTTTTTATGTTTCTTTATTTATTTATTCATCGTTGTTGTCTTTAAATGAATTTTTCTTAATCAATCATGTTTTTCCGGTAATAACTTGAAATGATTCCTCAGAATATTATGAAATACGAATGTGCAATAAGTGGGACTCAAAAGCCAATTTGATTACAATGTACGATTTTTCTGAAGATTAGAGGAATTCCAATATTTAATTTGATCTTTCCCTGGAGTTTCCTTTGATCAAAATGACGAGCGGGACAATAAAATCTCATTGAAAATTTTCCGCTCCACTCAAATATCTCCATCAAATTCCAAAATTTCAATTTACAAGGTGTTGAATTCCAGCTAAGAGGAAAGTCCCATATTTTTCAAATAAGGACCTGGAATTTGTTGGCAATTTAAATGTGAATCTATCGCCTGTTTCAGTGAATCATACATTCCAAATATCAACCGACTATACTGCTTGGTTGAAAAGTTATGAGAAATTCAAATTTTAGGTGAATACGTGAATCACCCTGTATCTTGGTTATGGAATTGATTAGACCTATCTGATATGGGTTTTTTGGACTCACCTGAGGTAGTCCTAGCTCAGGTTACCGTATGTTCATTAACCAATGAAACACCCTGTATATAAAAACATTTTCCAATATTTCACACAATTTATTAGAAAATACTCATAACATTGAATTTTTTCCATAGATACTCGTTTATAGGAAGCCGATATCTTAGATATTATAAATTCATGAAATTTTAAGCAATAATATTATGCCACCAGCTTGTTGCTTACTCCTTAGTATTTTTAACACATTTACTGTTGAAGTAGTAATTGTTTTTCAACAATATGAAAAAAATATTTTCAATAAAGCAAAGAGATACTATTGAGGACAGCGTAAAAAATTGTTAAATTAACAGTTAACTGTTATAATATGAATATCGATGAATATTATATTCTCACAACCTAATATAAACACTTTTTATACATTATACACGTTATAGAAATTACTATTGGCAAAAAGTATGAATTTTTATATTTCACAACTATACTATCCATAGTACAACAAGGACTGTTGTAGAAATCATCGTTTCTTCCGAATATGATAGTAATAATGAATTATTTCGATCAATTTTACAGCCTATTTTTATAAATATGAAAAAATATATAGCTTTCATAACACAAAAGTATTGTTAGAAACATCAGTATTTCTCTAGTAGTTGATAACTAGGCTATTAGCAGAAGAACTATTTCATTATAATGGTAACAAAGAAATCTTAATATTTATCAAGTTTTCTTTCAACTGATAAGCTAACAAAAGCGCTTCTATTCATTCAACATAATTTTGGATTGACCAAATAGGGAGGTTGCCTCAACATACAATTTTCGTTATATTTACTAGTACAATTTTTTAAGTGCTGTATTATTTATGACAACTTAAATCATGTATCACTTCATTGACGATTGAGCAAAAATTATAATCATTGTGAGCATCATGATGAAAAGTAAAATTTTTCAATCAGTTTTTTGAATTTATTCCCATTAATTCTGGGATACCCTGTATATTACTTACAGTAAATGCGGTTACAGCAGAAATTATTTTTACTCTATGTGATATGAAATAATTTTCCACTACCCAAATGTAGAAATACCTCTAACATATGAAGATTATTCAAATGAAACGATTTTATTCAATCTTGAATATGTTTTATTTCAACTTCGGCGATGATGAAGTGAATGTAAAGTCTAGGGTCTTTAGTAATTTCACCGGAGAAATCGAATGGGCCCATCAGGAATTTTGAACAGAAAACAGGTACAAAAATAGACGAACAAATTTTGATTTCAACCAGTTCGAATATAAAATTTCCCGCTGAATCCGAACCTGCAATGAAAAAGATGGGTATACATTTGAAATTCAAAAGTTGGGCCTCAAATCTCGAATGAGCTCCTTTTATGCCCAAAATCGATTCCTCGAGCGGAATTACTAAAGACCTCAGTTTCAGAATTCCGATTTTGAACCTGTGCGAGAAATAAATTCAACGTGTCCCGACTTTTGAACTATCCGGTATACTTAAAACACACTCTCTATGGCCATTTCAGCATTATATTTCAGTCCCTTAAGGTAAAACAGAAATTATACCAGTCATATGTTTGTGTGATGCATACACTCACATTATTTTTTAACGTAGATGCAATATCTGCCATAAAAAATGGGGTTCTAATTTGAAAAAATTGATTTTTCATGATTTTGTCATCCCTAACTTTGAAAGCGATTTTTTCACCCCCTGTATCATGAATCGCGATTTCGATTTTTAAAGTGAATACATCAATCTTACATCCTGAAAAATCCCAAAAATGAAAATTTTCCATCCAAAAACCTCGAAGTTATTCTTGTTTCAGCGGAGCTCTATTTTCGATTTTTTTTCGAATTTTCCCGCTCAGAGAGAATTTTCCAACCAAAACTGAAAAATGTTTCATCAAAATAAATTGAAATTTTCTAAGGAATCTATTTCTGCAATAAAAAAATGGTGTGCTAATTTGAAAAACGGAAGTTGACGTCATTTCCGGAAAAACCGGAGGTGCTCATACCTTGAAAATATTTTATATTTCATCAGCATCGTGAAATACTTATAAGTGCCGAATTTCATGAAAATACGTTCAGTAGTTTCCCGTATAAATATGGGTGAGGTTCCTCGTGAAAGACCCTGTATTGAATTGACACTGGACAGAACGGTGTCGCGAGGAGATTGTAATCGTGAAACTTTTTCGTTATCTACAGGTATCGTGTATAATCGAGGAAGCTGTTTTAGCCCGAAATGTAATCCTAACATTAATATTGAATTGATGTGGCCGATCCTTGATGCAAATCCATAATTGAACTCAAAAAAGATTATACGATTTTAACAAAATGAGTTTCCAAAACAACATGTGATTCGCTATCACAATAACATCTTCATGTGGGTAAAGGTAAACTGAAATATTTGGTACAGAAACAAAATAAACAGGGTGTCCCGGATAAGATGGGAAACATTTCAATATGAGATAGAGAACACCTTGAGGATAACCAAAAACCCCCATATACTGGCTGGGCTTTTTAAAACGAAACAGACGAGATAACAGGCGGAATAAATTTATTTCGAAAAAATTCTCGGACACGTCGATTTTTGTTTAGAGGGGGACAAATTTTAAGGTCAAATTCACAACTATATCGCTTCAACCCTTAGTGTTAGAACAACAACCCCTAAATTTTGAATGAGAAAGATAGTGTGATGAGTGATACCTCATTTGAAAGGTCTTTTTATCCTGAATTCAGCGTATTAATTTTTTCCTCATTTAATGCATTTGTTCTCGAGATATTCAATTTTGAATTTCGTACAGTACCAGTCATTCCGCTAACCATGCTATGTGAAATCATCAATTATTTGACTAACTCATTATGTGATTACGATGGTAACCATCAATTGTCAACATTAGACAACGAAATAATTATTATTGGCTATTACCTTCTTCAACAATTAAGGTGGTTGTCTCGTCTGTTTCGTTTTAAAAAGCCCACCCTGTATAATACCTAGAAGTTCTAGATTCTCATAACAGGGTGTTTTTCAAATTTTGGTGGAAATTAAAACCACTCTATATAGAAATATATATTTGTGATTAGTTTCTATACTTGAAAAGGGTAAACTTCTTTTATTGCTGATTTAATAGAAAGGATGCTTGCAAAAATTCATTTGGAACAACAATTCAAGAAGTTCATCCTCTTCAAGTAGTAACTAATCACAAATATAAAGCGATATTTCATTTAGTTAATTTTGCTAGATTAGTTTCTGCTTGAAAAGGGTGAATTTGTTTTATTACTGATGCAATAGATAGAATGCTTGTGAAAAAGTTATTCAAAATAGTAATAGGAGCAGTTTACTCTTTTTAAATAGAAACTAATCACAATTATAAAGCGATATCTTATTTAGGAAAGAGTCCGGAAAAAATATCAAACTTTTTGAAAGCTGAAGTTATCAAATTAGTTTTTGAGACGGAAAATACTCTAGGTAAATATATAAAGCATAATAAAGATCAAAAAAATTGGGGGGATGAATGTGAAGTTCATAAACTTGCAGTAATTGTTCATTTTTTTTACATAGGTCAAACGGGTACAAAATTTCAGAAAAGAGTATAAGAGCACAGAAATTGTTTCATAAAAGGCCCCGAAAATTCTACTTTTGTTGAGCATCTGTTGAATGCAACGCACAACTTCAACGAAGACTTCGAAATTTAACATATAGAAAATAAAAGTCAGAAACTGAATCTTTTAGAAAGTTTGGAAATAAATACTGCATGTTTTCGCCGGATTTACTCAACGATTAGATCGACTTCAATAACTCTCCATTACTGAATGTATTTTGAATATTTGTATTCAACTAGTAGTTTATTCGATAGTTTATTCGCTAACATAACAAATTTCAATGTTAAAAAAAGAAAGGATAAAAACTTCGTCATCTAAGGAAAGATGATAGTTTTCAATAACATTGAGGACTAAAGATTTTGTTATGAACTCGTTAGAAAGTTAATAGGAAGTTCTTGTTCTATATTATTCGATATCCTATCCTCCGACTGCTTTCTGTTCCGTAAATTCCTTAATGTTTCCGGAAGCATCTCTAGCTCTAGTCCGATTTGTTCCTGGCCCAACACCCTCAAAATTATTAGGAGTAGAGTCGAATGCTTGCTTATATATTTTGTTTAGGTACTAAATATTTCAGTCACCCACCTGAAGATGCTATTGTGATAGCGAAGTGTCGTGGTTTAAAAACTCAATTTTTCAAAATAGACAATTATGCCAACGTACCTTCATACAAAATTCAAATTTTCTGTATAAGTATACAGTGTGAAAACCACTTATGGAATAACATTCTTCGTTTCCTTATGTTAGAGAATTATGAAAAACGCCGGGACACGTCAAATTTTCAATTCAATAGAACAAAAATGAGCATGAATTCAGATGCAGAAACCATGACATTTCATCCTCTTTATCTTAAATGAAACATCCTGTATATTTTTGTACTTTTTGGTATTAACGACCTGATTTCAAGACATCAAGAAAAATGCTTCGTCCATTATATATTATATAATACCGACTTACCGAGTGAAAGAACTAGACAAATTTTTTCAAGTTCCTTTTGGCAACCTGATTTCTATGAACTATACAGGGTCTTGCAATAGTGCGTTAGGCTTCCATAGTTGCGAAACCAGACGTTTCAGGAATTTAGTTGAGAAGCATTACCTTTGTACTTTAAATTCTACATCTCAGGAAATTATTTTCTAATATACACAGGGTGTTCCATGGGCGTAGCCAGGGTTGAGTTTCGGCAGGAGGGGGGGGGTGAAATGATCTTATTCAGAAAAAATTGCAAAATTTTGACGACACAGTAAAAGCCCTTCAACGATTTCCAGAAGCGATAGAAACATGAATTTGATCATGATTTCTTTTAACCCTGAATTTTTTTCCATGATGATGTACACAGTTTAAAACACTACATTTTTTCAGAAGCAACCTTAGGATTATTTTCACTCCTGTGTCCAGCAGACACGAAAAATGACATTTCAACCAAAAATTTCAGGAATAATGAACATAATAACTAACAGATATTTTAAATGAGTCACACAATGAAACCAAACTGAATGACTAATTTTTGAAAAACACTTCCAAAATCATAATTCTTGAAGATCAACATGAAAATGATAATATTTGTCCGAATAACTATCACATACATATGTAGGTATTATTGGTAACTTGTGTATTCTACCGATTACAGAGAAATGGATTAACACAATTTTTCTTTGTCTTCTTCAACGCGCGTTGGATTTTATTTTCAATTTTTAAATAAAATTTTTCGTTCTAATTTCATTTTTCGTGCCTGCTGGACGCAGGAATTAAAATAGCCCTTTTGTTACTTTTGAAAAAAAGTAAGGTTTCAAACTGTGTATATCGTCATGAAAAAAAATACAGGGTGTTTCATTTGAAAAAATGGAGAAAAAACAATTTGAAATTCTTCATATTTGGACATTGGTAACAGAAACCCTGTATAAGAGAGGTTGATCATTTAGGAACGATGACTAGGCAAATTCTTAAGTTAAAAGAAATCCTCATCAAATTCATGTTGCTATCGCTTCTTGAAATCGGTAAAGGGATTTTACCGAACTACTGTTTCGTCGAAATGTTGCAGTTTTTTCTGAATAAGATCCGAACCGTTGGAAAAATATCCCTAATATTTTGCATATGTTAGAGGTATTGAAGAGCATTGAAAATATGCAAAAATATAGGGGGTGTTCCATTTAAAACATCACTCATTCGTGGAATAATTTTATTTGGGAACACCCTGTATATTAGAAAATAATTTCCTGAGATGCAGAATTGAAAGTACAAAGGCAATGCTCCTCAACTAAATTCCTCAAACGTCTGGTTTGGCCTCTATGGAAGCCTAACGCACTATAGCAGGACCCTGTATAATGTATAGTCTATTAGGGACAATATCAGATGAAATTTCGACTGTACCTGTCTATTGATTTCAAAAAACCAATCACCCAAATTACATGATGTAATTGATTTTAGTACATTTATCTTAAAACTCAAAATGTCCTCCACCTAGTTCTTGGCAATAATACAGTCACATATAATACTATAACACTTTTTTCGAAGTTTCAGTTGATTGTTATTCCACCCCGTATTATGCAGAATACACCAATCATTAATAGTGTTTTGAAATATGTGAGGTTGTTAAATAGTTTCAAATATATAGGCAATATAGACAGTTGTGGATTTGCGCACACCACCCTGTAAATTCGAGTTTGTGCTACGAAATCACAACATTGAATTTAAAAGCGCTGTCCCAGTGTTTCTTGAAATTTTCTAACATAAGTACCTACAAAGAATTTAATTCCATACGTGGTTTCAATCAACTTTAATACATTTCGATATATCCAAATATGCTAACAAAGGAAATATGGGTAAACTGAAATTAATTCAAGTTTGAAGGCAACAAAACGATTCAGAAATAAGAACGACAGATGGTCAAATAAATTGACCTTCAATCAAGAAACTGAAAATATGTTGTTATCTCTTGTACGTTATGATTAAATTTCGATGTGATCAATGATGGAGGGAATAATTCGTTAAAAACTCCCAGTACTGCATGGAAATAGTTTAATTTAAAAAACAATATTTTTCGAAAAATGCAAAAAATGATACGTATTAAAGGAGTTGACTGTATTTTGAGGAGCTGGTCCTTTTGAACACAATACTGTAGGTTGAATATTATTTATACAAAAATATTTCAACAGTCTAAGGAGGTGAAAATTTGCAATTGAAGGCATACAGGATCTCCTGACTCACCCTGGGTAAATATGAAAGAAAGATAACCCGAACCCGCAACGTTTGTATCCTCCCGTATTGACCTCTTGACACCTTTGATTCACTTATAGCTGTTTTCACTAGTATATACTTATGATAATGTTTATAAAACTGTTTTTGTATTTTATTCCGAAATTTAAGTTAGTACGTAACAGTTAATATAGTATTCTACTTGTACGTATCCCCAAGACTCGCAATTCACGACTGCCTTCCCTCCATCAGGTTTGTCCCATCTGGATTGTAAGGACTTTTTTATGAATTGGAAGTGGCGGTAAAGAAGGACAGAGTAATTCAAACATGCCGTGTGTGATATGGAAAGTAGCGAAACATTTCCCTCATGAATTAAGTGAATGAAATATTGGGATCAAATCGAATTAGCAGGTAACCTTGAAAACTTGATTGTGAAAGAGTAGAGAGAAAAAAACAAGCGAAAAATTTAGGAAATTCAAGCAAACCTAAAAAATTACAATCACTTCTAATTTGCATGCCATTGGCCTCAAATAAAATGAAAGAAGTGAAAATTGGACTTCGATGAGTTTAAAAATTTTATTCCTATCAAAGAAAAGGGTTTAATAAAAAACCCTATCAATGATCGAAATATTCACAGCATTCGATTTACAGATGTATTTATTTTTGGTGTAAGAAGTCACCATCAAGTGATTCTCAACTAGCTTCAATTATGGTATCTAATAATAATCAGTTTTTTTCAATTCCTCAGCCGCAAACTCATGCAACATCGTCCGTTTTTCAAATGGAAATATATACCATGTGAAGACTCGTTGGCGAGCTGACGGAAAATAAAATCATACCATCATCTTTGTTATTTTTCCAATAATGTATTTATATCAGGAGTAATATAAAAGTCGCTCGAAAAAAAAATTAAATTTATTGTTTTTCAACCAATAACATGAATTGAGACCCTCAGTTGAAAATTGAATATTTTTCTTCAACCCAATACAATTTCTGTTTTTAAAATGAAAATATACAGCATGCTTGGGCTCGTTGGGAAGCTCCCGAAAAATGAAAGCCCATTATAATATTTGTTTTTTTTTTATTTTTGTAGTTTTCGAAAAAAAACAATAGAGTTTCTTGGAGAAATCCGTTATTAGTAATCAAAAAAAAAAATATGGTGAGATCTTATTTTCCTTGAGCTTTCCATCGAGCCCACATAGTATATGTTCCCAGTCAAAAAAGTAGTTGGTTGGGATTTCGGCTGAGGGGTTGAAGAAAAACACTCAATTTTATTGCCAGAAAACTAGAGTAATTAAAAATCACTTTATAGGTTTGAGAAGGAATCATATCACGTGGCTTTTTAGATGCAGTTGGAGGGAACTGAGGTCTTTTTCCGTTTCCCTTCACACAATACAGGGAGGGATAACGAAACTTGGGATCAGAAATATGGGGCCAATTACTAAGCCAAATTTTAAATTCGGCATATTATTCAAACGTAATCTAGGTAGAAAAAACAGAGGCGTCTAACTGAATTGCACAATTAGCATGGTAACATGAACAAATGACCCCAGTAACACAACCCTTAGGAACAACGAGGGAACTTTATATGCCATGAATTGGCGTGGTTAATAGGGGTCAACCCCATTCTAGTGGTCAGTTCAAAAAGAGAAAATGAATTATTATATCTTACTTCTGAAACCACTAATTTTTATGGGGTTTTCATTATAATTCAATTTTATCAGTTCGTCATCTCGAAAGTCTTTATTTTTCATTCGTGAAACGGAAAAAGAATGAAAGATGTTTTCATTGAAGAACAAAAATATTCATTCATGGTATTAACTTTCCAAAGTGAAATTATCTTTTCTATGAATTTCCAGAAGAAAAACTTTCTCGAGAAGTCTCGAAAATTGGCTAGAATTCGTATACTGGTGAAATTGAAAAAAGACGTTGTTTGAGTGTTGCATTCTTTTTGACGAAAGTGGAAACTATTGTAATATTCGTAATTTCTAGTTATCGTTCAAGTTATTTTAGAGGGAATTCTACCACTTGGCTTTTTAGCCACGTTGGTGGGAACCTAAGTCTTTTTCCGATTCCCTTTACACAATACAGGGACGGAAAATGTAGCCAGAAAATGTGAATTTTCATTTATTGAATATTTAGTCAAGAGGTCTACTATTCGCAATACACAAGAAGAGAATAGAAAATTTCAAAGATTCGTTCTGCTGGTTTTACTGTTCGTTTTTATTCGATTATTTTTGTGTACGATGCAAAATTTCAAATTTACAGTTGAATTGCAAGGCGAACAGCAATTTTGAGCAATTTATTAGCAATTTAACTGGGATAAAAATTCGAATTCCCTGAGCGAGTCCAATGTATAGCGTGATGGGGATATTAAGTTTTATGAGAAGATAATTCGCATTATCTGGAATGTTTCGACAGCTCAATTTAAAAATTTTGGGCCTCACAGCCAACCGGTTTTTTTTTATTATGTTAGAGGTTCCTGCGAGATATTTGGACGGCTGCAGTAAAGAAACGGTTCGATATTTTTCGATTCTGTTTTAATATTCGTGTTACGTATAAGAGGAAATACAATCGGGAAACATTTCAACAATTTCGGGTGTAATTTTTTTTTCGCTGTAGACGTAAAAAAGTTTTGTTCGATTTATAGAAAAATTTTGGCACATATATTCTTCGAAAATTGTGTTTATTCAGAAAATTACATTAAAATGAACCGAAAAGAATAATCACGAACATTGCAGGTTTTCCGCCATTTTGTGAATTTTTTTTCAGAGTTCTTCATCCCTTCTGAATTGAGCAGATGGAATAACTACATAGCACCGAATGATGGCTCGGAACGCGAAAACTCAAAGCAATTTAGAGATGTTCAACCCTGTCCAAGCATTCTGAAAGTCTGTAAAATCAATTTGACCAGCAGAATCAAGTGCTTCGCAAATATACTGGCAAAATATTGGTAGTCAAATTACTTGTGCAAGATCTCCCAGCCATGAATCCGTGCTGTTCAATTTTAATATGGTTCTTTACGACTGGAATAGTCTTTTAGACAATACAATTCTATACAGGTCGTAAGCAGCATATATTTCACCATTGGTGTTATATTGTTGGCCTGTGTTTCTGTACAACCCCTAATTTTTAAGGATTGCGTTGGAGTCTGCGAAGAAAAATAATGATAAAGTACTTATATATCGATTTTTTCAAAATGAATAATTCCTTACTTGCGTAGGATTTTCTGAATTCAAGTCGTACGTATGTCTGTTTCGTATTAATAATGTATTATTCATTTATTTATTGTAGAACCACACATTACATATTAGCTAGGTCAAATTCAATAGGATCAGTGGTTTACTGTACAATAAGAAGCAAAAAACAGCATTTTAATGAATTTTTTGACATTATGAAACGCATCCGAGAAAACATCCACACGTTCACTCAAACTGAGAGACTCAAAAGCGGCCTGTGAACAGAGAGTGCTGTCCTGTATTCGTTCTTCGATAAGGGTTGTTGAATAGGCTTTTATCCCTAACATCGCAACCAGGTACTCTGAAGTTGACTCTTGAAAGCAAGTACGGAGAGTTGCGATATGATTATTGATGATTTTATGGAGTGTATACAGGAATCCATTACGATCATCCTCGAGTTCGAGGATTTTAAATTTATATCTTAAGTGCTTGTTGTTTCGATCATCAATTTGAGTCTTTTAAAGGCCAAAAATTTATTCTGTACTCGCTGAATTCTTTTCGTATGAATGTCATATTTCGGAGGGGAGGGGGGTATCTGCCAGTCATAGATTAAATGAACAGAGAATAGATGGACCACTCGAAAAACAAACTTCAGCGTCATCTGTTTTTACGGTACATGTACTAATTTTCGACGAAACCAAATAAAAAGGGAACCTGTAACGCTCATTTTCAATTTTCTTGTAATGATCAAGGCAGAATATATTTGGAAATTTCTGAGTGAAACTCAGAGAAAGATTCGAAATAAATTGCTCATTAAGAAATTGCAGTGAAATAACGAATAATACGAATCTCTATCTGGATTTTTCTCTGATCCGAAGAATCGAAAAAAAAAATCACTTCATAATTGAAAAATTTATTGCATTGTTCTTCAAACACGGATTCATTTAATAATTGAAATTATCTTTTAAATTCACTTTATTCTAATTACAAAACTTATTCATTAGACAAAAACATTTTTCATAAACTACCATAATACCTAATCACAAAAACAATTCAATATTTATACATAATATACGCATATTCTATTGGATAAAAGCAATACATTTTTGAATATCAAACAAGAAAGTTTATGTATGACATGAAAAAGTTTTAGTAGAGGTTGATATAATGAGGTACCATACAATTCGGCGTATAATACAAGAGCTCAGAGAAGAAACCTCAGTGAGAAAACCCTGCCTCCTCCATTGTATTGTATTGTAGGGCGATGTTTAATTGTACTTTGGGGAAGTAGCGAACATCGTATGAACTTGTTCAATAAAGGTTTTAAGGTCTTTTGAATTCAATGTAATGTCGCAAAATTACCTTTTGAATCACGATTTTTGCATCCAACAACACAGCACGACTTCACTCTTGCAGACATTTCGCTTCGCCTATTGAATAATTTATTAGAAAATTATGTCAATTCGTAAATTGATAGATAATCAAAAATACATCTGTCGGTCTATAGTTAATTGATTAGTCGTTTGAATATTCGGCGGACATCACGGTCATTCACGAGTGATAACGATCGAAAGCTCATAATACAGTGACACCTAACGATCAAATTTGAAATAATTTTTGTGCTTAGTGTACCATAACAATTGGTGGCGCCACTTCTCACAGTGATCCATCTATATTTTAATTTAATCTATGCTGCCAGTATCCTTGTTTCAGATTCAGTGTGGAGATGTATTTGGCCTTACGCATGTAACGTTTGAATTCTCGCGGTGATTTTGATTTGAACGTCGCAGTTCGAACGCATTCAATATTGCGCCGTATGCGCGAATTTTTTGTTGATTCTCCTTTCCATACTTTTCTTAAACCGTATTCAATCTGAATTTGGTGACTGAGAGAGAAATATCGTAGCGTTGAAGCTTAACGTAAAGAGCTTTTGAAATTTCTACTCTCGTAATTATTCGAGTTTTTTTTTTGTATAACTTGATTAAAACTCAAGAATTTCTATTGTTTCAGGGTTTTTTATTTTGTATACCAGTACATTACTGTAAGAACGCTATATCTATATTGTTGGCTGATACTGGGTGGATTAACTGAACCCTGTTCATTCCACTGGTCTACATTATACGTAAATTTCTATCTGATTGGAGAGAATAAGTACCCCAAGTGGGATCACTTATATATATTATATTTCGTAAATTGTGTAGAATTTGATTGCTACATCAACGCACGTAATTAAGATTTAGGCTCAGAGTTAAGTTATAGAGTCAGGTAGTGTAAGATAAGAATGAGGATTAATAAATTTAGGTAGTAAAGATAGGTTGTAAATATAAAAATATAGGGTTAGCTAATTATTAGGTGATCAGGCATTTTAGCCTGGCGCCCCTTATTTCATTTTAAGATTTATTCCTCTTTGAGGGTAAAGAACCTACCCCTTGTGAGCTAGCTGGTCACCCTTTTGCAAACGGGAATTGTTTTTTCCTCTTCATATTCTTCAATATACCCGTTACAAATTTGGCGCCCAACGTGGGGCCCCTTCATTTCAAATTTTTGATTAATTTTCAGAAATTCTGTGAACCTTGGAGTGTTTTTTTCCATTTTTTTCTAATTTTCAAAGAGGGTACATCTTTGAAGTTGGAATATTTGATTTCATATTTCATTCTATTGAAAAATTGTATAGATTCATTGATTTTAAACATTTTCATAGTTCATAAATTTTATGTCAGATTTAATACGAATCGTTCGAACTCTGACTCATACGATAGGCGAGATAATTTCTTTTGCTTTTTTTTTTGACGCGCCATACGGTACTGATTTGAGATTTCGTTCAGTGGTTAGAATTTCATATTAAAATGACTTCTCTCAAATTTTAAATTTATCGACTTTCATCGACTGAACTTAAATATTTACTGGCAATCAGGGGTGTAACTGATGTGGGAACTGTTAAGTTGATGAGAGAGACTTTGCGTAATCTTTTGAGATTGGAAAAGAAATTTGATTTTTCATTTGATTATCCATTTTTGTTCGAAACAGATAAAGTTGAGTTGAACAAGACACTCGCTGAAATCGATACAATCTTGAATAATTTTGATGGTTCAGATGTTGCTGTTCAGTGGAAGATTGTCACTAAAATAAATTTCGGTTTGGAAAGATTGAATAGAGCGAAACCAATTACAAATGATGACAATAAAAACAAATCGGCTCTGCTCGTGGATATTCTC
Organism: Coccinella septempunctata; assembly: GCF_907165205.1. Lineage (NCBI taxonomy): Eukaryota > Metazoa > Arthropoda > Insecta > Coleoptera > Coccinellidae > Coccinella > Coccinella septempunctata. The sequence continues at coordinate 32,342,628 of NC_058195.1, forward strand.
TCTAAACAAACTACCTTGAACAAAAAAATAAAACAGCATAGTCGATAACTTAATAAAACAGCATAGTCGATAACTTTTATTATCGGAAAATGCTTTAGATATCGGTATGTCTCAGATTGTTATTTCTAGTAGCAATTCGGAAATTACTTCATCCGATTCGGAAGCTGATTGCGATATTGCAGTTGGTAATGCCTCACATTCCTCTGCTGTGCCTAATTCACCCAACCCACATAGCATGGTATATTTGTCAAATATTTATGAAATATTTGTACGCAAGGTTTTGAATATTTAATAAATCTTTCGTTGAAATATTCATGAAATAAAGTTATGTCCGACTTTTTCTCACATTGAAATATTTCATATAGATTTTTGAAATATTTTCTACAACATTATGTGAAATCTCTCCTAAAGATCATAGTAATATTACATGGAATATTTACGCAAGATTTCTTCTAATTGAAAGAAATGTTTCATGAAATCTTCAGAAGAGGTTTTCGAAATCTTCCAACGAGGGGCTCTGAAATGTTACGAAATATATTTCTGCGATGTTTGTGTGAAGTTGCTGGAATCTTTCTAGAAATATTTTTGTAAGATTTATATGCAATAATAGTAAATATTTCCATAAAAATTTGGGAAATGTTTTGAATTATATTAAGCGTTATCTGCATTTCTGCAATAATATGCAAAAAAATATCTTGCGAATTCTCTGAACAACATTTCGCCAGGGTAGCTGAATAACTTCATAAAATTCATGTTCCCGAAGAATTGAGCAATACTTTGAACACATATCTTCAAAGTAATACCAAATTTTTGAGAATTTGTATTTTATGAAGTCCCTTGCTAAATATTGTTCAAAGATCTCGTAAGATATTTTTTTGAGGAACATTATATTTATATATATATAAGGTTTTCCTGAAATAGTATACCAAGGTTATATTTGTATTGAATAGAACAAAATCAGTCAAAAGAATTTATTCATTTTCCATTAACTACATTAAAATATGTATCAATGAAACCTTTATCTTCGTCATCAGGATCTGCAGATAATTGAAACGGAAATTGTCGTTGGGTACTGGCATTCCTGGAATAAATATATTTTTATGATTTTTCAGAAACAGAAAGTTTCATATTTTGTCAATTCAGGGTGATGAAAGTTCTTCTATGAAGAATTGTGCAAAATTGGAGGAAAAATAATAAATATGTACTTTTCAGAAAATTAATTCAGCAGCAGTAAATACGGGGTCTTTATTAAAGATTGTTGCTTAGAATTTGGCTTCGAATGATGCTCCTTACTAGAGGGGTTTGAACTGAATAACATCATAGAATTTCGAAATTGACGCCAACTGATGTAAAAATTATTTATAAAGCACCTGTCAGTACAAGATGATACTACATTGGTGGTATGGAATATTTATAGTACTGAAAAGATACACTTTACTGAAATATATTTTCTTCAACTTGTCAAATTCCTGATCGGTGTGATTTTTGCTATTAGAACAAATGATGGTAACAGAAGATTATATAGTGCAAGTCTCTAACTTTGAACAAATTCAGTATACCGAAGGCAGTTTTTTTTGTAAATATGCCCGGACAGAGCGATCAGAGGTTTAAGTTGCGCACAATTGTGATTTTTTTATGACTACTCTAAAGTTACACATACGCATCCAAATATTAAGTTTTTATTTAATATTCTTTTGTTCGATCTTTCAACAAACGTTGTGACCCACAGAATGACAAACTAATGAATATTCTCGTTAATCTTCGCTGCTACTCTCATTAATCATTTTTATTCAACTTTTTATTTGACAGAAAATGATTATCAAGAACCTCGTGACATTCAATTTTTGAAATAACCGAGTTATTTCTTCGAGTTGAATCAGATTCCCTCGTTTTCGAATTAGTCGATGTTTGTTGAATATCTTTTCAACGACAAGAAATAAGACTTTGATATTTGGTACATTCAGAAATGGACATAAAAAATCGAGAGGATAACCACTATGTGAAAAATGTATTATACATTGATTTCGGAAATCAAGATGATTTCGACGATGATTTCGGTATTTCGAATGATGATTTCGGGATTTCGAATGATGATTTCGGTCTTCAAAAGTACATCGATTTCGGAAGTGGTTACCCCCTCGGAAAAAATCAAAAAAATTTCGATAATGTATCAAATTACAGTATCATATTCCTTTACTTAAGAAAGCGCCATTTAAAAATACTAATTCAACCTGTGCTAGTATATTTACAACAAAAAAACTGCCTTTTTTCACAGAATTTGTTTGAAGTTAGACTCTCACACTCTATAAAGTGAAGTCATTATTCACAAAACAATAAAAGCCCTAAAAAAATTCACATCACGAGAACAATTTTAGTGCAGATTCTATTTTGAAAGCAACTTGCACAGCAAGTAGTCGTGAAAAGAACCACAAAATTCATTCTATTCTGAGGGTGAACTGAAGAAAAGCAGAAAATCTCAGGATATGAAAAAATTATAAAACTCACTTTTTATTCCGTCCACCATCTGAATTCATCCAACCATATCCGTATGGGTAACACTGAATTATTTCGGCATCTATCGCTTCTTCATATTTTGTCCTTACACCAAAAGCTACTGCAAAACATTCAAAGTATGAAGTATGATACCAACTTCAATCAAATGATATAATTTGCATAAAAGGGTAAACAAATAACAAAAAATAAAAATACGAGTAGAAATCCGTAAAACATGGAATTCATTAGCTCCCAATCACATGTTAAACTAGATATTATAAAAAGAATAAAGATTAATTCGAAAATTCCATTGAATAGATTCAACCTCTCGTTTAACCTGGTTGTGGTAAGGTAGGACCTAGGGTGAAACAGTTGAATTGTGCTGAAAAATAATAAAAATGAACATATACAAATATTTCTGTGACATTATAGCACAAATGGATAGATTTAATAACACGTGCTAGTAGATTGAAAACGTTAAAGAGGAAATAAGTTACTTACCAAGAATCAAGTGGTAATCAAACTGGAATTTATTTCGTTCCATATCAATACACACTTTAGTTTCACACAAACACACAAAACGATCGAGACAACGCGCAAACGACAAAATCAAAATGGCACCAATGAATGCTTCCTTGTTCGGCTTGCGCTTCTTCTAATGAAACCCAAATCTCACGTACTGCCGTTTCTCGTTTCTGCACTAAGCAGGTGGCTAGAGTGGCTAGTGATCAGCGTTGCCGGGTCCAGAAATTTTATTCCCCAGTATACGGTATCCAGAGTAGAGTAAATCTTTACTATGTTGAATTACCTAGATTCTTGATTTTCATTTTTATCAAGCCTTGTGAAAAACGGATAGAGATATAGAGAATATCGACTTCTGAAAGTAGTACTTGTTAAGTTCATTTGTATCCAAGGAATAAAATTATTTATTTTAAGTCAGTTCCTAAGACAATATGATTAAAAATAATTCATCTACTTCACAAATTATTTATTAGGTACTTATAATGATTGAATGCCGGTTATACAGTTACAGATAAAAGCTGAATCCAACGTTGAACCCAATTCAACTGACTGCCTGACAATGACAAAATAGAACTGAACTGTCCAAAATTACAATGGATTCAACTTTGAACTAGGTTTGAACCTGAACTGTAGAATGTAAAACCGTGGCTTAGAGTAATTGAAGATAGTGTAATATATGAAATAGAACAGATTTCTGGACATCGGAAAATAAATCTTAGGAAAATTTCTCCAACCTGGCATCGCTGCTGATTCTATCGAGGGGGACTTGGAATGCCGCGTCGACGCACACTAGTATAGTCGAGAGAAGAGCGCGTTATTTGAAAGTTAATTAGGATACGACGAAAATTTTAAGATGAATTTAATATACATAAAGGGGTAGTAGGTGAATGTAATTGAGTATCTCCGAAGTAATTCAAGGGATAAAATGAAATATAAATTAATGCTACTCTATGCAATATAGTTTCAATAGAAAATCTACAGACGAAATTATAAATTGTTGAAGAAACAAGGTATAGACTATAACGTCAAATATATTCATACAGATAGATATTTTGTTGTTGTTATTTGCTCTTTCGAAGTACTAAAATGACTACCCAGTGCGAAAAGAATTATAGCATATTCACACATTAAAAAGACAGTAACTTCAGACAAGAGGGATGCTAACGACAAAACATTAAATAAAAAGTCAGTAGAATATTTCACGGATATAACATATAACCCAAAATATTCCGCACAAAAATCCGGAGATGTGTTGAAATATTCCTGCAGTATTTCTTATATATTTATTATATATTAATATATGAATTCTTATATGGAAAAATTTCAGTGAAATCAAAATATCATTTCCTGAAATATTTCATGAAATATTAACAATTTATTTGGGCTTCCACTTCATCTTTCAGAAATATTGCAAAGAAATATTCTGGAGCGATTCTGAAATCTTTATTGTAGTATTACTTGAAACGTTAATGAAATGTTCAGTTGCATTATAGGTACTGTTATGGTTTCAAAATTATGATGTATGTTCAGATACATAATCCTTACCAGTTTTTTCTGTGAGGAATTATAATTTCTGAGATTCAAAATTCCATAGTTTCTATTTACTTTATTTCAATCAGGTATGTCAAGGTAAAGAGCTGAAATGAAAGATTTAAAGAAAATTTGTTGTAATTATTCTGTGACTAATTTAAATCAGTGATATGAAAAAAATCAAGATAGGATAAAAAAAAAATTGAAGGAAAAAAACCGGGGAAACGGGAGAGTTTTTTGTTTTTGGGGAGTTGCAAGTAAAGAAGATTGTTATGAGAAGTTATGAAAGAAAATTGTGAATTCTGAAGAAGTAAACCTGAAGCAAACTTGAAATAAAAGCACATTAAAAGTTGATTAGAGGAAATTACCTTTATATAACAGAAAAACATTAAAATTTTCACCGAGGATACAACTTGTTATGGTCATCATACCTTTATTCAAGATCAAGATATCATAAACATTGAATTCAAGGAATCATCGTAAGTTTGGACATCAAGAGATAACCACATCGACGAAGGAAGCAGAGACAGCTGATTAACCAAAGATTAACCGAAGAAAGAATAACATAACCTTACAAATCAAGAGAGAATTGAAATAGAACCATAGATAGCTGATAGAGCATAGTGATTGATAAAATGAAATAAGGACTGTAGCATAGAATTGTGAGTTGAATGAAAATTATTTTTTAAAACCGTATATAGAATATAATAAGAATTTTTTAGATGGGTTAGATAGGAATCATTGATTTAATTTTAAAATTTGTTATTTGGAGAATTAATTAATAAATTGTTAATTTTTTTAAATCTTTCAAAATTACATACTCGGACCTACCCTGAGACAATTCAAAATTCATCAAAATTTATAATATTCAACGCGGCGCATCAAAACAGTACTTTGGAAGACAAAATATTTCATACATATTAGCGATCTTTATACAAATTATTGGCCAGCCAATCTTTCAAAGAGCATTCAGTAAGATTTCGGGAATGAAAATTGATATAATTTTTACACTTTCAGCTTTTCATCGAAAATCCTCCACTGAAATATTACTTTAAGGCTTTTTTCAATGTATTATGTAGACGAATTAGAAATATTTAGTTTATATTCCTGCAAATATTTTTTGAAAAATTTAAGAAATATTCCTCAAAAATATTCTGATTTCTATGGATATTCATTTTCCTGAAATATTGCAAAATCTGTCATAAAAATTTCGTAGAATATTTCATGAAATATTAATGAATCTTATGAAGTCATATTTCATGAAAGATTTATTACATATCATGGAAATATTCTGCCAATCTTGCGAAAATTTCTTGCCGTAAATATTCTCGAAACCTTTCATAAATATTTCAATGAAATCTTTCTTGAAAATATCTTGAAATTTTTCACTGCAATATTCCATGCTGTGTGGGAAAGTAAAAAAAAAAAAATACCGGTTTCTCAGTGGAACTTGAAATTTTCCGGAAAAAAGGATTACCTTTCTTTGAGCTCATTTTTAGAACGTGTCGAAGACTTAAGAGTGGCTAGAAATGCTACCCATGATGATATATTTAATTCGGCCATAGATTTGTTTTCCGGAAAGGCTCTTGTATGGTATCGAGCAACTGGAAGTCGCGTCAAAGGTTGGTTCTCTCTGGTTGCTTCGTTGCGTGAGGAGTTTCAGCCCCCTGATTACAATGATCGCCTTTTCCAGGAAATAAAAAAACCAACACTGTCACCTGATGAAACTATCGGTATGTATATCGCCGTAATGACGAATTTATTCAACCGTCTCACCATGCCTGTATCGGAGCCACTACACCTCAGAATTTTGTTGAAGAATACAGCTCCATTTCACCAAACTCAACTAGGTCTTATGGAAATTAAGTCTATAGAAGAACTTTTGAAGTATGGCAGGATGCTAGAATCTTGTAAGTATTCTGTCGAATCGTTTAAACCTTCTCCATCGAGAAGGGTTACAAACTTATTGGAGCCTGATTTGGCCGCTGAAGAGATTGGGTCTTCTGAAACTAACTCGTCAATTCTGTAAGTCTTGAAATTAAGTGTTTCAATTGTGGTCTGCGTGGTCATAAGGTCAACGCTTGTAAGGAACCAAAGAGAAAGAAATGTTATAGATGTAACAAAACGGATTACACTGTTTTAATTTGTCCTTCGTGTTCGAAAAATGTTCGAAAAATAAGAATTTTTTAGATAGGTTAGATAGGAATCATTGATTTAATTTTAAAATTTGTTATTTGGAGAATTAATCAATAAATTGTTAATTTTTTTTAAATCTTTCAAAATTACATACTCGGACCTACCCTGAGACAATTCAAAATTCATCAAAATTTATAATAATCAACGCGGCGCATCAAAACAATTTGGCGACCAACGAGTTGGGCATTTTGAAAGATATTTTTTTTTAATTATCACTTTATCTGAAAATTCAACTTTCTAAATTTAAAATTCTTTAATTTATCCAAATGATGACTCGTAGTAAATCGATTATGACTGAGAGTGAGGAAGAGGTATCTGAACAAGTACAACAAAAATCTATTGGGGATAACAATGATGAAGACCAAAATACAACTACATTGGAACAAATCATGAAATTTTTACAAGTACAAAAATCAGATTTGGCCAAAGATTTTAATTCAATTAAAACTGAAATTAGAGAATATAAGCAAGAAATACGAAATGATTTGGAACAATCGATAGAAAATGTTAAACAAAATCTAATTTTATACACCGATAAAGCAATACAGGAAGTTAGACAAGAATGTATGAACAAAATTGAGAAAGAAGCGGAAAATATCTCAATCAATTTTAGGCCTGCAATAGAAATTATGAATAAAACAGTTTGTAATAACAGAGAACAAATTAAAATACTTCATTCAGAATATCAAAATTTACAAAATTCAAGTAATACCAGTTCAATGTTGTTTCAAAATTATCAAAATTTAGAGTTTAAGTTTGATGGTAATCACAAAAACTTGAATCCAAATTCATATTTAGAAAAATTGAAAAACATTTCTCAAAATTGGCAAGTGATTAAAAATGTAATAGATAAAACTATGATAGGAGAGGCAAATTTGTGGTGGTCCATTCAATCAGAAGAATTTGAAAATTTTGAAGAATTTGAAAAAAATTTCTTATCATTTTATTGGAGTGCTTCTGTCCAATCAGAAATTAAAAAAATTATTAGTAACTGGAAAATATCGTGAACATTTTAAAGATAGTTACGTTGAATATACTCTGAAAATATATCAAAATGCACGATACCTAAGCCCTAAATTAACAGAGTATGAGAAATCATTACCCGGAACAAATTTGTCAACATATTATGATTACAGAGATACTTACTTTAAAGGAATTGATTAAATATCTGCAACGAGTACAAGGCATATTGAATAGTAATAATAGAACTAATCCAAATGAATATCAGAGAAATTATATATCTGATGATCCAAGCAAATACCATCAGAATTACCAAAATGGACAATATAATCGATATAATAGACAGGAAAATCAATATAATAATAACCGTTGGAATAATAATCATAAAGCAAATCAGAATAGATCAGACTTATAACCATACTAACAGACAAAATACATATAGACAAAATTCTAACCGATATAGAGAAAACGTAGACACGACAGAAAAACCAAAAACCGGAACATATAAAACAGATCCAGACAGAATAACACTTCATGCTGGACAGGATTTTCAAATACATGCCTCGGACAATTAAAAACTGCTTACGCTCATCCTAGAGAATTTATAACGTTAGATGATGAGACTGAACCGATAGAAAAAACCACACTTTTATATTTAAATTGTAACTGTAATAATGTAAAATTTCAAATGTTGAATGACACAGGAAGTGAGGTGAATCTGATTAATGAGACTATAATTAAAAAAATACCAAATTACCAACAATCAATGATGAAAATACCACAAATCAAGATGATAGGATATACCAATAAAAAATTAGCTCAAAATAATAGAATTATACATTTAAAAATTCAAATCGGTGACCAAAATTTCAATATAGAATTTGTGGTGGTTGAAGACATGATATACGAGGCTATTCTAGGCATTGAAACCATGCATAATTTAGAATTAGTATTTGATATATCAAACAAGAAGGTTTTCCGACATGGCAAATTATTAACAGAAATGATAGATTCAATAGATAATACAGTTGAAAATAATACCTATAATCATGATAAGAAAATAACTAATAATATTTCATTCAATGATCCTATTATGGAAGCTATTCAAGTAAAGCCCATAGAGGATACAATTATATATGAATCTCCTATGAAGAATCCTCATAAAAGAATTGATTATTTTGAAGTCATAAACTTAAATGAAAATTATAATTGTGATAATTTTGCCAATGACGGAAGTAGTGATATACCAAATTATTTGAAAAATGAAGAGAGAATACCTCAGTATGATTTGTCTTTAAAAGAAACCTTTACAAATTATAATAAAGAACAAGACATTAATGATTCAAATATTGAAAAGAAAGTTTCTACTTTTAATAATAGATTATGCCAAAATGAAGATAATAGATACCTTGAACGTGATAAAGAAGTGACATATATAGATAAACTGAAGATAATTAAAAGACAAATGATATGCAAAGAGGAACATAAAAATTTATTATTCAATAATATATTAAAATTTCAAAATTTATTCAACAACGAAAACAGAATTGCTAAGAATTATGTGCATAAAATTGAGATTTTTAATATACAAAATTTTAAAAGTAGAAACTATCCTATTCCATATTGCTACAGGGAGCAAGTTAAATTTGAGTTAGAAAAGCTTCAACAAAAGGGAATTATAGTTAAAAGCAAAACATGTTATATAAATCCTATAGTAATTGTTAAAAAAAATCAGGTGACATTAGAATTTGTTTAGACGCTAGAAATTTGAATCAATATACGAAACCCCAATATGAAACCCCCATAAATATGAATCATGTTTTTGGCAGAATAACACATGCAAAATATTTTACTAAATTAGATCTTTTACATAGTTTTTGGTTGATCCCTCTTCATAAGGAATCACAACAATATACCGGATTCATGATAGATGGACAAGTTTATCAATTCTTGGTTGTACCATTTGGACTCCAATCAGCTTGTTCTAGTTCAGTTAAAGCTCTGAATAGTATACTAGACAAATTTGATCAATTTTGTATACATTACATAGATGATATTCTTATTTTTTCTGAAACAGAAGAGGATCATGTTAAACATGTGTCTATTATTTTAGAGAATTTAGAAAGAGAGGGTTTGAAATTGAACATAGATAAAATAGAGCTCTTTGTAGATAAAATTAAATATTTAGGGTTTGAAATTAATAGAGAAGGGGTATGTATGGATGAGGATAGAATTGAAGCCATAAAAAATTTACCTAGACCCACTAATATTAAAAGTTTGAGAGGTTTTTTAGGAACCATAAATTATTACAAAAGACTAATACCAGACATATCACAACACGAAATCATGTTGTTAAATATATTAAAGAAAAATTCACAATGGAAATGGATAGAACAGCACGAGACTTCATTCAATGAAATTAAAAATATATTTTTCCATAATTTGAAAATTTCTCATCCAGATTACAATTTGAAATTTATCATAAAAACTGATGCTTCAATAGACCGTTTGGCAGGAGTTTTAATACAGATACAAAACGGTGTAGAAGTTCCCATAAGTTTTATTTTTCGTATAACAAAAACATATGAAAGGGGTTATAGCATATCAGAACTTGAGTTTTGTGCAATTATATTTGCAATATCAAAATTTAGATTTTATATATTGGGAAAAAAATTTACAGTTCAAACTGATCACTCAGCTTTAGTTCATATTATGAAGAATAGATTTGGTAATTCCAGAGTACATAGATGGATATTGTTATTGATGGAGTATGATTTCGACATAGAATATATTCCAGGAAAGAATAATATCATAGCTGATTTTCTGAGTAGGCAGACCCAAAATAAGAAAATAATTAAGAATTATCAGATTGGTTTAAACATTTTAATGAATGACAGGGGAATTTTTTCGAGTGAGTTAGTAAAGTTAGATCAACAAAATTTGGATTCAAAATTAAAACAAAAATCAAAATTTAAAAAGGGGTATTATGTTCAGCAATTAAAAGAAAAAGAATTATATATCATCACAAATGATTTGAGTTTTAAAATTCTAACGGAATTACATGAAAAGTTTGGTCACATAGGTGCGAGGAAATTGTGGATTATATTCAGAGAAAACTATTTAAGTGAAAAAGATTATAAATCAGCTAAGCATGTCACAAGAATATGTCATATATGCCAACTTGCTAAAACAAAAAATTATTTCAATCAAAATGAACCAAAAAGTATAATTTCTCACCAACCTCTTCAGATAGTGTCTATGGATATTTTAAGTGACTTGGTAATTTCTAGATATGGTAATAAACATTTGTTGGTAATAGTAGACCATTTCACTAAATATCTAAAATGCTATTCGTGTAAACGTATTAATGAAAAAGTTCTTAAAAGCAAACTCATTAATTATTTTCAAATAGTGGGAAAACCTGGAAAATGTATATTAGATAATGCTACTTATTTTAGATCTAAGAAATTCATTAATTTTATGCAACACAAGAAAATTGAATTATCATTTACCAGTATAAGACATCCAAATAGTAATCCATGTGAACGATACATACAAGAGATAATTAAGTTCATGCGAATAGCATGTTACAATAAACAGAATTTATGGGAAGATGAATTAGAAAATATTGAATTTTATATCAATCATGTTCCTAACAATATTACAGAACGAAGCCCAATTAAATTAATGTATAATATAGAACCAGAAAGACCATGGAAAATTGCAGATATTATCAATTACAATAATATTCTTAGTAAGGTCAATAATCGAATATATATCAATGCCAGAAAATATATCAAAAAACAAAAATTCAAAATTAGAAAACAAATTACTTTTAAAAAAGGAGATTTAGTCATAGTAAAAGCATTAAGAAAAACTGATCGACGTAAACAACAAACAGCAAAATTGATGTTACCATTTCAAGGACCATTCGTTATTTTAAACGATAATGGTTTGAACAGTTATGAGTTGGGATATCCAGAATCTAAATTGAAGGAAGGAATTTTTCATATTTCTCAAATTTATGAGTATCAATCCCAGAAAATGATAAATCAATGTATTTGTATTTCATCTTCAAAATTATGTAGGTATGAAAGAAAACAAAAGACTGCAAATTTCCCAATTTACAATTAGGAGAATTTTCAGTATTTTGTTTTGGAGAATTTGTTATGGTTTCAAAATTATGATGTATGTTCAGATACATAATCCTTACCAGTTTTTTCTGTGAGGAATTATAATTTCTGAGATTCAAAATTCCACAGTTTCTATTTACTTTATTTCAATCAGGTATGTCAAGGTAAAGAGCTGAAATGAAAGATTTAAAGAAAATTTGTTGTAATTATTCTGTGACTAATTTAAATTAGTGATATGGAAAAAATCAAGATAGGATAAAAAAAAATTGAAGGAAAAAAACCGGGGAAACGGGAGAGTTTTTTGTTTTTGGGGAGTTGCAAGAAAAAAAGATTGTTATGAGAAGTTATGAAAGAAAATTGTGAATTCTGAAGAAGTAAACCTGAAGCAAACTTGAAATAAAAGCACATTAAAAGTTGATTACAGGAAATTACCTTTATATAACAGAAAAACATTAAAATTTTCACCGAAGATACAACTTGTTATGGTCATCATACCTTTATTCAAGATCAAGATATCATAAACATTGAATTCAAGGAATCATCGTAAGTTTGGACATCAAGAGATAACCACATCGACGAAGGAAGCAGAGACAGCTGATTAAACAAAGATTAACCGAAGAAAGAATAACATAACCTTACAAATCAAGAGAGAATTGAAATAGAACCATAGATAGCTGATAGAGCATAGTGATTGATAAAATGAAATAAGGACTGTAGCATAGAATTGTGAGTTGAATGAAAATTATTTTTTAAAACCGTATATAGAATATAATAAGAATTTTTTAGATGGGTTAGATAGGAATCATTGATTTAATTTTAAAATTTGTTATTTGGAGAATTAATTAATAAATTGTTAATTTTTTTAAATCTTTCAAAATTACATACTCGGACCTACCCTGAGACAATTCAAAATTCATCAAAATTTATAATATTCAACGCGGCGCATCAAAACAGTACTTTGGAAGACAAAATATTTCATACATATTAGCGATCTTTATACAAATTATTGGCCAGCCAATCTTTCAAAGAGCATTCAGTAAGATTTCGGGAATGAAAATTGATATAATTTTTACACTTTCAGCTTTTCATCGAAAATCCTCCACTGAAATATTACTTTAAGGCTTTTTTCAATGTATTATGTAGACGAATTAGAAATATTTAGTTTATATTCCTGCAAATATTTTTTGAAAAATTTAAGAAATATTCCTCAAAAATATTCTGATTTCTATGGATATTCATTTTCCTGAAATATTGCAAAATCTATCATAAAAATTTCGTAGAATATTTCATGAAATATTAATGAATCTTATGAAGTCATATTTCATGAAAGATTTATTACATATCATGGAAATATTCTGCCAATCTTGCGAAAATTTCTTGCCGTAAATATTCTCGAAACCTTTCATAAATATTTCAATGAAATCTTTCTTGAAAATATTTTGAAATTTTTCACTGCAATATTCCATGCTGTGTGGGAAAGTAAAAAAAAAAAATACCGGTTTCTCAGTGGAACTTGAAATTTTCCGGAAAAAAGGATTACCTTTCTTTGAGCGCATTTTTAGAACGTGTCGAAGACTTAAGAGTGGCTAGAAATGCTACCCATGATGATATATTTAATTCGGCCATAGATTTGTTTTCCGGAAAGGCTCTTGTATGGTATCGAGCAACTGGAAGTCGCGTCAAAGGTTGGTTCTCTCTGGTTGCTTCGTTGCGTGAGGAGTTTCAGCCCCCTGATTACAATGATCGCCTTTTCCAGGAAATAAAAAAACCAACACTGTCACCTGATGAAACTATCGGTATGTATATCGCCGTAATGACGAATTTATTCAACCGTCTCACCATGCCTGTATCGGAGCCACTACACCTCAGAATTTTGTTGAAGAATACAGCTCCATTTCACCAAACTCAACTAGGTCTTATGGAAATTAAGTCTATAGAAGAACTTTTGAAGTATGGCAGGATGCTAGAATCTTGTAAGTATTCTGTCGAATCGTTTAAACCTTCTCCATCGAGAAGGGTTACAAACTTATTGGAGCCTGATTTGGCCGCTGAAGAGATTGGGTCTTCTGAAACTAACTCGTCAATTCTGTAAGTCTTGAAATTAAGTGTTTCAATTGTGGTCTACGTGGTCATAAGGTCAACGCTTGTAAGGAACCAAAGAGAAAGAAATGTTATAGATGTAACAAAACGGATTACACTGTTTTAATTTGTCCTTCGTGTTCGAAAAATACCTCTCGGTATTTGGGAAACTCAAGTCGGGAACATTAGGTGGTCGACTAGATGTTGCTCGGATAAGAATTCTCAGATGGGAGAATTCGCTCCAGTTTTAAATTATATATTGGAAAGTGTAAGTCAAGAAGATATGCAGGTTTCCATATACGATATTAAGTTATAGGGCATATTAGACTCAGGTGCATCATCTACTATTGTAGGAGGCCCTGGTTGGGAAATATTGAAAAGGCTTAATTTATCACTTCGTCCAGCTTCACGATCACATTGTACGGGTGCTAATGGAGATTAGTGTTCAATATTCGGTTACATTTCAGTTCCTATCGAAGTTTGTGAACGAATAGCATTGATTGATGTTTTAGTTGTGCCTTTTTTGTCTCATAATCTTATTCTCGGAGCTGACTTTTGGCAGAAAATCGGTATAGTACCTAATCTTAGATCGAAAAATTTTTCATCGGATGTGTCTTCGATAGATGAAACGGCACAGACAGAATTGACCATAGAAGTCATATTATATATTATTACTCTAGAATGCTAATCCAGTAGTAAGAAATACGGCGAAAAATTAACAGTGGTCGTTAATACGAATGCGCATCCTTAGTTTATTTTCTAGTAGAACGTTGCCGAGTTTCTGAATATTCTGTCGATCGAATCTTATGAAGTGGGGGCAATTCATGTAACGAAGGTATGTCGGACAACAACGCGTTTTCTTTCAGTCATTTCGATTGAAAAAAGAAGGACAGAAAAAGCTCACAATGAAACAGGCTGTGAACAGTCAACAGGAGAAGAAAAAGATATCTGAATCAGACGATGATTTAGATATCTTCACGGAAAAAATTTTCAACAACATAATGTTGAAAATTGAGAGGGAAATGGAGAAAAAACTCCGAGCATTATTTAGTAAACTAAATTCGGATGGACCTTACGGATATTAGGAAGAAATCCCTCAAGATAATCTCGTGGAACATAAACGGGATCAACACTCGGAAAGCCGAGATAGAACAAATAATATCAGAAAGACAACCTGATATTATAGCCCTACAGGAAACAAGAATAAACCGGAACAGAAGACTGAATTTCATGAATTATGAAACATATAGATGTGACAGAATTACAAACACCGGACGAGGAGTAGCAATATTGGTGAGAACAGATCTGAAACACTACTTTAAAAGTAGATCCGACGAAACACAAGGAAAAACAGAAAAAGTGAGGATTGTTGCCGAATTAAATCGGCAAAGAGTCGAAATAACCTCGGCGTCTAAGCCACCACAAAACAATCTATTGGAAGAAGAGATGAACAACATGTCGGAAGGATCAAACCCGAAAATCTCCATCGGAGATTTCAACTGTAAATCCCCATTATGGAATAGCATAACAGAGAATAGAAATGGCAAAAAACTCAAGGATTTCGCCGAAAAACAAAAAGCCATAGTTATTGGACCAGAGCTACCGACATATCTTGCTTTTGGAAGAGGAATACCAGATGTAATAGATATCGCGATATTGAAAAATATAACTCAAGAATTCTCGATTGAAACTTTGGAAGATGGAACCTCAAACCACAATCCCGTGGAATTGACAATTGGAGAAGAACCAACAGAAAAACTGCTGGAAATAAGAGAATATACCAATTGGACTAAATACAGCCATTTAATACAATCGGAAATAACAGAAATTCCAACAATAAGCACTCCAGACGATCTGCAATGTGCGGTTGATAAACTGGAAGAGATTATATTGAAAGCTTACGAAAAAAGCACGAGAAGAGTGAAGAGACCAGCACCAAGTCATCCGCATGGCGATAGGCCTAAAGAAGTAAAAGATCTTATACAAGAAAATCGAAGACTCAGAAGAATATATAGGATGAACAAAAATGATCTAAATAGAAGGAACCTCAACCGACATAGCCAAGTTCTGAAAAATGCCCTGAAAGATCTAAGAACATGCAGATGGAACAAAAGGGTTCAAGAACTGAATACAATCGATCATTCTGCAATGAGAATGCAAAAAAGCCTACGAGGAGAAAAAACTAAAATTCCAGCCCTACACGGAGAAAGGGGAATGGCGTATACTAATACTGATAAGGCAGATGCATTGGCGGACTCGATCGAACGAGAATCGAGAATAAATTACAGGATAGACGACTATAATGAAGATTTGGAAGAACTGGTTGAAGAAATGGATGAATTACCAGCGACTGCTGAAATAGACAAGCCAACATCGCCAAATGAAATCAGGGAAATAATTAGAAGTTTGAAGAAGAGGAAAGCTCCCGGAAGCGATAAAATAACGAATGTCATGTTAAAGAAATTACCTAGAAAAGGTATAGCCGCTCTAACAAATATCGCGAATAGAATTATGAGGACAGAACACTACCCAGAAAAATGGAAAACAGCAGAAGTCATAGTATTCAATAAATCATTCAAAGAGAAGAAGTTTCCACAAAACTACAGACCGATAAGTCTACTGTCGGCGTTAGGAAAAGTAGTAGAAAGAATTATCGCCACGAGGCTAAATGAGGAAACCGAAAATCTGGAACTAATACCACCAGAACAGTTCGGATTCAGAATAGAGCATTCAACAGAACAACAATTATTAAGGCTCACAGAGTACATAACAGAGGGATTCCAAAATAAACAAGCTACAGGTCTTGTTTTACTAGACGTCGCCAGAGCATTCGACAGAGTATGGCATGAAGGATTAATATATAAGATGAGATGTGCTGGATATTCGATCAAAATGTGCAAGTTGATCAGGAATTATCTCAAAAATAGAAGATTTTACGTAAAAGTGGGAGGAGAATGCTCCTCAACAAGAGATATAGAGGCTGGAGTACCCCAAGAATCAGTACTTGGGCCACTTCTGTACAACATATACATCCACGATATTCCGAAAAATCCAAGAACCATGCTAACGTTATATGCTGACGAAACAGGCATAGCAAGTCGACACCGAAACCCTGTAATAATAGAACGAGTTCTACAAGAGTCGATTGACGAAACAAATGACTGGTGCATAAAGTGGAAAATCAAGCTCAATGGACAAAAGAGCCAAGCAATATTACTACAGAAGAGAAGACTGCGACCCACAACAAAACTGGATGTTGACGGCGAAGAAATCGACTGGAAAAATGAAGCCAAATATTTAGGAATAACGCTTGACAAAGGACTTACCTGGAAAAGTCATATCAAACAAGCAATCGACAAAACGAAAGCAGCGATGAATAGACTCTATCCTCTGATAGGAAGAAGAAGCCACATGTCGAAAGAGACAAAATTGAAGATAATCAAAGCCGTTGCTAGGCCTCAACTGACTTATGGATCAGTTGCCTGGGGTTTCGCGGCAAAGAGCCATATCAAAAGAATTCAGGCCACTGAAAACAAGCTGCTACGATGTGCAATAGATGCACCTTGGTTTGTCAGGAATAGACAGATTTATAAGGACCTGAAATGGGAAACCATAACGGAATTCATGAACAGAAAAGCAGAGAAATTATTCGAAACAGCGAAAAACCATCCGAATCAAGAACTCAGGAGACTAGTGGACTACGACCCAGAGGAAGACAAAAGGAGAATGCGAATTTACCGAAGGAGACCAAGAGATCAATTAAGAAGAGATTAAAACTTATTGAAAAATTCAATAAAGTGTTAATCCAATAGAGGATAAACACACAAATCCCAGCACGATAGTGTGCGAGAAGAAAACCGACCAAGAGATGAACGGTTTATAGGCAAATGCCTGGAACCAAAATTCAAGAAGCAGTAGGGTTTTTAGTGGGTCTCGAGCTCAGGAGAGTGAGAAACCCCACACTGTTCCCCCTCAGGAGTTAAGGGCGGTTCGTCTGTCTTGCAGATTTTCCCCCTGCTACACCAAAAAAAAAAGGTGCTTCACGCCCCAATCAAAAAGAACGCGTCGGTGCTCGAGCGAGATGCACCGGAGCTGCCCAGGAGCTGCTCAAACGGTCAAAAATAAAGCGTAATATGTGTCAACACGTCTGCAATACCGAGATTAATCATCTGTATGAAAATCTGACCGCTGTGACCTTGCGTCACGTCCGAATTGTCAGTCTTTTGAAAAGTAGCTTCCTTTGGGTTCAATTAACATATCCTCTAAAAATCTGACACGCTCGAATTTTTTTTTGTCATTTTCAACTCTTTCAAACGACCAGCTTTACCAGGCAAGCTGATACACGTAGGGCATATACAGTGTCTCAATCTGACACGCTCTAGTGTGTACACCTAACGATTTTTTTTATATCTTTGAAAACCTGCAGACGCTTTCTCCACTGCTGAAAGTGCATACATCATAGAACCTTTTTTTCACCATCTAATCTTCAAAATCCACTAGGTTTCCACGACGCTCGAGTAAATCCCGATTTAGCATCGTCGGCTTCCCAACTACGGTAGTCTTCAAAGATATTTTTTATAATTATCATGCGCGACTTCCGAGAGGAACGTTCATTTGCAGATGTCGAGCATTAATCAGACTCTGAGGCAGAGTATTTAATAGGCTGTGACTAGTGTCCCGACTCGGGACTCGTGTCCAGTCCCGAGTGACGTCATTAAACACGGTACTGATATTCGATCCCGTATTCAACGATGCACTGGTGCTTTGAAATTATTAAGCAGTGAAAGGAGTAGCGAAAAACTCAATTTTCAGTACAAATCCTAAGCCTATATACCCAGTCAAATAGAAACAATGATTCATATTTCAATCGTGCATGTAGATATGAGTTGTTTAAAGAGAAGAGAAGAGAAACCAGCATTTGACGTACTTGCTGGGCTATATGGATCTCTGGGAAGTGGGAAGCCGCTGATAGTTTAGTAGAAAATGCAGGTCTCACTGGTAAGTGCAACATTTTAATTCAATTTGATTCTATCGAAATCATGAAAGCGTAAATTGAGTTTTCAACTAATACAAAATTCAATTTCAGAATTCTTCATTCATTTGGATAGAACCTGCAGACCATATTAACGATAAATAGTTCAACTCGACATTTGGTGTGGTATTGTAAGATGGGCATTGAGCTGGCCCAGGAAAAAATGCAAGAAAAGAACTGAAAAGAGAACGTTCAATAATGGATTAATTAATTATGGCTAATAACCAGATCTTTCGATTCTGAAATTTACACAAAAAACTCACTGGTAAGTGAATGGAAATCATAAAAGAGTTTATTGAATTTTCAACTTATAAACAATTCACTTTCACAAGCCTCCGTTTAGAAAGGACCTGCGTATTGAAAGATTGGCCTTGTGCTAGGCAAGAGAGTAATGCAAGAAAATAAATTATCAATCAGATTAATTACTTATGGCTGATAACCTGAGTAGATGAAAGCGAAACTTTCATTGGAGAAAAAAAGGATTAAACTGAGAAGCCTAGGTAAAAGAAGTAGGACATTTGGAATAATTTACATATAATTGTAAACATAATTTCAAATTAATGTAAATTTAAATATCTTGTATGAACTAAGTTGTCTGAACTAGCTCGAAAATATATAAGAAGTAATCATGATTATTCTTTTTACATATATGCAAGTTATGTGTTCCAATAATGTGTGTATATATTTTATAATTTATTGATTTTAAATTATTGATTTTCCTTCACATGTATTTTCAAAATACAATAATATCAAATATAAAACATTGTCAGAATTATTTTTGTTTTTCTTGGTAATCAATGTATTATCGTCTCGTTATTTTCATAGGAGAGTATTTGTGACATATTTCACAACCAAATCACTACATATTATAAAAGAAAGTCGCTTCCTGCTGTCTGTCACTATAGAGGGTGTTTTACGAGTAACCGGACAAACGAAAACCCTGAATAGAGGACATTGAGCTGAGTTCAAAAATATCTCATATATGTGTCTTAGGTACTCCATTTTGGAAATGCAGGGAGTTTTCTTGAAGTTCTCGAAATTTCGTTTGACTATATCTCCTGATGTTTTTGGTCGATTCGACAGAAAATTTATTCTCAGGTTTAAGTTTCAATGAAACAAATCATCTAAATTTGAAAAAACTCTGGTCCGGACTCATTAGGCGCTTTCTTTTTGGTGCTTCATGCACCGGTACAGCTCCGAGCTTCTCGCCCCTGAGCTGTTCCCAAATAAAACGGTTATTAGTGCACCAACTTCGAGCAGCGAGTTGGACGATCAGCTGGTGAGCAAAATGACAAGAGACAAGTCCGGATTCGCGGTTCTTTGGATTATTTGTTTTCAGTTTGACGTTGAAGTCGTTGATTATTAATAAGTTTCACTATTTTTTCGAAAGCTATTGCCATATATTTGGTTGAAAAACTTGTTTTACCGGTGAACTTTACCCTCCCTTTGCTATGAAGAGTAAAAATATACAAAATACTGGATATGTCTGTAGATATAAAACTTGAAAAAATTATTCAACAATTATTTCATCTGTTGAAGCTTCGTTAATAATCCTCTTTGGTAAAAGTAGGTAAAGAGTGTTCTGATTTCACAAAAATTCCATTCAAATACGTGAAATATCAACTTATTTGAAATGAAATGCTACATTTTCACTGATGGGCGCTACCAAACTGAAGCTTATCGTTTATTTTTTTTTTTTTTCAAGATGGCTGTTACGTGCAGTAGGTGTTTAAAATCGATAAGTCGTTATGACGATTCAATACAATGCTCTAATAATAGTTCTCATCTTTTTCATACACAGTGTGTTAATATAACAGTGGACAAACTGGAGGAATTGAAAAAATCCGGAACAATTAAGTCTTGGTTCTGTGGAGAATGTTTACCAACCGACATAACCTCTCAAGTGGATTCCGTTGAAGAGAATTGTTCAGAAGTGGGACCATTATCGGCTGAATCTGTCCATTGCATTAGGGAGATCTTAGCCAAATCAATCAGTGATCTGTTTACGCCTGTAATGGAGAATCTAAAACTTGAGATTTCTAATCTTCGCCGTGAAGTCTCGAGCTTAAGAGAACAAAATACAAAATTGATCAAATACATCGAAAATGCTGAAAATAAAGCATCATATACTGAAGTCAAAAAGATTTCTGAACTGGAAAAAACAAACCTACAAGTGGAGGTGATATCTAATAAATCTTCTGAAGGACGCGAAAGAACAAGATCTGTTAAGAATTCCGAAGAAATTAGAAAAGAAACTCAGGAAGTAACTGCTACTGCTAATCCCAAACCTAAAAGTAATAAAACAACAGCTATCAATGGATTTGCCGTGGGTCGGCCTATGTTGGAAGAATCTCAAGCTGTAACGGCGTTGACCACTGATGGTTGCAATGATGGTTTCACTGTAGTTCAAAAGGGGAGAAAATCTAACCGATCCAACAGAGGAATATTGGGTACATGTAAGAGTGATCAAATAGGTACCTATTAAGTCTGCTCCTAAATTGAAACACCTGCATATCTGTAATCTACATCCCACCTTGGCAGAAAATTCAATTGTTGAATACCTGAATAACTGTGGTATATCTGATATCAAGTGTTTTAAACTGAAGTCAAACAGGCCGGAGGAATATTCTTCCTTTAAGATATCGGTTCCTGAATCTGACTTCCTAGCGCTGAAGAATCCAGAAATATGGCCAGAGGGGGTTCGTTTGAATGATTTTTTATTTCGTCTAGAGAGGAAGGAAAAAACAACTTAAGTAAAAATATATACACCTTGATACACCAAAATTTGCAATTCATAGGAAATTCCTTCAACAAATTGGAAATGTTTGCAAACAGTGTTGACGCTTCGTTTGTGACAGTTACGGAACATTGGAGGAGTGAAGAAGAACTACCGCATTATAGGCTACAAAATTATGAACTAATATCGGCGTTCAATCGTGTGAGTGGTGCTCATGGAGGATGTGCGATCTTCAGTAGGAAAGGTATTAATTGCAAGGTGCGCGCTGGGCTTGTCGATTCTGTCCCATATGTATTCGAGTGTAGCGCGATTGAAGCATTTTTTGACAGTTTCAAGGTTGTTATTGTTTGCATATATCGCCCATGTACTGGTAGAGCATCTGACGTTGAAATTTTCTTCGAGAATTTGCACAACATACTTGATAAACTCACAAGAGAATCGACTAAATACATAATTTCAGGTGATTTCAACATCAATGTTCTCTCACAAAATAATTTTTCTGACAAGTTTATATCTATTCTTGAAAGTTTCGGTGCTGGGTTAATGATTCATGAACCAATAAGGGTGACTTCTTCGTCTGCGACTTGCCTTGATAACATAATAACAAATATAACGGATGACACTACGGCGTGTGTGAAAAATGAATTTCTTTCTGACCATATTGCTCAGGTATTTACTTTCTCTCCATTGTCAAAAAATACGGGTATAAGAAGAAAAATTCGATTGATTAACGAGTCAACTATTTTAGCATTCGTGTTATCTTTATCAAGGATGGATTTCAGTTTCATTGTGAGCGATTTTTCCACTAGTGTTGATTCATTATGGGACACATTTCATGAAGTTTATAGGAACATTTTCGATGAAGTTTTTCCATTTAAGTTTATTCGAGAAAATAAAAGGCACAAAATTCCTATAACACCCGAAGTTCAGAAAATTAAACAGCATTTGGATGCTTTGTTCACTATATCGTCTCATAATTCTAAATATGTGAAGGAGTATAAAAGAATCAAATATTTATATGATAAGAAACTACGAGAAATGAATCAAAACTACTTCAGAACATTAATCAATAATAGTAACAATAAAAGTAAAACCACTTGGAGCATTCTCAAAAGATTGACTGGAAGAGGTAATTCTGGTAAGAATATTTTCGAAAAAACTAAAGATCTTGAGAACTTGGCAAATACTTTCAGTGAATTCTTTGGGAATGCAAACCTTATACGAGATAGAGAAAAAACAAATCGTAATCAAATTGTGAATGATGTGAATAGCAATACATTTTATATTATATATATATATATATATATATATATATATATATATATATATATATATATATATTTACATCTGGCATACTTTATTGCGTCCTTTCATAAAGCAACCTTATTGCGTCTCCCAGAAATACGCTACCTAGGTGGAATCTGATCGAAGTATATTAATCTACGCAAAAAATTACGTAGTTTGGTCGTTTCAGATCTCAAATATCTTTATTAATAAAGAAGTTGATATACGCACATTATTGCGTCCTTTCATGGTCCTACCATTAGTGCGTCCGGCGTATATTTTGTTTTCATATGTAGCACAATGCTGCGTCCGAATTTTATTCAATCTTTCACCATTAGCATGTTGTTGCGTCCAGCGTAGTTGCCACATATGTTTTAGAATCTGGTACAGTAGGATTATTCGAACTCGATGACGTGATCGTATTATAACATTGGCTCCACCTCTATATTTATGATGGCTCTCATCCTTAGTTTGTGGACTGCTCACTTGGGGAATCGTGTTTCAGAATGTTTCAAACACTCCTTAAGTGTTTTTTTGTCAAGAAGAGCTGTGATGATTATGTAATAATTTTAAAAACGTTATATATTTCATTTTCGTTTTTTTTAATAACAAATGAATGTGAGAGAGTGGTGCTCTGGAGATAACTTAAATTAGGAATGCATTAACTGCAGAGTTGTTAGTTTATCCTACGTTTATCCTATGAACAATTTGGCAGTCTGGAGAGTCAACTACTCTCTCAGGGTAGTTAAATGGACGGCGAATGAAATTCTCGAGTTCGATAGAAGAGTTTGAATATGAATCGTAGCCTGCATCCTAGCTCTTCGATATACAAGGAATCTCTTTGCTTATAGAAGGACGAAACCATTGAGCATATCCTCAGTGACTGCCCAGCGGCAGACAAGGTTCGCTCAGGCTGGTTCAAGGCGATCTCATGAACTACTCCTCCTCTGTTATCACCTCTTCCCTTTGGAAGATGGCACTGGAGGTAGAAGTTTAGCTCTTTGATCTTGTTTGTGTGCCACAATAGACCGCTTTGGTCGCGGTACTTGCGGTAGCAGGTCTGGGGGATTCGACAGATGCGCTGAACAAACTGTAACTTTAACTCTTCGATACAAAGGATATACTTTCCTCGAATGCAGGAAGACAGGGGTTTCAAAGTTTGCAATACCAACATTATACACAAAAGTTGGAAATGGAATAAGATTATTGAGAGGTCAAGACCCACTCAAGGGAATAGTAGCTCATCATAAAATCAAAGTCAAAGAGCTGGAGTGCTTTGGAGAAGCTAATATCCGACATATGAATCGATCTTAAGCTAGGAGGAAAATCTATCACGCCAGCAAAACAAAAGATATTAGAAAGCCAGATTAGACAAGCAAAACTGAAGTTTTCATTCGAATATCATATGAGTGAACATATACTTTATATATTTCAAGAGATTGAAAGACCATGACTTGCTGTTAAAATCATCTTCTGCTTCTCTGGAGTCGGCTGAGCTGATGTCGGAAACGGGAGGATTTGTTCATCAAGATGGAGTGATACTAGATACTAGAATACTAGGTAGTATAAGAAGAATATAATGCAAGTGGTCACCTCAACATCTTGCAGGGCTAGCCGTGATCGACGAAAACTCTTATGCACATCTTGTCCGCTTGCAGAATTCATACTTTATCAGGGTATATAGAGAGACACAATGCGAATTCCTAACTTCCATCTGAGAGAAGTTTATGGCATAGACAAATAACCAAAGCTCTCATTTGTACCTCCAAAGACCAAAGCAGTTTTTGAGAATGATAAAGCTCGCATATATTGCAATTAGGCTTTTTCAACAACTTGGCATATGCCAAGTTGTTGAAGAAGCGTGTATATACTCGCAAGGGCTCGATAAAGTTCTGCCAGAAAAAGAGCTCAAAGAATTTCTTGTGTCGTATTCCCTTCGCTGCCAAAAATAATGTGGTAGTGAACGAAGAACAGAAAAGTGAAAAATACAAAGGATCAATGTTCGAACAGGGGGCTTCATACCCAGGGCACAAAGTTTGAATGGTAATTCTGATTGAAGAATTTTTAGATCTGAGAACTAATAACGTTACTGAATTGGAGATTATTCTGGCCTGCAGAACTCTGGCAGAATGAAGGACTATCTCAAGGAAGTGGGGACAGCACCTGGTTCTGTCACTAGGGCAAGAAGAGGGGTTCTGGACGTGACAATGTTCAACGCAGCCTCTAGAAGAGGTGTTAAATCTTGGGAAATGTTGACCAAACCATCAATCTCTGACCATAGGATAATCGAATATAAAATAACAGAAGAGGAACAGATCCACCATTAAGATCCATCTGAAGCAAAACTTACAACAGTTCGAAACTAATTGGCCAAACCTCTCGCATTACGATCTGGAACAAAAAGTCGATCAGGGAATTTTAGAGGCCTTCCACTCCAGTTATCCACTCCCGGAAGTTTGAACAAGTGAGGATGCATCTAATTAATCCTATTCGTGTATGGGCTCATGCCGACGATTTCAAAATCTTTGGTGATATAGGCTCTACTGAAGACTGCGTTTCCTGCAGCGTGCTTTGTGAACTCATTCTTGATTTGTTGTGGCAGAAATCAACTACCATTGAGCATTTTTGAGTGCAATGTCGCCACGTACACCAGGAAAAAGAACTATTTATTGTATAGTTATAGTCTTGATGGCAGCGTTCTGAGCAAAAAAACGGAGATAAAAGATCTTGGCGTTGTTTTGATCAAAGTTTTACATTTGTTCCTCATGTTAATCATTTACTTGGTACGAGGCCAAGAATGTATGAATTCATCGTGCGTAATAGCAGAGATTTTCTGAATCAATATACGTACTTTGGGGTGACTGCTGACTGCCTCTCTTCTATTGATATGTGGTCTGAATATTTTATTCACAAATAATATATGATATTTGAGCAGTAAATGCAGTTTAAGCCAATACAATTCTTCTGAAACAACATCGTCAAGGCAGCAACTTATGTGGTGTACTGACACACCGCGTTTCACTAAAATGAGATCTGACTACTTTTTCAAGTTTTCTGTTCTATTAACCAGTGACAATTTTCAATCATTACAAAATACTTGTAGACTGTGTTGTAATTTCATATACCTACATCAAAGCGCGTCGCCGCTAGGTGTTCCACTACCTGACCTTGAGAGTGGGTGCTGACTTATGTACAGGGTGGGCAAATTTCGATGTTTTAGCACTACAGCTTTTAAACCAGAGGAAATAGACGAAATCTGATACCCCATTCTCGTTCTCCTTTTTCGAGAAACTGACAATTGTAGTAGTCATTTTTGGCCACTTTCTTTTGTTTTCGAGTTATAAGCAAAAATTGGAAAAATGACGATATTGAAATAAATTTATATCTCCGCTAATACTGATGATAGAGCTCTGAAATTGAAACATTATACAGGCACTTTTTTACGTAGAATCCAGTGGCGTACTCACCTTTTTTGCAGGATTTTAAATTACGAAGCTAATACCCAAAGTTATGTTTCTTCAAATGGGAACAATAGTTTTCTGTGCAATTTTTTGAAAGCTTAATTTTTGCTGATTTCAAAAATATATAACATCATATGGTTTGTATCAATATAAATGATAGAAAATGGTCAAAAACCTTTTTTCTCAATATTTCTATGGTTTCAACTTTTGATGAGCACAGAAAAATATAGCATCGTATGATTACCCCTGTCTCCTTCTATAAGTCTTTTCATTATTATGAAAATTTATTAAATATATCTTGATTCAAATTTTGTGAAAATTGGTAAAATGCATAGAAAAAATGACATTTCCGGAAGGAGACTGCTTTTGCTATAGGAAACTACTCTATTTTTCTGTGCTCGTCAAAAGTTCAAACCATAGAAATATTGCGAAAAAAGGTTTTTGACCGTTTTCTATTATTTATATCAATACAAATCATATATTTTTGAAATCAGTAAAAATTAAGCTTTCAAAAAATTGCACAGAAAACTAGTGTTCCTATTCAAAAAAACATAACATATTTCGATATCGCCAATTTTCCAATTTTTGCTTATAACTCGAAAACAGAAGAAAGTGGCCAAAAATCACTACTACTATTATAAGTTTCTCAGAAAAAGAGAACGAGAATAGGGTATCAGATTTTGTCTATCTCCTCTGGTTTAAAAGCTGTAGTGCTAAAACATCGAAATTTGCCCACCCTGTACATATCATATTAAATTATACGCCATTACATAACTTATGCCGAATTTCGTTGCCAGCTCTCGGACTAATGGAGGCTGTTCAGAGAAGTTTTTTCGAGTAAGATCATGCTGTTTTGTTGAATAAATTCGGTGCAGTTAAGCTTGATGTCAGGAAGGGCGTTGTTTGTTTGAGGTTCCTTCATGGACCCTTGAATGGCACATCTACTCGCTAGAGTAGGATTTCATGTAGGACGCCCAAGTTCTAGACCCGTACGCTTGTTCAAGCGTACTACGCCCAGAACAAATATATTGTTCCAGTCATCTGTGTACAATATGATTTGTTCTAAATTCAATCAGATCTCGCATCTCTGTGATAAATACTTTGACAAAGAGTCCTTATTAATTAATATATTACAGGTACACTACATATAAAAAAGGCAAAATGAGTAATCAACCCAACAATATCGCTCAATAAGCCAGACAGATAATTCACCGAAGGAGAACAGGAACGATCTTTCAGTTTTCCCAAAACAACCTTCACAGGTTGTAAACCCATAAGTAGAATCGATACAGCAATATAGACCAAGAAGAAGGAAGATTGGGATATTTAAAAGACGATGTTTGGAGTGGGCAATGAACACCTTCAATCTATATAGATCACCAGAAGTGTAAAGAAAAATCCTAGAAGAGATTCGTCTTCATCTTCTGAAGGTAACCAGAAGCTGCTTAGAATGAGTCATATACACAGAAAATGGAGAAGGACAAAAGTTCCCTTCACACCAAAATGGGGACCCACAATCTTCAAGAACAATTAATTCAACATCGCTTCAATTGAAGACGATGAAGAAAGTAGTAGATAACAACATAAGAACATAGAATCTGGAGAATACACCAATTCACAAATGCCAGATGGCCTACAGGACGACCGATCAACAAAAACTGCTCTGTATGACCGTAGTGACTCTATAGCTAGGTTCCTGGTCCCTCGGGAACTAAAGGAAATGGAGAGGCAAATACACTTGCCTCTAGCAACAAGGGAAGTTGACGTTTATTCATCCAGTGGAATAAAAAAATTTTAATTCACAAGTGAAATGAGATGACATAAGCATAAGCGGATAAAGCGATACCTTTCATGTCAATTTATAAATCCGATAATTCTCTGGAAAGTGTTATCGTTTGATTTCTAATTGAAGTGGAATAAAATTCACGTGAGTTATAATTTTTTTTCATTCGAAAAATAATAATGACAATATCAGTTAAAGAACGCAATAAGGGCACTTCAATCGGACCTGCTATTGCTCTAGAGACAGAATCCAATTCTTCACCTAACAGACTTTCGGGATGACCTTGGAGCCTATGAAGCTAAATCATTTCAATTGTGCAAATACAACTTGGTTTACTTGTATACACAGTTGCCAGATTTAGGACGCAACATTATGCGTCGTGTGAAAGATGTATATTGACTGTATATCAGTTTTCATCATTTGAAGCGCCCTCGAAGCGGAATTTGCGTGAACTAAAAATATACTTTAGCTTTCATGAGACGCACTTTACTGCGTCTGGAGATATGTTTTTCAACATGGAATAACTCTTTTATCAAAAGATGAATGAAATCTATAATTGTTCCAAAGATAGCTCTCGACGTCCTTCACGATTTGCGACCACCCCTGTCGTTGAATCCCTCGAAATACCAGAGAAAACTTTGAAAAACAATGCTGCGTCCGGTATACGGACGCAGTATTATTCAGGACGCAATAGTGTATGGCCCAAAGACAATGTATGGACGCAACATAGTATGCTGTATATATATATATATATATATATATATACAGTCCCTGGCCAGTTTATTAGACGCACTGAGAATTTTTTTTATATTTACTGGTATTGCCCGAGGAAAAAGCAGAATATTTGAATTTCATTTCCACAGAATGTCAGTTTTATTTACGACTCTCATTAAATTGTTCTATTTGGCATTTATTTTTGATGTTGTAGTATTAATACTTAAGTATGAATCAGTACTATGTCTTCCAGTGGACGACTTGCATTCTGCAGGTTCGGACGTTATTCCGATAATCCACATATGAAATCATTATCTTCGAATGCAGCAAACCGAACAATTCTGCTTTGATAGTATGAAGCTCTCATAGCTACACAGGGTGGCTCAGCAAAATATTAGAATTTCATGTTTAATCATCAATAAATCAATATTTTTTATCCAATATGATATATTATATGTGAAAACCATTTACAGATGAAGTATATGTAACATATACATTCAATTTAATAATTCAATATTGAGATTTTGCATCGAATCAATGCGTCTAATAATATGGCCAGGGACTGTATATATATATATATATATATATATATATATATATATATAAATAAATATCAAAATTCACTCCAAACTATAATGATATATATATATATATATATAGGTATAAAGTGTTAATACCACCTCCAAAATAGTAATAAATAAAATAAATATATATATATATATATATATATATATATATATATATATATATATATATATATATATATATATATATATATATATATATATATATATATATATATATATATATATATATATATTTACGCCGTAAGGTGTATTGCTGGACCGATATTTTCTGATGACTATCCGTTCTTTGCTGGACGTCGTTTTTATATGTCTTAACGTGACTTGCTGGACAAGTTACATGCATTGTTGCCAGATGCACCTCCTTATTTGCAAAATGAGGGAAATTAGCGATCCGAGAATAAAAATTCATTTCACTGTAGATGCTCCACATCTGTGACCTACATTTTTATCAACGAATATACATATTGAGTAATTCAATGTCTTTCATACTCCAAGGGTATATTTATGCTTCTTTTAGATATGTTTATTGAAATTTATTCGAAGAATGCTCTGATGAACCAAAAGTTTAAGAAGACTTTAGTCAACATGAAAAATGCGTTTTCTCCGTGAGTATAGAAAATATTCTTGGGACATCTTTTTATTTTTCTGGGCACCTGTGCTATGTTTTCTGTATTTTGTCAAAATTTCCTGCTATAATTCGTCGCGTATACGGTTTTTTTGAGCATTCCTTATAGATTATAAGCAACGTGATTACATCTGCATAATTCTTTAACATCTTCAAATGCTTTTTCTGCTCGTAGCTATGGTGTTATGATTATTTATTTATACAGGGTGCGGCACGGAGGAGGGATGGTTTTAAAAAAAATAATAAAAGCGTTAATTTTTACTCAAAAACACATTTATTGACGGAATCAGATTCTCAAGGAAATAGCATTTGAGACAGTCAAATGTGGAAAATCACATCAGGCATGTGGTGGCCGAAATCGGTGATGCAGTGCTGGAGGCGCTCTGGCTGTGTGGGCGGTCGCCCCATCCTGTTGGAACCACACACGTCGGATTGGAACACGTTGCCGTCGTAATTCGGGGATAAAGAAGTTGATCATTTCGACGTACCGCTCTGAGTTCACGGTGTTCACGGTAACAGCACGACCATTAACGTCTTCGAAAAAGTAAGGGCCAATGATGTGAGTTTGCGATACAGCGCACCAAACCGTAACTTTTGAGCTGTGCAGCGGTCTTTCGTGTAAGTGTTGTGGATTTTCATGTGTGGATTTTCATAAATGCTAGGAACACACGAGTCTAACGGCACCTTTCCCACTTCTCTCGTCCTCAGTGGGGGAAAGTTATGCCCATCTGAAAAACGTCCGCCCTCCGTGCCGCACCTTGTACAATAACTGATGACATTAATAAATTATCATTATTCCCATAACATCGTGAAGTGAATAACTTGATTCCTAACATTTCTTTCTTTCCTTTTATGTTGTATAATTTTGAAGATTGCTTGGTCTTCCACAACTCCGCCTTTGACGAGCATTACTCAAGACATCAGATGTGGTTGATTCACAAACACTATGATTCGGAACTTTGGAGTGATCCGTCTCATATTCAGCGTTTGGTGAAAATTTTTCTTCAGTTTCTGATATAGGTGGATCTTTAAGCGAATTATCAGTTGAAACCATATCGAAAGTTTCCATCAATACATTGGGAGGAATTGAATCATTTGTATATCCTTCTGCGTACCTCTTCCTCATCATAGGCTATGACAATAATCTCTTGCTCTCTAGGTTCGGTACCGTATCCACTACGGATAGGGTGAATATATGTGCACTATTATTCATATGCAAAATTATTAGTCGAAAAATCGATTGTCCAGAGCTTTTGTCTTGTCTTCCGTTTCTGGTTCCCCGTTTGGGTTCTAGGACTGACATGGTCTTTTACAGTGGGACGGGGAGAACAAACGCCAGTTCTCGATCTCCTATAAATTATGCTTGTGGAATTATCAATTCGCTCGCCAATGTATGTGACAGTTTTCTCGACTCTCCTCGAGCCATAGTGCAGACCTATTTATCGCGCCACACCTGAATTTTGTGAGGATTGTTTATTTGTTGTGTATTATATTACTTTGTGTACCATTTCAATATGTAACTGTATTCCCCAGTTTTTTTCTTTTGTTTTCCTGTAATTGGGAGTGTATCCTGTAGCATAGGACATTAATAAATTGTCATAATGTCCATAACATTGTGAAATTAATAACTTGATTTCTAACATATGGGCTCAGATATGAAGATCTTTTTAAACCTTCCTTACTTCCCCCCAATAGTTCCTTTTAGTTTTGAAGACCACTTGAGGAAAAAACAATGCTAACCTGAAGCCTTACCTATCATGACAAAATTTGCATTCATCAAGTTAAGGTCCACAATATTCCGAATATTTAATGATAACCAACATTGTTTCATGCAGGATAAAAGTACAGAAACAGCAATTTATCAATTGATCCAGGAAACCAGGAGAGTCATAAAAAAGCAATACTTCATTGACATTTGACTGTTTAGAATATGAAAATTAATGAATACCATGGAGCATGGAGTGTAAAGCAGATACACCCGAATGCAAATATTGACACCAAAAATTCAG
Organism: Coccinella septempunctata; assembly: GCF_907165205.1. Classification (NCBI taxonomy): domain Eukaryota; kingdom Metazoa; phylum Arthropoda; class Insecta; order Coleoptera; family Coccinellidae; genus Coccinella; species Coccinella septempunctata. The sequence continues at coordinate 32,374,773 of NC_058195.1, forward strand.
AGTAGTTGGTCCTTCATAGGCCAATTTCTTTTAGACTCCGTTCGAAAGTTGCGGAGAAAGACATTTTACATTAGGTCTATGTTTGTCCACTTTTTTCATCCCCCCAGGCCCTAATGATTGTAAAAAACTAGGCAAAATGGATCAGATCGTATTAACAATGTCCACTTTTGTATACCCGGAGAACCACAGAATTCGATCATAGTGTTGAGTTGGTACCACTAACGGCGGTTTTCAATAAACCTATCTATCCATTTTTTACTGAAGATAGAAAAACCATCTGATTTCATTTCTATGATCTATCTGTAGATATATTTTAGAATGGTTACCAATGGTTACTAATCATCAGTAAGTGAAACGATGGATAGATAGGTTTTTTGAAAAAGGTCGTAAATGAAAGCCTTGAGAAGTTGGCAACTCCAGAAACGAATTTTGAAACCATAAAGCAAAAGAAAGTTCGTTTGTCCATCTTTTTTGTGTTTGCCTAGGCACCATTTAAGAATTATGAAGAAAGGAATTTATATCTTTCATTTTCGGAGCAGCACGCCCAAATTGCAGAAATGTATTTTAAACGTTGAAATTGATCAATTGTCCAAGGTTAGTCCACTTTCGACCATAAAATTATTTTAATTGTCCACAAAAACAACCGTAAAAATCAAACGTCGACCATCGTAGGTGCACGTTTTTTTTTACCTCAGCGAGAATATTTTGGAACGATAAATTCAGGATCATGTTGGTCTACGACGGTCGTCCACGTTTTTTCAATTTGTCATTGTTGAAGGGATATTGGAAAATAAGTTATTTCAGTGCCTTTTCTTGATCAAACAACACAAAATTTTTAGTTTTGAAATTCGAATTTTGTGTTACCAACTTCCAAAACTTTTAATGATTGATTTTTTTTGGTTCTGTGGATGGAAAAATGAAAAATGAAATATGTAAATCGGTGGACTATTGTTGGATAAATGGTCTATACCATTCGAAACAATTTTTTTGCAATTTGATGATCACGATCAGAGATTGCTCAAAAAAATTTATTTTTTCTAATTTTGAGATATAAAAGGACACTTTTCAAAACTCACTGACGTTTTAAAACGTTTTACTTTTCGCAACCAGTTACGCAAAGTAAAATATTTCGCAACTGATGATGAAACGATACTTGCTTTCATAGTATAAGTGAAAAATTGAATAATTTCCGTCAATAGACGATTTTGGGAATCTGCGGGAGACGCTTTTGAAGACGTTTTTGGTACATTTAATTTTAAATAATAGCAACATCCTATTCAAAATTAGAAAAAATGTTGTGTGAAACACGTTGAAAAACACTATTTTTCGTATTTCGCGTTCTTTACGCTCATTTCGAAAAATAATGCTTTTCCTAACTGGTTGCACAAATAACTATTTATTATGATGCATAAATTGCCATGAAGAGAACTTTCATTTCAAAACTGTAAAATATTCAATGACCATTGCAATTCATCTCTGGGAAAAAAGCACTTTGTCTTTATTGGATGTGATTTTCTGGAAAGGGAATGAAGGTCATCTTTTCTTTAAATCATGTCTTTAATACGATGCCATTTATTTCTCATCCAAATCAGTATTACACTTAGGCACTGTTTGTTTTATTTGATTAAATTTCATTTTTGAGTGTGCATGAAAGTTAAATGCATCAACCAATTTAATATTCCAAGGAAATGAGCAGTAAACAACACGGTAACACATTAGAGTTTTCGAATTTGTGTGGATTAAGTCTATCGTGCAGCTATACCCGCATGGACATAGGAAAATCTATTGTTCATTGCTGGACGTCCAGCAATAACACGCTCTGTCCATTAATTGACGCATGGATGAATGGTTCGGTCCAGCTAAAAACGCAACGATATAATATATATTTATGGCGAAGGGTGTATTGCTGGACCAATATTTTCTGGCAAATATCCGTTCTTTGCTGGACATCGTTTTTATATGTCTTCGCGTGAAATTCTGGACAAGTTGCATGAATTCTTGCCACAGTCAACTCGTTAAAAAAAAATTTCTTTATAGTGCATGCTACAAATCTGTGATATGCATATTGTTAAATTCGATGCCTTTTCTATTTCGATAGTTCTTTTTTCACTTATTTGTTGAAGTTTGTTTCAAATAGGCTCTATTTAACCAAAAGTTCGAAGAAATCTTAGTCAACATGGAAACATGGAAATTTCGTTTTGTCCACGAAAATGCTTGGGAAAGCTCATCTCTCAATTCCTCAAAAAGATGTTGTTATTTTACTTGTATTTTGTCGAAATTTTTTGTGAAAAATAATCGTCGTGTGTACAGGCTGTAATCGATCCTTTTTGGAATCTCAAAAAACGTGAAAACATCTGAATAATTTTCACCTCTTTTAATGTACAGGGTGGGCAAAATTCGTTATCTACTGAAGGGATCTCGAGAACTAGAGTAGCTAGAAGAAAACTGATGACACTTTTTTCTCCACTAATCCAAAACTGAAAACAGATCCAGCCTAACGTTTATAGATTTTGAGTTATGAACGAAAATTGAGAAATTGTCATTTTCAATGAAGCTGAATAACTCGCTTATTTGAACTCGTATTCGAAATCCGTTTTAACATTCTACAGGCACTTTTTTATGAGGAATTCGGATATGATATTATTAAATTTTTTGATCCAGTCATTTTGGAGATACGACAGGGATTTTTGACTTTTCAAATGTAAACTATAGTTAAAAGTTCTTTCGTCTTGCTGCAATTTTTTTGTTGATTTCAAAAATGTATGATATGTCACTATTCACATGAATATAACATAAGAAAAAAAATTTAATACTTTTTCCTGCTTTTCGATTCACTGTTGATTTTTCAGTAGGCTGGCGTAACCATAGCGACCGTTGAAAATGCATTATGGTTCGTGAACTCCACATAATTCTATGTTAACTCAACCTTCTGTGATAGGAATCACTAACTGCCGAATAATTATTTCTTTTATATATCGATATCGAGATCGATATCCTTTAAAAGAGAGTTAAAGATTTTCGTTTGATTATTGAAGGAGAAAATTTATTCAATTATCGTTTTTCTATTCATGAAAGAGACTTAGAGAGTCAGTAATATAAATCAAATACGATAGTTAACTATAATTATAATTTTCACAGAAGTAAGATGATGAAAAATAGGTACTTCTGTCAACGGTAGTGTTCGAATTGCGAACCATTGTTAGATATGCATGCCAAACATCACGAGAACAAACGATGACGAATTAATAATCGAAATATTTATTCAGCAATCCGTGATTCCAATCATAATGGCTCAGGTTCACAAAAGATAATGCATATTCAACGGTTGTTGGGGTAAGCCAGCCTACTTATAATTCAGCAGTGAATAAAAAAGCAGGAAAAACATTGAATTTTTTTCTCGTGTAACATTCATGGAAAATACGACATATGATACATTTTTGAAATCAGCAGAAAAATTGCAGCAAGATGAAAGAACTTTCAACTATAGTTTACTTTTGTAAAATCAAAAATTCTCGTCGTATCTCGAAAATGACTGGATCTAAAAATTCAATAATATCATATTCGGATTCCTCATATAAAAAAGTGCCTGTAGAATGTGACAACGGATTTCGAATATGAGTTCAAACAAGCGTGCTAGTCAGCTTCATTGAAATTGACAATTTCTCAATTTTCGTTCATAACTCAAAATCTTTGAACATTAGGCTGGAGCTGTTTTCAGATTAGAATTGTCAGGATAAAAGAGAATTATTATTATTATTATTATTATTATTAATAAACAAAAAAGAGTAGGGGTTTTCACCCATAAACTCAAAATTACAAAGTGAAAAAAAAAAAAAAAACACTCGAATGCAATGGGCACAAAGAAATGAAAAAAAAAAAACAAAACCCGAGAAATAAGCACCTATTCACAGTAACACGAAAAAAGTCAATTCTGGTCGCGAATAAGCCGGTCGAGTCGGTTTTTGAACGTGTTAACCGAATCAGCATCAACAACAGTGTGAGGCAGCCCATTCCATCTGTCAAAAACCCGGTTGGAAAGGAACGTTTGTCGCAGTGTGGTCCTGAAATTCTCCTTCGCCAGTTTGAAGGCATGGCCACGGAGTTGTGTGCTGCTTCTCATGTAGAGGTGATCAAGATTCACACCGAAGAATCCATGCAAAGCCCGGTAGGTAACAATAAGATCTCCTCTGTTACGTCGATCCTCAAAGGATTGTAGGTTCATTAACCTCAAACGAGCCTGGTAGTCTGGCCTTATCCTCCCAAAAGGAATTCTTGTATTCCAACGCTGCACAGACTCGAGGAGAAGTTGGTCGCTCCTGAGAGAAGGACACCACACCGGTCCAGCATACTCCATCAAAGGGCGCACGTAACTGCAATAGAGCATCCGACAAGTTTCCAAGCTACAACCCCTGAACGACCTTTGAATCATATAGGTCATCTGTCTTGCCTTTGCCACGGTAGCCGCCACGTGTTGGGACCAGCTCAAATCATGGGACACCATGATACCCAAATCATTATAGTGGTCAACAGGGGCTAAACGTTGACCATCCACCACGTAATGTGACTTCGGATTACCTCTACCTAGATGTAAAACTCGGCATTTGCTAGTGTTCAGTGGCAACAACCATGCTCGACACCAATCCTCCACAGCCCGCAAATCGTCCTGTAAAGTCCTCGCATTCGATGAGTTGTTATATATTTTTGTGTCATCCGCAAAAAGAGCACATGGAGATCTCAGAAGTCGAGGCAGATCAGACGTGTACAACAAGAAGAGAATGGGACCCAAGACGGATCCCTGCGGAACACCACTGGTCATCAAATTGTCCGTAGATGAGTGAACATCCGCCACTCTCACTCGAAACGTTCTATTGGAGAGAAAAGCCTTGATCCACGAGAGCAACCCACCTCTAATGCCCAGGTGCCGCAGCTTGAACAGGAGACGACGATGCGGGACCCGGTCAAACGCCTTGGAGAAGTCCAAGTACAGTACATCCACAGGTGAGCCCCGATCCAAGGATCGAGTCCAATCATTCAGGCAGCTCAGTAGATTAGTCATAGTAGACCGACCAGGAACAAAACCGTGCTGTTCACGAGGTACTATGTGATGTGTAAGCGCAAATTGAAGAAGTTGCTCACAGACAATTCTCTCCAAGACCTTGGATACCGAGGAGGTGAGGCTTATGGGTCGGTAATTATTGGGCGAGAGTTTGTCACCCTTTTTGAATATAGGCGTTACCGACGCCTTCAGCCAATCCTTTGGGAGAGCGGAAGTAGCCAACGACTGCTTAAAAATGATGGACAAGGGGAGAGCAATGGCAGAAGCACATTTTTTTAGTGTGAAAGGAGAAAGTCCATCCGGGCCAGGAGAGGAAGACTCCTTGAGACTCATCAGATGTTTGAGCACCAATTCCTCATCAACAGCAACAACCTCAAGCTCATCACCAGGACCAGGAATACGAACCGAGGGCAATGGTCCATCCGGTTCGGAACAGCAGACGCCAGCAAAGACTTCAGCACGGGAATCCGCGGATTCTCGAGCATCTTTAGAAATATCTCCTGCAGAATTTCTGACCAACGGGAAAGATACTCTCGAGTTCATTGTTGCTCTCATGTACTTGAAAAACTTCTTCCGGTTCCTGCTGGAGGCAAGTTGGGACTCGTAGGAGGTTTTTGCCTTGTTAATCTCAGTTGAAACAAAGTTGGAGTAGGACCTATGGTTACGGTAATCGGCATCAGATCTACTGCGGAGGTATCTTTGCCACAAAGATTTTTTAGATCTGATCATCTTCAGAATATTCTGGCTAATCCATGGCTTGATTGGGTTCTGTTTAATGGTCCTCAGTCGAGTGAACCTTGAGAGCGTTGCCTTCATAATATCGACAAATTTGTTCCACATGATATCGACGTCATCATCCCGCTCGAACAAATCGACCCAGCACATTTTATGAAGTTCGGAATTCACAGCGTCGTAATTGATTATTGGGACTGAGCGGGTATGTCGGTTCAAACTACTTGAAAAATTGATCTGAAGTGTCGCAGCCAAAACTGCATGGTCGGACTTCCCCAACGGAGGCTGATATTCTATTCCAGAAATCAGGTTGGGATCGGAAGATATAATCCAGTCCAGCAAAGATGGACTCTGACCATCTCTAAATCTTGTAGGCTGCAGAACAAGCTGCTGCAATCCAGAATCAACAAACAATTTAGCTAACGGGTACGATGGTGAAGTGGATGCAGGAACGTGTATAAGTGGAAACCGAACGTCAGGGCAATTAAAATCTCCTGCAATCAATACGTTCCTTTCTGTCAAAGATAATTTGGACAGAAAATCAGACAGAGCTTGATCAGAAAGACAAGGTCTTGGACGATAAATACAGCCTAGTGTGATTGAAAAATCTTTATTCGAGATGTTTAGAAATAGATTATCAATCCCAGACCAGTCCTCGTGCACAGCTTTAATGTTGAAATTGTCGGAAATGCAGTCGCTCACGTAGATACAAACACCACGGTAACCAACTGCTTCCTTGTTATCATCGCGGTAAAGAGTATAAGTGGGAATAGTGTAAACACTGTCCTTGATTGAGGGTTTGAGCCAAGTCTCCGATAACATAATGATACTAGGACGATAACACCGAATGAGCGACTGCAGTTCAGAGAATTTAGATCCAAGGGATTGTATATTAGTATACATTACAGGCCATGATCTTATATTATCTAGTTTTTTTTCGAAGTATATGGTGAAGCACTTGCAGTATTAGTCACGATTCTAGGACAGCCCTTTACATACTTAATCGTTAGATTCCCTTCCCCTCCGGACTGCCTCGTCTTCAACTCCCCGCGCAGGGCGTTCAGCTGATTAATCTGCTCTCTCGTCTTATCATCCTTAATAGATATATTTTTGAATCGTGGTTCTCCACGAAGGGAAAGTTTGTTCCTCAAGATCCGAGTCACAGCATCGGGGGCAGAAAACGAGACCTTCAACCAACGTGGTCTTGAAGTATTCTTAGCTTGAAGACGTGTCACTCCAACAATGCTGGAACCAGAAGGTTTATGAATGTGTTCAACAATTTCCCTTGCAAGCACCATATCCCGAGAAGAATCTACGCTTTCCGGTACATCGACTAAAATGACATTGTGCGACCTCTTAAAGCGTTCCAGAACCTCAGAATAGTCAGAACCAGGTCGAGAGAGCGAAGAAATACCGCTCTCAAGGGTAGTCACCCTCTCCCTCATCGCGGATAAATCCTCCGACAAAGTCGCCTGGGATAGACCAATCGTGTGGACATCCTCCGAACATCGCTCCAGTGAGTTTTGATGCTCGGATAGGATTCTTGAATGATCGCTCAAAGTGGACGTGCAAACAGAAATTTGAGAAAATAAATCATCCTGTCGCTTCTCCACACGATCGACACTGGCAATCAAGGTTTGCATTTGATTCATGAGCAAATTGAAGTGTTCCAAGGTAATAAGTTGACTCTTAGATGAATCAGAGTTCGAGATAGACGGAGAAATAGAGGAACCGCTGGCACGACTTCGCATAGAGCGTTCACTGGAGGAACAGGCAGTACAATCCCATCTGCAATTTTGACTGCTCTTCAATATACATAACTCCTTGTCTGACAAATTAGCACAAGAAGCGTGAAAACATTTACTGCATTTTGAGCAGGATATAGATGATTGACTACTCAAAACGGTCTTAACGCAGAAAGGACAGGATGGCGGCATTTTGAGAACAAACTAAGTACAGGCAACAGGTTGGGGATAAACAGAATGGACACGCTTCACTTCCCTGGGTCTATAAGGAAGACTTAAAAGACAGATCAGGAAGACCACGAAAACAAGGAAAACCAGGAAAGGAAAGATAAAATGTCACGGATCAGACGTAGAGCGTCCACGAATACTCCGCTCCGACGCAAAATGATAAAACGCCTATCCCAACGCCAGCTGATGCAGTACTGAAGACTGAACAACAAATCACAGTCAGAAGATGTTAATTTATAATATCGGGATCATGAATTACGGGGCACCCGCTATGCGTACCTCTTTAGACTCGGGGGAATATTCAAAACAAATAATAAAAATACCACCTCATCACAGTGGAAAAAAACCAGAAATCAAGTCTTGAATCTCTCACCTCTTGATTTAATAACTTATTACACTCAAAACAAAAAAAAACAACCAACCGACTCAACAGATATGATTCAAAAACTTGTAGAGCACGGCCTATGCATCGAGTGAGTTGTTTCAGAATGTGCCGTCCGTTTTCTTCTAGCTGCTATAGTTCTCGAGATCCCTTCAGTAGATAACGAATTTTGCCCAACCTGTACTTTCTGCTCGTACCTGTGCGCTTAGACATAAACTAGATTTAAAAATTTTTTTACTTCCCCTCAAGAGATATGGAAAATAAGTTATTTCTGTGAATTTTCCTGATCAGGAAACCAAAATTGCGGAAAAGTATTTCAAATAAATTAGATAGTACTATCGTATGCAGAGGAGGATTTAGATATTCGACACCCAGGGGCAAACAAATCCTGATTTTTCGCGACATTGTTTCGAGTTATCTTCAGCTCCTTCCTTTTTCCCCACTCATTTTGTTTCTTCAAGATTATTCATCTATGAAGTTTTTCTGCTGTTCGATGTACCTCTTTCAATGAATACTTGACTCAATAGTTTTTCTTTTCATTGTTATTATTTGTTTCTTGTATTATTATCAACATTCTGAAAACTATGGATAACATTTGGTTTTACTTATAAATTTTCCCGAATTGGTGATTTATATACATATTTTGATATGCTCTTGCCGAAACTATGGCAGATATAAAAAAAAATAGTTTTCCAATGTTCAAAACATTTTCTATGAAAAAAACTCATCCTCCGAAACATTGCTACCACTATTTCGAATTGTAATTCAGCGATGTATATGGAATTGAATACGGGTGTTGTGAGTTTCACGCTTACACTTGATAGGCCTCATTCACAAACAAATTTCTGATCTATAATTATAATGAAAATTTTTTGATCATCACTTCTGTTGCGAGTTAGTACCTGATAGGTCATAGGTACTCCTCAATTTTCATGATTCTAAAGTTACACTTCTGTTTAAACTTCCTAAAATGTCCTGTTTTCATTGCTCAATCAAAATCTCAATATATAAAACAAAATCGCTATTCTGTGGGTTACACCATTTATAACTCAAGATTGGATGAAGTGTTTGTTATGAAAGATGATTTGTTGGATTCTTCTACGGCCGGATTAATATAATATACATTAAAACTCAATCATTAAAAATTCGATTGAATGAAAATAAAGGAAATAATTATCCCTCTTGCGAATAACGCCAGTAGGTGACGCTACGTTAAATAGCGTTTTCGTGAAAGTATTATATTGGATATTAATTATTAAGATAGGAGCTTGTTTGACAGTTGGTGAAAACGGGCGTCAGACTTTTTCATAGCAAATATCCTACTCATTAGAGAACTGCTCTTGTTTTTTCAATATCTCCGATAGTTTTACAGAGTCCACATCCCTTTATTCAACCGAATTATTTATAACTGTTGTTATTTTTCAGTCCTGGTTGATTTTCCTCAAGAATAATATGATCAAGAATCGGATAACACCTTGATCATCATTTTCTGAGCCCGAAATCTTCAATTAGAGAAAATAGAACTTGAGTTGTAGGCTTATGGTATGGAAATGGGTAATAGATGAGAGCGTAATTTCGATTACATTTTGCGGCGCTCATACGCTAAAATTATTGATGATACGAAAAAATATGTAGGAGTATATTGTTGTGAATCTACTCTAGTTTAATTTTTCATATAATTGTTATCATCGTCAAATGAGTCAAAAAAACGAGATATTTAAAAAAAATTGATTTTGGCTGTCATTTCGTCAAAATGGCGGCCAAAGTGAGAAGGATGGGAAGTTGATATTCGGAGAAAGCATATCACAATATACAGGGTGTCCCAAAACTAGTGAATCAAACGTCACACCACGATAGAGTAGATCAAATACTATCGAATGACACCAATATTAGTTGAGCGAAAATATACCGTTTCCAAAAAAACCTAACCTGAAATTGCCGATTTTCGGACTAATTTTCTAGTCACAGGGCCAATTTGTGATTAGGGACAGCATTTTTCGCCCATATTATTACCCCAATAGAGGGGGTTTATTCGGAGTAATAAAAATTATGTAGAAAAAACAATTGTTTTAATTTACATTTATTTAGGTTTTCGATTAACACCTTGAAATAATTTTAATTAGGTATAATGAAACAATAATCTAGGATTAATATAATTTAAAATCGCTATCTTTTTTCCCAAACTGGCCCTGTGATTGAAAAAAATTTTGTTCGAAAATCGGCGGTATTTTCATAAACTTCTGATTATTTTGGAAACGGTACATTTTCGCTGAACTAATATTGGTATCATTCGATAGAGTTTGGTCTACTCTATAGTGGTGTGACGGTTGATTCACTAGTTTTGGGACACTCTGTATAAAATCGCCAATTTCCAAAACTTTCGACTAATATTCCCGGTTAACCATCTCAACGCTCAATTTCAAGATCAAGCACCTAACGCCTTTTTAGAATAATTTGATTTGACACACATTTTGTGACTTACCCAAATTTCTTTCGTTTCTCTTTTGAAATAAATCATCGAATCAAAATTGATTATCTGATATTTTATTGTTGGGACATAAACTCATAATAATTATTTTTTTTTTCAATTTTCAGTTCGAATTGCTAGTAAATCTTATTGTTCAGTTTCAATCATAACTCTTTGTTCGTGAAAGCATGCTCATTAAAAATATCAATCAATGTTTTTTAATAAATGTATCTTTCAACTAATAATGAAACCACTAATACCATGGAGAAGTTTTTATTAAAGAGCACATGAAAAAGGACATATAGAACAAAAAATGCTTTTTTGATTATGAAAAATAAAAAGGGATAGAAAGCTGAAGATTTCCTCGAACTAGATAGTTTAAATAGATCTCCTTTTTTTAATACTATTGTAAATGAATGTTTTCACAGCTGACGGAGACCTTGAACTCAACACTTCATTCGTTTCTATTACATAAGAACATTCTCTTAGACTAGGATATGATCCTTCTTGCAGGTGACGAGCAACTGTTTCTTCTAACACTTCCTGTTCTTCTATGCTATATCTTTCTTTCTTTGCTGAAATAATGTGTAGTTGATCATGATCTACTGTATAAAGTTATTACTCATCTTTTCTGCAAACCTCAAATTCTGTGATCAATAATTGTATCATTGAAATAGGAATCTTTGGAAACTGCAATGCAACATTCGAAAGTAAGATTTTTGACAAGTGATTTAGGAATTAAATGTTGAATATGATTGACGGATTCGAAATTATCCGAGTTATGTGTACATTTATATTTATGTTAATATCTTTGAATACTTCTATGTTCATGTTCGGTTGTTGAGAATCGTGCGTTAATTGAAGAAAAATCATGCATTAGTAGGGGTTGTTAATGGACGATTTCGTGTACGTTGAGATGACTTGATCGGCGGAAAATAAATATAAGTTGAGATTCGTGTTTTCTTTGGGGTAATTGAACTGCATGAGTATTGGTCATATTATACAATGACTTGAATTTTTGTGGAGAAAATCTCCATTTCAATATGATATTATTATTGACACATTGAAGAAAATATACTCACGTTTCAAGTTTTCACGCATCATCTTATTTTTCTTCTGGTCTGCTTTGATTTTCTGAATAATTAAATGAGGCGTACGCCTATTCATCGCAACTCTGTTTTTGTAGTAAAACTCCTGTACTTTAGATTTCGAGATTTCCTCATTGTGATCTATTTCAGGACTGAAGGTCTCTTGAAGAAGTTGTATTTCTCTTTTACTCCATGGTACACGTCTAGATTTTTTACCTAAAATCAAGTTTATTTCCGCTTGGGAGAGATTTTCTTCTTCGTTTTCTGAGTCACTGCAACTGGATAGTTCATAGTTAGATTCCTCTTCAACATTCGACGTTGTACGTTCTGAATTTGAAAGTCTGTTATTTTCTGCCATATTTTCTGAATTACAAGACGTCGACGGTAAATGATGGGGATATGATTACTTTCGGCGAACCAAATTTCAAACTTAATTGTACTTCTTTAAGACTACTGAGATCATCCGATTTACACAAGAGTTCATTATTCCCAGTCATTCTTCCAGTCCTTGGTGGAAGAATTATTTTAGAGAACCCCAAGAGTTTTCCAATCGAATTGTCTTTGGAGAAATCAATCGCAAAGTCTTTATGGTAAATTTCACTTTTGAGTGTATTGCGATTGGGTCTTAAGAAAAATAGTTCCTCACTGTCACTCCTGTATTTTTCTTCCGGAAGTAGTTTTTTCTTCAGAAATTCTTCAATATCACTTATTTCATACACCCCTGAAGGAATTTCAATTACCTTTTTATTTTCATTCAGAAAGTCATCAAAACCTGCTTTAGTTTCATAATAACAGAACTTATTATTATTTTCGTCAATGTTTGGGATTGAGTTATTATATAAGTATGAAATCCTATCAATGCAATGCCATACTGGTAATTTGGATCTAATTCTATTGGAGTTGGTAAATCAATAGAGAGTATAGGAGATCGATCTTTCAATGTGAAAAGAACAGACATGACTGAAAGAGAGTAACACATCATCTATTTATTTATATCATTTTGTTTGATAAAAATTCCAAACACAGATGACCACAATTGTAGGGATTAGTTCTCTGATAATCAGTTTGGTTATATTTAATTTCAGAGTTTCTGAAATAACGAACTAATTCTTTAGGCGGTTTCAAATTTCCATAACTATCAAAATATTCCACATCTTTTCCCTTTTTGACATATGCAACCCAGTGCGTTCCTGGACCATATGAAGTATCTAAATTCACAACTCCACACTCTGTTCTGTTTATAGCTTTTGGTAAAGTGTTTCGCATAAATACACCTCGAAAATGAGGAATACTTTGGGCAAATTGTAATATCTCGTGATCATATAATGCCCTTTTGGGAAAACCTTTCAGAGGTTTTTTTTTTTGCTTCTTCAAAAATAGTCCATAACCTTTTTTAAGAACAATCCATGTCCAATAGCTTCCATAGCCCTATTATGCCGTTTTTCTTCCTCTAACTTCTTTTTTGCTCTGTTGGCATTGATAACAGCATTGGCAACTGAACCACTTCCTCCAAGCACTGATCCAATAGCACCCAAACCAGCTAAAATACCCATTAATGGTAGTACTCCACCACACTTAATTTCAAAGGGTATAGTTCGTGGAATTCGTATTTTACGTTTACCACCTGCCCTTTTAACACCTGCTCTTGCTGCTCTCAGAGCTATGGATGCTGATTTCTTCATATCATTCGTATTAGATTTTTGTAATATCTTATTCACAGGGTTCAATATAGCAGTCCGGTAGGATTTTCGATATCCCATACCTAATTTTCGTTTGGCTTTCATAGTACCAGTTACAAAAAGCGCTGCAGTTTTTTCACGCCACGAAGCGTCCTTGGAGCGAAATCGATTCCAAGCTCTATCTTCCAATTCTTTGTCTGCTTTATGTCTTTCTTCTAAATTGTTTGTCCTGCTACAGGTTATATCATGAACCTTACACGCCTGATCTAAAGGATTTATTCCAGGATCACCTCTTTCTAATCGTTTTTGCAGTTTAGTACCAGGTCCACAATATCTCTGAGTATCCTACAGAGAGAGAGAGAGAGAGAGAGAGAAAGAGAGAATATATTAATTATAATCGTACAACTTTCATCATTTTTTTTCTCACCAGGCAAATGGAGTTCAATAGGAAGCTTATTTATTATGGAGTTTATAAGACCCCCACCATTGGCGAAGGTCAGCATTATACTGAATAAATAATGTGTAAGCTCTATTCATATATAACATTATATAATGAGACAGAAAGAGGATCTGGCTTTATTTGATTGTAAGATGGAAGTCGAACAGCAACCATCTGTTTTATCAGTTGATAATTTAGATATGTTAGAAAATGAAAGATTTCCAAAACATGGAGATCTCTTTCCTGACAGTTGTCGAATTTTATTTGCCGGACCAAGTGGTTGTGGAAAATCCAATACACTTTTGAGTTTACTGTTATCTCCGAATGGATTACGATTCAAAAATATATATATTTATTCTAAGAGTCTTTATCAACCGAAATATCAATTGTTGGAACAAGTGCTGAAAGGCGTGCCTGAAATAGGTTATCATCCATACAAGGAGAATGATGATATAATTGATCCTAATGACGCTGAAGAAAATTCTATCATTATTTTTGATGATGTTGTTGGAGATAAGCAAGATAAGATTAAAGCCTATTACTCTATGGGTCGACATAAAGCCATTGATGTGGCATTTCTATGTCAAACTTATGTTATGGCAAGCAAACACTTATGTCGTGATAACTTGAATGCTCGCTTGAATGTTATTGTATTATTCAAACAAGATGATACTAATCTGAAACATGCATTCAATGAGCATGTCTCTCCGGATATGTCATATGAAGAGTTCAAACAACTGTGTGCATTCTGTTGGAATTCAACCAAATATGGATTCATTGCTATTGTTAAAAACTTTGATATTGATGGAGGACGCTATCGTCAAGGATTTGATAGGTTCATAAAAAAAAATTCAGTCAAATATAAAAATTATGTAAATACATGAAATGCCCTCAGTATAGATCAAACTAAGCCGTAATGAAGAGTGCTATTGAGCAGCAGAGAAAACGTAAAATACAACAACTTATAAGAGATATGAGAAAGAAGTTTCTCACATTCAAGCTAGGAAAAAATGAAGACGATCGATCAATTTCTCAATTATTTGATCCGATCACCAAACGACTAGATAGAATAGAATATAAGCAAACAGATGGTTTATTGAAGACTGTGAAACTCCATACAGCTCCAGTACAGCTCAAGACAGCTCAACTGACAGATCCAACACAGCTTCAGACAGATAAGCTGTCAGCTCTGAAACAGCATCAGACAGCAGGGCTGTCAGATTCCTCATATTTTTCAAAGGAAGATTTCTTTCCGGAAAACACTGAAGAAGAAAGTCAAGAGACTCAGTATGAAAATGTGTACCAATCAAGTGTTGATGAATATTTGAAACAGTATCCAGTTGAATCTAGACATTATATTTCATCTATATTGTCATCCCCTGAACAAGATAATGTAGTCGATATCACATATGGGCCTAAATACGATTCTAAAATTTCTAAATGGTTCCTTGGTAACAAGGCTATCAGTTTTGATGGGAAAACTAGTGAGATTATAATAGACAATAATGAACGATTTCCCGGTACACCAGGGCTGTACAGACTGATATTCGATAAACAACCGACCGATTATACGAAAGAGGATTCACAATGTTATAAAACAGTTTTAAATTTGACAAACGTTCATAGGAGACAGTTTGATGCTACAAAGCAACGACGTGGATCAGCAGCATTTAAATGGGTTGAAATTATAAAACCTTTAACTTCAAATCAAGGAGGTAGTTTGTTGACATACAATGAAAAACCAGTCGAGTATGTGTATTGGAATGATGTGAATGAACTAGTTGATAGATTACAATTTCTTCATGCGTCAAGAGATGCAGGTAATACATCGGTGGATAATGAAATCCAATCTATTATCGAAGAACTACGCGAAGCTAACATTATACAGGGTGATTCCGGAGGAGACCGTCAGATTTTAGGTGAAGTATACACTAGTTAAGGCAGTTTCGAAACAATGTTTGGTTTATGGTTGGGGGCCTTTAATGAGAGTCTACAGGGTGATTTGTCCGATTCGACCGATTTTTCTTTTATTCATAACTTTGGTTTGGCTTGATCAATCTTGATGAAATGTTCAGTGTAGAACAATATGATTGTCTTCTTTCAATAATTCCAACACTTTCTCGAAAATACAGGCTGGGAATTATGATAAGTTCAGATTAAGTTTGCAGGTTGAAAAAACACCCTGTACATTCCGTTTTCAAAAATTTTCTACATGCTTCAGATTCTATCATAAGTGTACATTACTGGAACGTTTTTAATTTTTTGGCACACATCCAATTTTCCTAGAAAAATTTTTCAAGGATGAACAATATCGTTATTTCGCTCCGAGGCACTGAGAATATTCTGAACTGGAATGTAAACCGGTGTCGTCCAACGATACAAAGCTCTTCCTGAGTCCTGAAGTAGTTCTTTCAAATTCGAAATCCATATTTAATCGCTCATATTCTGATGTATAAAATCATTTAATCCAGAAAATATCTTTATACCTACCTACTTAAACCAAAAAATATACAACTTATACAGAATAAACATTCGAAACATATCATGAACGGCAGAACTAAGGATTAACACAAAATTTACATAGAATGTTCGAAATGATTTCCCCTTTTTTGAATACATATTCGAGACCTTTTTAATAAATTTCCAATTGACCATGGAGAATTTTCAATTTCATTAAAACTATTTATCATACATTCGTGATTCAATATTTTACATACCATAAGGCCATAAGTGAGTACATTTTTGAACGAAACTACTATGTTTTAGGAATATTCGCTTCATAGAAAACCGAAAGTGTGCCGAAAATCACCTGAATAATGACTCAATTGTATGTTAATCCATAATTTTGCCTTTCATATGTTTCGAATGTTTATTCTGTATATGTAGTAGTAGTATAAATTTTTTTTTGGTTCACGTACGTATAAAGAAATTTTTTGAATTAAATGATTTTATACATCTGAATATGAGCGATCAAAAATGAATTTCGAATTTGGAAAATTTATTTTAGGACTCAGGAAGAGCTTTGTATTATCGGACGATACAGCTTTACCATCTAGTTTAGAATATTCTCAATGCCTTGGAGCGAAAAAACGATATTGTTCATCTTTGAAAAATTTTTCTAGGAAAAATGGACGTGTGCCAAAAAAAATAAAAACGCTCCAGTAATGTAAACTTATGGTAGAATCTGAAGCAAGTAGAAAAATTCTGAAAACGGAATGTAAAGGTGTTTTTTCAACCTGCATTCTTAATCTGAACTTATCATAATTCCCACCCTGAATTTTTGAACAAGTGTTGGAATTATTGAAAGAAGATAATCATATTGTTCTACACTGAAAATTTCATCATGATTGATCAAGCCATACCAAAGTTATGAATAAAAGAAAAATCGGTCGAATCGGACAAATCACCCTGTAGACTCTCAATGAAGGCCCCGAACCATAAACCCAACATTGTTCCGAAACTATATTG
Organism: Coccinella septempunctata; assembly: GCF_907165205.1. Taxonomy (NCBI): domain Eukaryota; kingdom Metazoa; phylum Arthropoda; class Insecta; order Coleoptera; family Coccinellidae; genus Coccinella; species Coccinella septempunctata. The sequence continues at coordinate 32,392,057 of NC_058195.1, forward strand.
ACTAGTGTATACTTCACCTAAAATCTGACGGTCTCCTCCGGAATCACCCTGTATATTAATAATGCAGTTTGATATGATCAATAGTTCAAGAATGCCTCTCAGTAAGTTTGGTGGAACCTCACGAGGGCTACAAAATAAATATAAACGTACTGAAAGTCAAAGCTTCCCTTCAACTTCAGATGGTGATTATGATTTCGGTAATCGTAAGCTATGCAATGTTAGAATACCTACCGAAAAAAGTGATGTTGTGACTAAAGAAATTCTAGACAATGAATTGCTCAAAGTTATCAATTTAATGGGCGATTTAGGAATCAGAGTCCAAAGTATCAAAAACGAGTTGGAGCTCAGCCATGAGAAAATTATCTCCGATGTTTTATCCAACCAGGAAAAATGTCTTCAGGATTTGAAACAAGAACTGAGGGAAGATTTCTGATCATTTGTTATAAAGTGTAGTGAGAAGGTCACAAAGAATTGATTGAGATTTTAACTTTACGAATAGACTAGGTACAACTACAACTGACTCGATAGTTATCCTACTCAATTAAAAAAAAGACCATTTCCAATGGAGCAGTCAAAGGAGAAAGTTCAAGTGGTTAATGAGCTGCATAGACCAACTGGAAAAAATTTCCCCCGAAGGCGTACTATCATCAAGGGTATAGATGATTTGTGGCAGAGTGATTTGATGCAAATGGACTCGTATGCTGATGAAAACAAAAATCATACATTTGTTCTCGTTGTGATTGATTGCTTTTCCAAATTTGTCTGGACTAAAGCATTGAAAACGAAATGTGCCGAAGAAGTTACTAAGGCGTTTTCGGAAATATTGAAACAGAGTAATAGAAGACCCAAGAACCTACAGACTGACCAAGGAAGAGAGTTTTTCAATTTTAAATTCAAAAACCTAATGAAAAAATATAAGATCAATCATTACAATACATATTCTGTGAAAAAAGCAGCAATTGTTGAACGAGTAATACGAACTCTTAAAGAAAAACTATTCAAGTATTTCAGTTTGAATGGAACATACTATTGGTTGCAAATCCTACCGAAAATTGTCGCTGATTACAATACAATTAAACATAGAACAATTGGAATGAGTCCTATTGAAGTAAAAAAGTCAAATGAGAAACTCCTACTTAGAAGTCGGTACAATCACATCAAAATAGCTGGTAGAGGAAAATTTAAAGTTGGTGATACTGTGCGTATAAGTAAATTCAAACATGTTTTCTCTAAGGGTTATTTACTACATTGGACAACAGAAATATTCAAAATCAGTAAGATACAAATTACTAATCCAGTAACTTACCTTCTTGATGACTTACAAGGTAATCCAATCCAAGGAGCTTTTTATGAGCCTGAACTGCAAAGCGCTTCAAACTCAGATATATATTTAGTTGAAAAAATTCTATGTGAGCGGGGAAACAAAGTACTTGTGAGATGGCTTGGATTCGATCAGTCACATGATTCATGGATAGATAAATCCAACCGTTTATAGAGATTTTTTAATTTAGTATCGCTTTGATCTTCAGTTCAGCAACATGTACTGTCAAGAGAGTGAATTTAATCCATCTCCATATTACGATTCTGAAATGATTGATATCGAAAAAAAATTTGTTTTGAATACAAATTTCAAAACAGGAGGATATAACATCGATTGTGGATTAAGTAGTGCGAGAAACTATGAACCCTCAGTGAAGCTGTCAACGAATGAAGACTCTTTGATGTTTGGTGGAAAAATGTTCATTTCGTTTGATTACATGCAATGGATGATGCTTACTGAAATCCTCAACTTGAATGAAGCAAATGATATTCGATTTATTCATGATATTTCTGTTACAACCACAACTGTGAATGGATTCAAAATGATCATGATATCAAGGAAGGAAAATCATTTATATCTTATTAGCGACGATGTTGCTAAGACTCTAGAATTCAATAAAAGTTTTCTCAGAAATAGATTGAAAATGCTTATGAAACTTGATTTCAAATCTTATTATAAGAATTTTCTGATAACTATGACCAATATTAAAAAAGATAGTTCGAAATCCATTGAAGAACTAATAGGAATTTTTTGTCAGATCAATCCTTCTATTGAAAATTTGATATTATGTGAATGTATGATTTCAAATGAAAACAACATTCTTTGTGACAGAGAAATATTTGTGAAGGATAATAAAAATACTTTTTATACATTTCTTAGTATTTATTTCATATACATATATATCCACATATTTACAATGTTGAATGGTTCATTTAACATATTTCATAAATAAAATATTTCAGAGTCCGAATCTGAAGATTCGGAATCGAAACAAAATGAGGATTTGTATAAATCTGGAGGTTCCCTTTCCAACTTTTCATATAAATATCTATAAATGGGGTACACAGAGGGATCGCTTAAGTATTTCAAAAGAGACAAATATTTAAGAGGAGGAGGATTATAAACTAAAACATTTTTATACATTTCGAAATCAATTGATTCAACACAATGAGAGTGACATTTACTATAGTAAGAATTAATCAATATGGATTTTTTTAACAGCAATGCTCTTCTGTCAACATGAATTGAAAAATAATCATTCAGTTTACTGAACGTGTCCAAATAAAGACAATGCGACATATTTTTCGCTGGCATATCTGTGTATTCCATAACATGAACTTTGATAGAAATTTCATTAATCGTACATATATATGAATCAGATTTGATTAAATTCCATTCATAATGAAAATCTGCGTGATTTTCATCATCATCATCATCATCATCATTATCATCATCATCATCATCATCATCATCATCATCGCCCTCATTTGTCTTTGTCCACAATATGGATTTGCCACGGAACCAATCCATCATTAGATCATGATGAGGACCCAGTATCCATACTTCGATTATGTCAAAGGTTGGAATCAATCCCTGTAAGTACAATATGAATTGTCCCACAAGCATCCAATCCTTTATTGGAAACTGTGCAAATTCTTCATATTGTTGTGGAAACTTTTAGATGAATTTCTCAGACAAATTCGGGTCGTATGAGAAAGTTCTCTCAATGGCTGTCACAGCATAATTCATCATTATATTTCTCCCCCTCTCACCCTCTGGAATCTAGGATGATGATGGTATTCGATAATGACCCCAAGGTAGAGTACAATGTGAATTAGGTAGGATGTATCTTTTATCGTCTCTACTACACAATGCAATTTTGTCCTGTTCAATTGAAAAAACATCATGACATTTAGATATTATATTTCTTTGTCTTACTAATTTAGTGTTGGAATCAATCAAGCATTTCAAGTAGTCATCGAAAAAAAGGCTTTTAATCACATTCCGCTTTATGCCTTTCACTTTTTTTATTTCCTCTTTATCAACACGAAATGAGTACATTTTTGATCTTAATCCTACGAAATCGGTCATAATCTTACCATTATTCTCATCCTTCATCAAACCCAATACTTTTTTATTGACTTGAGGAATTCCATATGGATTTCCTTTAGGATAGTCAGATGTATCAAAGCGTGCGTAGCAATCTCGTTTTATGTACTCATAGGGATTTTGATTTGATACCTCATAAGTTAAACTATCAGTATCTACATAATTCAATATACTTTCTTTGAAATTAGGTTGGAAATAATCGTAATGAAATTCGTACAAGCAAACCTTTGAAATGTCTAATACAGACATTCCTACATATATTGGTTTATCGATTGTGATTAAACGCTTTTGCAATTTACTAGCGACTAGATTTTCTCCGAAGATCATTCTATCCTTGTAGAAAGGGCTAGAAATCAAATTCATTGCACCATATCTGCCATACCATTTGTTGACCAATTTAACTTCTCTATGCTTCCGGACGTTTTCAATCGTTTTCCCATACACAGCATTAACCATTAATTTGAAAAGATTTTTTTCAAAATTGTTCTTTGCTGTCTGCCTCAAATGTGTATTTTTGTCAATATACATTTTGAGCCAGGCAGATTGTTTGAATTGAAGAACTCTATGGACTTTTTTCAAAACAAGTCCATGACTCAAGGCTTGTTTCAACGTCCTATAATGCACGATATAATTTTTTTTATGATAAAGGGTAGTTAATAATTTAGGCAACTTTGATCCAGGTGGTATACGTGATTCCGCACAGAATGGCAAGTCTTTGTGCTTGCCGTGTATTTCGGCGGGATATTATAAATCAACCTCTAAAATATATCCCTCGGGAGCATCATCAGGTATTTGTGTAATATCTATATTTGTGTCTGTCCACTTGAATCCCCCATATGGCAAACACTGACTCATAGCCCAACCATATAAGTTATTCACATCTAAGTAGAGTAAATACTTTTCAGGTTCATTAACATCGAATTTTGGCCCCATATATTAGTTATTAGCCGTAGAGTATCTGTTTGAACACTGACTTATTCCACCTCTTATACCGTTTTCTATGAATAGTAATATGTCAATATATTTAATGATTTCTAATTTGATTTTTGTTGTTTTAAGCATACATTGAAAGGTATAACCCGGAAGGGTGTAAAAATGAATAGGATCTAATTCATACTCTTTTATACAGCTATTGCGGAATTGTTCAAACACATCGGCTAAAAGCATAATATCAGTTTTAAGATATAACATCATATAATCTTTCAATGATTGACAATTGAATGTGGACCATATTAGTTGAGCGTGTAGATATTGTTCATCACTTATCTCTTCATAATTCAATTTGTTGTAGAATTTCTCAATGGATGGTAGACATGTATCATTCAATTTATCAACTATACTGATATAGTCATAGGGAAACACACCTTTTTTAGTCAAAAGTTTGAATGCATCATCATTATAGTCGAAAAATTGTTTTTTCAATTCAATAAACTGATTCAATGAAAGATATGAGGCTAAATTCTCTAGTGAACTGTTGAGAAAACGTAAACTATCAATGAACCTGAATTGTATTTGAGTATTTTCATCATATTTCGTAAAACTAATATATTTTTCTTTATTTAATGGTAGAAGAGAAACGCGGCCCTGTTTTGCAATCTCCTTTATAAGAAAATGTGCGTCATATCCACCTAGATTATGGAAAACTACTGGTATGATAAAAGACTTTTTGAAATTGAGATTACAACTATTGTGAGCCCACCCGCGGCACACTCCAGTAAAGTGATCATGGTCCATGACTATTTTATCATCCGCTTTGAATGTTTTCTCACATATATGGCATATAACTCGACTATGTGAACCAGTTGAGTTTATGGGTTTCACATGATTAATTATTTTGCATAACCTATCTGCAATCTCACACAATTTATTCGAGAACCATTCCATGCAATCAACCCCAGTATAGCTCTCATAATATGACGGTACAATGTCCTCATAAGAACTTTTCAAATAAAAACCTGCGCTGATAGGTTTGTGTTCTTGATACTTTAAACAACTCAAATTTATATCATTGATTGGTTTCAAATATGACTCAAAGTCACAATACATTACAAAAGGACTTCTCTGTTTGTATCTGTAAGTTGTAAAACTAACATGAGACTTTTCTGGAAACTGTATGTGACATGGCTCATGATTCGAGCACAATTCGATATGTTTCCCTAGTTTTTCTTCTGTAGTGAAATAATTAAGACATTGATCGCATATGAACTTATTTTTTTTTAGACTTACTAAGTTGTTTCGACACTAACCTCGACAATTTCTTAATATACACATAATGATATTCTATTTTGGCATCAATAGGAGCATTTTTCCCATCATCAATATGGTTATATATATTCTGAATTAGAAGTAAATTGGCATGTCTTTGTGGAATTTTGGATTTGCAGATACGAGATGGAACTACAATGAAATCATCATTTTTAACCATTTGCAGTGAGAAAACATTCACTGAAACATTATTCAACATTTCAAACCTCTCTATATCTTTAAGTTTTATAGGAAAATCTATACCATCACAATTAAAAATAGTGCTTGGGTGGGGATATGATGACACTCTATCAGAGTGGGAAGATACTGGATGTAAGCATGCAGTAATACTCCACAAAAAACAACATTGATCATTGTTTTTGATATTAATGCATGCTTTTTTGGCCGCAATTTTTTCAGGAAGATGGATGAATGAACTACCTCCATTACCCATTTCCACCTTATTCATATTGACTTCTAATGATACAATTGATTGAAGAGCAAAACCACTCTCTTTCTCTTGAAATTCTTCAAGTTTTTGTTTGATTATGTTTAAAGCATTTCTTTCAAACCAATCGTTTAAATCTGTTCCCCCATCATTTGTTGCATTTTGTGTAGGGAAATATTTGAAATCGAGTAGCTCATCATCACCACTTTTTTTAATGAATTGTCCGCAAAATACTAAATTCACTTTAACAATTCCAATACTGCTTATTGCATTTCTAATTCTATATTTGAAAAGATGAAATGCATCATCGAAAAATTCTTCAACGACCGTATGCTTCAAATTGATTATAACCCCAGTTCTTATTCTTGATTCAAATGCTGATTGAACATCCTCCCATTTCACCCGATTACTTCTTACACTTCGTATTCCCTCACCTCTATGCGCATCAAAGGATTTGAGTTGAATTTTGTATCTTTTCAAATGGCAAATGGCAGATTGAATGCTGAATTTTTGTCCGTGATGAGTATTTTTCATTAAATTTTTCAATAAACGAATATGTTTGTTAATCAAATTGATCCATTTTTTTTCTAATCATGATGTCATTTTCGTGAAACAGAAGATTCATTGCATTATGGAATAAATCAATATTACATACCTCCATCTTCACAATTGGACAATCTCAAAGAGTTGAACTGGTTTATATTTCGGTATTTCCTTCACCCCAAGGAATTTGATTCCAAACCCAGCTCCACTGAATTCCTTTATGACTTGCTTCAGATGGTCGTTTGCTCGTTTCGGTAGAAATATACACTTTTCTTCCAACTCCAAGAGAATAGATTCCCCGAATCTAGTCTTCAGTAATTTTGCATCAATTATTCGATGGACTTCACCCACTATCAAATCCTTAAGTGATGCAATTGGTTTCTGGTGCTGTGAAAGTGAACCACACTGGTTAATTTTTGTCAGATCCATTGTTATAATTTTTATTGTTTTTTTTTTATTTTATGCTGAAATAAATTTCAAATATTTAAGAATATTTCCATCGCTACAAAGTTTGAATACTTACATTGAAAAATGAGATTCTTCACAAAAATTCACTGAAGAAAAACAATTTCTTATTACTCTATGGACTGCAACAAACTCTGTGATATTTCTTTTTCCATCAAAGTCAGAGCAACTGAGAATTGAAGACTGATGTTGGAATGGCAGTTCTATTCTTTTTATATTCTTCTCGACCCTTTTTCCCCACCATCATGGTCCTTCTCACCATTCAAAAAAATAACCAGACTGTTTTCGTTATAAAAGATCTGCATCAAACGAATCTGAACTGAAGACCAATTAAATCTTTTATTTATTACGGTGAGAAACGCCACTCGACAGGTGTATCGAGAAGAATTAAGGGATAGCTCCGCCCTTTGTCATTAAACACAATAAACCTTCAGCCCCCATTAGTGGTCATAATGTACCAATTTTGGGACAAAGGGAATGAGTAAACCTGTCATTCTTATCACATGAGGCGGAATGCAGACTGACATCTTCGAATACCTATAGCATCAAAACTATTTCGAATGGGTAAAATTTACATTTTTATTACGGTTAGAATCCACAGGTATATTGGGGAGTAAAAGAGTGACCATTAATTCAGATAATTGTCATTTTATGATAAAAGACCCAAACTGATAGTTTTCTCGAAACATCCTCATAGATAAGAAAAAAAAAACCCTGTCAAAGGAATCTCATCTATTATACTGAATTATTACGAAATCATGGACCACCTTTATAGCTTCTTCCTTTCACGCACACAGAGACACCACCCTTAATTAAACAACGATTTTTTCATCTAACTCTGAAAAATATTCATCAATCAATCTAATAACACACCAGTATAACATTTCATAATCCAACCACATAATGTTCAAGTACTCCGAATCATACTTTGTCGGATTACTCTTGAGTCGCCATTGAAGTGGCCCAGAATCCGCTTTCCTAACCTACTTAGTTTTTCATTGATGTGATGAATCTTCTCCGAACACAAAATTTCACTAACTTCTTCCAGTTTCTTCATTGACATAAGAATCAGTGGCGGCTCGAGCATATTTATCGTGGGTCGGCAGATATATGTATATATATTGTTATGGTTCAGTTTTAACCAAATGAATGTATTGTTGAATTGTCGTGAGTAACAATTCAAATCGTACAAAATTTAGTTTCATATAAAAGAATTTTTCAGTTGGAAATTTCAAAGAGGTTTCTCAGTTCTAATAAGATCTAGGCTAGTTAGTTGTTCTTCGAATTTTAGAAAATTGTTACATTTGTTAGCATTAATGAGAATATTTAAATTATCATAGATGCTCAGATTTCGAAATTTCAAGATGACAGGAAACAAAAAAATAGATTTGTCAGAATTTTTTTCGAGAGTATGAATGAAAGGAATGTTTTTGTAATTTGAATATTGAAAGATTGAATATTATCGATGCAGTATGTATAGAGTTCGGAGTTCGAGAATGTTATAATCTCTTATGAGATCTTGAATTGAAAAATTGAATACAAGGATAAACATAAACTTTGATGGGAGAAAATCCTAATATGGAGGTGATATAATACATGACAAATTAAAGAAGAAAGAAAAACAAATTTGATAGAAACATGGAGATTCTTCAAGAGATATTGAGAAAATTTCCGAAATTTTGACAACAATATAGTACAACAATAATGAATTCGACCAGTGACTTCATATCAGATAAGTAGTGTCATAGGAGCTAACCTTCGTGAAGTGATATTGACAGGACAATCAGAGATATAAAGTAAGGTAATTTAGTAATTAGTATTTAAGTGTTTGTACTTTATTATTTTCTGATTGATTATAGTTTGTTGATTGAATATTAAATTTTTTATATATATATCATTGATAAATATCATAAAGCACTTTACAGCTGAGAACCCCCTTGAGAAAGAGTTAATAGAAAAATATTTCAAAATTCATTGAAAGTTAGTATTAAATCAATTTCAAAAGGTTTATGAATCCGTTTAAACTAAATTTAAATTTTTTTATTCATGACAGGTTGACAATAAAGGGATTGATATAAAACGGATCATAACAATATATATATTTTTAAATATTTTCTGTACCTATGTATTATGCAGGTTTCCAGATCACCATGGGGTACTGCACTCGGTGCGTTAGTTTTTCATAGTGGAGTATCGCCAAAATTTTTGTTTCTGTTTCAATATTGACTGAAGATTATCCGGAAAATAAAAAATGATTGAGAAATAACTATTTTAGCCCTGCATACCACTTGAAAAATAAACATAATTTCGGAACAAATATGAGAATAGGAACCAAAAATATATATAACAAATAAAAATACTCTAAAAATGCTTATCCATAAAATAAAATTGGAAAAACAAACAAAAGTGCATTCTAAAGAAATTGAGAATTGCGAGAAATTAACATCACCTCGAGCGCAAACGATAGAATCGAGATATCCCGAACGATCATTCTTCGAGTTACCGAAGAGAGGCATTCTAGGGTCGGCAGGGTCGCTGCCTGCCGGACCTAAATGTCCTACACCGTGCGAAGTATTGAGCCAACAATATCAACTTTCATCATAGTTTTGGTCTTTATTCTTTGAAAAGTTCTTAAAAAATTGTCGGAATTTCATTAGTATTATATATTCAGCACTCACGTTCATAAGAATTAATAAATACGATAAAAATTCGTTTTAAATAACAGCGATCTCTTGTAATTTGTTATGTGAAACTGAAACTATCGGATATTGACGAAAAAAACATTAAATAAGAGGCTTATCTAATTTTAATTGTTATCCGATTGAAATTCCAACAAAAATTATTCAAGTTTGAAGCAATTTGATTCATTGATATTAGCTCTCCTTCGATATGTTTACAATGCAGATTCGGCATGCCGTACCTGAATGAACAGAACGAACGGTCGGTCAATCGGTCGCTAGAGAAGGCATCTGCATCTGTCTTCATAGCTCGATTGAAGATGAGCGTATTTTGTCTACGGACCGAGTAGGGATTTAAATTGAAACAGCGCATTTCAAAGAGGTTCCATATTCCATTGATATCAGATATCATATACCTTATATTTTTATAAAATTTATTGAGAGCTATGTAATGTTTGGAGAATTTCTAATACAATATTATTTTACACAAGTGAGAATTCACATTTTTGCTGCTCGCGAAATTTTGGGTCGGCACCTCCGCCCTGCCGTCCCTGACGGGCCGCCACTGATAAGAATACCAAAAATTCGAAGAAACCAATCTTAAAAGTAATTTGACGAGGTTGATGATGATTGATTACAACTTATTTAGCATCAATATGTTTATTCATATACTTTGACAGGAAAATAAACTATTATTTTTACTAACCTTCGTTTCAATCAATTACAAATGAACGATAAATACTTCTAAATCTTTCAGGGATGGGCCAAAATAGTAACATAAATGACGATCGTTATATACGTCTAGCACTTTTATGTTGCAAATGTGCTAAAGACGTAGAATAACCTGCCAGGAGGGCATTTCAGAACTCCAGAAGTATATGTCAGTTTCATGTTGGCTATCCTGTATTATCTTTAATTCATTCCGCGATCATCAAGGTCACTTCAAGGTCAAAACCGCTCTTCTAAAAGGGACATATTTCTTCTGACCCCAAAAATAAAAGCAACGAATGTTCGATATCCAAAATCACAGGATCTCATTGAATAAAAGGCTTTCCAGATCGCCAAGGCCGAATTCATCATGGCATAGTGGAGAAAAAACCTTTAAACTTTTTTGGGCAATATTTTCCTTAGAAATGTTCTGAATTTTTTGTGCCGATGCATTACTTTTGCTTTTTTCAATTCGCGGGGGCTTCAAGGTCAGAAGGAAGGCATAAATTAAGGTCATATTTCGAAATTGCTCGCTATTTTCATTTTGTACGAGTTTTCTCACGAAAAAAAAACGCAATTGACCTTGAATTGACCTTGAATATCAAGGTCATGGTCGAAACCAGAGTCACCATCTGATAGCCAGAGAAAAACAACAAAAAGTTTTGTTTTCTCTAAAATGCCCTCCCGCATTCTCCCGGAATTCTAACAATTCCGATACTATTGTGATACCCTGTATATTTTTGAGAAAATTGACGTATTTCGAAAGAAGCAACGATTTTTGATGGGTAAACATTTTCATAGGGAATATGTAGAATCTGATAAAAAAGTTTTTTTCGAAATCGATGCTTGTTCTGTGGGTTCCTACATTTTATCATTTTACAGTCTAACGTTACTTCACTACTACGGGCACAGTCTCCCTGAAACGTCACGTGCGACGTTCAGCCGCAGCTGACCATAGAAATCATAATATATACAGGGTGTTCCTAAATTGAACGTACAAACGAGAAGGGGAGATTCCTTAAGTGAGTTTAAAAAAAAAAAGTTCCATAAACATGGGGTCGCAAACGTTTCGTTTTCGAGATACAGAGTGTTGAAGTTTGATTTTTTTTCAAGTTTTTTCTCATAGTATCTACACTTCACAAGATATTCAACTGAAACTTGGCATAGATATTATATTTTAGAGTTCTCACCACGTGACATGGCAATTTCGATAGAAGATCTACAGGGTGATATTTTTTCTGGAACACTGCCACCTGTTCTTCTGCAGAACTTTTTTTTGGTGAGCAACTGTTAATTTGAAAAAATGTAAAAAAAAGCTTTATTCTTATACTAAACTTTTCGGTCTCTTGTAGTTTTGTCGTATCTACCAGCGATTTCGAGAAAAAAACTTGAAAAAATTCAAACTTCAACACTCTGTATCTCGAAAACGAAACGTTTGCGACCCCATGTTTATGGGACTTTTTTTTTTAAACTCACTTAAGGAATCTCCCCTTTTCGTTTGTACGTTCTGTAGTGTATTAAGGTTGAATAGTACTTGTTCTTTAGATTGATTATTGTAGATAGGTGGGGATGTCAACGTAACGAAGAATGTATATATGAAGTGGGGAGTCAGTTGATGTAATAGATGCTTAGTACGAACGTGTGTATTATTGTATTCCTGAGACCTAGTAAAAAACGTAACAGTGGCGACGAGAAAATGGCTGAAGCAATTGTGGGCAAATTGAGAGAATTCAGTCTGGCTACATCAGATTGGTCCATTAACAGAGCAAGATCGAATAATTATTTTGCTGCTAATGGTTTGGATAATGCAGAAAGCGCATCTAAAAGAAGATCCATTCTACTCAATATGCTGGATGAAGAAGCTTACAAGTTAATGTACATTCTGTGCAGTCCAGGGAAACCCGAACAAAAATCATTTGATGATTTGATTCGTCTCTTTGATAAACAAATGCTACCTCAAGAAATTCCACTGGCGGAAAGATTCAAATTTTATCAAGCTAGGAAAGGAGAAGAGAAATCACTAAAGGAATGGGCAGCTCGTATTCGCGGTTTGGCAGTTCGATGCAAATTTGGTAATGAACTCAACAACTGTCTACGAGATAAATTTTTCTGTGGATATGAAAAAGGCCCAGTATTGGATAGACTTCTGTAGGAGAAAATCACAGTTTCCCTGGAAGAAATGGTGGCGTTAGCTGAAAACAAAATGGCCGCCCAGAACCATTTTCAGCAACAAATGGCGACAGGTACCACAAACATGAAGACGGAGGCATTGCAGTACGTGGAGCGCAGACGCGGAAAAGAGAAGGCAACCAATGGAAACAAGGAACCACCGAGGACGTCAGAAAAATGTCGAGCATGCGGAAAACCTGATCATGAAAAAGCTAAGTGTTCATTCAGAAATTATGTTTGTAGGATATGCAATAAAAAGGGCATTTAGCAGTGGTCTGCTTCAAAAATAAAGCTAATAAGAACAAAAATACAAAGTACAATATAAATCGACATTATTATGTTGAGGACCAGAGACCATTGTCCAATGACGATTTAGAATTATTCTCTATAGAAAATGAAGAGGATAGAGGAAGTTTATTTAAAATTGATCTGATTGTTAACAAGGTTAAATTGACATTTCAGATAGACACAGGTGCTAGCGTCTCAGCTATTTCAGAAAAATGTTATAAAAACAAACTGAGTCACCTGCCCTTGTTGAAAACTGATAAGGTATTTTATTTTTATAATGGCATAAGTGTTTTACCGGTTGGATACATAAATGCTGATATTACATACAACTCAGTGAAAAAATTTATGTAATGATAAATGGTGGCCCTCCTATTGCTGGTCGTGATCTTTTAGAAATGTACAATTTGAAATTTTCTGATGTTAATTTTGTGAGGGTTGAACATAGAAATTTGGATGAATTGTTGACAAAATATAAAAATTTATTTGAACCGGGCCTAGGTAAATTTACTAAAGGTACAGCTTCTATCAAGTTAAAAGATAATGTTACACCTCATTTCATAAAATATAGACCTGTACCATATGCTATCAAAGAAAAAGTTGAAATAGAGCTTAATCGTCTTTTATCTTTAGGAGTCATAGAACCTGTGGATTTCAGCGATTGGGCAACTCCAGTAGTACCGGTGCTTAAAAAAGGAGGACAGGAAGTAAGATTGTGTGGGGACTATAAAGTAACAATTAATCCTTGTATAGAAGTCGATAAATACCCATTGCCTAGAATTGAAAATTTGTTAGGAGCCTTGGGCGGTGGTAAGAAATTCTCAAAGTTAGATTTATCGCAGGCATATCAACAAATATGCGTTGATGATGAGTCAAAAGAATTGTTAACTATATCTACTCACAAAGGGTTGTTTAGATACAATCGTCTGACATATGGTGTAGCATCAGCACCGGCTAAATTTCAGAAAATTATGGAATCATTATTGTCCGGAATCGAAGGTGTAGAAATCTTTTTAGACGATATTTTAGTTACCGGTCCTAATGATGAAAAACATTTGAGTAGGTTAGAAAAAGTTTTGAGAATTTTAAGTGAAGCAGGATTCAGATTGTATATAGAAAAATGTGAATTTTTCAAAGAGCAAATTGAATATTTGGGTTATGTTATTGATGCGGAAGGCCTACATGCGTGCCAATCGAAAACGATTGCAATTCAAAATATTGTAAGACCCAAAAATGTATCTGAACTTAAGTCAGCGTTAGGTTTGATAAATTATTATGGCAAATTTGTAAATAATTTGGCTACAATTATAGCTCCATTATACTCATTACTTCAAAAGAATACAAAATGGGTATGGTCGGAACATTGCGAAAGGGCATTTGAGGAAATCAAAAGATTGGTACAATCTCCTGAAGTTTTAGTTCCCTTTAATCCGGAGTTACCTTTGAAATTGACTGTTGATGCTTCATCGGTAGGAATTGGGGCAATTTTGAGTCATGAATTTCCTTCGGGTATAGAGAAACCTATAGCTTATGCGTCCAGAAGTTTGAGTGTGTGAAAAGAAGTATTCACCGATAGAAAAAGAAGCTTTAGCGATAATATTTGGCATTTTGAAGTTCAATCAATATCTGTTTCATAAAAAGTTCATATTAGTTACAGATCACAAGCCGTTATTATGACTACAGAATTCAATACATTGAATCGAAAAACAATTCGGCAGATAGTTTAAAGAGGTTAACTTCTTCTGAACCAAGCAGTATAGCCGATGATATTGAATTAAATTATTGTTTTTTCTTTGAAAATAGGAAGGATTTGAACGTTGATTTCACAAATATAAAGTCCACTTCAGAAAATGATGAAGTAATAAAGGAAGTCATTAAGTTTGCAAGAAATGGCTGGCCTAAATCTAAAAAACAAGTGAAAGAAGATATCTTACCATATTTCAATAAAAAATTTGAGATTCACATACAAGATAACTGTTTATATTGGAATCACCGGTTAGTGATCCCACAAAAATTACAAGAACGTATTATTGATGAATTACATTCAACCCATATGGGTATAGTGAAAACAAAAAAATTAGCAAGAGGCTACTTTTGGTGGCCCGGAATGAATGAAGGTATTGAACGAAAAATTAAGTCTTGTCAAGCCTGTATGATTCAATCCAATAGTCCACCTAACAGTGAATTAAATGTATGGAGATCGCCCAATGCCCAATGGGAACGAATACATTTAGATTTTTTAGGTCCCTTTAAAGGTTCACAATATCTGGTTGTTTTGGATGCCTACAGTAAATGGCTGGAAGTATTTACAATGTCTAAGATTACTACCGAAAATACTATATTTGTTTTGAGAAATTTATTTGCGCGTTTTGGATTACCAAAAACAATAGTGACAGATAATGGAAGATCCTTTACGTCGAGTCAATTTCAAAATTTCTTAAGTTTGAATGATATTGAGCATATCACAGCTCCTCCATTTCATCCATCTTCTAATGGAGCCGCTGAAAATTCAGTTAAGACAGTTGAGAATGCTATCAGGAGAGCTTTTATCAGGAGAGCTTTTAATTCGACTCAGTCAACTAGGGATAAAAACTTGATACTGTGTAGATTCTTGTTTGATTACCGAAATACACCCCACTGTACTACTGGAGTGAGCCCCGCATTTTTAATGTTTGGCAGAAAATTTAGATCTCGTTTCAGTGTCATTACACATAATGATAATAATTTAGAGGTAAGGAAGAATATCTGTAGAGCACAATTTAATCAAGAAAAATTTTATAAAGGAAGTAGGAAAATAGAATTTAGTCCTGGTGAATTAGTAAGTTGTAGAGAATACAGAATTATGAATAAAATAAATTGAATAGAAGGTAGAATTTCGAAAAGGATTGGTAAAAACACATCTTCAGTAGAAATACCTGAATTACATCGTATCTGGAAACGTCATACAAACCAAATTAAGGAAAAGCTAAATATTGATAGTAATAAACAGCTTATTGTTTGTGATCCTGCTAGTTCGCAGAATACTGAAAACTTATGTGATAACGATAATTTTAAATATGTTTTACGTGTTTTACCTATTGATGATGTTAGTTCCTGTTCAGATATTTCAGGGTCAGATAAGGACTGTGATATTAGAGTAGATGAGGAATTAGATAATCCAATGAGCACTGTATTAGAAAGACCTAAACGAAATGTTAAACCTTCAAATAGACTTGCTTATACTTGAGTTTTCTTATTTTTTTATTTCGAATTGACCTGTCTCGACATCGAGATCATTGACACGAGGTACAGTACATATTAACTTATTCTAAATATAAATCTAAGTATTCGAAGCTTAAAGAACTAACATTTGAGAATTCATATATTATTGTAAAGTTGACATTTTTTGAGAAATTTAAGAGCTAATTCAATTTGTTTTTGTGGATTGAGGATATTTCCAAGATTCTCTCTCAGCCTAAGTCGTCGTCGGTCATCTCCGTAATATGGGCAGATACATAGTAGGTGTTCAACAGTTAGACGGGTATTGTGACAGTGTTCGCATTTGGGCTGATTTTCTGAAGACATCAGATAGCTGTGGGTTAGCTTGGTGTGGCCTATTCGAAGTCTTCTTACTGCGGTTTTGTCTTTTCTGCCCAAACTAATTTGTGGTGGATTATGTATATGTTAATATTATACTTGAGTTGATTGTAGAGTTATATGTGTATATGTAGTATAGATATTTTAAGTTAGGGAATAGCTTAAGGGGGAAGGTATTGTAGTGTATTAAGGTTGAATAGTACTTGTTCTTTAGATGGTTCTTTAGGTGGTGGATTATGTATATGTTTATATTATACTTGAGTTGATTGTAGAGTTATATGTGTATATGTAGTACAGATATTTTAAGTTAGGGAAATAGCTTAAGGGGAAAGGTAGTGTATTAAGGTTGAATAGTACTTGTTCTTCAGATTGATTATTGTAGATAGGTAGGGATGTCAACGTAACGAAGAATGTATATATGAAGTGGGGAGTCAGTTGATGTAATAGATGCTTAGTACGAACGTGTGTATTATTGTATTCCTGAGACCTAGTAAAAAACGTAACACGTTCAATTTAGGAACACCCTGTATACTTACTCTAGAATGCTAATCCAGTAGTAAAAAATGCGGCGAAAAATTGACAGTTGTCGTTAAAGCGAATGCGCGACAATAGTTTATTTCAACTCGAACGTTGCCTAGACTTTTCTACCTTATGTCAGACGAATTGTTTATTTGGTATATATGAGAAATAAACATATTTCATTCGGTGAAAAAAACTTATTTTTTGATTCATACAGGACTTCTTGTCGGCATTGAACACATGCATGGATGACCAATTGTGTTTATATATGCTTTGTTTTAGAAAATCAGTACAATGATGTTGCAGGTTTCAATGAAAATATATCGGGATCTCGGAGGTGACGTGTTATGAGTCCAAATCTAAATTTGTCGATAGAGGTATTATCGAGTAGTCATTGATTGTTTGACCAAATCGTGAATTGGCTGAAGATTGGAGTTTTATAGCCAATTCCATTGTAACAACTGGTGCTTACTAAATATTTGGAACTCACAACAAAAATTCCAGAAGATCTAAACTTAATATCACCAATGCAATTCGATATTATCGCAGATTCGATTAGATGAACAGGTACTTTAGCATTGAGTGCATATTATAAACTCCGTGCAACAATTTTGAAATATTCTGATCTAGTGCAATACTACTATATACCATCAATGGAATTGGCTATCAGTGGAACTCGATAATTCATTCAAGTTTTGAATTTTTTTTTGCATTTATTATTTTTAATATGATAGACAAGTACACAAGTACATTTCCGAAAATGTGACTTAAAACTCCTTACCTCCGAGCAGATCGTGCAACAGTGAAAAATCAAATGACTGAAAGAAAATGCGTTGTTGTCCGACATACATAAATTGCCCCCTCTTCATAAGATTCGATCGACAGAATATTCAGAAACTCGGCAACGTTCTACTAGAAAATAAACTAATGATGCGCATTCGTATTAACGACCACTGTCAATTTTTCGCCGCATTTCCTACTACCGGATTAGCATTCTAGAGTTATAATATATAGGGCCTGTTCCGATATTGCTGGTTTTACTGGCCCGCAATCGAATAACAATAGAACTCGAACGACTGGGCCAATAGGCATCGTTTCTGAAATACTGACAGTACTGTTCAGGAATATCGGAACAGACCATGATTTCTATGCAGCTGACGAAGGTCACACGTCGCACAGGACGGTTGTATTGATTCAATAGCATAGTGACGGGTGGACGTCAGAGAGAAAAATGAGTTCTTTTAATAAGAAAAAGTACGAAATGCTGATTCAGTTAATAGAATGTTATCTTGCACTATACGATGCCTCACATAGTAACTATAAAAGTAATGTACTCAATCGTGCTGTGGCAATACGTTAACATCACCCTCTGCGCTCTCCGAATATTTCATGTTTCTGCAGTGGATATAAAAATGTTAAATTTCAGAATAAAAAAGTTGTTTTATGAACATTGAGTATGCCATAATTTGTTTTCGAAAGTGGAAATTTTCACAAATCAAACGAGAAAAGGACATAAGATAATTTAATTCAGAACAATTCGTTGAATGTACCATACGGTGGGTGCCAACAAAAAAAAAGTGCATGCAAATACAAATATCCAGACAACCCATAAAGGAGGACATACATGCTCGGATAATTCTAGAATATGGCCGAAGAAAATTCTCAAGTCACAATAAAACAACATTACGATGAGGTGGTTAATTCAAAGAAAGAAATAAAGAATTCGATTGCTGCAAGCGAATCAAGAATACTCTTGGAACTGCGGGCCCTAAAAAAAAGAGTTGAAGAACTAGAAACAGAAAATCAATTTTTAAAAAGTGAAATAGAAAATACAAATCGAATAAATAAGAAGAATAATTTAATTTTATTTGGTATAAATAAAACAGCTGAGCAAATTACACTCGAATTCCTCTGTGAAGAAATAAAACGCCTTATGCAGATAGAAATCAAAGCCGACGGTATCAACGACTGCTATAAATTAGGAAAGAAAGAAAAGGCCTCCATTGAACTAGAATTAATATCTTATTTAAAAAAGAAAGAAATCTTATCGAATGCGAAAACATTAAAAGGATCATACTTTAGTATATCGCACGACTTGACGGAGAAGCAGCGTGAGGAATACAAAGTTTTAAAAACTAATTTATTGAAAGCTAAGGCAAACGGTTCTCGAAATTCATTCATACGAGGGAACCGCCTTATAGTCGGAAATAAATCTTACACAGTGGAAGACTTAGAGCATAACCAACCAGAAAACAAAGCAGATAGTGCACCACCAACACCAATAAGAAGCGAACAAGCGAGTGCAGTATTCGAAAGTGAAGGGGATGAAAGTTCAAAGGAGGTGAATTGGGAGGATACAGAAACTTTTGGTGAAGCAAGTACGTCACAAACAGGAACAGAGAGAAAACAAAACCAAAATAGAAAAGTTACTCCAAAATCTACTATCGGAACTAGAGTATTCAAGAAAAAATCTCCTAACAAAAAATTGAGGTTGAGACCAAGGAATGTATCTGCCCAACAGTAGGATAAGGAAGCAGAAAAGAAGGTTTTAATTTCAATAATAAATGAAAATACTTCAATAAATTAATTCTAATAGGACTCAAATAACTAAAAATAAACTTTCGTGTGTTTCTTGCTTTGGTATCTTTCAAAATGAACCGTTATATAAGGGATTACGAATGCACAGTATATGATACTATCATAGTAGATATTGATTACCTAAAAAACCATAAATTAAAATTCAATAATAATTTCAACATACTGCATGTAAATATACGTAGCATAAATTTAAATTTGCCTGAATTGATCATATTTTTGGAATATTTGTCTTTGGATTATGGAATCATTGTACTCACTGAAACGTTTCAGATTGAAAATTGTAATCTATTTCAGTTAAAAGGATTTAATTGTATTTATAATGAAGGTAGTTACAACAAGAACGATGGAGTGGTCGTCTACGTTAAAGAGAACCTTAAATTCAGTTATAAAATTGTTGAAATCGGGGAAACAAAAGCTATAGAAGTTTTAATAAAAGAAGTATGCAATGAAGATATGAAGGTAACAGCCATATATAGATCTCCACATCAGTGTACAAAACTGTTCAATGAAAGTTTATACAACTATCTGCAAACAATATCATGTCGAAGGCACGTGATAGTGGGTGATATTAATATTAACATCCTATCCAATGAAGATTTCGCTGAGGAATACAAAAATATTATGAACACCTTTGGATTTGAATCGTTCATAAACAAATGCACTAGACCAGCTAGCGGCTCTTGTCTCGATCAATTTTATGCTAAGGGCTGGAATACGAGGAGCACTCCAGACTGTATGAATGGCTATATTCTGGACTATTTAATAACTGACCACAACCCGACTATGCTATCTTGCAGCAAAGCTGAGGAACCCAAACAATCAGGCACTACGAACAAAGAAAAGCTTTATATAAATTATGGGCAACTTAAACAAGACTTAATGAATGAAACCTGGCAAGGAATGTATACGGAAACAAACGCAGATTCAGTTGCTGAAACATTTATTAACGTTCTCACAAACTGTATAAAAAAAAATACCATTCATGTAAAAATCCAAAACAAAAATATCAAACGTAAGTCCTGGATAACACCATCCTTATTAAAATCAATAAATGAAAAAAATAATATGTACAAGGAATTTAAAAAAAATCCGGAAAATCTAGACCTGAAAAAAAAAATTGTGAGTTAAGGAATCGAATACATAAGCAGAGTGATGCTGCAAAGCAAAACTACTTTCAGGAATATATTTCAAGAAATGAATCTGAACCGAAGGTTTTATGGGATTATGTAAGTAGAGTATGTAATGATATCAAGCCTGCAACAAAGTTTGATGTAATAAAAACAACGGAGTGTACTTTGGAAAATCGAAAAGATATTGCTGAAGCATTTAATGAGCACTATAGCACTGTAGGAGAACCATATGCCAGGAAAATTCCAAATATTGAAAATTATGAAGAAACGGATAAGTTTCAAAGTGAAACTTTCTTTATGGCTCCTACAGATCCGAAGGAAGTCGAAAATATCATTGAAAGTTTAAGAAATGGGAAGTCACCAGGAATAGACGGCATACGTGCAGAGACACTGAAACAGATAAAGGAGGAAATCTCCGATCCCCTTTCCAATGTTATCAATTGTTGTTTCGAAAATGGTATTTTTCCGAACATATTAAAGATAGGCCTAATAAAACCTCTTTATAAAGGTGGAGATAAGACCGAAATATCTAACTATAGGCCTATTTCATTGATTTCAAATGTGTCTAAAATAATAGAAAAAATTAAAAAAAAAAAGAATGATAAAATTTCTGGAGCACAAAGGCATATTAGAGAAGAGCCAATATGGATTTAGACAAGGTAGATCTACGGAGGAGATTTAACTGGAAAAATATACGAATGCTTGGATGAAGCTTGTGCATATTCGTGGATCTTGCCAAAGCTTTTGACACTGTCTGCCATAAAAGGCTTCTAAATAAACTGTGGAACTATTGTTTCCGCGGCAAAAGCCTTGATCTACTAAAAAGCTACTTAACGAATCGCCAACAGATTGTAGATATAGGTGGAGATAGGAGTTCTTCAAGGACAGTTACTTACGGCGTTCCTCAGGGCACGGTCATTGGTCCACTTCTGTTTTTAGTGTACATTAATAGCTTGTCCCGATGTACAAGTGAAGGCAGTTTAATTGGCTTCGCAGATGATACCGCCATACACTACAGAGCTAATACATGGGACGATATGAAACATAAAGCAGAGAAGGATTTCAGACATATACAGAACTGGTTTCAAGCGAACAAACTCACCTTAAACCTTAACAAAACAAAATACATGCCCTTTTCGTCATATTCCTTGGGCCCAATAGGGCATCTTGAAATAAATCCAGAAATGAAGATTTCGGAGACAAAATTCATTAAATATCTCGGGATAGTAATTGATGTCAACTTGAAATGGGACCATCACATTAGTCATGTAGTTAAAAAACTTAGAGGTCTCCTGAATAAACTCAGAATTATGAAGAAATATTTGAAAAGCCCTAAACATTTGATAATATTGTTCAATGCCCTGGTTCAGTCTCAAATTAATTATGGCATCTTGGGATGGGGTGGAGTTTATGATGTTCATCTCAAAAAAGTGAATACCTTGCAAAAGTGGATATTGAGAATAATTCATGGCAAAAAAATTACATATCCGAGTGAACCACTATATCAGACATCCAAAATTTTAGACACGAGGCAGCTCTACACACTCAAAATAGTAATTAATATTTTCAAAGAGAAAATAATATTGGAAAAAAAGAACCATCCATATACAACAAGAATTAATACTTACCAGACATCAAGAGCAAAGAAAAGAATAGGACAAAGATACTTTTATTATCTCGCACCGCGCATATATAAGAAGATTCCTGAAGATCTGACAAAAATTAAGAATTACAAGCAGTTTATAAAGAAAATTAAATTCTGGATTATAGAAAGAGGTCGCAAATATGCGGAAACAATGATAAATCAAACTTAAAGAATTGCACTGGAATGGTATAATTTATCCCGATTTATGAAATGACCTGAGTTGATAAACTTACCGAGTTGATACACTTACGAATTGTCATCTCACCCACCATTTGCCACCAACTTCTGTGCACTCTGGCTGTCATTATATAATAAAACAGTACACAGGTGACCTGTAAGTTCACAAAATAAAGATCTCAAATATATCCCTTCTTTGCAAGCCTCAGCTATAGCCATATATTCTGATTCCATACTTGACAAAGCGACAGTTCTTTGTTTTCTACCCTCCCAGGAAATAGCTGAGCCTGACATTAAAAAACAAAAACCAGTAAA
This sequence comes from Coccinella septempunctata, assembly GCF_907165205.1. NCBI lineage: Eukaryota > Metazoa > Arthropoda > Insecta > Coleoptera > Coccinellidae > Coccinella > Coccinella septempunctata. The sequence continues at coordinate 32,414,987 of NC_058195.1, forward strand.
TGATCTGCGATCCAACGTATTAGCCGCCCAATCAGCATCAACATACCCAATAAGTTCAGCTGTTTCCTGTTTAACATACTTTAAAGAAAACGTTTTAGTATTTTTAAGGTACCTAAGAATTCTCTTAGCATAGTTCCAATGAACATTTGTGTGACATTTATTAAATTGGCTGAGGAAGCTCACACTGTAGGATATGTCAGGTCTTGTGATACAGATACAGATAAATACATCAGACTGCCAATCAGCTGTTGATACGGAATTTCTTGATCACAAAATTCAGAATTATTAACATTCAATTTACATTCCATTGGAGTACTAGCAACTTTACAATTTATCATGTTAAATTTCTCCAATAAATGATCTATATACTGCTCTTGATCCAATGTAACAACATTTATTTCTCTATCAATTTTGACTCTCATGCCTAAGCATTGCTGAACTCGACCCAAATTCTTTATCTTAAACTTAGAATTCAAAACAGAGATCAACTTGTCAGTCTATTCTTGATCATTTGAGAAAACAAAAAAATCATCTACATACAAGGCAATAACAAGTTTTACTTTATTATTCATTTTTGTGAAAACACATGGCTCTATACAACTCTTTTTGAAACCTAATTCAATCAAACATTGTTCTACTCTCTCATACCAAGCCTGACAACAGGTGAAAAAGTCTCTTCATAATCAACGTTGGGTTTCTGCGTGAAGCCCTTCGCCACTAAACGCGCCCTGTAATGTGCACTGTTATGATTATTCACTTTTTTTTAAACACCCACTTACACTGAACTAAAGTTTTATCAGGGGGTAAATCACTTACTGGAACCCACGCTTCATTTTCTTCAAATGCCTGCAGCTCATCCCTCATTGCCTCGATCCATCTGTCTCTATCTGGGCTATCTAGAGCTTCCTGGATACTGACAGGATCACTCATAACATCTGGACTTGATGTTGTGCACAGCTTTGAAACACCATATCCATAACGTTCTGGCTGCTTTCTCATCAATTTTGTTATTACAGGTGTTGGTTCTGGTTCCTCATCTTCTTCTGACTTCTGCAACATAGAATCTAAATCAAGTGTGGCGTTAACATGTACTGAATCTGCAGGCATGATTTCGCTCAAGGTATCAACAACTGGTTCAGCATTCATTTCTTCCTCATGTTCATCTGATTTTCTTGGTTCAATATCCCCAACTGAAACTGATATGACAGCTTCATTTGTACAGTTCCTTTGTGTCTTTTCATGAATAATGACATCTATACTAGTAATAATGCGTTTCTTGATCGGATCATAAACTCGGTATCCTTTCACATTTTCAGAAAATCCAACTAAGATGTGCTTCTTCGACTTAGTGTCCCATTTTAATCTTCTTTCCTTTGGCATGTGTACCATCACCTGACTTCCAAATATACGGATATGACTCATATCTGGCTTCTTATTTGTCCAAAGCTCATACGGTGTTTTATTACCCAATCCGGATGCGATAGATCTATTTCTAAGATATAAAGCAGTATTTGTTGCCTCTGCCCAAAATCTTTTATCTAATCCTGCATCAATTAACAAACAGCGAGCTCCTTCGACAATTGTCCGGTTAATTCGTTCACTTAGACCATTTTTCTCTGGTGTGTAAGCATTTGTTTTCTGGTGAACAATACCTTCCTGTTTCAGATAACCCTCAAAGTCATTGCTGCAAAACTCTGAGCCATTATCTGTCCTGAATACTTTAATTTTCTTGTTTCGCTGATTTTCTACCATGCTCTTGAATTCCTTAAAGTACTTAAAAACTTCACTTTTAGCCTTAAGAAAATAAACAAAGGCCATACGGGAAAAGTCATCAACAAAAATTAAGAAATACCTCGACCCTCCAATTGAAGTAGACTCCATTGGTCCACAGACATCAGCATGGATCACTTCTAGTGGCTCACTACTCCTTGTACCTACATGATCAAATGGCAAACGTGATTGCTTTCCCTCACAACATACTGTACATGTATTTTTGCTAATCATGGATTTATCCAAGTGTTTACTGTAGTTTCCATTCAAGAAAACAGCAGAAAAGACATTTGTTTTCCTCACTTGCTGTTGACCATTCAGCTTACACTGTGATTTGTAATGTCCAAATTGTTTACAACGATAGCACTTTATGTTTGTTTTCTTTGTCGATCCTGACATTGACAGTCCGCCGCCATGGTGACTTGAGCTGTCATTCTTAGCATTGCTACCAACCTTAGTATTCGGACGACTGTGCTGCCCTCTGCTTAAAAAAGCACTTCCTGGATCAGGATCGTCATTCGTCTCAAGGTCAATTAGCTTAGTTTTCACTACGTCAGCAGTAATGGCGATTCCGGAATGTTCGATAGCCATTATCATAGGGAAGTATTTTTCAGTCAAACCTGCCAGCATTAAACAACCGATCCACTCGTCATTCACTGAGAAACCTGTTCCTGATAACTTCTGAGCTGCTTCCATAATTTGTGTAACGTAGCTCGTCATCGAATCGCAGTTGTCTAGACGAATTGATATTAAATTCCGCAACAAGGTTATTCTTCGGGAAAAGCCAGAATCATCGAACAAAGCCTGTAGTTTCCTCCACAAACTCATTGTGCTTGATGCATCTTTGATGTGGACGTACAGTGATGGGTCGATCGTTAAAATTAACTTGGGTTTCGCCTTTGCATCTTCTGCGGCTGCATCTTGAGCACTTTCCTGCTTGATATAGTTGGATGTACCCTCCAAAACTAGCAGATTCTCCGCTGCAAACGCCCATTCATGATAATACTCGCGTCCCTTCAACTTTGGAACGCTGGTCAAGAATGAATTAGAAGCCATTGTCTTAACTAACTGATCGATTTCTTTCCTAAAAACTTAATAACGAGCACACCTGGGCCCATAACCTATTAAAACAACGTGCCTATTCAGTGGCTAACGACGAACTAACTTTCATTCCAAGATTCATCACATACAACATACAACCATAGATGGCGCTACAATTGTTTAATTGTTGTCACACTAAAAAGATTCCTAACATTATAATGTTTTTTAGAGGATGAAATAGGCAGTGGGCATCTAATGTTTGGGGGTTTTGTGATTTCATGTCCAATTAAACTTAACATTCTTGCGAATTCTTCTTGGGAAAGTCGAAAAAATTCATTAAATTTTGTATCATGTGTTAATAATTAATGTCAGACAAAAAGCGACAATTCAGAAGATTTTCAAAAGTAGATTTTTTCGTCTGATGAAGGAGTCTGATATAGACTCCGAAACGTTACAAAGAATTATAATTTCAACGTTATTTATTTTGAGTTCATTGTCAGGCAACAATTTTTTCTAGTTAATTTGCTCCTGACAAATTAGTGCAAGAATGTACGCAGGAGCAAATCGTTGATTTCATTTTTAATTGATTTTGTTTCAGAGATTGGGAGTGAAAACCCTAAAAAGTTTATGAAGAGACACTTAATATAGTTGACTAAACCGTTAAAAGTGCCTTCCTTTCTCCTGTTCTGGAACATTGTATCCGTTTTTTGCCTCTTTGTTGACAAAGCCAATAGTTCATCGTCTTCTTCCCCAAAAATCAAACGAGTAAGTAATTCTTCTCGAATTCTACATTAATCCTAAAACACACTCTTATACATAGTAGCCTAGTGTTGCAGCGCGCATGTAGATTGCGAAATGTACCTATTTCAGAGAGACCATGCGCCCGTTGTTAGCGTTGTAGCGTTCGTCGGTAGCGGGCAGCGGGTGAGGGAGACCAGAGTTCAGTAGCCAATTTGCGTGTAATTACACGAAATTTGTGTAGATTTCGTTTCGTTTCCTAATTCTAACCACTGTTTGGACACTAACTGAAATTGAGGTGAATTTTACAATGAATTAAAACAGTACAGACTAGAGACGTAAATTAAGAAAAAAAAAAACTATATTTTATTTCATACTTTTCTATGAACAGAATTTATATACCGAACAGAAACAAATAAGTTAACCCTCTTTTCTCAGTCTGACTTCTGTCAGTATTCAAAATTCAAATATTGTGAATTGTGTTCTTCAAGAAAGATTGTGGTTTCACTGGTTTCCTAATTCATTTTGATTTTGCTGTGAGTGAGATCTGAATCCGCCTACACTTTAGCGGAAGTCGATTTTTTGTGAAATTTTGATTTTATTGTGTACAGGGTGGGCAAATTTCGATGTTTTAGCACTACAGCTTTCAAACCAGAGGAGATAGACAAAATCTGATACCCCATTCTCGTTTTCTTTTTCTGAGAAACTAACAATAGTAGTAGTCATTTTTGGCCACTTTCTTTTGTTTTCGAGTTATAAGCAAAAAGTGGAAAAATGGCGATATCGAAATCAATTTATATCTCCGCTAATACTGATGATAGAGCTTTGAAATTGAAACATTATACAGGCACTTTTTTACGTAGAATCCAGTGGCGTGCTCGCCTTTTTAGCAGGATTTTTTTTTACGGGGCTATGACCCAAAGTTATGTTTTTTTAAATAGGAACACTAGTTTTTTGTGCAATTTTTTGAAAGCTTAATTTTTACTGATTTCAAAAATATATAACATCATATGGTTTGTATCAATATAAATAATAGAAAACGGTCAAAAACACTTTTTCTCAATATTTCTATGGTTTCAACTTTTGACGAGCACAGAAAAATAGAGTTTTCTATAACAAAAGAAGTCTCCTTCCGGCAATGTCATTCTTTCTATGCTTTTTACCAATTTTCACAAAATTTGAATCAAGATATATTTCATAAATTTTCATAATACTGAAAGGACTTATAGAAAGAGACACTGGTAATCATACGATGCTATATTTTTCTATGCTCATCAAAAGTTGAAACCATAGAAATATGGAGAAAAAAGGTTTTTGACCATTTTCTATTATTTATATTGATACAAACCATATGATGTTATATATTTTTGAAATCAGTAAAAATTAAGCTTTCAAAAAATTGCACAGAAAACTAGTGTTCCCATTTAAAAAAACATAACTTTGGGTCATAGCTTCGTAATTAAAAATCCTGCTAAAAAGACGAGCACGCCACTGGATTCTACGTAAAAAAGTGCCTGTATAATGTTTCAATTTCAGAGCTCTATCATCAATATTAGCGGAGATATAAATTTATTTCGATATCGCCATTTTTCCACTTTTTGCTAATAACTCGAAAACAAAAGAAAGTGGCCAAAAATGACTACTACTATTGTTAGTTTCTCAGAAAAAGAGAACGAGAATGGGGTATCAGATTTTGTCTATCTCCTCTGGTTTAAAAACTGTAGTGCTAAAACATCGAAATTTGCCCAACCTGTACATTATGACGAGCTGAGTTCAAAAAAAGCGGTTTCAACTTTAGGAAACCAGTGGCTCAAAAGTTACGCCACTTTGAAGGTCCAATGTTAAGACTGATCTGAATGACATTTGACAACATAATGATCGAATGAATTTAAAAACTTACAATTGAGTTACTTGGTGCCTTTGTAATTAAGGTCTATAATATTTCACAACTGGACATACAGTTGAAAATTCTTCACTCACTTAGTAGACGACGAATCCGCAGCTCAATGAACAATGATTAACCAATTCCTATCACTGCATTCACCTTTTCGATACAACACTACCGTATAATTCTTTTCACTTTTTCATTAACGAAAATAATCATTAATTCTTAAATAATTGAAGTAAATTTGTTCTATTCTTTCCAAATTGTGTTCGAACTTCTAAATGAGTTTTGACATGAATCAAAGTGACAGAGACTAACTCGAATTCATGTTATCCATTGATATATTTTTTGACAGATTTGGAACGAAAAAAAATCATATTGGTTGATATAGTTCATGTAAGTTGAATTTTGATGTGAAATATTAGGATTTGAGATACTTGACTCTTTAACACAATCGTAATACATACTGTTTTTACCGTGCTTTCCCTATTCATTGGGTTTATTCCTCCATTTTACCTTGTATAAGAGTTCCAAGGTATCTAGTAAATTCCCCGAGAATTGAGATTGGAATGCGGATCATTTGATAATGAACGATTACTGTATAATGTTTTCACATAAATATAATCTATATAAATATACAATCTATGACGCTAAGATGTCATAGCTTAAGAATGGAGATTTCAAAATGCAATTTACGACACGAGCCTCCGTACTAAATCCTTAAAAACGACAACTTTACCCAATCATAATAAAATAATTATTTTTTTGCTCTTTCATATTATGGCTAACCCAAGCTAGCCTAACGTAACCTAACCTAAACTAACCTAAAATAAACAAACCATTAAGACAATGAAGAATTGAATTAAAATGAATAAAAGTATCTAACCTAAGCTAGCCTAACGTAACCTAACCTAAACTAACCTAAAATAAACATACAATTATGAGAATGAAGAATTGAATTAAAATGAATAAAAGTATCTAATTTCATTTAAATCTTCCATCGTGTAAATATGATGGTGCCAAAGAAATCTGACGTTATTTCCCCTGAAAAATAATTCAGTTTTGGCGGTATGTGCTGGGGTGAGTTCACGCCATTTGAAGAATGGCGTGCTCTTGGGGTGATTGTTTCGTCCCACTGCTAGGGTCGGACTCATCAGGTAGGTTAATGAACCCTAGCAGCTACCTACGACAATCGCCGAAGCAGCGTAGTTTGTGCCTGCTATAAACGCCGGTTACGTCGAGGGTATAGAGTGTTGCGTCGCCGGTGGCGCCATCGTTTGGCGTATGCTGCACCGCAATAGACGTATAATCTACCCTGTGATCGCAACCGTCGTGCGCAGTGATGCCATCGTTTGGCTACCCTTGGTACCATCATGGTGAGATGAAGTATTCCTCTACCATGGGTACAACTACGCCGCCACAACACTCCCCCACCAGCGGCGCTGACTGGGGAAGCGATGCGATACGGTAGGCAGGGTACCGCCGTTTACGAAGATGGGAAAGGGCGTCTAGAGTAGCGTCAGAAATACCAGAGATGGGAGCGTGCATTGTGAGCGAGCTATTGTCTCAACCGGTCTGGCCTTCTGGGATACGTCGTTAAGACGGCCCTCCCTCATCACGTCGGGGTCCCCACTTTGGCGGTATGTGCTGGGGTGAGTTCACGCCATTTGAAGAATGGCGTGCTCTTGGGGTGATTGTTTCGTCCCACTGCTAGGGTCGGACTCATCAGGTAGGTTAATGAACCCTAGCAGCTACCTACGACAATCGCCGAAGCAGCGTAGTTTGTGCCTGCTATAAACGCCGGTTACGTCGAGGGTATAGAGTGTTGCGTCGCCGGTGGCGCCATCGTTTGGCGTATGCTGCACCGCAATAGACGTATAATCTACCCTGTGATCGCAACCGTCGTGCGCAGTGATGCCATCGTTTGGCTACCCTTGGTACCATCATGGTGAGATGAAGTATTCCTCTACCATGGGTACAACTACGCCGCCACACAGTCATCTAATATTTGTCATTCTATGCTTACAACTGACAATCATAAAATTAGAGTATAATAAACATTACCCAGAATACTCTTAAAATTGAAACTTCAATGTGGCGTAATTTTCGAACCAATGGCTTCCTAATATTGAAACCACATTTATTGAACTCGCCTCATCAGATTACATAAGATAGGACTCCTCCTGAAGTCAAAGCGGCAACTAGGATACATTCAACGTTGAAACTTCAAAATGGCGTAACTTTTGAACCAATGGTTTCCAAACGTTGAGACAACTTTAATTGAACTCGCCTCGTCAAAATACATAAGATAGGACCCGTTCTGTACAAAAAATCGACTTCCGCTAAAGTGTAGTCGAGCCGAGATGGTCCACTATTTGGTGTCCAAATTACGATGATTGGTATTTGTCTCGTAACTACTTTCTGAGCTAGAACAATGGATAAGTGGCTAATCAAAAAAGTAAAGCTTTTTGTTATTCAATTTTTTTTATTTAGTAATTATTTTTCACATTCTTCCAGAGAAATGAAAGCGCCATGGCATCTACGTCTGGAATGCAGATTAATCCAGAATGTGACCCAGAGTCTAGAGACTCGGATTCTGGATCTGAAAAGGATTTGTGTCCAACCAGCACAAAAACACAAATGATAAAACAACCCCTTAAAACGAGCAAATATGCCTTTGTTGAGAGCTGGCTGCAAAATCCCAAATTTAAAGGTTGGCTAGTCAAGTCGAAGTCTAAAGGCAAGTTGAACGATCACTGCAAAATTTGCAGTGCATTTAAGCTCATAAAGCTACCATCATAAGACACCTTGAATCAGAGAAACATAAATTCAATTGAAAAATTGAGGGAAAATGGAACCTTTTTTTCAATTATAATGGATAAAACAACAAATAATTCAATAACCAAACAGTGTTCATTCACAATTATATATTTAGATGACCAACAATGCAGGATTAGGTATGTGTAAATTTTTTGATATGGTTGAACAGTATTATGGTACTGCAGGCGACCTATTTAAATATTTGGTGAGTACTATATCAGACAAAAGAATTCCTCTGACAAATCTGATTGGATTCTCATCAGAATTAGATAAAAACGAAGAGAAGAAAACAGTTGACTTGGTTTCACAATTTTTAATTGAAATATTTGTTGACACGCGTGTTTCGGGTTTCATCCCATTTTCAAAACTGAGTACATAAATACGGAAAGAACACATTCATACAATAATCAAAAAGCACATGTTAAAATCGGAGACAGGCGGAAATCTAATTGATCGTTTACAAGGCTGAAGATATTTCTAGGATTTCTAGAAGATCTAAACGTTTACCTTTATCAACTTTATGTAGAATAGATAGATAGATCAAAATCTATGAAGTGGTTGAGAGTAATGCAATGATCAGAGAAACCAGTTGTTGATTTATTCTGCAGAATAGATCTTTTATGTTCCTCAAGTCTAACCCCGAGAGAACGGCCAGTTTGACCTATGCAAAATGCAGGGCATTCATCACATAACAGCATATTATATATACCACTCAACTGCGAATTAGTCAGTCGATCGAATTGGAAACATAGTTGTGTCAATTTTGAATGCTGATGAATATGCTGCAAATTTGAATATTTCTCATTTTCGTATACTTTTCTAGGTTATTTTAATATATTCTAAGTCTATGACTGAAAGTACAGAAATTTTTAGAAATCTTTTGTGACCAGGCTGCGCCTGGACTTTCAAGACCTACTGGGATATCAATCATTCTTGAAAGGACTATACACCACTGAACTGCGAATTAGTCAGTCGATCCTTGTCATTAAAAAATATTGATCTTAAATTCTTCTTATTGGTACATATAACATCAATATCATTTTTTCTGATTCTTTCACAAAGTTTTTCACTGAGAGATGGGATGTAATTGATGTACGTAAATTTCCTGATTTCATCTCTAAATTGAGGTGGATGAATTAAAGTTAACAATTCTGTTTGTTGTTTTTTTGAAATCAATTTGTCTATTATGTTAGTGGAATAGCCGTTGTTTTTGACTAATCCTTTCATAATTCCATTCAATTCACTGTGGAGGTAGAAGATGATAACAAATGTTTGAACTTCTTAGATATTCAGATTAATGGGTACCACTCACGAGGCGTTTTCTCGGGGGTTTCAGGTACGGAGCATCGATGCCGAAGGATCCCATCTGGCGATCGGATTCTAGGGCGGCCACACACGGGGCTTCCATTCGGGAGTAGGAAACCCACTTCCAGTGTATCTTTCAGCAACTTGGAATCGGTCGCCGAAGTACAATAAATCCCCACAGGTTGAGGATGCTGAAAGTTGAGCTGGTCGGCCACTTTCGGGGATTTCTGATCCGCATTCCTCAATGATGCCTACCCGATACCCACGAGAAAACGCCTCGTGAGTGGTACCCATCTCGAGTTCGATATATAAAAAAGCCCACCTTCTCTGATATTCTGATTCCTAACAGTAGTTCGCACCCTTATAAGATCAAGATGTCTGCATTCCACGCCAAAAAGTGTCAAAAAGTAGTTAGAGTCCTTGAATTATTAGCCAAAAACAACGGCTATTCCCCTAACATAATAGACAAATTGATTTCAAAAAAACAGCAAACAAAATTGTTAACTTTAATTTATCCACCCCAGTTTAGAGCTGAAATCAAGAAATTTACTGACATCAATTACATCCCATCTTTCAATGAAAAACTTTGTTAAAGAATCAGAAAAAATGATATTGATGTTATATAAACCAATAAGAAGAATTTAAGATCAATATTTTTTAATGACAAGGATAGACTGACTAATTCGCAGTTCAGTGGTGTATAGTCCATTCAAGAATGATTGACATCCCAGTAGGTCTTGAAAGTCCAGGCGCAGCCTGGTCACAAAAGATTTCTTAAAATTTCTGTACTTTCAGTCATAGACTTGGAATATATTAAAATAACCTAGAAGAAAAGTATATGAAAATGAGAAATATTCAAATTTGCAGCATATTCATCAGCATTCAAAATTGACACAACTATGTTTCCAATTCGTACGATTAAATTACGAACATAAACGACTCTACAAAATTCAAATAACCGTCGGTAAGTGCATAGATTCACATATAATAGATCAATGTTTATTCACATTACCAACCTGAATTCTGCAACATAAAATCTGAACTTATGGGCTATTATCAACATAAATTCGATTTTCCACAGCCACCCGAGATGTCATACATTCTTGAATGGACTATATATAAAATGCTGTTATGTGATGAATGCCCTGCATTTTGCATAGGTCAAACTGGCCGTTCTCTCGGGGTTAGACTTGAGGAACATAAAAGATCTGTTCGGCAGAATAAATCAACAACTGGTTTCTCTAATCATTGCATTACTCTCAACTACTTCATAGATTTTAATAATATAATCTACATAAACGTGATAAAGTTAAACGTTTAGATCTTCTAGAAATCCTAGAAATATCTTCAGCCCTGTAAACGATCAATTAGATTTCCGCCTGTCTCCGATTTTAACATGTGCTATTTGATTATAATATGAATGTGTTTTTTTTGTATTTATGTACTCAGTTTTGGAAATGGGATAAAACCCGAAACACGCGTGTCAACAAATATTTCAATTAAAAATTGTGAAACCAAGTCATGTGACTCCGTTTTCACCTAATTCAATTCATCATGTTTCACCAAGAGTTATGTGTGGAATCAATTCCGATTCTCATCAGATACTACAAACTGTATGTTTGGGAAAGAAAGGTCCGTTGCTGCATTATTAAAGAAGGAGATTCCAGACATTGTAGTGATAAAATGCTTCTGTCATATGATACATTGAGGTGCATCCAAGGGTTGTCTGCAAATTCCACGGTCTGTAGAGGACCTTTTAAGAAATAGTGATGCCCATTTTCATAGGAGTGCACAAAGCAGAAAAGAACCAATACTTTCAAAGAATTTCAAGATTTTTTTGGGACTAAAATCCATTCCAAATTCTGTCTCCATCTAATACCAGATGGTTGTGCTTGAAAGCCTGCGTGGACAGAGTACTCGAACAATTTGTGCCTCTCCACATGTATTTTAGGGAGTATGTTCTTTCCGATCCCTCCAGAACAACCGAAGGAATGCTTAATGTCATGAATAATAAATTAATAGTGATATATTTGGAATTCATGTCTTACATACTCACTTTGTTGGTTGACTTCGATATTTTATTTCTGGGAGAGTCACCACTTCTCCATAGATTGAAACCCGAGACTGAGACGAGACTGTTGAAAACAATTTATTCAAACTTTTTGGAATTGCCCTATTTCAAAAAATGCCGATGTCTACAGCTAGCAGTGATCATACTGATCCCCATCACTTTTTGCCTTTGCAGAAAATATGTGTTGGCATTGCAAGTGATGCAAGTAGACTTGCTTGATTTTTTGTATCGAACTTGCTTCACAAAGTAAGGACAAATTCAAATTTGATGATGAAGTATTCGATATTACATATATCTGTTGTCGATCCTGCCGAAGCACAAGCCTTCAATATTAAAACCCTTCAAAAATGCTTCCATAGATTTCCTATTCTAAAGCAACATGTGAAGTTGCAAGAAGTTGATAATGAGTGGTGACAACATGCTCTGTTAGATCATGGTTTGAGCACCAACTTATCTGCTGAAGAATACTGGAGTAAGGTTTTTCTGTTGAAGAATGCTGCCGGTATTCTACTTTTTCCGAATTTGATATTTATTGCTCTTACCTTTCTCAAATGCATCGGTTGAGAGGATATTCTCTGATCTTAATAATATCAAAACATTTCACAGAAATAATCTGGCCACGGAGAATATTTCAGCTCTAATCTTCAGCAAACAAGGCATCAATAATGATGGAGGAATTTTGAAATTTAATCCCTAAAAAAAAATGATTGACTCCAAAATATGGAAAAAAGCAAATGAATAGGATCATTTATTCTTCATTACTATTAGTATTTGTAACTTTTCAATATGAGAATGATTAATTCTGTATAAGGAATTGTTTTGTATTTGTATAGACACCCATGGGTGTCTGTGTACAAATTAGTACAAATTATACATTTTAACAAATCTCTTAAGTGAATATTTCTATGACAGTGTGCTTTCTCTATAGACATAGGGACTCTATGTCTATGGCTTTTTCAAATCAGTTGCGTGCATAGACATAGACTTTTTTCTCGATGTGTTGCGTGTAATTTGATAATTGAACTAGTGTAATTAAAAAGTTCGTTGTTGGCAACACTGGAGTTCACTACCCTTGGCAGATCTCTAGAAATAGAACGATTAATTGTCAATTGAAACGTCATGGCGCATAACAGTGAATTTGCTAGTGAGCTGTTAAAGTTCAAAAAAGAATATTTAATCGAAATAATAATTAGCAGGAAAGTTCCCGAGGGTGTAAATGTGTCTCCAGGATTACGTAAATTAATAGAGGTGGGCTCCGAAGGAAATTTTAGCGAGCCTGCCGATAGTTGCAAAAATCTAAACAAGATTAACCTTCAAAGTGAAACATCAACAAACACTTTGTTTACTGGCGAGGACAGATCACAATTAATGGAATTGGAGATAATTTACCTGAAGAAGACGTTGAACACACTGGAACAAATGATAAGTGACAAGAATATGATTATTGATTTATTGAATAAGAATCAACAAAATTTGAGAACATTTTCTTTCGATGTTCTAAGCGACGTTGCCGTTGTTGACAAGCAGGCGGTAGATCTAACTAATGTTCCAGATAAGCAACAGGAGGAGCAGGTCAAGTCACAACATTTAAAAGAACACAAACCCGAGGAAATCTCGAGGAAGATTTACACATATAAGGAAGGGAAGACTGAACAAACAAAAAAGAGACCTAAAAATTCAGTTGTACAGGGAACAGCCAAGTCATCGTCTTTTAGTGGCGCTCCAAAATATGCCTGGATTCATGTGGGTAGAGCAGGTTTGGAAACGGACGAGAAAAGTGTCGAACAGCATCTCAAGTTGAAATTTCCTAATAGAAAATTCATTGTGGAAGCACTACCACAAAGGGAAGGTGCAACTAGCCGCTCATTTAAGGTAGGTGGTGATTTGGACATAGTCGAAGAACTTTATAAGAGTGTAAATTGGCCAGAGAATATATCCATAAAAAGATATAAATTTCTTCGAATCAGAGATAATATCAGGAATAAATAGGCGTACAATAAACCAACTACAAAAAAAAGAACCATTTTCAATAGCGAACGTTAACCTGCAATCCTTAAAAAATAAAATTGATTTTTTCTAGAGTATTCTGAATGATAATAATTATGATTTGTGGTGTGTTTCTGAGCATTGGGCATCAGAGGATATTCTGAGCCGGGTAAATATCGCTAATTACGTAATTGCAGACTCTTATTCCCGCTCTGACGAGGATTATGGTGGGGCAGCAGTTTTCATAAAGAACACAATACATTACAATAAATTACCTGAAATAAAACAAATGAGTATTGATCATCATTTTGAGGTAGCCGCTGTAAAAATTCCTGACAAACATTTAGTGATTGCTAGTATATATAGACCACCTAAAGGCCAATTTGATCTTTTCATATCGGGATTGTCTGCATGTTTGGATGAGATGACGAGGGGGACGTTAGAGAAGATTTGTGTTGCAGGTGATTTCAATGTTAATTTCCTGGAAAGTAATAAGTATTCAAATGAAGTCTTGAATTTGTTCGAGTCCTACGGATTATTCCCGGCTTTCAATGAGCCTAGCAGAGTTAGTCGAAAATCAAAAACTTGTATTGACAATATATTTATTACGAACATATACAAGGACACTTACAAAAGTAAAACATACGACCCACACTTGTCGGATCATTCAGTACAGGAAATTAAATTGCTTAATGAGACATCTGTAACAAAAAGGAAATATATAACTAGGCATATGATAACGAGGAGAAATATAATTAAATTTGAGGAGAAACTAAGTGATATTGACTGGGATTCACTCAAATCCGAAAGAGCTGAAGAGACTTTTGATAGATTTCATGCAGTATTTAAAGGCTGCTTCGATAGCTGTTTTCCTTTGAAGACGGTAAATGTAAACAGGAATAAAAATTATGTTCACAGAAATGCTTCAAATGTGGCTTTGAAGAAGGCAGTTGATGCGGCTCTGACAATCCACAGTATTCGTCAGAGTGATGACTCCAAGAAACTCGTAGAAATGCAGAAAAGAAGAAAGTGAACAGAGAGTATATAAGTTCATCAGAGGATAAAACAAAGGCCATATGGAGAGTAATAGAGGAAGAAACTGCTAGGTCGAGAGAGAAGAGGAAAGAAGAAGGTAAATTGACCGCAGATGAACTCAATTGTTTCTTTTCTAATAACAATTTCAAATCAGTGCTCACCTTCTGCCATAGAAGCAATAAAATTGATGAGAAAGACTGCTTCGAGGGTACCCAGATCCTCAGGTTCAATGTTCAACTATCCGGTTACAATCGATGAGCTGAATCAGATTATTAAAAGGTTAAAAAATAAAAAAACTGCGGATATCTACGGAATGAATGTGGTATTGATGAAAAGGATTTACCCAAAAATCTCTAAATTTATGTGTGATATCTTTAATCAATGTCTCGAGCAGGGAGTTTTTCCTGAACCACTAAAATTTGCAAGAATAATTCCCGTTCATAAAAGTGGAAATGAAGACGAATGCACTAATTATAGGCCAATATCTATTCTGCCTACTTTTTCGAAAATATTAGAGGAAATATTGAAGGGAAGATTGTTGGGTTTTCTCGACAGGACACTGGTTCTTGATCAATGCCAGCATGGATTTAGATCAGGTAGATCAACTATGACAGCGCTGATTGCGTTGATGGATAATGTTATTGAGGCAGTTGATAGAGGTAGATTAGTTGAGGTTTTGGCCTGCGACCTATCCAAGGCATTTGATAGTGTGGTAGGAGAAATACTACTGCAGAAGTTGGAAATTTATGGAGTTAGAGGAAATGCGTTGGCTATTTTCAAATCATACCTGGAGAATAGAACACAGGTGGTCTCGTGGAATGATGCAGTATCACGGGTGGGGGTTCTTAGATATGGAGTGCCCCAGGGATCAATTTTAGGTCCCTTATTGTTTTTGTTATACGTAAATGACTTACCACTGAATGTACCGTGCTCCCTTACCTCGATGTTTGCAGATGACACCACCTTTGTAAATGATTCGTCCAGGAGAGCAGAACTGGAAATTGGAGGTGCCAGGACCTTGGCTTGTGCTGAAAAATGGTTTAGCGTGAATGGATTAAAACTCAATGTGGATAAGTCCCACCGTATGATAGTAGCCGGCAATGAGGCTCCGCAGTGTATCAGATTGTTAGGTGTGACTGTGGACAATCGACTTACCTGGAACACTCACACAACATCACTATTGAAGAGGCTTTCGACTGCAATTTTCACCATACGTAGGATGAGGGAGGTTGCAGGCACGGACATATCTAGGTTGACCTATTACGCCAACTTCCACCAGACTGCTACATACGGCATAATATTATGGGGTCATAGTTCCGGACTGATTGATGTACTCCTGAAGCAAAAGGAAGCTGTCAGAGCCATTCTTGGAGTCCCAAGAATCATTTCATGCAGAGAGTTGTTTCGATCATTGGGTATACTCACCGTAACATCTGTGTATATACTTAACTGCATAATGTATGTCCATGATAATAGAGCTAAATTCAGGAAAAATGATGACAATCATCACTATGGTACACGGAACAAAAATGAACTTAGCATTGAGTATCATCGCCTCAAAAAAACACAGACTGGCACTAATCATGTGCCAGTGTTCGATGAATAACCGTGCTTACATTTTTACATTCACATGTTTGGACCTTTTGTATGTGTCTTCAAATGTTTCTCGTCTTTTATATTTATATTTTATACTGTTCTATTTTTGAACTTATTGTATTTTGACCTGCCATGTAATATATTTTGATGGTGAATAAATGATGATGATGATGATGATGATGATCTAAGGTTGAGGTAAAGGCTTGAGAGGAAACTACCTCCAAGTGTACGTCTTCGGTGATCAGGCAAACGAACAATGCAAGGTAAGCTTTCAAAATTGTCCGTTTTCGAGCGTTATTAGAACGATATAAAAATAATCTTCTTCTTCTTCCTTCTTCATTCTAGGCGAATCGCCTGTTTACTTTAGTCGATACTCTGCCTACACCGCCAAATTATCGCTCCATCTTTTTCGAGGGCGTCCTAAACTTCTTCGACCTAATGGAGATTTGTCTCGAGCAATTCTAACCACACTCCCTTCATCCATTCCACCGATGTGCTCTCCATTCCCTTTTTCTTTCCAGCACCCACTCATTTTCGTCCTTCACTCCACATGTTCTTCTTATATTCTCACTTCTCTCCCTGTCAAACAGTGTTTTCCCAGCTATCCTGCGAAGTACCCTCATTTCCGTTGTCTTCAGTAGTTGTTTAGTCCTCGCTCTGTCGGGTCGAGTTTCAGCGGTGTATGTCATAGTTGGTCTTACTACTGCTTTATAAATTCTTGCCTTCGTCTCTATATTGTATATATGTTTTTATTTCGCCATACTGTGTCACTCAAACATCCCGCCACTCTTGTTGCCCTCATCGTTTGCTCTCTCACCCTCAACATCAGCATATCCCGATATTTCTATTTCCAAGTATTTGAACTTTGCCATCCACTTCCAGTTTGCATCTAAGTGGTGTTTTTGATGTTGTCATGCATTCAGTTTTCTGGGTTGAAATTATCATACTAAGAAATTTGGCAACACAGTTAAATCGATGCAGCAACCGCTGCAAATCGTCCTCACTCTCAGCCACCAGTACAGCGTCATCGGCATAGCACAGAATTGCTTTCTCACTGTCACCCATCCTGTATTCCTTCAGTGCACGTACCTTCTTTATGACCTCGTCTATAATGATGCTGAAGAGAAGAGGACTCAGGGAATCCCCCTGTCGAATGCCACGGCCCACAGCTATTGGTTCAGTCAGGACCCCGTTTACTCTTGCTTGAATCCAATTACTCTCATATACGTTCCTGATGATTTGAATGAGGTTTTGCGGGATTTGTCTGTTGTGAAGAAGGTGTGAAACGTCCTGCACACGATCGAACGCTTTCTCCAACTCAACAAAACACATGTATGCTGGTCTGTTGTATTCTATTGACTTTTTCCTTATCTGTCTAATAACGAAGACCGCATCCGTACATGATCTGCCCGACTTGAATCCCTGCTGTTCGTCTGCTAGGGATGTTAAGCTGATAATTTTGTTTGCTATTACTTTAGTGGTGAGTTTAAGTGTGGTGGTGAGAAGATTTATACCTCGGTAGTTTGTCTCCCTTTTTGAACATCAGTATGGTATTGCTTGTTCTCCACTCGTCGGGTATCCGATGATGACAGATTTTTTGCAAGAGTGATGTCAACTGCCGTGTCAAACATTGACCCCCATATTTGTCATAGGAATGCCATCCGGTCCTGGGCTCTTCCTGTTCTTCAGTTTTTGAAGTGCTGTAATAAAATCGGCTGTCTCAACTTGAATGTCGTTATCCACCACTATTTCCGGTACATCCAGCGTAACCTCAGTTTCTTCTGATCTATATAATTCAGTCAAATATCCAATCCAGGTTTCTCTTTTTATTTGATTCGTTCTGACCAAATCATTGATCTCCTTTCTTTGAGTTCGAACAAAGCGCCAAATCTGTTTTTGGAGTCCGTAGAAATTACTTTCCAAGCGCCTTGAGATGAGCTTTCGTTTGCCTCACCAATGCAGTGGTTTCATTTCGGATTCTTCTATACCTTTCGTATGATTCTTTGGCGGTATGTGCTGGGGTGAGTTCACGCTATTTGAAGAAATGCGTGCTCTTGGGGTGATTGTTTCGTCCCACTGCTAGGGTCGGACTCATCAGGTAGGTTAATGAACCCTAGCAGCTACCTACGACAATCGCCGAAGCAGCGTAGTTTGTGCCTGCTATAAACGCCGCAGGGATGCCATCGTTTGGCCACCCTTGGTACCACCATGGTGAGATGAAGAATTCTTCTACCATGGGTACAACTACGCCGCCACAATTCTGACATTTTCAATGTTTTGTAGGCCAGATATGCTTTCTTCTTTTCTTTGCATTTCTCTTTAATTTCTGGGCGAAACCATGGTGTCCTGTCCGTTCCAGTGTTCTTATTTCTTTTTACACTTCGTGTGCCTAGAGCTTCATGAGCGGCTTCTCTAATGTTATTCCTCAGTTTTTCCCAGAAAGCGTTTATATTGTTTCCTTCTCGTATTGCTCTCATGTTAATTTTCTCCTTCAGTCTATTCTCATATAGTTGTCTAATTGATAAGTCCCATAGTGATCCGATGTTTATTTTTTCCCCTTGACTTGCTTGTACTGGGTTCTTTTCAGGGTTGAATTCTATTTTCATCTTTGCAAGCAACAAACTGTGATCGCTGCCTACATCGGCAGAATTCAGAGTTCTGACGTCCAATATTTGAAGTGGGTGTATGCATCTGTTCGTGACAACGTAGTCTATTGTTGATTTCTGCTCCATGGAGTTGCAGAATGTGAACTTATATTGATCTCTGTGGTTATAATATGTCTGGTTGATTCGCAACTTATTGAATGTACATAGATCGATCATCAGTTCTCCATTATTAATTAATACTGCTTCATTGAACTGTTGCGTCTGTTGCTTAATTCCGAGCAGTATTTCATTTCCGACACTGAAATCACACGTTGAACGTGTCACGTTAAAATCACCAAGTATTATCATCTGCTGGTCACCTGGTAACGACTGAACTGTATTTTGCAATTGATCATAAAAAATTTCTCTCTCTTTTCTAGGCTTGTTATCTTCAGGGGCGTAAATAGACAATATTCAATTTCAATTCAATTTAATTCCACATAAACACCTTAAAGGTAAATTAAAAATGCAGAACAGAGACAATACAGAGAAAATATTCTAACCTACAATAGTATAGTTTTCAATTCATTAATGGTAGTATTGAAAATATCCACATCAAATTTTGTTACAATTTCATTGCACACATGCATCATACAATTTACAGGAGATAAGTGTCCAGGTATTACATGAAAAGGTTCCTTGTTTAAAATTCTCAAATTCAATTTGGGAACCTTAAAATTAATAAATTTCACAAAATCACAATCTTGGTAGCTCACATTATTCAGAACTTTGAACATAAAGGTCACAGCCTTGAATTTACGCCTATTATCTAGTGAAATCATACTGAAATCCTTCATCATGTTTTGGTACGATATTCTAAATGGATATTCGAGAGGCATATTCGAGATGAGGTCTTACGAGGGCATTGTACAGCAGAGTGATAGTTGAACAATTAAAATCTTTCGCATTTCTGAAGACCAATCCCAACATTCTATATGCCCTTGCGGTTGATAATTCAAAGTGGCTATTGAACTTTAGATTCGGCTGAAACAGGACACCTAAATCTTTGGTTTTCGATTTGCGCTCAATTATTTGTGAACCGATTGTATAATTGAATTGTATCGGATTCATTTTCCGTGTGTAGCTAACAACATGACACTTTTTGATATTCAAAGACATCTTGTTCATCTTAAACCATCGCTCTACTTTATCTAGGTCTTTTTGCAAAAGGCAGCAATCTGACAGATCAAGAATCTTCCTAAAAAGCTTGAAATCGTCCGCGAACAATAAAGCCAGACAGAAATACAGGTGAGCAGGAAGATCATTCATAAAGATCAAAAAAAGCAGTGGACCGTTTATGCTTCCTTGAGGTACACCTGATATCTGAATTAGAGATCGAGAATATGCACCTCCAATCTTGACGAACTGCTGTCTCTGCCTCAAATATGAGTCAACGAAACTACAGGCATTTTTCGAGAACTCTCCGGCAGCCAGCTTCCTAATAAGAATTGCATGGCTAACCCTATCAAACGCTTTCTCGCAATCAGTATATACTGTGTCGAGCTGATGACCACTTTCAATTGCTTCCGCTGCTAATTCAGTAAAACTACAAAGATTGCTTACCATCGATTTCCCCCTAGAAAAACCATGCTGAATCGGATTGATCTTGAGATGTGAATTTTGTATTATATCTTGATATATAATCCTTTCAAATATCTTGGACAAAGCCTTCGAGATATTTATGGGTCGGTAATTCACGACTTGACATATTTCCCCCGACTTATAAATGGGTGTTATTACCGATGTTTTCAGAATATCGGGAAAAGTATTCTTTGATATTGACAAATTGAAAATATGAAGCAGTGGATCTATCAGATAATCAATGCACCCCTTATAAATATAAGAAGGAATATTATCTGAGCCTAAGGTTTTTTTGGCTTCAACTTTTTGACACTTTCCCTCAGAGCTTCCTCTGTTATTAAGGAGAAACTGAAAGTTCCCCAATCCGACACTGTGTCGTAGCAATCAGAATCCAAAGTGTAAATTGATTCAAAGAACTGAGCAAAGGCATTCGATATGTTTTCCGCGTTATTGAGAGACTTTTGTCTGAATGTCATCATTGATGGTACCTTATTCTGAGATTTTTTCTTTTTCATAAATGACCAAAAAGTGGAAGGATCATTCTTGAAATTCATTTTTAATTGTTTTTTATATTCGACATATTCAAGCTTCGTTTGTTGCTTAATATTCTTCCTCAACTCCGTAAATTCAACACCTATATGTTTCCTTTTATGAAGTCTATTTTTTTTCATTATGTTTTGTTTGAAATCAGCAGAAAACCATATTGGAAATTTACGTCTTGCACTGACTGAATAACTTCTTTTGAATTTGGGAATAGCTTGGTCCAATATATTGTACATTATATCATAAAAAAGGTTTATACTCTTGTTAACATCATCACATCGAACTACATCTGACCAATCACACTGTGATATAAGATTATAGAGGAGTATGTAATCACCTCTTGAATAGTTATAACTAAATTCATTTTCATATCCACTATTTGACCTAAAATGTGAATAATCGAAGGAAAATTCGAGTGCTGGATGATATCTATCCTCGTTTACAACAGTACATTGGGATTTAATCACAGTAGACACTGACATGTTCGACAAAATCAAATCCAATCTGCGACCCATGAAATTCACTACATCGTTATGTTGTTTCAAGTCGAACAAGTTCAGAAAGTTATTGAGCAAGGTACTCTTGTTGCAGCCGTCAGAAAGTAACGGTACATTAAAGTCTCCCAAAATTAATAAATCATCGTCATCCAATAGCATTCTATCAAACATACTAAAATAATTATCGTATATATCATACTCTGAGTTAGGCGGAAAATAGACAACAGATATGTAACATTTATAATTTTTTGATATTAATTTTACCAGTATACATTCAGCTTCAGTATCCGCCTTGATAACCTCGAATCTTATATCACTTTTAAGTGCAAGAAGAACACCTCCACCCCTAGTTTGACACGTATCTCTGTCTTTTCGAACCACCACATATCGATCATCAAAAAGTTCCTCACTAAACACACCCGCATTCAGCCACGTCTCAGTCAAAGCGATTAAGTCAGAATCAGACGCTAGTATAGTCGTCTGAAAGCGCTCAGTTTTTGATCTTAGACCCTGAACATTCTGGTAGTAAAAACAAAGTTGTTTTTTATGTTGGGATGTTGGGACTATTTTTTGAACTCCAGAGGCGCTGTTTTCTTCCTTAAAAAATGCGACACTGCTGCACCCTTTGGCCATAGGTCACTACTCCAAGCATCTTTCAATTGGTCTTGTAAAATTGTTACCTTCATAGACGAATAATGAGTCGGATATTTAAAAGGGTGGTTCTCACAAACAACATCAGTAAATTTAGTTTCCAACATTTTAACCATATCTTCGGGTGTAGTAGTTGGACTTAGTCTAGTGACATGTAGTGACGTTAATTTAGTAACCGTCTTCACTCTGTTGGTGGTACCGTTACTTCCAATTAAACATTTTCGTTTCCTTTTATTTTGAACAATCTTGAATCCCCCATTGTCCTCTCCATTATTCCAGTTGAATGTTGAATTGACATTTTTATTATAGCTTACATCTTCGTGCTCCTTACTAGTTCGGTTTGATCCTGACTGTCTTGAATTTTCATTTGTTAAATTAATTATTTCATTCATTTTGTCACTTTGTATCGATTCCAATAATTGAACTCTATCAGAATCCACAGATTTGTTTACACTATGTTCTGCTGTCACAATCTGATTAACACCTGATTTGTTGTTTAGCCTGGTGGCAGTGTGCTGTGATTCCGATATAGGTCCTGTCTTCAAATCGTTATTTACATACGTTGCTTGTTTATATGTTTTTGTGGGCTTTAGTTGTTTATTCATTTCTTTTATAATTTCATCCTTGTCTGATATCTTCTGTTCCAACGTTAACACTGTTCAATCTTTGGCCCTCCTCTTCCATTCCAACAACCGAATAATATAAAAATACTGGCTCCGCAAAGTTCACGCCAACTTTACCGAAAGGACGTGAATTATTTACCCTAGGAGCATGCATGGTGCCATCAATAGTAGTGACCGAACAGCTGACCAGTGCAGAGTGGACCTGGTGTCCAGATCGATAGATCGTTGGTACCAGAGTGAAGTAACCGAGCAGAGTTAGCGAACGGACATGGCGACTTATCAAATTGAGAAAAGGCAGGAGAGCCTGGACAGGCTTAATGTGGAACAGATACAGAAAATGATTGATTATTTATGTGCGCGACTTAATGAGTTAGTGAGGGAAGATACACCTAAAGAAGCTGAAGACGAATTTCAACATCCGAAGAGGAAGAAGGCAAGAAACATAACACATACGTTGGATACCTACAACGCCGAAACCGCAAACGCCCCCCTGGTGATGGAAACAGAGATAAACGTTCAGACCGAACCGAACGAAGAAGAACCACAAGTGGAAGGGATAAATAATACTGAGTTTCATTCATGATTTTTTTAAATTCACCTCGGAAAATATTAAAAATCATCCTTCAAATATGGGGATTTAAAATTTAAATCGCTTTGTGCGGAGTTTACGATTTGGCAACAACACATATAAGACAATGAAAAAAACAATGTCCGATCAGCTTGTTTATAAAATAACAGCTGTTGATCTACAGGCGCCTTCTTACTGGCGAGCTTCAACTGCAACCGGCCATATAAATCCCATAAAATTTTACGACCTTCCACGTTCGTCGCAGACTTCATAGACAGCCATCTTTGTCGATCTCATCAAGATAATATATTTGTTGTCCTTTATTATCAAGGCATATTTCAGTCGATGTTGCTAACTTCCCACATAGCATGGGATATTTGTCAAATATTTATGAAATATTTGTACTCAAGGTTTTGAATATTTACTAAATCTTTCGTTGAAATATTCATGAAATAAAGTTATGTCCGACTTTTTCTCACATTGAAATGTTTCATGAAATATTTCATATAGATTTTTGAAATATTTTCTACAACATTGTGTGAAATATCTTCTAAAACCATAGCAATATTACATGGAATATTTACGCAAGATTTCTTCTTATTGAAGAAAATATTTCCTGAAATCTTCCGAAGAGGTTTTCGAAATCTTCCAACGAGGGGGTCTGAAATGTTACGAAATATATTTCTGCGATGTTTGTGTAAAGTTGCTGGAATCTTTCTAGAAATATTTTTGGAAGATTTATATGCAATAATAGGAAATATTTCCATAAAAATTTTGGAAATGTTTTGAATTATATTAAGCGTTATCTGACTTGAAATATTTCCGCAATAATATGCAAAAAAATATCTTGCGAATTCTCTGAACAACATTTCGCCAGGGTAGCTGAATAACTTCATAAAATACATATTCCTGAAGAATTGAGCAATACTTTGAACATATATCTTCGAAGTAATACCAAATTTTTGAGGATTTGTAAAATATTATTGCTAAATACTGTTCAAAGATCTCGTAAGATATTTTTTTGAGGAACATTATATTTATATGTATAAGGTTTTCCTGAAATAGTGTAACAAGGTTATATTTGTATTGAATAGATCAAAATCAGTTAAAAAAATTTATTCCTTTTCCATTAACTACATTAAAATATGTATCAATTTACAAGAAACATTCATCTTCAAGATCTGCAGATAATTGAAACGAAAATTGTCGTTGGCTACTGGCAATCCTGGAATATATATATTTTTATGATTTCCAGAAACAGAAAGTTTCATATTTTGTCAATTTAGGGTCATGAGAGTCCTTCTATGAATAATTGGGGTAATTATCGCAAAATTGGAGGAAAAGTAATGAATATGTACTTTTCAGAAAATTAATTGAGCAGCAGTAAATACGGGGTCTTTATTAAAGATTGTTGCATAGCATTTGGCTTCGAATGATGCTCGTTACTAGAGGGTTTTGAACTGAATAACATCATAGAATTCCGAAATTGACGCCAACTGGTGTAAAAATTATTTATAAAGAACCTGTCAGTACTAGATTGGTAGTACTACATTGGTGGTATGGAATATTTATAGTACTGAAAAGATACACTCTACTGAAATTTTTTTTTTCAACTTGTCAAATTCCTGATCGGTGTGATTTTTGCTATTAGAACAAATAGATGTTAACAGAAGATTATATAGTGCAAGTCTCTAACTTTCAAAAAATTCGGTAAATCGAAGGCAGTTTTTTTGTTGTAAATATGCCCGGACAGAACGATCGGTAGTTTAAGTTGCGCTATGTTTCATTAAGAAAAATGTTGTAGAGCGTGACCTTAATTTCAGACATGACGTCAGTGATGATTCTAATTTTTTATGCCTACTCTTAAGTTACACATACGCACCCAAATATTAAGTTTTTATTTCATATTCTTTTGTTCGATCTTTCAACAAACGTTGTGACCCACAGAACGACAAACTAATGAATACCCTCGTTAATCTTCGCTGCTACTCTCATCAATAAGTTTTATTCAACTTTTTATTTGACAGAAAACGATGATCGAGAACCTCGTGACATTAAATTTTTGAAATAACCGAGTTATTTCTTCGAGTTAAATCAGATTCCCTCGTTTTCGAATTAGTCGATGTTTGTTGAATATCTTTTCAACGACAAGAAATAAGTCTTTGATATTTGGTACATACTAGAGTGTAACTTGATAAAACATTCAGAAATGGACTTAAAAAATCGAGAGGATAACCACTATGTGAAAAATGTACATTGATTTCGGAAATCAAGATGATTTCGGGATTTCAGATGATGATTTCGGTCTTCAAAAGTACATCGATTTCGGAAGTGGTTACTCCCTCGGAAAAAATTTCGATAATGTATCAAATTACAGTATAATATTCCTTCACTTAAGAAAGCGCCATTTAAAAATACTAATCAACCTGTGTTAGTATATTTACAACAAAAAAACTGCCCTTTTTTACAGAATTTGTTTGAAGTTAGACTCTCATTATTTACAAAACAATAAAAGCCCTAAAAAAAATTCATATCACAAGAACAATTTTAGTGCAGACTCTGTTTTTACAGCAACTCGAAGCAAGTAGTCGTGAAAAGAAACACAAAATTCATTCTATTCTGAGGGTGAACTGAAGAAAAGCAAAAACTCTCAGGATATGAAAAAATTAACTCACTTTTTATTCCGTCCACCATCTGAAGTCATCCAACCATATCCGTATGGGTAACACTTCGTATTATTTCGGCATCTGTCGCTTCTTCATATTTTGTCCTTACACCAAAAGCTACTGCAAAACATTCACAGTATGAAGTATGATACAACTTCAATCAAATGATATAATTTGCATAAATAGGTAAACAAATAACAAAAAATAAAAATACGAGTAGAAATCCATGAAACATGGAATTCATTACCTCCCATTAAATTAAATAAATATTATAAAAAGATTAATTCGAAAATTCCATTGAAAAGATTCAACCTCTCGTTCAACCTGGTTGTGGTAAGGTAAGACCTAAGGTGAAACAGTTGAATTGTGATGAAAAATAATAAAAATATTTCGGTGACATTATGGCACAAATGGATATATTTAATAACACGTGTAAGTAGATGGAAAACGTTAAAGAGGAAATAAGTTACTTACCAAGAATCAAGTGGTAATCATACTGGAATTTATTTCGTTCCATATCAATACACACGTTAGTCTCACACAAACACACAAAACGATCGAGACAACGCGCAAACGACATAATCAAAATGGCACCAATGAATGCTTCCTTGTTCGGCTTGCGCTTCTTCGAATGAAACCCAAATCTCACGTACTGTCGTTTCTCGTTTCTGCACTGAGCAGCTGGCTGGAGTGGCTAATGATCAGCGTTGCCGGGTCCAGAAATTTTATTCCCCAGTATACGGTATCCAGAGTAGAGTAGATCTTTACTATGTTGAATTACCTAGATTCTGGATTTTTATTTTTATCAAGCCTTGAGAAGAACGGATAGAGAATATCGACTTCTGAAAGTAGTACTTGTTGAGTTCATTTGTATCCAAGGAATAAAATAAATAAAGTCAGTTCCTAAAGACAATATGATTAAGAATAATTCATCTAATTCACAAATTATTTATTACTTATAATGATTAAATGCCGGTTATACAGTTACAGATAAAAGCTGAATCCAACGTTGTACCCAACTGAACTGTTTAAAATTACAATGGATTCAACTTTGAACTCGGTTTGAACCTGAACTGTAGAATGTAAAACCGTGAATTAGAGTAATTGAAGATAGTGTTATATATGAAACTAGCTGACCCGGCAAACGTTGTTTTGCCATATAAATAATTTCCTAATGATCAAATTACTAAAATGGCTATTAAAAATAAGGGTTGATCGTAGAAGGGTGAAAATTAAGGATTGTATGTATTTTTGTATGTTGTATCATAAAAAAATAGAAATTAAAAATTTTGCCAAAAAAATGAAATAAAGAATTTAGGGGTGGACTACCCCTAAGCACAAAAAATTTCATCAAAATCGGTCAAGCCGTTTCGGAGGAGTATGGTAACGAAAACTATGACACGAGAATTTTATATATTAGATAGAACAGATTTCTGGACATCGGAAAATAAATCTTAGGAAAATATCTTCAACCTGGCATCGCTGCTGATTCTATCGGGGAGGGACCAGAGATATATCTCTGGGAGGGACTGGGAATGCCGCGTCGACGCACACTAGTCTAGTGGAGAGAAGAGCGCGTTATTTGAAAGTTAACTAGGATACGACGAAAATTTAAAGCTGCATTCAATATACATAAAGGGGTAGTAGGTGAATGTAATTGAGTATCTTCGAAGTAATTCAAGCGATAAAATGAAATATAAATTGATGCTACTCTATGCAATATAGTTTCAATAGAATATCTATGAATATAGACGAAATTATAAATTGTTGAAGAAACAAGGTATAGACTATATACCGTCAAATATATTCTTACAGATATTTTGTTGTTATTATTTGCCCTTTCGACGTACTATAATGACTACCCAGTGCGAAAAGAATAATAGCATATACACAATTTTTTCTTCACACATTAAAAAGACAGTAACGTTAGACGAGAGGGATGCTAACGACAGAACATTAAATAAAATGTCAGTAGGATATTTCACGGATATAACCCAAAATATTCCGCACAAAAATCCGGTGATGTGTTGAGATATTCCTGCCAGTATTTCTTATATATTCATTTAAATATAAGAATTTTTATATGAAAACGTTACGGTGAAATTGAAATATCTTTCAAAAATATTTCCTGAAATATTTCATGAAATATTAACAATTCATTTGGGCTTCCACTTCATCTTTCAGAAATATTGCAAAGAAATATTCTGGAGCGATTTCTGAAATATGTATTGTAGCATTATTTGAAACGTTAATGAAATGTTTAGTTGCATTATAGGTACTTCGGAAGACAAATAAAATATTTCATACATATATAAGCGATCTTCATACAAATTATTTACCACCCAATCTTTCAAAGAGCATTCAGTAAGATTTCGGGAATGATAATTGATATAATTTTTACACTTTCAGCTTTCCATCGAAAATCTTCCACTGAAATATTATTTTAAGGTTTTTTTCAATGTATTATGTAGACGAATTGGAAATATTTAGTTTATATTACTGCAAATATATTTTGAAAAATTCAAGAAATATTTCTCACGAATATTCTGATTCCTATGGATATTTATTTTCCTGAAATATTGTAAAATCTGTCATAAAAATTTCGTAGAATATTTCATGAAATATTAATGAATCTTTTGAAGTCATATTTCATGAAACATTTATCACATATCATGGAAATATTCTGCCAATCTTGCAAAAAATTTCTTGCTGTAAATATTCTCGAAACCTTTCTAAATATTTCAATGAAATCTTTCTTGAGAATATTTTTCAAATTTTTCACTGCAATATTCCATGCTGTGTGGGTTGTGCAATCCACATAAAACGCCTTAAATTTTAAATATCCATTCTAATTTTTCATTTGTAAGTGCTAAAAATAATTTTTTGGGAAACGGTTGAAATGGTTATTTCAAAATGTAACGTTTCGAAGATATTTCATGAAAAATACATCATTTTCGTCAGAAGGATTATTCCCTATTGTAATGTTTTCAGTTCTTGAATTCTCACTTCAAATTACAATCAATATTTCTGGATCAATAATTTATTCGATAACTATCATCATACATACAAGTCTACATAATGAATGAATGGAAGAATGTTTGAGTTCCAGATGTATAAAATATTGCGTGATGCGCAATGACGATACATGACATCATCTTTCCCTTAAATTCACTAACATAAGTCTAAACAATTCCTAATTCTTAATCACTAATTCTATAACATAAGTCTGAATATTTCACAATCCCCCAAGTTATAACAAATAATATATAAATTAACTTCTAATTCTTGAACTGAAAGCAATACATATTACAATTCATTATATTGCCAACATTATTTAAGTCTTACGTACAACAACATGAGAACCATGATGGTCATAAACTAATCTATCAGGAGGTTTAATATTTTGTCTTAAATTCCTCACCCTCAATTCACGATTATTAACTTCATGTTCAATAATTTCATTTGCTTTACCATTATGTTCTACAGTATTTTGTGCATCTGTGTTTGGATAAATTATGTTAGGACCTAGTTTCTTCATTTGATTAGTATGTCTCTTCCAAACTTTTTGTAACTCTCCTATTTCTATCAAGTAAGTACATTTACCAATTTTCTTCAAAATTCTACCCTTAATCCAAGATATAAAATTTTGATTTCTATAATCTTTGACTAAAACTACCTCTCCCATATCGAAAGCTACATTTCTATTTCCTTTATAATATGATTTCTGTTTTTGTTGTTCATGTTTTACTTTCTTTGTTATATTTTCATCTTGAAATGAAAAAAACCTTTGGCTTCAGGCAATAGAAGATCAAACCTATTTTTAGGCTTTCTACCAAACATTAAGTTGGCTGGTGTAACATCAGTAGTGCAGTGTGGAGTATTTCTATAGTCAAATAAGAAACGTTCAAGTATCATGTCGCATTCCGCAGCAGAGTTTTCGGGAAGAACCTTCTTAAGAGCGTTCTTTACAGTTTTAACCGTGTTTTCAGCGGCCCCATTCGAACTTGGGTTGTATGGAGGGCTAGTTATATGATTAACTCCATTTTTAGACAAGAAAGTTTTAAATTCATCAGAGGCAAAATATGTTGCATTATCAGATACAACCGTATTAGGTAACCCAAATCTCGAAAACAAATTTCTGAGTGCTTTTATAGATAATAATAATAATAATAATAAATCTTTATAAGAATGGAAATCAATTCAATTTCTCACTTCAAGAAATAGACGATTTGATGTCTTCAATCTGAAAGATTTATTATCTTTAGTTGGAAATATAACAAATAAACTCTGATAACTCTTAAGAATAACTTACTAACCTGAAAGAAATCAAAAACAATGCTATTCCTTTAGGTTTTCAATGAACAATATTTGAAATATGAATTGACATGAATTAATAATTGACAAATCAAGGCATTCTCTAAGTTGAAATTAAATAAAACATAGAAAGGAAAATAGAAAGTTGTCTTTTAGAGAAAATGACACTGTTCATTTTTACATCCCCCCACACAAAGTATGCAACAACCACTATATGTTGGCGTTGTCATATGGGAGCAACTTTGTTACATGAAAATAATTATTGTCCTTTTTTCTATTTCCAATGTCTATCTCGTAGATAGTGCCGGAAATTTTCTTCACTATTGGAAAAGGTCCTATTCTTATTTCCTCAAGTTTTTTTCTATTCAATTTAGATTTATTTTCAACATAAACATAATCTCCAATTTTAAAATCATAATCTTTCCTGTTCTTGTCGACAAGTTTTTTATTGTATTCATGATAACGTAAAGAATTTTTAAATGCTATTTCCTTATCTTTTGGTAAATTACTCTTTTCTATAAGTTCTTCAGGAGCAATGGGATCAGTTTTTCCATAAAGTAAATATTCTGGGCTATATCCAGTTACAGAATGGTCCGTCCTATTGTATTCTTCAATACATTCATCTGCTATTTTCGTCCAAACTCTAGTTTTCTTCTCATTTTGTTTGCATCTTATTCTGTTCACTAATGTCT
The DNA here is from genome assembly GCF_907165205.1 of Coccinella septempunctata. Lineage (NCBI taxonomy): Eukaryota > Metazoa > Arthropoda > Insecta > Coleoptera > Coccinellidae > Coccinella > Coccinella septempunctata. The sequence goes on from NC_058195.1 coordinate 32,446,014, forward strand.
GATTTAGCCGTTCATTCAAACCATTTGAAAAAGGACAATCTACTGCTGTAAAAATCAACTGTATATTCAAATTTTTCATGTGCTGTCTGAATTTTTCCGAATTTATTCCTGGGTATTGATCTGTTAATAATGTTTTGATTGGTCGTTTATCTTGAATTTTATTAATTAATGTGATGAAGTCTTCGGTTGTTTGGTGTTTGAAAGTACTCGCAAATGCATATCGAGTAAAATGGTCAACTAGGAGATGAAGGTATCTTTTTGAAGAGCGATTTCCAGCAAAGCCTCCAATTGTGCCCAGTGACATTATCTCAAAGGGTTCTTTTGCTGGGCCCAGCTGTGAAAGAAGTCCATACTTTTGACCTACTCTCGTTTTATTTTTACAACAGATGTCACATGATCCACAAATTTCTCTCGCCAGCGAATCCATATTTTGAATGTAATAAAACTTTCTAATTTTTGTATTTATCTTACTAGCACAAATGTGGCCATAATGATTGTGCAATTTTCTGATTAAATCTTTTCCAAAATCATTCGATAAAATTATTTTTTTGCTATTTTTCTGCAATTTGTAAAATATTTCTTTCTGTACAATAGTTCTTTTCATATTATTTATCATTGAGAGATTATTCTGTTGATCGTTTTTTATTTCATTTAATGCCACCAAATTAACTGTTATTAAACATTCGTCCATATTCTCCGTTTCCTTCAGAACTGGGTTTCTAGAAAGACAATCTGCTTCTACATTTTGTTTTCCTGGTTCATATCTAATTTCAAAATCAAATTGTGATAAATAATTCATCATGTCACCCAACTCTTCATCTGGTCTTGTGCGAAATTCTTTTCCTTCTAATGGCTTATGATCAGTAATAACAACGAATTTTTTTCCCATTAGCCAATATTTCCAAAATTTTATTGCCTCCTTAATTGCCAGACATTCTAGAAATATTGCTTTTTTATTCTTCTGATATTTATTCAATTTTTTGGAAAAATAGGCTACGGGTTTCATTTCACCATTAATCTGTTTTTGTTTAAGAACAGCTCCTACTCCTTGAATACTGGCATCAGTATATATAGTCGTATAGGCATTTGGGTCGAAAATTGCAAGAACTGGTTCAGAACAAAGGATGTCCTTAACCTTAATGAAAGCTTTCTGACAATCCAATGACCAATTGAATTTTACATCTTTCCTCAGTAAATTATGCAACGGTTCTAATAATCTAGCGGAATCTTTTATATATTTGTGATAAAAATTAACTTTGCCCAAGAATTGCCTTATCTTCTTCCGATTATCTGGTGGAGAAAAATTTCTTATGGAAATCAAATTGTCATTTATGGGTCGTACTGTGTTATTTCCAACAATATGTCCTAAATATTTGACTTCTTCTTTAGCAAAATTGCATTTGATAAATTTAAGTCTGAATCCTTCTTCACATATTGCTTTCAAGAGTTCCTCCAAATGTTCTATATGTTGTTCAAATGTTGAAGAAAATATCAGAATATCATCTATATAATTTTGGCAGAATGAATTCAAGTTATATTTCCTGATAATATTATTCAAAATACGTTGAAATATCGCTGGGGATGTTTTAAGTCCAAAAGGTAAACATTTCCATTGCCAGTGACCATTTTGCGTCACAAAAGCAGTCTTATATCTATCTTTGATACGAACAGGAATCGACCAAAAGGCAGAATTTACATCTAATGTAGTAAAAAACTTTGCATTACGAGTTTTCGCTAAAATTTCATCGATCAATGGGAAAGGCTGTGGTTCGGGAACAATCAATTTATTGAGTTCACGGAAATCGACACACAATCTTGTCTTAGATCCCTCATCTCTTTTATATGCCAACGTGACTGGTGCTGCAAAAGGTGAGGAAGATTCTTCAATCAGATTCGCCTTCAACAATTTTCCTATTTGAAATTCTATCTCTTTTTGATCCTCCATTGAACATCTGTATGGCTTTTTAGCTACAAATTTGTGTTCTAAAAGTTTTATATGTGCTTCATTATTCTGCACCAAACCAATATCAGATTTGTGTTTTGCAAAAATATTATCATATTTATTTATTAACATTTCAATTTTATTCCTCTGATTTGTTGTCAAATGTTCTAATTTCGCTTCGAAAAGTTCTGTAGGTATACCTTCATTGAAGTTGATATTGTAATAATTGTTATTATCATTATTATTATAGAAAGAATCAATCTTTCTCTCTTCATTCATCTCTAATCTTTGATAAATTTTCAAATCAAAATCTTGTTTCAATTGAATATTGCAAAATAGAATCTAATCCGAGTAGAATATCATACTCGAAATTTTTATCATTAATTACAAAAAACTCAACTTCTTTTTCAATATCATTGATTCTCATTTTTGTAGTTATTTTTCCTGAAAAATTTGCCCTGCCATTGACTGTTTTGAATGTGTTCCTATCCTCTCGAATGTGTAGACATAACTCATCTGCCACTTTCGAATTCAGAAGAGTGACATTTGAGCCTGAATCATAAATTCCACATAATTCATTTTCATTTACGAACACTTTCAATTTGATCAATGGCAACAAAACTAGTTTTTTTTGATCGGAAATGGCCTCATTTAATTCATCCTGTACCCCAACATTGTTCACCGTTCTTATGCTACCGGATACGTTCTCTTGTTTAAAATTAAATCTCCTATTCTTTAGCCGACATAGAGCTTCTGGATGGAATCTCCCTGGGAAACCATTTTTATCACAAATTGAACATGGTTCCTTCTTATCTGCTTTTGTTAGTGAAGGAAGTTGTTCGGCCGATTTGTTCATTTTGCCATTTTTGGTATTTCGAGCATTTTCATATTTTGTTGAACCTTCTAACTTTCGTAACTCACCTAATAATTTCTCAAAAGTTGTTACATTCGATCGATCAATTCTATCTTGTAAAAAATTTGGCAAACTTGTCACAATTAAGTCAATTAATATGTCAGTTGGAAAATTATTTCGGAGATTCAACAACAAATTTTCTTTCCTGAAAGCGTAGTCAACTAAACTTCCTCCTATGTACCTAAATGAATATGCCTCTCTATGCTTATGCCAACTTGTTTCACAAAAACTATCTAAGCAGTTATTTTTCCATATTTGAAAATCAGTTTCCAAACCTAATATAATTAATTTAGAATCAAACCATTCTTTCGCTATCCCATCCAGAAACAAACGTAAAATCAAAATTTTGTCCATATCTTCTTCCACTCCACAACGCATGCATTCCGACTCAAATTTCTTCAACCATAAAGTCACGGAAACATTCTTCCCATCAAAATTATTCAGCACAAAATTGTCCTTTATCTTCTTGAAATCCTTTTTATTCTCCTTGGTCTTGCCTGAGGACAGTTCTGTTGTATTTCGTGATTCTGCTACTTCTCCTCCAAATTCTGTTTTCACGTATGCAGGTGAATAAGTCATTTGTAAATACTCATCCCTAAACATCACATCTTCTTCGGCATCAAAATATATTCCTTTCAGTTCCGGAGTCAATGAAATAACACACGTACGAAATGAACCTCTTGTTTTCATTGATTTCAAGATAATTTTCACCTTCGGTAGAGCAAAAAGTTCATGATGGTCATGTGGATTCTGTTTGTCTTCTGGAATCTCATAATATGTTTCCGTTCCTGTAGTCTGAATCCATTTGAACTTGAATATATTTTTCTTCGCTTTAGTATTTGATGTTTCAAAAGCTATGCAAGTTTTCATGGATGTGGTCATTATAGCTCGAAATCCCAGTGCAGTCCTTCGAATATCAACCAGATAGCTTAAGTTTTTGATTTATAAGAATGGAAATCAATTCAATTTCTCACTTCAAGAAATAGACGATTTGATGTCTTCAATCTGAAAAATTTATTATCTTTAGTTGGAAATATAACAAATAAACTCTGATAACTCTTAAGAATAACTTACTAACCTGAAAGAAATCAAAAACAATGCTATCCCTTTAGGTTTTCAATGAACAATATTTGAAATATGAATTGACATGAATTAATAATTGACAAATCAAGGCATTCTCTAAGTTGAAATTAAATAAAACATAGAAAGGAAAATAGAAAGTTGTCTTTTAAAGAAAATGACACTGTTCATTTTTACATCTTTATTCATCCTGTGAGACATTTAAAAATGTATAGGACAAGTCAGGAAATTGCATAGAACGAACATATTCATCTAGAGGAAAAAGAGAGCAAGGAAAAAATCCTTAATTCCTAAAAAGTATCACATAGAAATTCATCTACACTATAATAACATTTCTCGTACAACAATGCCTTTACTGCTGCACGAAAACACTTTTTGTCGAGAATTTTTATACCTTCTGGTAGTTTATTGAATAACCTGATACATATATAAGTTGGAGATGATTCAAATTTGCTGGTGTTATGCTTAGGTATGGACAGCAAGCTTACATTTCTTGTGTTATACTGATGAAAGCTGGAGAGCTTAACATAGAGGTTTTCATTATCCCTAGTGTGGAGAAGACATTTATAAATATAGATACATGGAACAGTCAGAATTTTATGTTTACGAAAGATAGGTTTACAAGATGTTCGTGAGCTAAGACCAAAAATCAAACGTAAGATACGTTTCTGTGCAATGAGTAATCTCATGGAGTCAATTGAGTTGCCCCAGACCTCAATATTATATGACAGCTGCGAATAAACTAGACCATAATAGACATTCAATAATGCTTCGAGTGAAAGCGAGCTCCTCAGTCTGCGTATAGCGTAAAAAGAAGAGGAGAGTTTTTTACTAACATGGGCAACATGTTCGCACCATCGCAAATTGCTATCGACTATTACACCTAAGAACTTTGTGGAATATTTGGAACGGAGAACCTCCTTTCCAGAACTCAGACTTAACGGAGAGGACTCTCTCAGTTCGAATTTTATCACTTCAGTTTTACCCACATTTAGTATAAGTCCATTTGCCTGACACCATGATGTGAAGTTTTTCAATAACAATTCACACAGATCAATGAGCTCGCCTAAACTCTTTGCTCTCACAACAAATGAGGTATCATCTACAAATATTACAATTTTGGCCATCTCTATATGTTCCGATAAATCATTTATAAATAATATAAATAGTAATGGTCCTAGTACCGAACCTTGTGGAACACCGAGTTCAACAGCAAATTCAGAAGAGCATTGATCTCCCACCCTCACAGTTAATTTACGATGGGTCACGAAACTTACAATCCATCCCAAGAAAGTACCCCGAAATCCAAGATTATAAAGTTTACTTTCGAGGAAATTAGGATCAATGGTATCAAAAGCTCGCGACAAGTCGAAAAAGAGACCGGCAACAGCATAACCTTCATCCAAAGATGACTGAACGAACTGAATAAAATCTACTATAGCAGTCCCAGTTGAGCGTTTAGATCTGAAGCCATGTTGACAATCGGCAATAACATTGAATTTAACTAAGTATGACATCATGCGGTCTAGTATTATTCTTTCTATGACTTTCGAAAATACACTTAATATAGAAATTGGGCGATAGTTGGCCACATCATTCACATCATCCTTCTTGTGTATTGGAATTACAGTTGCTAGTTTGAAACAATTTGGAAAAACGCCATAAGAAACTGATTCATTAACAAGATGCGCGAGATGTTTTATTATCCTCACAGAAACCAAATCATGACCAGTCGATTTTTTATTCTTCAATTGATTTATTGCACCAATAACTTCAATCCTATCTACGGGATGGAAGTAGAAAGAATGATTGCGAATAGAAGAGGTTGTACAAATTTGACTTAGTGCATTACCGTAATTCCGTTCTAGGCTCAATTTAGCAATCTCAGAAAAATATTTCGCAAAAGAATTGGCTACATCTACATCTTTAGAAATCCCTACACCATCAATAATCAATTTGAATTTACTATTATTATTTTTAGTTTTTTTGCAGTTTCCATATTCACTATTCTCCAAACCATTTTATTTTTATTATCAGATATTCTAATCATGTGTTCAAAAAAGCTTAACTTAGTCATCTTTATCATATGGTTGAAAGCATTCTTTGCGTCCTTGTACAGTTTTTGTGATTGACTAGTTTTCAAATTATTGTTAAGCCAATGAAGATGTTTCAATTCTTCACTAGCTTCTCTTATTCTGGGTGTTATCCAATTTTTTGTTATGTTGGTTCTTACATTATTAAATACTAGTGGACAGTGATACTCAATAAGTCTTCTTATCGTGTCAACAAATGTCTGAAACATAATATTTACATCTGAAATTTCATATAAATCTGCGAAGGAATAGTTAGAAACATCTTCAGCCAAATTCAACAGATTTTGAGGTGACATATTTCTGCACAATTTACGTTGAGGACCCTTTTCATGCCTGACTTTATTGTCAACGAAAACATCTAGTAAGAAAGCTTTATGATCGCCAAATTGAACCGGAAATACGTCAGCTTTACAATCTTTCATGTCTTTATTTGTTAGAATATAATCGATTTTTGAGGAGGATGTCTGACCTAATATATTTGTGAAAACCCTTGTTGGTTGCGATGAAGTGATTTTCAGTTGGAAACAGTCGAACAAATCATTCAGAAGTTGAGTCTGTTTCGAACTCACCTGAAGATAATTAACATTTAGATCACCACAGAGAAAGATATGCTCGACCTGTTTGAAACAGTGATGTAATATATTCGACAAGTGTGAGATAAACGATTCAAATTTGTCTGAGTGTGGTCTGTATACACTGATGACCCCAAATGCACTCTCCCCAATCATTAACTTAACCGCACTAGACTCACACAGCATCTCCTCAGTGAACTTCATCACCTTTATTTCCTGAGTGTCCAAACAGTCTCTCGCAAAAATAGCGACACCTCCGTGTTCACGATTCACACGGCAGAAACCGGCCACTAGTTTATAGCCAGGAAATTTAATAATTTCCAGGCTCTCCCTCGTACACCAATGTTCAACAATGGAAAATATGTCGGGATTCTTTTCTGTTATCAGGAGTAATATTAAATCAACTTTGTTATTAATGGATTGAACATTCAACTGCAATAGTCTCAGCTTCAGGACAGCATCAACTATGGGTTCTGATGTATCGATTTGCGCTGGTAAAAATTATGTACACTTGCTCTATTTGGCCAGTGTTCCTGGATAGAGACCTTGTCGTATTCCTCTACCGGGATGAGAACTTTAAAAGAAGAATAACTTTCAGGGTAGCGAGAATTGAGGGATTCACATTTCACCTCAGAGAAGGTTTTCAACAGAAACATCTGTAGATCTTCTACTTTAGTTTCAGGTTTTAAATTTGATACATGCAGAGCCTTAAATTTTTTCACACCCTCAACTGTTGAATCAATAAAATTTCCAACAACAAGAGCTCTTTGCCTTTTTCCTTTCACTCTTCTGCGAGAGGCAGTTTGCCACTCTGTTTCACTATCAGGTTTTGCCAAAATACCAGTATCCTTAGCATCACCATCATGTAAAGTTACTTGTTTTTGATTATTCATCTCACTAGTTTTACTTTGTTTCATTGTTTGTTTATACCCAGGTATTTCATGGGGTACTGTAACAGAAGGTCTCGGTAAGGTGCCAGTTCTCGACGATCTTGTCGCATTATCCATCGGAGTAGCGGTTGCCGCATGCCTATACGTATACGTATTGCTGGGCTCGCAGATATCCTCATGAACGGTTGCGAGTTCCTTATCTTGTTTATCTTGTTTACCTTTTTTACTTCTTAGGTTGGATATGATTGTATCCCTTTGGGCGATTTCTTTTTCTAGCATGGAGATTTTAAATTCTGATAGTTTTGAGTTTTCTATCAGTATTTTATTTTTACTCTCCAACTCGAATATTATTTTCAGCAACAAATCTTGAGTTGACGATTCACTGTTTACAACGATGTCCTCGACGAGTGGTGGAAATAATTTTTCATTTGTTTCTGAACACGCTGGAGAATTAACGAATTCTCTATCACAACACTTTCCCATTTTTCTACTGCAGTGACTGTGGTAGACTTTATTACAAATTGAACAATTCATGCCCGATTTTGCAATATTTCTTTTGCAAACAGCACATTCAATATTGTACATTCGCGGAGCGTTTGATGGAACATCCTTACACGTTGACGCCATGACGACGACATGACTACGATATTTGTGAAGATGTGCTTGCTGTAATGAATACCTCTGGCCATCTCGTGTAAGCATCCAGAACTACAAAAAAATATTTACCTATTAAAGGTCCCAAATAATCAACGTGAAGCCTATCCCAAGCTCCCTTCGGTATTTCCCAGTGATTTAAGGGAATTTTTGGCGGGTCATTACTAATCTTCGAACAAACAATACATTGCTTTCTTATTTTCTCAATATCACTATCAAGGCCTGGCTACCAAAAATAAGATCTGGCCAAAGCCTTTATTTTCACAATACCTTGGTGTGTTTCATGAAGCTGTTTTAGCACGGAATGTTTCAACATTTTAGGAATAACTATTCTATGATTCCAAAATAAGCAATCATCCGACGTACTGAATTCGAATCTTCTATTGAAGTATGATTGAATTTCTGCATCTGAACAATGTTTGGGCCATCCTTTTATCATGAATTCTATTACCTTCTGCAAAACCCTATCTTTCTTCGTTTCTGCTTTAATTAACTTATAATCTACTCTTATTTCCCTACTCTCTGAAAAATTTACGCAATAATTTATATCTTTGTCCTCAACAGAATCTGATTTATATTGAATTGGTAGCCTTGATAAGCAATCAGCACTATTTTTCTCTGATTCCACAAATTGAATTTCATACTGATAATTGGATAATATGACTGCCCATCTACGCAACCTATTGGCAGAAAATTGAGGTATTTGTTTATTATGACCAAATATTGCCAATAAGGGTTTGTGGTCAGTTACCAATTTAAATTTTTTTGCGAAATGATACTGGTGAAATTTCGAAACTCCGAAAATAATGGCCAGAGCCTCGCGTTCAATTTGAGAATACTTCTGTTCACTACAATTCAGTGTACGTGAAGCATATGCGATGGGTTTCTCTACTCCAGAAGGGAAAATATGGCTTAGAATGGCCCCGATACCATAAGCACTAGCATCTACAGTAAGTTTCAATTCAAGTTCTGGGTTGAAATGAACTAGAACCTCTGCCGACGAAAGAATACTCTTAATTTTTTTGAAAGCAAGTTCACATTCATTGGTCCATTGCCAGGTTCTATTTTTCTTCAGCAAATTATAAAGGGGATACAATATTGTTGAAATATTCTTCACAAATTTAGCGTAATAGTTAACCGTTCCTAAAAATGATTTCAGAGTACTTATATTAGTCGGCCTAGGCGCATTCTTCACAGCTAACGTTTTATTTGCACTCGTATGCAACCCTTCTTTATTGATAACATATCCTAAGTATTCTATCTCATCTTGAAAAAATGAACATTTATCTAAACTCAATCTAAAACCTACTTCATTAAGTTTTTTTAAAACTTGATCTAATCTTTCCAAATTTTCCTGTTCATCCTTACCCGTTATTAGTATGTCATCTAGGAAAACAACTACACCTTCCATACCACCCAGCACAGAGTCCATGATTTTCTGGAATTTTGCTGGCGCTGATGCTACTCCGTAGTTTAATCGGTTATATTAACCGACGACATTCGATATCATGTCGTCGAGCAAGAAAGGTGTCAGCGAGTCTCTGCAGATATCGATTCCTGAATGCGGTATCTGTAAGCGATCTATAGCTAAAAATATTGTGAAGTGCAATATCTGTACTAAAGTTTATCACCCTGGTTGTGCCAGAATTGAAAGATGTTGTGACGAAGTCATAGCAAATCAAAGTGAATCCAGTACCTGTGACGTATCCTCAATGTCGGATACAATTGGTAGGTGTAATACAAATGAATCTACGCATCAAGAACTTCTACTAAAGATAATTATGGAATTGGAAGAAGAGAAATCATTATTGATTGAGAACAATTGTTTACTCAAATTCAAAATTTCTTCGCTCGAATCTATTGTTATCGATAAGAACAATGAAATCGAACACCTTAAGAAAGAAATCGACACGATTTCATCTGGTAACAATGCAGATAATGAAGTACCTACATATATTCCACCTTTGAGTACGGGAGATAAAAGCGTAATTAGTAGATCCAAATTGAATTCGGCCAACTCCAATACTTCAAATTCGAGAACCTTTATGAATACCCTAACCGATTCATCCCATGGTAATTTACAACGAATTTCTGATGCGAATACCTATTCTGATGTTGTTAAAATTAATAATGTACCGAACTCGCAGAGTTCAGAGAGTAGGAGAGATGACTGGAAGCTTGTTTCTCGTCGGAAGTTTACTAAGCGAAACTGTTCTCTGGTTATCGGTAGTGGATCTGGTGATTCTTCTGTGGAAGGCATAGAAAAATTTAAGGCTCTCCATGTTTCTAATCTGAAACCGGAAACCACGGCTGAAGATCTTCAAAAGTTCCTAAAAGGTAATTTCTCAGAAGTGAAATGTGAGAAACTCAAGTCTAAATTTCCGGATAGCTACTCCTCGTTCAAAGTTCTCATTCCAAGCTCAGAGTATGAGAAAGCACTCGATGGTTCGAATTGGCCAAACAAGGCTAGTATAAATCGATTTTTTCAACCACGGAAAGCCTATCGTCCAACGGACCGAATGGTACAGAAAAACTTGCTGTCCCCATACGAATTAGAGAAGAACTAGCGATATCTCAAATCAACGTTCAGTGTCTGTCCAATAAACTGGATATTATTGAGGTTCTCTTCAAGGAAAAGAAGCCGGACGTTGTCAGTATTGCTGAGCATTGGTGTGTTCCTGAAAGTGTTGAAACAATGATCATTCCCGGATATGTTCAAGCTGACTCATATTGCCGTCCCAACAGGTTACATGGAGGATCGTTGATCTATGTAAAAGAGAATATACCTACAAAGTCATTATTCGTGTCAAGATACTCTGAAGAAATGGTGTTCGAAGTATGTGGAACTATAGTAGAGACTATAAAGTGTAGATATGTTATTCTTAGTATATATAGACCTTGTGCAGGTAATTTTGAATCTTTCATCAAGCATTTTTCGTACACACTTGATCACATTTCAAAATCAGGTGACATATTACTTGTTTGCGGAGATCTGAATGTAGATTTTTTGGATGATGAATGTCCAAATCGTATTTTATTTTTAGATTTACTTCAATGTTATAACTTATATATCTCATCGGATGCTCCCACTAGGGTTTTTAAAGATGTTACTGGCCACACATCCATTTCTAAGATTGATTACATCTTGACCAGTGTGGATTCTCCGAAATCTGCTGAGGTTTATGAGGCTCACATCAGCGACCATAGAGTTCTGTCACTCAAGTTACCGATGACTTTCATGCCTAAAAATTCTATTTCAAACAAATTGGTCAGGGATCTGAGCCCGCAAAATCTCGACAATTTAAATCATTTTATCAAAAATTGTGATTTTCGTCATGTTTATTCTTCGCTTGATGTGGATGTATGCTTTGGTGTATTCATGTCACTTATTGAGGATGGTTTCCAGAGATTTTGCCCATCAATTGAATGTTCATATCGTGCTAATTATGACAAATTATGGATCACTCCTGCTATACACTTGGCAAAACGTAATTTGAATAATCTTTATTGGCTGTATACTCAAATGAAATGTCAAGCCACTTATGAAAATTATAGGAAAGCCAAATCCTCATACAAGTCACTAATCAGGAAAACAAAATTCAGATATTATAGTAACCTTCTTGAAACTTCTGACAACCGAAACAAAACAGTGTGGAATATCGTGAATTAACACACTGGCCGGACAATGAAAACCTGTAAACCTATTGAGTTGATTATTGATGGAACAACTCATGCTGACCCTGAAGATCTGGCGGTTATTTTTTTCCTCAGTTACTGAGAATGCCCTGCGCGAATATTATCGCTCTAGCTTGTCCAGTGCTTGCACAACCTCATCAATCCTGAACTTTAACTTCTTCTTTCAACCAATTCTGGATCATGAGGTGATTGATGTGATTAATAATTTAAAAAATAGCAAGTGTTCTGGAATAGATAATATTTCTGCGCGTGTACTGAAGAAGATAGGAACTGAAATCGCACCCCATTTCGCCCATATGATGAATCTGTCAATAAGCTCAGGCGTATCTCCCAATCTTTTGAAGAAAGCCATAGTTTTACCCATTTACAAAAAAAATGATGTACAGGGTGGGCAAAATTCGTTGTCTACTGAAGGGATCTCGAGAACTACAGCAGCTAGAAGAAAACGGATGACACATTCTCGAGCTCTTTTTTCCTTACTATTTCAAATCTGAAAACAGATCCAGCCTAACGGTCATAGATTTTGAGTTATGAACTAAAATTGAGAAATTGTCATTTTCAATGAAGCTGAATAACTCGCTTATTTGAACTCGTATTCGAAATCCGTTGTTACATTCTACAGGCACTTTTTTATGAAGAATTCGAATATGATATTAAGAAATTTTTCGATCCAGTCATTTTCGATATACGAAAGGGATTTCTGATTTTTCAAATGTAAACTATAGTTGAAAGTTCTTTCATCTTGCTGGAATTTTTCTGCTGATTTCAAAAATGTATCATATGTTGCTATTCACATGAATGTTACACGAGAAAAAAATTCAATACTTTTTCCTGCTTTTCGATTCTCTGTTGAATTATAAGTAGGCTGGGTTACCATAGCAACCGTTGAATATGCATTATATTTTGTGAACCTGAGCCTCTATGATTGAAATCACGGAGTGCTGAATAAATATTTCGATGATTAATTTGCCATCGTTTGTTCTCGCGATGTTTGGCATGCTTATCTTATGATGGTTCACAATTCGTACACTACCTTTGACAGAAGTACCTATTTCTCATCATCTTACTTCTATAAAAATTATAATTATAATTATAGCTATCGTATTCAATTTATATTATTACTGATTCTTGAAGTTTCTTTCATAAATAGAAAAACGATAATTGAATAAATTTTCTTCTTTAATAAATCAGACGAATGTCTTTTACTCTCTTCAAAAGGATATCGATCACGATATCGATATGTAAAAGAAATAATTATTCGTCAGTCGGTAATTCCTATCGTAGAAGGTTGAGGTCACATATAAAATTATGTGAAGTTCATGAACGATAATGCATTTTCAACGGTCGCTATGGTTACGTCAGCCTACTGAAAATTCAACACTGAATCGAAAAGCAGGAAAAAGTATCGAATTTTTTTTCTTACGTTATATTCATGTGAATAGCGACATATGATACATTTTTTAAATCAGCAAAAAAATTGCAGCAAGATGAAAGAACTTTCAACTATAGTTTACATTTGAAAAATCAGAAATCCCTGTCGTATCTCGAAAATGACTGGATTGAAAAATTTATTGATATCATATTCGAATTCCTCATAAAAAAGTGCCTGTAGAATGTAACAACAGATTTTGAATACGAGTTCAAATGAGCGAGTTATTCACCTTTATTAGGAATGGCAATTTCTCAATTTTCGTTCATAATTCAAAATCTATGAAGGTTAGGCTGGATCTGTTTTCAGTTTTGGATTAATCAAGAAAAAAGAGCTCGAGAATGTGTCGTCCGTTTTCTTCTAGCTGCTATAGTTCTCGAGATCCCCTCAGTAGACAACGAATTTTGCCCACCCTGTACATGATATTGCTAATTACCGACCAATCTCCATCCTTAGCGTCTTCTCGAAGGTTTTTGAGAGAATTGTTTTCAGTCGAAGGATGAACTATTTAGACAAATACAATATATTTGACACCGCCCAACACGGCTTCAGATCAGGTCGCTCGACTCACACGGCAGCTTTATCTTTCGTCGAGTTTGTACATGGTTGCCTCGACAAAGACTTATTCGTAGCCGGACTTTTTTTTGATTTATCAAGGGCTTTCGATAGCCTCTCAGTCGAGTTCATCATTGATAAATGTTATAACATTGGTTTCAGAGGCATATTTCTAACATGGCTTCGAAGTTATCTAGAATCATACTTGTCAAGGTTAACGAATCTTTTTTGCAAGAAGAGAATATTAATCTAGGTGTACCACAGGGAACATGCTATTTTTGTTATCAGGTTATACAGATTTCAATTTATTCCTGAACATTTTAAGATTGGTCTTGTTTGCTGATGATACCTCAGTTGTAATCAGTGCCAAGACGTTCGAAGAATTACAGACATTATGTCAACTGTTGCTGCAGTGTTTTGTAGACTGGTGCCGTAAAAATAATATAATAATTAATATCAGCAAAACTGAATGCATCCACTTCCAAAATAGAACTGATGGTCTCAATAAATTAACTTTACGGTTTTCGGATTATGTGATATAAGCTAAAGAAAGTGCAAGATTTTTGGGAATCTATCTTGATCAGAACTTGAAGTGGTGCTCGCATGTACATTCTGTTTGCAAAAAACTGAATAGCTCCTTTTATGCTATGAGTAGAGTTAGAAACTTAATTCCCCTACAGTCTTTGATGAATGTATACTACAGCCTTGTGTGCAGTCACATTTCTTACGATATAATGTTATGGGGCAATTCATCTGATGTTTGTAGAGTGTTCATAGCCCAAAAGAGGATTCTGCGCATGATGTTCAACATTCCACCTCGAACTTCATGCAGACCTTACTTTAAGGATAACAATATTTTGACTGTTGCATCTATATTCATCTTCCGGTGTCTTTTGTATGCGAAAGAAAATGAAAATCATATCACAAAACTCACAACATTTCATAGTTATAACACCAGAAATTTTAGAATTATGTCTTTACCCATGCACAGAACTGCTAAGTTTGAAAAGTCACCCTTGTATATGAGTATGAAGCTTTTTAATCACCTTCCAAGTGGTGTACAATCGCTTAGTCTTAAGGAATTTAGGAAAGCAATTAAAGATACACTTTATGTAAAATGTTATTACACTGTCGGTGAATACTTTTCCGACAGATTGTAAATGTTCAATCATTATATATTTTGACTTGTCCTATGCATGTATAATGTCTTACAGGATGAATAAATTTATGACTTTAGCCTTGCGGCTTTCACACTCCTCTCCAGAGGAAAATTCACTTATCCCAGATATCTCAGATATCAAAAGGATTAAGCTCTGTTGGAGCCCTTTCCAGGTTTTCGGGCTCGTGGTGGTGGTCGGGTCCGGGTCGCTCCTCGCCTCCCTGCTGTAGGTTGGATTCCTGCTCCACCCGCACTTCCTGTCGGAGCAGACGGTGTTCCTCTGCATTCCCCATGTACTTGCGTACAGTTCTCGCCGTTCCGAGCAGTACCGCTTTCTGCATGACTCTATAGATATTTTCGTCCAACTGAAGTTTCCTCAAGTTCTCTAGTAGTTTCTTCGGTATCAGGCCTGTAGATGAAATGACAATAGGGATGGTCTTGATATCTTTCAGCTTCCACTGTTTTCTGGTTTGTTCCTCGAGATCTCTGTATTTTGAAATTTTTTCAGTGTGCCTATCTAGAAGATTGGTATTATTTGGAATTGCCACGTCTATGAATAGTACTCTGTCCTCATTCTTATTGAGCAATATGAGGTCTGGTCTATTGTGGGTTATTTTTCGGTCTGTGAGAACCGTGCGATCCCAGTAGAGCTTGTGATGTTCGTTTTCCAGCACAGCATCCGGATGGTAATTGTAATAAGGCACCTTTTTCGGAGCTAGAAGTTGGTGTTTTAGTGCCAATTCTTGGTGGAGAATCTTGGCAACAGCATCATGTCTATTTTTGTACTCCGTGCCCGCGAACTTCTGACATCCGCCGGTGATGTGCTGGATAGTTTCATGTGTCGCACAGCCATAACGGCAGCTATCGTCCGCCACTGAGGCATCCTTGGCGATGTACTTCATGTAATTTCTTGTTGGAATCACCTGATCCTGGATGGCGAGCATGAAGCCCTCTGTCTCAGGAAACAACCTTCCGGAAGTCAACCAGTAGTTCGACGCAGATATGTCGACGTAATCATGGTTGACCTCGTTCTGGTGCCTCCCATGCAAAGGTTTGCCAATCAGTTTCTGCATTTTACTCTCCGCAGAGTGTTCGACGGTTTCCAAGTGATCCTGTTGTAGCTTTAATGGTGTAGAACTATCAGCAACACAAACTACTCGATGGAGTTCTGACGAAGCTGCCTTGCTCAAGAAATATTTTCGAAGTCCTTCAATTTCCTGGGACATACGGTTGGACAAATCAACAATTCCTCTACCCCCAAGATGTCGTGGCAGCTCTGTCCGTTCTATTGAGCTTTTGGGGTGATGTTTATTGTGTCTAGTCAGCATCGTCCTTATTTTTCTCTGTAAAGCTGCTAAATCGGTGGTCGTCCAAGAGATAATACCAAATGAATAGCTCAGCGCCGAGCAAGCGTAGGTGTTAATCGCTTTTATCAGATTCTTGCTGTTAAGACCAGTTCTCATTATCCTCCTCAATCTTCGGGTGAACTCCTCGGTTAATTCTTTCTTCATCTGGGTCTGATTGATTTTTCTTGCCTGTCTTATGCCTAGATACTTGTATGTGTCTCCTTCCTTTAATGCTTCAATTTGTGCACCTTCCTTGAGTTTGAACGTACCATCTTCTATTTTCCCTCTCGTTACGTTAAGCAGTCGACATTTTTCTAGTCCAAACTTCATTTCGATGTCTTCCGAGAATCCTTCCACCATTTTCAGCATCAGTTGCATTTGTTTTTTGGTAGATGCGAAGAGTTTCAAGTCGTCCATGTAAAGGAGATGATTCAGTTTCATCATAGTTCTACTGCCGTTCTTGATGGAAAATCCGTAGTCCGTAGAATTCAATCTATGAGACAAGGGATTCAGGGCCATGCAGAACCACAGAGGGCTCAGCGAGTCTCCTTGGAAAATTCCGCGTCTTATTGGAATAGGTCCTGTTGTAATGGAGCAATCTGCTGCCTTCATTTGAAGACTAGTACGCCAGGTTGACATGGCGTTTTTCAGGAACTTAACAATATTGGGATCCACCTTGTAAATCTTCAAGATCGTCAAGAGCCATTCGTGAGGTATAGAATCGAATGCTTTCTTGTAGTCTATGTACGCAGCGTAAAGATTCCTTCGCTTGGAGAACGCTTGATTGCAGACAACTGAATCTATTATTAGTTGTTCTTTGCACCCTCGGCTGTCTTTGGTGCATCCTTTCTGTTGCATGGCGATGATGTTATTCCTTTCGCAATGGTTGTGAATTCGGTTTGAAATGCACGATGTGATTAATTTGTACATCGTTGGAAGACATGTGATTGGTCGGTACTTGGATGGGTCTTCTGTATTCCTTTGGTCTTTAGGTAACAAGTATGTTGTGCCATGTGTGAGGAATACTGGCATTCTTTCAGGATTTTCAATGACATCATTTATTGCGGAGGTCAATTTGTCATGCATGATCCAAAGTTTCTTGATCCAGAAGTTCTGTAATCCATCAGGCCCAGGTGCTTTCCAGTTGTGCAGTCCTCTGATAGCTGATTTTACTTCTTCAATCGTGATCATGTCATGCTGCATCGGCTCACATTTTATAGCTTCAGATTTTTCATCCTCAATCCATCCGGTATCCCCATTGAAGTGAGGTTTCGTTGATAACTGTTCGGTCCAGAATTGTTCAATGGCTTCCTTTGGTGGTAACTTTCCATTTTCTCCATCCGACGATGTGAGTGACCGGTAGAAAGATTCTTCCGACTTTTCGAATGAATTATTGTCTCTTTTCCGGCTATAATTGCTTTTATATCTCCTCAGGCGTTCTGCATACAGACTTAATTTTTGCTTCAGAGTGTCGAGGCAATGGTGAGCTGTAGCATTCTCCGTCTCTCGTTCTGTATGTGTCCTGCTTCCATCCATGATCCCCCTGACAGCTTTCACAACCTTTCTTCCTCGATTCCCGTTCAAGTACTCCGTCAGTCGTCCAATGTCTCTTCTTAGCCTTTCTGTCTTGTGCTGAAGACGCTTCTGCCATGCTGGCGCGTGTAATTTGTGTAATTTTGTTATTATTGTTATTATTATTATTATTATTATTATTATTATTATTATTATTATTATTATTATTATTATTATACTTGAATAATCCTTTGTGAGTTGATATTGTAAGAGGCTCTTGAGATGGTTCATCTATGCAAATTTGTTGATATGCTTGAGACAAATCTAGTTTCGAGAAATGAACACCTCCCTGTAGCTTGCAAAACAATTCTTCAATGCGAGGGATAGGGTACTGATCAATTCTTATGTGGGGATTAACCGTGACTTTGTAATCTCCACAGAGCCTTATTGAACCATCCTTCTTCAAAACTGACACTACTGGTGTTGCCCATCTACTATAGTTCGTGTGAGTCACAATACCTAAAGAAACCAATCTATCAATTTCATCTTCTACCTTTTGTTTTATAGCGTTAAACCGTTGAATTTTCCTAACTCTTTTGAAAATATCACTTCATTCTCATTCAAAATCTCTTTCAATTTATCGCTCACATTTTCAACATAATTGATATCAGAAATGCCAATATTATACATATTGAGAAAATCACGTCCTAACATAGGTGGTCCACCGTTTTCCAGAACAAATAGATTCAATTTATTCGTAACATTTTCATATAAAACATCTACTTCTAAAATTCCTACTGGTCTAACCTTCGCACCATTATAGAAATATAAATACTTATCACATGGTTTCAATTCTACTTTTTTAAAATTTTCTATGAAATATTCATTCGATATAGCAGAAGTACTTGCTCCAGTGTCTATTTGAAAAGTCA
Organism: Coccinella septempunctata; assembly: GCF_907165205.1. Lineage (NCBI taxonomy): Eukaryota > Metazoa > Arthropoda > Insecta > Coleoptera > Coccinellidae > Coccinella > Coccinella septempunctata. The sequence continues at coordinate 32,464,787 of NC_058195.1, forward strand.
ATTCCTTTTTCATAATGACACACCTGATCTGAAAACTATTACAACCTATTTTTGAACTATTGACTGTATACAATGTTAAATCATCTAAAGAAACTTCGTCATTTTTCAACAAATCTTCTTCTAAATAATTTTGTTGAAACTGATCATCCCTGTTATTTTTGAATCAAACTTGTCTTAAATGCTCTTGCTTTTTACAAAGATTGCAAATATAATGTTTGAAATAACACTTATCTTTCTGATGTCCTTCTCTTCCACAACATGTACACTTCTGTTTCCGCTTCCTCTGCTGCGCTGGCTGTACTCGCTGACGATTTTCCAGATGCCTGCTTCCTGCTTGTCCTCCTCTCGACTGTCTTAAATGATTGAAGTCCTCTTGTTTCACGTGACCAATTTGAAAACTTTGATGGGCGGCCATTTTGCCCTCAGCCACCGAAATTGTTTCTTCAAAAGTGATAGAAGGTTTTTCTTCCATTAGCCGGTCCAATAGAAAACCTTTCTCCAATCCACAAATGAATTTATCTCGCAAAGTCACGTTGAGTTCTGATCTGAATTCGCATGGAACCGCTAAACCACGTACTCTTGCTGACCATTCCTTGATGGATTCATTGACGTTCATTTTAGCCCCATAAAACTTGTATCTTTCAGCAAGAACAGATTTTTGTGAAACAAAATGTCCATCCATAAATTCGATTATTTCTTTAAACGTCTTCCTTTCAGGCAAATCTGGGCTACACATGTTGAAAATCAATTCGTATGTTTCTTCGTCAACCATATTTAATAAAATTGCCCTCTTTTTATTTTCATCGTTAATCTCATTTGCGTTGAAATGATTCGAAAGTCTTGCTTTATATATATTCCAATCAGAAATATTTAAATGGAACTCACGTAATTGTCCTAATGCGTTCACTAGGTTTGGATGATTTTCACTGGCGTTATTCGGCATTTTTATTAATCACAAGGTTCTTTTTCAACACAATCCTCGTCGCCAAATGTAATGTTTTCAGTTCTTGAATTCTTACCTTAAATTACAAGCAATATTTCTGAATCAATAATTTATTCGATAACTATCATCATACATACAAGTCTACATAATGAATGAATGGAAGAATGTTTGAGTTCCAGATGCATAAAATATTGCGTGATGCGCAATGACGATACAGGAAACCTATTATGAAAAATAGAAAAATCAATTACACGAGAGCGACAACACCTAGATACAGCATCACAGTGCAACCACCGCCCATTGACGAATACAGAAACCTAAGAAACAGCCTGGAAAACGAAAACATTCCAATGACCACACACACACTGAGAGAGGAACGACCACTGAAAATTGTTGCGAAGGGGGTGCCGACAGAATTCTCCCTAGCAGAAATAGGAAATGACCTGATAGAAAAAGAATACCCCACCAGAAAAATAACACGGATGACAGGCAAACATGGATATGAACTACCACTGATCCTAATCGTTATAGACAGGAAATACAAATCGATTTATGAAATTCGTTGTATACACGATTAGTCGTTGTATACACGATTAACTGATTAAGTTTGTTTATTGGTTGCTCCGATAAATCCTTGAATTTTGTTGTTATAACTTGATGTCGAAAATTGGAAGATATACCAGTTTGATGCTTTTGATGTAGTGAATACGAAAATCTGAACTATATTTGTGGTAAACATTAAGAACAATTATTACCCAGGAAACACACCTTGGTTTAGTATACGTCTAATATTCATCCTGATGGTATATTTTTCGTTTTGGTCTATCACAGTACAAGTATTTTACGTCTATATTATACCATTTTTTCTGTAGTAGGTTTATAAAACGTCTTTTAGCGTCAGCTATATATACCACACTATATATTTTTTGCTTATCAATAGTTTTTTCAAGAACTGAAGATTATTTTTTGTTTATATACTTCAATTATTTTAAACTCTTCGTCATTTTCATCAGTTATTAACGAAGTCTACAAGATCTCCGAATTATACGTCGAATATATTGTACTTTTCGACGTACTTCCTACACCTATGTTAAACGAATATGTGATAGGTTTTTGAAATGTCTATAAGTGGAAGTCATATATACATAATGAGATCTATTTTGTCTCCCAGTTGTGTTTTTACGATTGGAACAATATGCATCCTACAATATATATCGCTTATTTCCCAGCTTTAATAATTTTTCATAATTTATAAACTAGGTCTATAAAGTTCCACAAATTATACGACTATAAGTCGAACATATTTCAACCTACTTTCCTACTCCATGAACTTAGGTATATTAAACGGATATATGGTAGGTTTTCAATCTGTCTATTAGCGAATTTTTTTCACTCATCATTGAGGTCTACACTGGACAAATACATGAAATGACAAATATGACTATTATTATAAGCCATCTGTAGATACCTACTACATTACTTCTAGTTATCAGGGAGAAAAGAAAATACTGGTCCTTTATTCATTATTGTCATATCGATGTTTCTGAGTTTTATACCCCCACATATATCGACAATTCACAGCGTTGTCACATGAAATGAAATAATGTCCTGTCCATACATTGATTGCTTCAACCATCAAAGATTCTACTGTCTATACTTGTGATTTGGAAAACTGAATTAGCCCTCTTCTATTCACTTGATATAATTGTAGTCTACTAGTTCTAATTCAAACAAGCCTAGAAGATTTATGAGAATGTTCAAGATCTACTACATTTTTAATAGCCTGGCAACGTTGGTGCCATGTTTACGTAGGCAGAGGATTGAGGATCTACGCAGGCCCGACCAGCCAATAGGCTATTAGTTATCGTTACAATACACGCATGTGGCAGTCACGGCCGTGTTTCTATGCTATGCTATGCGGCATGCGCTGTTCGTAGTTCGTTCTCCTTGTCGTCCATCTTGAAATAGTTTCGTGAGCTGTGTGTGTTTACTGTGTTTGTTTTGTCTGGAGGAAATTAATTGTACTTTGTCATGAGTGATTGAAATGGATTCTGATTCAACATAGTGATGGACAAGCTTAAACATCTGCTAAAAAACAAAATGACCGATTTTGAAGAAAGCTCTCCACTTTCAAGTCTACTAATATGATGAAAAAGATATTTGGTATGTTTTGTTCGACATGTTTTTTTCTCCTAAAACTAACTGAAATAACATTTTACAGAGGCCGTAGTGCTGATGTGGGTACATCTGATTGAAGCAATCTAAAAATATAGGAATAGACAATTATATTTATTTAAAGAGGTGTGCTCAATGTATATACCTGAATTTTGGAAACTACTATTTTATTATTTTCTGAATAAATTGGTTTGAGACCTAAATAGTTTAAAATTTAGTTTTCCTAAAATCCGATTGACACTACGTTATGTCTTATTCGAAACTATGAAAAGGATAAGTATGGAAGAGGGTAAGATTGTTATAATAAATGTTGAAGATTGACTATATTCAGAACAGTAATATCTAACAACAAATAAGCCTAATGTTCATTCATACGATATTCGACAATATAAACGATGATCCGAAAGTGCATTTATTGTTCTTTTAATTTATTATATTCGAAATCATCGATCAAAACATATTAATGCAATTTCGGATCATCGTATCGTCGGATATCGTATACATTAACAGTAGGTCTAACATTGTTCAGAGACGTCTATTGCTGACACTTAATTGTAGTACAAAATACGATTATTAAACGTCTATTTTTGGTACATTGAAGTCGTTGAAATATAGTCTATAATATATGAGTTGTGGACGTTTATAGACGACTGGTTTTCGACGTAATTTCTGAATTACTAAAGTAGTCTAAGAGACGTATATGAAATACGAGTATCAGACGTATATAAAATACGAATAGGAGACGTATATCCAGGATTGATTTTATACGTCTACCACGCGGACATTTGTCCTTCTTATTTTGGTCTAATGAAACCGTATTTATACGTCGGAATAAGTTGACTTATATATGTTTAATAAACGAAAGGTGGTTTTCTGGGTATCGTGAAAAAAACTATATTAATTTACTCGTTCATTCGGAAAGTTATCGGACAGATGATATGGTGATAGTGTAAAGGTGGCCATGGAGTGCGGGATTTGTAGTACCGTTTCATTGGAAAAGAATCCAATTGAATGTGATGGATGCAAGAAGAAAATTTGTGAATCATGTTCCGGATTGTCAAAGTCTGAAATTAAGGTTCTTGCTATGAAGAGAGAAAACCGTAAATTGAAATTTCATTGTTTAAAATGTGATGGTTCCGATACCATTTCTTTACTACAGGAATTATTATTAGCGAAAAATAAACTTATTGAAGATAAGGAAAATATAATAAAACTTCTAGAGAAAACTAAAATAGGAGATGAATTTGCTGAGTCCCGAAGATCATATTCAGAAGTACTACTTGTTAAACCCATCAATAATCAGAAAAGCAATTTAACTATAATACCTATGTCAGAAGTTACGGACAAGATCGATCCTGCTAAACTTAAAATCGGTATAGATGGAGTCAAAAGTATAAGAAGTGGAGGTATAGCCATTAATTGCAAGGACAATGAAACAAAGGATGTTATTACTACAAAATTAAATGAGAGATTAGGCGATAAATACAAAATTGTGGATGCTTCCATGAAAAATCCGAGAATCATCATCAAAGGAGCCGAAAGTAAATACATGGATTACGATGACGAAGAACTGGTAGAATGCTTAGTCTTTCAGAATGATTTGAATCAAATTGATGAAAATATTGCTGATAAAATGAAAATTATTCGTAAGTTTTAACCTAAATCACAAAAGAACACTGCGAATATAATTATGGAAGTGGACTCTTCTGTTTATAAGTTCATTAAGTATAGGAATAAAGTTAATATAGGATGGAGAAGTTGTTTCATAAGCGACTATTATAATATGATCCGTTGCTTTAAATGTGCGGGTTTTAATCATTTCCAGAAGGACTGTAAAAATGAAAGATCTTGTTCCAATTGCTCAGAAGATCATGACTCAAAAGATTGCAAAAATACCGAAAAAAAATGTATTAACTGTACAAAGAAGGTTGAAAAATTAGGCATAAAACTGCAAACCGATCACACAGCATATGATCGGAATTGACCTTGTTACGTAAGAATTGTTGACAGCCTGTCAAAAAAATCAATTTTGGTGAAATATAGCAATCCAATCACAAAAACATGGTGTATTTTAATTGTCAGGGATTCCTTAATAATAAGAATAAAATCGTTCATTTCATTCAGTGGAAACCTGACATTATCTCTTTGTGTGAGACCCATATCACAAACGATATACAGTCAAACGAAATAAGTATTCCCGGGTATGTGACTCTTAACTGTGCATCAGATAACAAAAGAACTGGAGGAGTGATGATTTATTTACGATATGGAATTGTTTACACCGTTGTAACGACAATTTCCGAATCATACCTATGGCTTATTGCCGTAGAAATAAAAGTGCGTAAGGAACGATTGCTGTTAACAACTTTATATCACCCTCCTGGGATTCGCGCACCGATTTTCTTGGATTTTGTGGGTGAGTTTTTTGAGGAGTTTTCAACGTATCAGGGGGGATTTGTTTGTGTCGGTGATTTTAATTTGGACTTCAAGAAAAATTCTTTCTACGCGGAAAAATGTAAGTCTATGATTGATCAGTCAGGTTTCAAACAAATTGTTAATGATTATACAAGGATCACTGAAGACAGCTCCACCCTTATTGATTATGTCATAACTAATGATAGATGTCTGGACCACACTGTTCACTTGACTCCTATGTTGTCGGATCACTCAATAATATCCATTAATTTGGGACCTTTGAATTCTTTTCTTGTTAGTACTTCCATAACTAAACGTTTATATAATAAATATATACCCGATGAATTCCAGAACGACCTTAGAAAATGTATTTGGGATAATACCCCCACTGATGTGAATATTTTGGCAGACAGTTTCGTTGATTCTATTCATAAAATATTTTATAGTATGTGCCCCAATGCTGAGATTGTCGTTAAGAACAAGGGAGTATTGCACTGGTTGAATGAAGAGATTAGACAGCTTATGAAAAAACGTGATGATCAATACAAGAGGGCAGTTTTCACACGTTGTGGCGAACAATGGGAAATTTATAAAAAATTGAGAAACGAAGTAACAGCGAAACTAAGAACATCGGAAAAAAAATACTATTATGATATAATAAAGAATAGTTCAAATGAGAATATTTGGAAAAATTTAAAATCTCTATTTTCCAATAAAGCGGTTAATTCGACAGATAATGTGAAGTTCAAAGATCAAATTTTGACGGAGGCCTCTGAAATATCCGAGGAATTCAATGAATTTTTTGTCAGTAGTGTTGATGACATTGTGCTAAGTACGGTTAAAAAAAAAGATCCCTTTTACTGTATGTCTGAAATTGATGAATGTGCCAAATTTTCGACATTTACGAAGATAACAATGAAACAACTAAAAAATTATATAAAAGACATTAAAAAAACAAATGGTCCTGATGACATAACAACTGATATTTTTAAAGATGCATTTGACGCCTGCCAGGCAATCGTTTCCTGGATATTATTAACGCGTCACTTGAGAGCGGTATTTTTCCCGAATCTTGGAAGTTATCTACAGTCATACCAATTGAAAAAGTTTCAAATGCAAAAAATTGTGGAGAATTTAGAGGCATTCATACACTACCTGTTTACGAAGAAGTTCTAGAACTAGTAGTTAAAGATCAATTGATAAAATATCTCAATGAAAATAATGTTCTCATAGAGGATCAGTCGGGTTTGGCGGTATGTGCTGGGGCGAGTTCACGCTATTTGAGAAAATGCGTGCTCTTGGGGTGATTGTTTCGTCCCACTGCTAGGGTCGGACTCATCAGGTAGGTTATAGAGTGTTGCGTCGCCGGTGGCGCCATCGTTTGGCGTATGCTGCACCGCAATAGACGTATAATCTACCCTGTGATCGCAACCGTCGTGCGCAGTGATGCCATCGTTTGGCTACCCTTGGTACCATCATGGTGAGATGAAGTATTCCTCTACCATGGGTACAACTACGCCGCCACAACACTCCCCCACCAGCGGCGCTGACTGGGGAAGCGATGCGATACGGTAGGCAGGGTACCGCCGTTTACGAAGATGGGAAAGGGCGTCTAGAGTAGCGTCAGAAATACCAGAGATGGGAGCGTGCATTGTGAGCGAGCTATTGTCTCAACCGGTCTGGCCTTCTGGGATACGTCGTTAAGACGGCCCTCCCTCATCACGTCGGGGTCACCACTTTGGCGGTATGTGCTGGGGTGAGTTCACGCCATTTGAAGAATGGCGTGCTCTTGGGGTGATTGTTTCGTCCCACTGCTAGGGTCGGACTCATCAGGTAGGTTAATGAACCCTAGCAGCTACCTACGACAATCGCCGAAGCAGCGTAGTTTGTGCCTGCTATAAACGCCTGTTACGTCGAGGGTATAGAGTGTTGCGTCGCCGGTGGCGCCATCGTTTGGCGTATGCTGCACCGCAATAGACGTATAATCTACCCTGTTATCGCAACCGTCGTGCGCAGTGATGCCATCGTTTGGCTACCCTTGGTACCATCATGGTGAGATGAAGTATTCCTCTACCATGGGTACAACTACGCCGCCACACGGGTTTTAGACCTAAACATTCCTGCGAGACTGCCATTGTGGATATTTGTGATGAGTGGTTGAAAGAAATAGATAAAAACAATATCGTATTGGCAGCATTTATTGATTTCAAGAGAGCTTTTGAGACAATCAATAGAAAATTATTACTAAAAAAGTTGAAAAAAATTGGAATGAGGGGTTACTGTTTTGGCATGGTTCACGTCATATTTAACTGACAGGTCACAAAGGGTCGAATTCAAAAGTGGGTTATCTTCGAACAAGGGAACTGTACATGGCGTGCCACAAGGCACAACGTTGGGACCAATATTATTTTTAATATATCTAAATGACATAAAAAAACATCTGAAAAATTGTAAAATAAAATTATTCGCTGATGATACCATGCTCTATATAATCGGCAAATACATCAATATTTTATGTTCTTTACTTAACGAAGATTTGGAGTTTCTGAGTGACTGGCTAAACGACAATCAACTGAAGGTCAATTTCAATAAATCAAGTTACATGATTTTTGGAAAGCAGAACATATTGCGAATCATTAATGGAGAGAGATTAGTAATCCGAATCGAAGACAATATATTGAAGAAAGTTGACTCAATCAAATACCTAGGCATTATACTCGATGGCAGTCTCGATTTTGGGCCTCATGCGGATCATTTAGTAAAGAAACTTGCACAGAAGATTCAGTTCATTTCTAGGATGAGCAGTAAAATAGAAATGAAGACTAGATGCATGTTATTTAGGTCCATTGTTCTGCCACACCTTGACTACTGTGCATCTCTCTTGTTCAATTTGAAGTCTAATGCCATCAGAAGACTGCAGATAGTTTTAAATAGAGGAATGAGAATGGTTCTCAGATGCAATAGAAGAACATCAATCAGATCAATGTTGGAGGCATTGAATTTGATGACAGTAAGGCAGAGAATTAAATTCAAAACATTTGATCTTATTTACAAAATTGAACATGGTATGATGCCTGATTATCTGTCCAGGAGGACTCGGTATGTTTCTGAGGTTCATCAGTATAACACCAGAAACCAAAATAGCCTTTTTGTCGGGACATATGGTACTAATTTAACAATGGGTTCCACTCTGGTTGGTGGCTTCATATGCTACAATAAATTACCTGGTGCACTGAAGACTTGTAACAGACATACTGCCTTTAGAAAACTGTTGATTTCTTATGTTAAGGAGCAATACCTTTAGTTTGTTACTTGATGATATTCAGAATTTGTAACTAGTATCTATTACTAAATAAAGATTATTATTATGACTTTAGCCTTGCGGCTTTCACACTCCTCTCCAGAGGAAAATTCACTTATCCCAGATATCAAAAGGATTAAGCTCTGTTGGGGCCCTTTCCAGGTTTTCGGTCTCGTGTTGGTGGTCGGGTCCGGGTCGCTCCTCGGCTCCCTGCTGTAGGTTGGATTCCTGCTCCACCCGCACTTCCTGTCGGAGCAGACGGTGTTCCTCTGCATTCCCCATGTACTTGCGTACAGTTCTCGCCGTTCCGAGCAGTACCGCCTTCTGCATGACTTTATAAACATTTTCGTCCAACTGAAGTCTCCTCAAGTTCTCTAGTAGTTTCTTCGGTATCAGGCCTGTAGATGAAATGACAATAGGGATGGTCTTTATATCTTTCAGCTTCCACTGTCTTCTGGTTTGTTCCTCGAGATCTCTGTATTCTGAAATTTTTTCAGTGTGCCTATCTAGGAGATTGTTATTATTTGGAATTGCCACGTCGATGAATAGTGCTGTGTCCTCATCCTTATTGAGCAATATGAGGTCTGGTCTATTGTGGGTTATTTTCCGGTCTGTGAGAACCCTGCGATCCCAGTAGAGCTTGTGATGTTCATTTTCCAGCACAGCATTCGGATGGTAATTGTAATAAGGAACCTTTTTCGAAGTTAGAAGTTGGTGTTCTAGTGCCAATTCTTGGTGAAGAATCTTGGCAACAGCATCATGTCTATTTTTGTACTCCGTGCCCGCGAACTTCTGACATCCCCCAGTGATGTGCTGGATAGTTTCATGTGTCGCACAGCCATAACGACAGCTATCATCCGCCACTGAGGCATCCTTGGCGATGTATTTCATGTAATTTCTTGTTGGAATCACCTTATCCTGGATGGCGAGCATGAAGCCCTCTGTCTCAGGAAACAACCTTCCGGAAGTCAACCAGTAGTTCGACGCAGATATGTCGACGTAATCATGGTTGACCTCGTTCTGGTGCCTCCCATGCAAAGGTTTGCCAATCAGTTTCTGCATTTTACTTTCTGCAGAGTGTTCGACGGTTTCCAAGTGATCCTGCTGTAGCTTTAATGGAGTAGAACTATCAGCAACACAAACTACTCGATGGAGTTCTGACGAAGCTGCCTTCCTCAAGAAATATTTTCGAAGTTCTTCAATTTCCTGGGACATACGGTTGGACAAATCAACAATTCCTCTACCCCCAAGATGTCGTGGCAGCTCTGTCTGTTCTATTGAGCTTTTGGGGTGATGTTTATTGTGTTTAGTCAGCATCGTCCTTATTTTTCTCTGTAAAGCTGCTAAATCGGTAGTCGTCCAAGAGATAATACCAAATGAATAGCTCAGCGCCGAGCAAGCGTAGGTGTTAATCGCTTTTATCAGATGCTTGCTGTTGAGACCAGTTCTCATTATCCTTCTCAATCTTCGGGTGAACTCCTCCGTTAATTCTTTCTTCATCTGGGTCTGATTGATTTTTCTTGCCTGTTTTATGCCTAGATACTTGTATGTGTCTCCTTCCTTTAATGCTTCAATTTCTGCACCTTCCTTGAGTTTGAACGTACCATCTTCTATTTTCCCTCTCGTTATGTTTAGCAATCGACATTTTTCTAGTCCAAACTTCATTTTGATGTCTTCCGAGAATCCCTCCACCATTTTCAGCATCAAATGCATTTGTTTTTTGGTAGATGCAAAGAGTTTCAAATCGTCCATGTAAAGGAGATGATTCGGTTTCATCATAGTTCTACTGCCGCTCTTAATGGGAAATCCGTAGTCCGCAGAATTCAATCTATGAGACAAGGGATTCAGGGCCATGCAGAACCACAGAGGGCTCAGCGAGTCTCCTTGGAAAATTCCGCGTCTTATTGGAATAGGTCCTGTTGTAATGGAGCAATCTGCTGCTTTCATTTGAAGACTAGTACGCCAGGTTGACATGGCGTTTTTCAGGAAATCAACAATATTGGGATCCACTTTGTAAATCTTCAAGATCGTCAAGAGCCATTCGTGAGGTATAGAATCGAATGCTTTCTTGTAGTCTATGTACGCAGCGTAAAGATTCCTTCGCTTGGAGAATGCTTGATTGCAGATAACTGAATCTATTATTAGTTGTTCTTTGCAATCTCGGCTGTCTTTGGTGCATCCTTTCTGTTGCATGGCGATGATGTTATTCCTTTCGCAATGGTTGTGAATTCGGTTTGAAATGCACGATGTGATTAATTTGTACATCGTTGGAAGACATGTGATTGGTCGGTACTTGGATGGGTCTTCTGTATTCCTTTGGTCTTTAGGTAACAGGTATGTTGTGCCATGTGTAAGGAATACTGGCATTCTTTCAGGATTTTCAATGACATCATTTATTGCGGAGGTCAATTTGTCATGCATGATCCAAAGTTTCTTAATCCAGAAGTTCTGTAATCCATCAGGCCCAGGTGCTTTCCAGTTGTGCAGTCCTCTGATAGCTGATTTTACTTCTTCAATTGTGATCATGCTGCATCGGCTCATATTTTCTAGCTTCAGATTTTTCATCTTCAATCCATCCGGTATCTCCATTGAACTGAGGTTTTGTTGATAATTGTTCGGTCCAGAATTGTTCAATGGCTTCCATTGGTGGTAACTTTCCATTTTCTCCATCAGACGATGTGAGTGACCGGTAGAAAGTTTCTTCCGACTTTTCGAATGAAATATTGTCTCTTTTCCGGCTATAGTTGCTTTTATATCTCCTCAGGCGTTCTGCATACAAACTTAATTTTTGCTTCAGTGTGTCGAGGCAATGGTGAGCTGTAGCATTCTCCGTCTCTCGTTCTGTGTGTGTCCTGTTTCTATCCATGATCTCTCTGGCAGCTTTCACAACCTTCCTTCCTCGATTTCCGTTCAAGTACTCCGTCAGTCGTCCAATGTCTCTTCTTAGCCTTTCTGTTTTGTGTTGAAGACGTTTCTGCCATGCTGGCGCGTGTAATTTGTGTAATTTTGGACCATCGTTGTTCGTTCGGCGAATTTTTGCCCCTATGGTTTTCGCTGTCGTTAGCGCAGCACAGTTAAAAACTAGATGCAGATATTCCAATTAACTTCCGTTCTGTAGATACTCAGGTAAAACGTCGATTATAAGTGACAGTTTCCTGGATGTATTGAGTCGTGGAGGTGCTACTCGATGAAGAGGATCTGTTCCTTCCAGTTCGGCAAAGTATCTCCTCATGTCAGAGTCAACTTGTCGGTGGAGCCCTTCCCTATCGTCCTGGTGTTCAGGCTCACTTGCGTTGCAAGATGGACTTTCAGTATCAGTTTCTTCTGCCTGTTGTTGCCCAGGCATGTGAATTTCATCAGAGGTGTTGGTGTTATTCTCTATTGCAGGCGGACGCTGAAGTTCTCGTTTAATTGCGTTGATTCGGGCCGTTGGTATTAGTTCATTTCTCAGAATTACGCGGTACTGGTCTGCCACTCGTTGTTCAGTGACATTGAGATTTGGGTAGGCGTTGCAGAATTCCTCATGGAGCCTTTTCCCATAGTTGTTCGTGTTCTGCCCTAGTCCCGTGATGGAGTTATATATGCGCACAATAGTTTCATTCATGGACGTTGTCCACTTCATGCGCTTTCTAACTAACCCCGCTTGGGTGAGCACTGGCTGAATATCCTGCGCAGCACCTTCAGCGGTTCGAGTCGGCAATTGAATTGGACTCGTTGGTTGATGTTGTTGCTTTGGAGCTGTAGCTTCTTTTGCAGCAGGAGCCCGCTTCCTCAACATCCTGCCACCGACGTCCCGCATGCTGTCATGTCCAGCGCCGGCTCCAGACATGCCCTGACGATCCCCAGGCAGCGACTTGTTTCCGAGGCTTCTCGTTATCACCATTTCCATGGGTTTGTGCTCCCCTTTCTCGGTTTGGGTGAGGGGTAGAGTAATGAGAGCAGAAAGAGCACCCCTATAAAGGATGTGAAAGAGAGAGGAAAAAGGAATAGGACTGCGGACAGCAGGCGTGGCTGGCTGCACCGTCTACGTCGTTACGATGGCTACCCGGCAGGCCATCTACCAGATAGCTGCCAGACAGGCCAGACAGATTATTATTATTATTATTATTAAATTGGTAAGATACGAGGAATTGACATAGAAATGGAAGGATTGAGAATAAGAAGCATTATACAATGCCACATATGCCATGGACACGTACAGAGAAACTGTACCGCTGAATATCGATGCCTGAAGTGTAGTACGCACCACTCAACACAATTATGCGAAAAAGAAAAGACTATACCCGCAAAATGTGCAAACTGCGGAGGGCCTCACCCAGCCAATTCAGTGGAGTGCCCCAGAAAACCAACGAAGAGATTACCTGAAAAAGTACTCAAGTGAACAACAAAACACTTTCAAACAAAAACAATCAGAGAAATTCAGAACGAGAAAAAGAAAGAAAAGAAAACTGGTCAAACAACAACAGAGGATAACAAATCCAAAATAGCGAAAGAACTCGCAAAACTCCTGCTAGACATTGCAGAACTGAAACCCACCGAAGAACAATTTAACAAATACACCCGTAGAATCGGACAGATAGTGAAATTTCTGTAACAATCAAGAACTATGAGAAGTAAACTAAAAGGAATGAAAATCATTTCATGGAATTGTGACGGAATTAAAACGAGGAAAGACAAACTGACTGCTATCGCAGATGAGAAAAATTCTAATATAATTCTACTTCAGAAAATGAAACTCAAAGAAAGCAAAAATCTAAAAATGAGGAACTATATAACATATAGAATAGACCGAAACAACAAAGAGGGAGGTGGCGTAGAAATTCTGATGAAAATGGATATTGTGCATCACCCACAACCAATAAAAGACAATGAACCTACGGCCGAAATTGTTGGCATCGAAATTATTAGAAAAAACAACGAAATAATTCAGATCTACTCGATATACATCCCTCCCAAATGCAAATTTGCAGAAAAAGAACTAGACGACATCATTTAACAAGTAAACAAAATACTCATCGCCGATGACCCCAATGCAAAAAACACGGAATGGAAATGCAAGGCAACCAACCAAAGAGGAAAAACACTAGCACGATACACAGAGAACAGAAATATCCAAGTTCTCGCACCGGACGAAAAAACGCACTCTCATAGAGGAAAAGGCGACATTCTAGATATTGCCTTGAATAAAAATATAACAAACCATCACCCCGTGGTAATCACCATCGGAGAAGAAGACACTCAGAAAGAAAAGACTATACACAACTGGGAAGAATTCAAGAAAACTGAAGAAACATTCAGAAAATTAAGAAAGATCACTAATAGAAAAAGTTAGAACGGGAATTAGCAGACCTAGAGGATATCATAAAAACCTCGATCAAGGAATCAACTACAGAAATAGAAAAAGAGGAGAAAGAAACTTAATTAACAGAGCACATCAAATACCTCATAGCCCTAAAGAAAACAGTAAGAGAAGAATAACATAGGACACTAGATACGAAAGAAAAATCAGTTATGAACCAACTGATTAACACTATCAAATCTGAACTGAGAACCCACTACAACGAACAATGGAACACCAAATTGGAAAAATTGTCAGAGGAAAACCAACCACCATGGGCAATAGCCAAATCACTAACAAAACAAAAGAGAACAAATTTGATATTGAAAACTAACAACCGTACAATAATTAGAGATGAGGAGAAAGCGAATATATCCGCCGAATTACTGGAAGGATCATACAAATCGAATGAAATCCAGGACAGAACATTCGTTAAGGAAGTAACAGAACAAAATGAAGCAAAACTGATAGGAGAAGAACTACAAATTCGAAGAAGTCACCAGCGACGAAGTTCATTCGATAGTCAAAAACCTCAACCTAAAGAAGGACCAGAAATGGACAGATTTGATAACATAACACTAAAGAATCCCCCTGAAAACACTAGAGAAGATAAAAACGGCATTCTCGAAACAAGAAGTTTCCCAACTAGATGGAAAATAGCAGAAACTATAATGATACCCAGCCTGGAAAACCCAAAACACACTCAAATAAATATCGACCGCCTACTTTCAAGTCTGAGCAAGCTGTAGGAAAAAAATTATACTCGAGAGACTGAAGAAAATCATTTACGAAAAAAAAATAATCACAGAAAATTCAACACGGCTTTGAAAAGGGACATGGAACCGGCACCCAACTCACTAGAATAATGGAAACAATGCTGGAAGAAAAACAAAGAGGATATAAAACAGCAGCAGTATATATATATATATATATATATATATATATATATATATATATATATATATATATATATATATATATATATATATATATATATATATATATATATATATATATACTGCTGCTGTTTTATATCCTCTTTGTTATATATATATATATATATATATATATATATATATATATATATATATATATATATATATATATATATATATATATATATATGCCGGTTTAAAACGTCTTTCGACGTTGTCCGACGCCTTGCCTACACCTTTCTCTATTCTCCCAGTCCAAATCTTGTAGATCTCTAGCACTCATGGCCTTAACCACAGTGGGTGTGGTTACCACACCCTGTTTCCAATTAGTTTTAGGCCTTCCTCTTTTCCTACGTTCTGCTGGCTGCCAGTTCATAACCTGCTTTGGGAGTCTTGTTTCTGGCATACGTTGTATATGGCCATACCAGGTTAGCTGCGTTTTTTCGATGTCATCCAATATGGTCCCTTCAACACCCATCATGTTTTTTATAGTGTCATTCCTTATCCTATCTCGCCTTGAAATCATCAGTGACCTCCGTATAGCGTCCATTTCAACCGCTTCCAATCTTCTTTTGTATTTGTCGGTTAATCTCCAATTCTCAGACCCATATAATAGACTGGACTTCACTAACGTCTCATATATATTGAATTTTCTTCTTTTGGAGATATTTTTATTCCATAGTATGCCATTGAGACAGGATATTGCTTTTTTCGCTGTTGTTATTCTTCTCTCTATTTCCTTGTTGTCCGTTCCAGTCGAGTCGAAAATTACTCCGAGATAGTTGTAGTCCAGGCAGTGAGTTATTATCTCACCACTATTCAATGTTAGATCACGAGGTTCCCCATCGACACAAAGATATTTGGTTTTTCCTAAGTTGACTTTCAAACCCCACTTTTCGTATTCTTCAATCAGCTTGCGTATCATGTATTCTATATCATCTCCATCACCAGACACAACAGCTTGGTCATCAGCAAATTGCAAAGTATAGAGGGTCATGTTACCGAGCTCTATTCCCATACCACAGACTTTCTTCTTCCATTGTTTTAAGGCTGCAGCTACATATAATTTAAACAATGTTGGGGACAAACAACATCCCTGCCTCAGACCTTTATTTACAAGGAATTCATCTGTTACATATTTTCCTACTTTGATTCTTGATTTAGTCCCAGTGTATAGATCCTTTACAGCTGTTATAAGGGTGTGATTGATGTTCGTGCCCTCCAATACTTTCCAGAGTTTTACTATTGGAATTGTATCATAAGCTTTGTGTAAGTCTACAAATGTGATATGAACTTCCCTGTTGGTTGCTGTTTTTTTCTCAATAATCTGTTTGAGGCAAAATATATTATCACTGCATGTTCTTCCAGCACGAAAACCGCTTTGTTCTTCCTCTTCCTGACCCCTTGTTTCTTCCTCAATGAGATCTCTCAGCACTTTTCCATACAATCTACTAAATGTGCTTGTTATCGATAGTCCTCTGTAGTTATCACATCGTTTCCTATTACCTTTCTTATAAATTGATATCATATACGCAGATTTCCATTCGTCGGGAATAGGGTGACCATTTACGCATAAGTTGAATAGATAAGTTATCATACTGTACAATTTTTCGGTTCCGTGTTTCAGAAGCTCCGCGTATATTCCCTCAGGTCCACAAGCTCTACCATTTTTCAAGCCCCTCATAGCCTTCTTTACCATATCTTCAGTTACTTCAATAGTTTCACCCTGTATACCTATTCTCTCTGTCGTTGGTTCATTTATATATTCTTGCCTATCTTCAGTGAGTAATTTCTTGTAATAATCCACCCAAGTTTCGGTATCTATTATTTGTATGTGTTCTCTTTCTTTATGAGATGTTCGCACCGATTTAATAAACTTCCAGGCCTCCGTGTTTCTCCGTCCACCAATGTAGGTATTCACATCGTGACATTTTTTATCCCAAAGTTCATTATTTTCTTTTTGTATTAACTTTCTCGTTTCACGTTTAACTATCTTGTAATGTCGGAGATCATCTGGATTATTTGTGGTTAACCATTTCAGATATAATTTTTTCTTTCGTTTCACCAAAGTTTCTATCTCATCATTCCACCATAAATTGCTTTTTTTATACTCGAAATGATATTATCATATATTTCATGGAATGTGAGGCCTTGAAAGTTCGTTAGCAGGCTATTATCCAGTCTTTGCTGGTATAATGCAACTGTACTTTCATGCATGAGGCTATCAAGATTATACTCGTGGTTTGACAGTTTCTGTAAGCCAATAGTTCGATTATCGCTATTATTCACTTGATATTTTGATGGAAAGAATACTTTGGCTCGCACGAGGAAATGATCTGACCCACCACCAAAAGCTCCTCTTAATGCTCTCACATCATTTATTTGAATGCTCGGCTTCTGCTTGACTATGAAGTAATCTATTATTGACTTGAGACCACGTGTTGGCTGCACCCAGGTGTATCGATGTATGTCCCTATGTTGGAAGAAACCATTAGTGATTTTCAAGTTGTTGGTTTCACATAATTGTATGAGCCTGTTGCCATTATCATTGCCTTGTTCTTCTCCATATGGACCTATGATATCACTGTCAGGCGATCTTCCTGTTCGGCTGTTGAAATCACCCATCATAATGATCTCTCTAGAGTCCCCAATTCTGCCGATGACATCATTGAGAGTTTCGAAAAAAGACTCCTTATAAGCGATCGATTCATCATCAGATGGGGCATAAATTGCCAGTAAGGTAATATTATGCTGAAGTAGTTTGATATTCACCGTCATAATATTCTCATCGACCATTTCGTAGTTCGTTATTTTATTTTTCAGTGTAGCCTTTATTAAAATGGACACTCCTCTTTTAGCTCGCTCCTCCTTCGGAACTCCGCTATATATATGGATGTAATCACCAACTCGTTCAGTACATCGAGGACAAGTGAAGATTATTTCAACTTATAAATCACCGGATAAGGACATGCTGGAAGAGGATCTAAAAATGCTACTAGAAGGAAGACACTCTAAAATCATAATTGGTGATCTTAACTGCAAATCGCAGGAATGGAATAGTAGAGTGGAAAATACCAACGGAAGAAGACTGAAGATTTATGCTGAAAAACTTGATGCAGTTGTAATAGGACCTGATATACCGACCTACATACCAAGAGTAAATGGACTACCTGATGTACTGGACATTGTCGTAATGAAAGACATCACTGAAGAAATCAGCATTGATACAATAGAAGACGGAACTTCAGACCACAATCCCATAGAATTCATAGTGGGACATGGCCCAAGAAACGAAGAAGAGACACAAACCAAGGATCGCACAGACTGGGAGAAATATAAGAATTTACTTCAGGAGAAAATCACGGAAATTCCCCAAATAAACACCCGGGATGAATTAGATGAAGCAGTTGAAAAATTGGAAAATCAAATAAAAGAAGCCTATGAAGAAAGCACCAAGAGAATAAGGAAACCAATTCCGAAACATTCACACGGAGATACGCCAAGGGATATAAAGGAACTTATAAAAAAGAACAGAAGACTCAGAAAAATCTACAGAACAACAAAAAGAGAAGAAGACAAGAAGAAACTGAATAAGCATAGCCAGATATTGAAAAATGCTTTAACAGAACTACGTAATAGCAGATGGCACCAGAGATTAAGGGAACTGAATACAATAGATCACTCGGCTTGGAAAATGCAAAAACGCTTACGACGAGAACGGACAGTTATACCTCCACTGCATGGAGCAAACGGAATGGTATATACGAGACTTGAGAAAGCCGAAGCACTGGCCGACTCAATTGAGAGAGAAGCCAGAATAAATTACAGAAATGATGATGACAATGAAGATCTAGAAGAAGAAGTGGAGGCAAACGAAGAACTGATGATGGAACCACCGGAAACCGAAACCATTCCAAAACCGGCTTCACCAACAGAAATCAAAGAGATCATAATGAAATTGAAAAACAGGAAAGCGCCGGGAGAAGATAAGATAACGAATTATATGTTGAAGAAATTGCCTAGAAAAGGAATAGCAGCCTTGACGAATATAACAAACGGAGTGATGAGGACCGAATACTACCCAAAGAGATGGAAAACTGCAGAAATGATAGTTTTCAACAAGCCTGGAAAGGAACGGAAATTTCCTCGAAATTATAGACCAATCAGCCTACTATCAGCACTAGGAAAAATCGTCGAGAGGGTTATCGCTAAAAGGCTGAATGAGGAAACAGAAATGTTGAAGATAATTCCACCTGAACAATTTGGATTTCGATGAGAACATTCGACTGAACTCCAATTACTACGGCTCATAGAATACGTCACCGAAGGAATGCAGACCAAACAGGCCACAGGATTAGTTCTGATGGATATTGAGAGAGCTTTTGATAGAGTATGGCACGAAGGCCTAATCTACAAGATGAAAAAAGCAGGATATTCGACCAAGCTGTGCAAGATTATAAGGAACTATCTGAGGAATAGAAACTTTTATGTGAAAATAGATGGAGCAACCTCTCAAACCAGACAATTAGAAGCGGGAGTGCCTCAAGGATCGGTACTTGGACCTCTGCTTTACGTAATATACGTCTATGATATCCCGAAGAATGCTAGAAATATGCTCACCTTGTACGCAGATGACACAGGAATAGCGTTCAGACATCGACGCCCAGAGATCATACACCGGAGACTGCAGGAAGCCATAGATGAATTACTCAAATGGTGCATCAAATGGAAAATACAAATCAATGGAAGAAAGACTCAAGCAATATTACTGCAAAAGAGAAGATTGGGGATGGAAGAAAACCTTGAAGTTGATGGAGAAGAGATTGAATGGAAAAATGAAGCAACATACCTAGGAGTGACGCTTGACAGAGGACTTACATGGAAAAACCACATCAAATGTGCAGTTGATAAAACAAAAGCCGCAATGAGTAAACTTTATCCACTCATAGGCAGAAGAAGTCATATGAATAAGAACATCAAGTTGACGATGATTAAAACAATTGCGCGACCACAACTCACATATGGTTCGGCGGCATGGGGCTTCGCAGCCAAGACCCACATCAAGAAAATACAGGCCACTGAGAATAAACTCCTTAGAATGGCGATGGACGTACCCTGGTTTGTTAGGAACAAACAAATCTACAAGGACTTGGAATGGGAACCAGTTACAGAATTTATGAAGAGAAAGGCGGAAAGGATATTCAACAGAGCCAAACAACATCCAAATGAGGAACTACGAAGATTGTTCGACTACGATCCAACGGAAGAAGCTAGAAGGTCAAGAACCTACCACCGAAGACCGAGAGATCAGTTAAGGATTTAAATGTAACCAAAGAAGAGCTTAACCTATAAAAGCTATAGGCAGCATACAAATATCAACACGACTACGATCGTGTGAGAGTCCAGAAACCATAAGAGTCAACTGGTTAATAGGCAAAATGCCCGGAACCTATGAAGAAGCAGTTAAGGGTTTTTAGTGGGTCTCGAGCTCAGAGAGTGAGAATCCCCACACTGTTCCCCCTCAGGAGAGGGTGTGTTCGTCTGTTTGCAGATTTTCCCCCTGCTACACAAAAAAAAAAAAAAAAAAAAAACGTTCAGTACCAGTACCTTTCTTCTTTGTTTCAGTTAGTGCCACCACATCCATTCCAAGCTTTCCTATCTCCGAAACAACGATGTCTATTTTTTGTCTAACTCCCTGTATATTCCATGTTCCCATACTCATTAACCTTTTCCTTTGCTTTTGTCGTTTGCCAGTAGATCCGTCCGTACATCCGAGGCGCTGTTTAGGCTTTTTAGCAAGTTGAAATTTTTACGTATAGCAGGGAGCTAGCCTGCTGCTACAACCCTCCTCCTTTATCCGGGCTTGGGACCGGCAGCAGCACCGTCGAGCTACTCAATCCACCCGACGATGCTCCAGGCGGAGTTAGAGCAGCAGTATTGATGGATATATCGAAAGCATTCGACTGAGTATGGCATCAAGGACTCATTCATAAAATATTGAAAGCTGACCTTACGAAAGCATTCGTCAAACTTATAAAATCTTACCTGACAGATAGGAAATTTTACGTGAAAATTAACGAAAAAACATCGGAGATAAAAAATATAGAAACAGGAGTACCACAGGAATCCTTACTGGGACCCATACTATACAACGTATTTACAAGCGACATACCAAGAAATCAAGAGGTCACATTAGGTCTCTACGGAGACGATACGGCAGCCTAGCTCAGGAAAAACCGAGAACAGCGCAACCAAAAAACTACAGACACATTGACAAACTGACCAAATGGTACAGGAAATGGAAAATGAAAATAAATGAGAGCAAAAGTCAAAGCATTATCGAAGGACATCTCTATCTCCTTATAAACCGAAAGTGCAAACTGGACCCAGAACTGAAAGTAAGACTTTACAAAGCAATCATTAGACCGACCATGATATACGGAAGTGAAATTTTAATAATGAATATGAATCAGCTGAAAAAATTGGAAACAATTCAGACCAAGACACTTAGAGAAGCCCTAGATGAAGAGTGGTACACAACAGACAAAGAGATCAGAGAGATGACAGGAACCACAACAATCAAAGAACCCATAACAGAACTGGCAAAAAGAGCCTACGAAAGAATGGAAAGCCATGAAAACAGTAGTACAAGAGAAACTGTAAACTATGACGAAAACTGTTAGATTTCTCGACTTGAAATTAATATAGAATTCGAAGGAAATAGACAAATGCTTTAGCTGATGATTTATTTAAGACTGGATGTACAATCGGTATTAACATATGCAGAAACTGCAGATAAGCATGTGCGCAATAAATCAATTTATGTACTTCAATTTTCTATGAAATGACTCCCAATATATATACAAATACATACATATATAATATCTTCAATCTTATATAACTAAATACAAAGTATCTATTTACAATTCAAAATTTTTCAAAATGCAACTATTTAAAACTTTACTAAGAACTAACGAACATTATTCATTCATAATTTTATCTATCAATAGGTTTCACATATCTTTTCTCTCTTCTTAAAGCTAAAGGTAAACTTAATCGTTAATTTTTGTCTGGCGATTGTTCTTTTTCGTCTGATAAGGGTATTGAGATATTAGATGAGTGATCAAGTTTTAACTGATCCAAATATTTCTTTACAAGACATTTATTTCGACCTAAATAAACACCTTTACCAAATTTTCTTTTAATCACACCTTTTTCCCAGTATTCTTTGTTATCCTTATAAGACCTTACCAACACCTTGTCGTCATTGACAAATTCTAATTTTCGATTACCTTTATACTATTTTATTTGTTTAAGTTGATGCCTTTCGACCTTATCTTGTGAACTAGTGGATGGTAATATTGAACTGAATCTGTCATTGATTTTATGTCTGAACATTAATTCTGATGGCTTCATACCCGTTGTTGTGTGGATTGAATTTCTATAATCAAATAAAAATCTAGACAATACTGTTTCCAAATCGTTATAAGGAGAATCTAAAACCTTTTTTAAAAAATATTTTACAATTTTGACGGATGACTCTGCTTGACCATTTGAAGACTGATGGTAAGCCGGAGCATCTATATGTTCTATGTTATTTTTAGTCATGAATTCTTTAAATTTTATTGATTCTAATTGTCTACCTTGATCTGTAACAATTAATCTTGGTAATCCAAATCGTGCAAATGTTGATCTCAAGATTTTTATTGTTGTTTCTGCCGTAATATTATTTATCGGAAATACCTCTAACCATTTTGTATACGCATCTACAATTATAAGAAAATATTTATTTTTTAATGGACCGAAAAAATCTATGTGTAAACGTTCCCATGCCTTTTCTGGGTAAGGCCAAGGATTTAACTCGGATTTTTGTGGATTTTGACTATTGATTTTACAACTCTCGCATGTCTTGACTAAACGTTCTATTTCTTTGTCTATATTCGGGAACCAAAAATATGATCTCGCTATTCCCTTCAATTTCGCTATTCCTAAATGTGTCGAATGTATTTGATTTAAAATCTCTCTTTGTAATTCTTCAGGTATGATCACACGATTATTCCATATTAAACATCCTGACTCAATAGATATTTCAAATCTTTTACATAAAAATGGTTTGTATCTTTTATCTTTATGGACTCTGGTTGGCCACCGATTGGTTTCGACAAATTTTTTAATTTCTTGCAGAAACTTATCGCGTTTGATGTAATCTCTAATTTTATTGAAACTTATACTTGAATAAGAATTTTTTACAAATCCGATAACGTCAAAGTCTGAATTTGTATGAACTTTTTCATCTGGTATAGGTAAACGAGACAAACAATCAGCTGGATTTTTATTAGTTTTGACATATTCGATTTTATAATCGTAATTCGATAAAATAGCTGCCCATCTGCGTATTCTGTTTGCAGCGTATTGAGGTAAATTTCTTTGTGGACTAAAAATATGAACAAGTGGCTTATGGTCACTAACTAATGTAAATTTATTACCATTGAGATATTGATTAAATTTGCTGAGTCCGAATATAATAATCCTTCTTCTTCGAATTGTGAATATTTTCTTTCAGATTGCATTAGTAAACGTGAAGCGTATGCAATTGGTTTTTCACTTTTGTCTTCAATAATGTGACTCAAAACAGCACCTATTCCGTATTCTGATGCATCGACAGCTAATTTAAGAGGTAATGAAGGATTATAAGCAATTAATACTTCATCAGTGGTGAGAAGTGTTTTAACTTTGTCGAATACGATCTGACATTCTTTACTCCATTTGAATTTCACCTGTTTTTTTAAAAGTGAATAGAGGGGAAATAAAATTGAAGACAAATTCCGAATGAATCCACAATAATAATTCACTAAACCCAAAAATGATTTCAGTTTCGTTATATTATCTGGAACTGTAAATCTTTCAATTGCTTCAATTTTCGAACGACATGGTCGAATTCCGTTGCCGTCAATAATATGACCTAAATATTCGATAGATTTTTCAAAAAACTTACATTTTTCTTTAGCAATTTTCAGACCTGAAATTTCAAGAATTGAAAGAACTTGTTTCAATCGATATATGTGTTCTTCTTTATTTTTACCCGTTATCGCTATATCATCCTGCAAAACGACAACACCTTCGATACCGGTCAATAAAGATTCTTCCTCTGAAAAATTTTAGATGCTGGTGATACACCGAATGGTAGCCTGAGAAATTTGAATAAACCTTTATGAGTAGAAACGACTACTAACTTAGTTGATTCTTCATCTAATAGAAGTTGCAAGTATGCATTAGAAAGATCAATTTTTGAAAATTCCTGACCTCCACCGAGCTTATCGAAAAGTTCTTGAGCGATTGGCAAAGAATATTCATCCTTTTCTAAGAATGGATTAATAGTTATTTTGAAATTTCCACATAACCTAATATTTCCATCTTTTTTTATGATTGGGACAATTGGAGTTGCCCAGTCAAAATAATCAACAGGAGCAATTATTCCTAGGTTTTGTAAACGCTCTAATTCAAATTCAACTTTTTCTCTGAGTGCATATGGTACTGGCCATGGTCTGAAATACTTAGGTTGTACATTTTCTGGATCTTTCAAAGTGAGCTTTGCCTTAGACTTATTAAAAGTGCCTAAGCCTGGTTCAAATAATTTTGGATATAATTCAATTAGGTGAGATTCAATATTGTCAATGTTAAATATGAAGTTGTTTACGTCAATGTTGAAAATTGAAAGAAAATTCATTCCCAAAATTGGAGGACCACCATTGTCAACTACAACTAGTTTGACCTTTTTCTTCAAATTTTTGAATGAAATTACAGGTTCAATATAACCTAAAGGTTTCACATTATCGCCGTTATAAACATGTAAAACTATATCACAGTCAATCAATTGGTGATGTGAAAAATTTTTTTCCTAATAAATTTTTGAAATTGCTGAAATACTCGCACCAGTATCTAATACAAATGAAAAATGTTTTTCTTCAATGCAAATATCAACAGTAAATGGTTTGACGCTAGTCTGTTCGTTGATTGCAAATATAGTATCAAAATTATCGTCGAGAAAATTTTGTTGATTATACTTCTTACTATTCTTATTCTTTTTTGATGGACACATTGGTGCTATATGGCCCTTTTTCCCTTTTGTTACATACGTGACAATTACAATCAATGTAGCGGCATTGCGCAGTTGAATGGTTCTTATTTCCACATACTTCGCAAGGAGTACGCTGGTCTCGTGACGTCGGCTTCTTCGATGACGTCGGAAAATTCTGCCCATTTCCTTTGCGCAGTTGGAAAATTTGACCTTCCTGCTTGGGTGAAAATGGCGGATTTGAACCTTCTTTCTTCATACTTGAAGCTTCCTTACTGACTGCAATCCTTATGGCATCTTCGAAAGTTATGGATTCTGCTTCCTCGAAGAGACGATCTCGGATTGGTCCTTTTTCTAAACCCATAATGAATCGATCTCGTAGCACCATTTGAAGTTCCTCGGAGAAATTGCAATGGACGGCTAAACTGCGAATGCGAGCTGCCCAATCTTTCGAACTTTCTTGCGGTGATTTCACAGCATTGTAGAATTTAAATCTTTCTGCGAAAAAACATATTTGACCTCCGAAATGTTTATTGAAAATTTCAATTAGGTCCTTGAATGAAAGGGATTCTGGTTTTTTCGGTAGGCACAGGTTGGAGAGAAGTCTGTATGAATCTTCTGATAATATGTTCAGAAAAACTGATCTCTTCATTCCTTCGTCCACAATTGTGTTCGCCTCGAAAAAATTATGCAAACGTGGCTTGAAAATGTACCATTCGTTGTTTTGAACGTCGAATTCTCGCAGATGTCCGATCAACGTGGTCATTCGTGGATTCTTCGCGTCTGTTTCTGTCATATTCTTGATCAATTGATCGTCACAACAAAATACGCGATATTAACACAACTTGTTAAATGCTCTTCGCCAATTGTTAGATTTCTCGACTTGAAATTAATATCGAATTCGAAGAAAATAGACAAATGCTTCAGCTGATGATTTATTTAAGACTGAATGTACAATCGGTATTAACATATGCAGAAACTGCAGATAAGCATGTGCGCAATAAATCAATTTATGTACTTCAATTTTCTATGGAATGACACCCAATATGAATACAAAATGTACATATATAATACGAAAAACGAAGAATCAAGAGACCAAGAATCAGGTTGAGAGAAAACCTGGAGGAGGAACAGAAAGTGAAAAGTTGACCGAGAATTATTCAAAATGAAACAGAAAAAATTACTGGAAAACGAAGTAGACGATAGCAGCGAGAGAACCAAGTTCTAGTCTGCAAATACACACAGGATGCAGGATGCAGGATAGGTGCCATCAGAGGCTGAAATGTTCTACCTCTAAATCGGGTTCAGGTAAGACATTTTCTAATATTTGCCCTTACCAGACTTCTTAGAGAAAGTATTCAGATATTTTGTCGGATTACATTCATTGTCGTATTGATCCCGGAATGCAGTGCAACCAAATGGAAATGATTGCATATTAATCGAGAAAAAGCAGCTTTTTTCGGCAGTAAAATTGGGTGTTTAGCTGCTTGTGAATGTTTTAAAGTTGGGTAAAGTTCGGCTTGGAAATCTGCGGCGGTAAATTTCTCTCGCTTTTCTCCCTGAACAATTCGCTTCATAATAGACGTGAACCATATACCTAATTTTTTTCCGAAATGGCTTATTTCATTTTCGTTTGCAAAGAAATTCGTATCAAGGTATCTCAAATTCGAATGCACTGTCAAATTCTGTGAATAACTGTTGCTTGGTAACGAAAGTTAATATCCTTAGATTAGTTTCAATTTACATTCCAGAGGTGAGGGTAATAACATAAAATCGGGGGTTCGACTCCCGATAAAGTTTCATTGAAATTTTTTTTTTCATAAATTCGCATTATCTGGAATGTTTCAACAGCTCAATTTAAAAATTTTGGGCCTCACAAATAACAGTTTTTTTTTTTTTTTTGATTATGTTAGAGGTTCCTGCGAGATATTTGGACGGCTGCAGTAAAGAAACGGTTCGATATTTTTCGATTCTGTTTTAATATTCGTGTTACGTATAAGATTAAGTACAATCGGAAAACATTTCAACAATTTCGAGTGGAATTTTTTCATCGCTGTAGACGTAAAAAAGATTTGTTCGATTTATGAGAAAATTTTTGCACAGATATACTTCGAAAATTGTGTTCATTCAGAAAATGAAAATAACATTAAAATTGGGAACTGAAAAGTAAAATCAAGAACATTGCAGGTTTTCCGCCATTTTGTAAATTTTTTTTTCGGAGTTTTTCGTCTTTTCTGAATTGAGCACTCAAAAATACTCAGATGTGACCAGAAACTGTTACTCTGAGGTTTTTACATAACCGACCACGCTCAATACAATATTGCTCAAAGACGACGTTGAACACCCTATATCTCGCTTATGCCTCGAAAACTGGGTATATGTCATAAGGCAAAAATGATTTTCGCGGTGTCATTTACTGACTATATATGTTTGTCCAATTTATGATGAAACACCCTGTATATCCCGTTTTTGAAGCATAAGCGAGATACAAGGCATTTAAGGTGATTTTTCAGCAATATGGTGTGATGAGTTGTGTGTGATCTTTGGAATAACTGATTCTGGTGACATATTATTTTTTGGTGCTGAATCCAAATATGTTGAAGATTCTGAAAAAAAATTTCAAATTAGCGGGAAACCTGCAAAGTTCGCGACTCGATTCGCGATTTAGTTTCATTCTTCGAATATTTCGATTTACTTTCAATTGCGTTCAAGAAACGAACACTTCATATTTACATGAAAAAGAATCTTACGCGAAATTGTTGAAATTTATTATGGTCAGAATATTTCTCACGAATATGAAAACAGAATCAAAAAATTTAAATCGGTTTCCATTACATTAGAGCCTTCCAAAGATCAGGGCCGCCGTCAGGACCGGCAAACAGGGCATCCTGCACATTCTGGGGGCGGCAAATCAGTTGATAAAACGATACCAATTTTTTCACACCAAATATTTTTTCTTCAAAAGCGAACATTATTAATTTTTAAGCCTAGTTCTCAGAGCTTCGTAGTGTCGCCAGCGACAATCCCCACTCCTTCCTACATTCTCACATGACGTGTTGTTTTCTCCGCTGTCATAAACAGCTGATTGTCAAATACGATTGAAAAATTCTATTCTATTTTGAATTTATATTACATATATCTTTTCAAAAATGAATTTTCGAGTTAGTACAGAGACCATGAAAGTATTCAATAATTTGGGCAAGTCAAGCAGTATTTTGGGAGGAAATGAAGAATTATGCCATCCTCTTGCATATTTTGGTCGAAGAAATAGAGAAAGTATAAGATAAGAAGTTTTACTCAAATGACTCGAGACAAGAGACGACTAAAATTATTGGATGCTATTGAAAGAGCTATTCAAATATATGGGTTATATTCTATCCTCATTATATTTATGCTGTATATTTTTCTACTGGATATAATTTTATACTGTTCCTATTTTTGAACCAATTATATTTTCATATTGTTTCTGTTTTATATTTATAGTAAATACACCTTTTGTATAGAACAGTGCATCTATTCGAGATTATTTAATACAACCACATTACATCATATTAGGTATATACATTTTAAAAAAATACTCGTTCCATGTGTTAATTGCTTGTACAAAAGCTGCTGAACGAATGGTCAGGAACAATGGTCAGCCCAACACTTTCCGCATGGATCGGATCCAGTATATTTCACAAGCCTCATAGCAGCATTTTATCATAAAATGGTCATTATTCCCTTCTTTACATGTACACCAATTCATCTGTACTGACCCTTTTTTGAAAAACTTCTCACATAATATTTTGTTTCAAACAGCAAAACCCAGATATAATGCGAGCATTTGTAGGCTGATAAGCGCTTGAATGCTTTCATTTGCTGATTTGTTTAAAAACTAGTTGTGAAAACTAGAAAAACCACAATATCATCATATTCCATCAGGACTGTAACCTCGTAAATCTCTTGCTTAAATGGTGTATGGATCAAAACTTCCAATCTTGTTTATTTTGTGGGAGTAACGTTCAGCTACTTTTTGATTTGTTTTGGGAATTTCAATGAAATAGGCACTTTTTGTATTCACTGAAAGAAAATTGTAATTTGATTCAGGAAATCTTGACATATTTCTCATTTCAAAACGTGAAATTAGCTTACTTTTCATGTATCTATTACGGATTGGCCAAATGAATATTCATGGAGTATATAGCAGTGAACTCCCATGGTTCATTAGGAAGTTAAATACCTATCTGCCGCAGTGGTCTAGTGAATCCACCTTCTTCTCCTTATTTTATTTCGCCTTTCGCCACGAATATAAAGCTGTATACTTGTAGAAAAACTCCATTCTGAAATAAACAATAAATATGAAATGAAAGAATATTTTCTTTTTCCGTGATAATTATCATTGGTGTTTCATATATTTACCTGAACTTAGATGGAAAATATACCATGATTAAAAAATACTGAAAAGAATATCTAAAATCAAAAACAACTGTTTTTTCGGCTGACAAATAGGTTATATTTACTTGTGATTGTCGCAGAAATTCGAGGTGTAGTTGGAATATTTCAACTACAAAAGGGGCGTGTCGCGACACTTCTCGACAACCAGAAATGAAAAGGAAGGGGTCAGGGGAAGTTTTGTTTACATGCTCTGATTGGCTGGAGAACTGTCGCTGGCGACACTACGAAGCTCTGAGAACTAGGCTTTAGAGTGAAATCGAAAAGGCGGCTTTTTGCGCTTGGTCGCCAAACAATTCACATATGTTTATTTCAAAGTACCGAATAAAAATGCATTTTAACCAGAAACAAGGGGAATACCGCCAGATGGAAAACAATCAAAGATGCCGCATTCTACTCATAAATAACTCAGCTCCACCGCAGCGGCCACTCACTGTCCCCTTTTTTGCTCTCTAGCCAGTCGGTCTCTTTGATAAACGTCACAGATTGTATAGTTTTTGGGACGGCTCCCTAGATAATTCAAAAGTAATTTTTATATTCTGTTTGTCAATCTGAATTCGAAATGTTAATTTCTGGGAGGAAATTAAAATACTTTAGAAGCAAGAGTACCTATCAACCCTTTACAATAGTATATCGTGGTTATACGAATTGAGACTAATGTAGATTTTCATATATCTCTTTATCTGTGTAGTTTAGAATTTCAAATTGAATCATATTGAAGGTCAGTTCTATATCTGTTAATTTCAAACGTTTCACTGTTTTTTACTGTATAATACCGGCGCCGGCGTAGTTAGTAGATATATAACCCACTCTTTTGTATTCTTTTTTTTTTCTTATCTTTTTTTTACATTCAACATTTACTGAGGCATATCAATTCATAAAAAAGACTTATCTCTGAATATCAGAACAAGATGTACGTTATTCTATAAAGAATGATGCAGTTAAATCAAATATAGTCCCAGCGAGGTAGCAGAATGTTATTTTGCGGGGGCGGTGAAATTTTATTCTGCCGGGGCGGCAAAATGTCTGGCGGCGGCCCTGCCAAAGATGCCGAAACAAGTGTTTCCCTGAATACTGCAAGTGGATGTTATAGCCGAAACATTGGATTTTGTAAATCAAAATGATGGTAAAAGCCCATGTGTCATTCAATAAATAGCTATTTTGAAAATGTGTTCAACACGACGACTTCGACAAAAAGAGGCAAATTCATTCTAATTCATAACTTGAACGTAATATAACAATATGATGGCAAATATCGAGTCATTTTCCACCTATGCGGTACGTGACGTATCTCGGCTGGATGCGAATCACAGAACACTAATATTTTTTTTCAGTAAAAGTGTCTAAATCGTCGGCGGATTCAGAGACTTTTCTGTTTTCTTTTGTTTTGTTGATTGTCGGTTTAGCTTGCGGCATTTTCGGTTGCTCCTTCTTCTGTACTGGTTTGGGTACTTCTTTTTTCTTGTCGTCTACTTTGGAGAGGGTGGGCTTCTTTTTCTCTTGGACTTTTTGAGGAATCGTGCTCTGCTGAGCCGATTTCTGGCCTGTTTTCCTCTTCCTTGTCACTAATTTGAATTCACTACATCCTTTGTAGCTTGCTGGATGGCCTTCTTCACCGCACAGAACGCATGTGGCATTTCTCTCCTCACCTTTTCTGGTTCGCAATCTTTTGTGCAATGATTGCCCAAACATTTGACGCATCTGTATGGAAAAGAGCACTTGTTTTGGGCATGTCCGTACCTCTGGCATCTGAAGCATTGGCTTGGATTTTCTGCCCTTCTTTTTGATTCCACTACAATGCAGAGATTGTAGAGGCGTCTCATTTCGAAAATCTCTTTTCTCTGAGTTTTGACCAGGTATAAGGGTATAAAGTTTTTGGTTTTATTGGATGTCATTCTGGACACCTCGGCGTCATGGATTCCTTGGACCTTTAGATCATTTTTGATTATATCTAGGTCAGCATCTATTGGGAGATGCCTTATAACTGCGTAGATCTTTTTCTCTTCCTCCATCTGGTACGTGAAGTACTCCTTACCAATCTGGTCAAAATATTTTGTTATGTTCCTGTAGTCGTCCACAGTCGAGGCTACGATCCTGATTCCGTCTTTTACGACGGTTGCTTTGTTGTAGCTGAATTTCTTCATGTAGAGAGCTTTCGAGATCTCTACCCAATCGGCTGTACCCATCGTCGTGATGGGAGGAATTTTATCTTTTTCAGGCAACTCCGTAGCTTTTTTTGCGGTATCTTCGTCCGAAGGTGATTTTCCTTTACGCGCGCGTTTTGTGGACGGTGGGTTCTGGGTTTTTGCAACTTGAGTTGCAAAATTTTTCTTCATTTCCGGTTCTGGAGCTTGTACCTGTTTGGGGGTATTTTTGGGGACCGCTACCGGCTTTGCAATTTCTGCAAATGTGGGGGATTTCTGTGCCTCAATCTGTTTTGCAATTTCAGCAAAACTAGGGGATTGAGCTGCCTTGTTTTTATCAACTTCCTCTCTCAAGAGGCGTATCTCCTCGACCAACTGAGCCACGGTTTCAGCTAGTTTATTTATTTGAGCTTTCAACTGCCCATTCTCTTCTTTGAGCCTTACAGCTCCTCTGCTTCTCCATCGCTGAATTCTTTGGTGTCCGTAGCTTCCATGTAGGAGCTCTCATTGTCTGAGACCTCCGACATGGCTTTTTGTTCTTATTGAACTATATGAGGTATTTCTGAATAATAATGAATATTGTAAATCCTCACTACTATGTTACTATTAAGCTATGTGGCTGAGTTATATATTTTCTATACTATCAGAAAAATAAATCGACCCACCAGTGATATCCGTGGAACCATCGATCAAACAAACAAATCAAACATCTAATCAAACACTAATATCAAGAAGTGAAATGTCAGTAGTAATCGTCAAAAACACGAATGACATTTGGCCGACCGCCATTTCGGGTAGGGGCGTGGCCTCCGATAGCGGGAATTTCAAAACTGTGAACAAAGCTGATGCTTGTCTCGGGTCTATTCTCAGTTCAATTCAATTCAAGCTTAAACTAGGTTCAAGCTTGAATTTCTTATGAACTGAGACTGTACAAACGAGTCTCCTTTAATGAATTTTTAATTTTATCCAGTTGTCTTTGATTAGACAGTTTCAATGAAGAGCTATTCAAACCTAAGATGAAATTATCGATTTTTTAATTTTAAGGAAATGAAGCACAGTTGAAACAATTGATTTATTGAATAAAAGTTCTCAAAATATGAAGAACATACGAATTATTGTTATACATATTAAGAATATCTCAATATTTTTCAGGTAATAACAAAAGGATAAATTAATATCATATAGTTATGAATAACGTATCCAAAAGTCTATTTTTAAAAAGAACTTATTTCTTTTTAGGGTTGCCAATGATAATTAAAGGACAACTCGATAGAAAGGATATCGTTTTTATTTGTACAAAGAACAAGCAAGTGAATCTATCTAACGCTAGACATCAACTAACTACTATTCAAATTATGAAAACGGAAAAGAGTCACAATCGGTGGTCACGCCTTGTGTCGTCTTCCAGGAATCCTGGGTTTCGGGTTCCGATGCGATTCCGTGTTTCTTGTGGGAAACGGTCTCGTAACACTTCCCCCCTTAGACTGGAACGTCCTCGTTATCAGTACCAAGGCCTTGAACGTTGCTCATCTCTAGGTGGATGATTTTCCTGGGACTGAACAGGAGCTCTTGAATTCTCGTTTTGTTTAACAAGAAAGCGATTATTCCTAGAACCATGAGACAAAGTAATATTCCACTTAGGGCATAATGTGTCATGTGAATGACCGGATGTAGATACATGGGTTCATCTCGGAGTTTCTCAGCTTCTTGAATAATGGAGGTTGGCTCTCTCAAGTGTTTCAAATGGAATTCGATTTTGTGGTTGAATTTCAATGTAATTTTTGAAATGTTTCTGAATGTGATATTGTAAATTGGTACTGTGTTGTCGAATATAGAATTTTCAATTATGATTTTGCAGTCGGAACTCAGCAAATTGGCTCCTTGAATGGATTTCTTCATTATGATTCCATGACAATCTTCTATTACTTCTTGGGTTTTCTTGAAGATGGTCAACAATTGTTTGTTTTTCAGTACGTGGGTAATCTTGAAGTTGTTTATTGACAAAGAAGTCTGGCAAAGTTGAGGCTTTGTCAGGGTGCAGGCTTCTTTTGTTGGCGCTTGAAGACAGAGTACTAAGGAGTTGCTTATTGATCGGCAGGCTTCGTAGGTCCAATATTTTGATCTTAATCAAATACTTCTTTGGTGGTATTATCGCAATATCTTGATGATTGTGTACTGGGTACACTTGGGAGTAATTTGCAATGAATTGCTTAAGAATAGGGATTTTTAATAGGAATGTTGAGGATTTGTCTGTTCCTATGACAGATATTTTTGAAAATTCTAATAATTTATAAGATGAGCATTATTAATTGATGAAAGCTCTTGTGGTTTATAAATTTTCTCAAGATATTGTTCAATTGAATGGAGTTCTTCAACTTTGAAAAGTTCTAGGTTCGGTATTTCAAATATTGCAAAACTTATTGTTCTTTCTATCATAAGTAGATAGTTGAGTAATACTTTCGATTGAAATAAAAGATTTTGTGTCCTGATCGTGAATTCTTCATAAGATTTTATTTTGTCAAATAATGACTGAGTCTTCAAGATATTTTCATTTAACAAAGCCACATCTTCTGAATATCTCTTAGACAAGTGATTGGCAAATGATGTTAATTTATCAATTCTTTCAATTTCATTATTTGCATTTTGATGAAGTTTTTCTAAGTTTTCATTTATGGTATTCAAATCATCATCGTCTAAATTTCCAGTGATAAATTTTATACCTTTTCCAATGAAATTCACCAAACCTCTCTTAACTTTGTAGTTGCCACTAAATTTATTCAAAATTTGTTCAACTTGATTGAGATTTGACATATTTCATGAGTGGATGTACTTAAAGTATCATCAAACTGTTTCTTAAATAAGAGATGTCAATCAAGAAAAGAAATTTGTGATAGTGATCTAAAATTTTTGCATTACGCAAGTTTTCTTCGAAGTATCCGTTATTGATTATTTTGATGACCTGAAGGGCCTGGTTGGTTTTGGTCTGCATCAGCATTATTGGAATTCTGAAAAGAGAAAACGTTTTTTCTTAATTTCTTGACCTTATTAATATTTGCAGTAGTTTCTCGAGATTTTTCGGTTAAACCGCTGATTTTATTTTGTTCCTGTTGTTCAACAATGATTTTTTCGAAAGGAGGATCAGTTTTTCTAGGTCTTCCTCTTTCTACAAAAACTTCTTTTTGTTCCAAGTTTTGAGGGTCATTTCGGTTTTCATTCAATTTATCTAATTTCTTTTGAGATTTTTCCTTATTTTTTTCGTAAACTTGATCGAAAAATGGTAAAATTTCTTGTTTTCTTTTTTCGTTGTATTATTCGTAAACCGTCATATTGAGGTCGAATTCAGGCAGTTTGTCATAAGGACCATAAAGTAAATAGAATGGTGAGTAGCCGGTGGCTGAATGAATTGATTGATTATAAATAAGTGTAGCTGAGATCATTAAATTTGAAGGGTTTTCGTTAGGGTTCTTCAATTTTAAAATTCTTTATTTTTCCAAGATTGTAGAGTGAAATCTCTCAATTGGGGAATTAGAACTTGGATTATTTACTGTTGTGAAATGTAAATCAATTTTATTCAATTTGCAAAATTCTATGAAGGTTTTATTATGGAATTCTTTTCCTTCATCACATACGATTTTCTGAGGAATGTTATGATGTGAAAAGTAGTGACGTAGTTTATTCAGAATAGTAAGGGCAGTGCCATCCTTTACTACGTATGGTTGGGCATATTTGGAAAATAAGTCGATAATCGTTAAAAATTTTGATTTTTGGAATGAGAATGTGTCTATGTTTTCTACTTCTTCATCTACTAGAACAGGTATTTTATTTACATTCGCTAATACTGAAGAGATTTCAACGTTCAAATCGTCATCGGAAAGTAAAGAAAGATTATCGTTTTCCCGATTATTGATTTCAACTCTTGAAAGTGCGTCTGCTACTTTGTTTTCTTTGCCTTTTGTATGCACGATATCGGAATCGAATTCTTCTAATTTTAGTTTCAATGGAATTAGTCTTGAATTTGGTTCTTTTATTTTATAGAGCCAGACAAGTGGGTTATGATCCGTTTCTACAGTAAAATGTTGACCGAAAAGATAGGGCCGGAAATGTTTTGTGGAATCCAATATTGCTAATAATTCTTTCTCGATTGTCGAATAATTTCTTTCGGCTGAATTCAATGTTCTAGAGTAATATGCTACTGGGTGATTAGACTGGGATAAAACACTTCCTAAAGCAACGTTTGATGCGTCTGTTGTCAATTTGAAAGGGTTTTCGAAATCTGGATAAGTTAGAATTGGGGCATTTGTTAATAGTTCTTTACACAACTGAAATGATGATACATAATCTGGATCTTCAGGTTTTACCTTTGCGCCTTTTTTCAAGCACTTTGTCATTGGTGAAACGATATGAGCAAAATTTTTGATGAATCGGCGATAGTAACCTATCAATCCTAAGAATGATTTTATTTCTTTTGTATTCCGAGGTATTGGGAATTTTTCGATCGCTTTCAATTTGGAAGGATTCGGTGCTATTCCGTCGGGAGTTATTACATGTCCCAAAAATTCAACATTTTTACTTAAAAATTCGCATTTATTTAGTTCGATTTTGAGATTGAATTCTTTTAGTTTTTGAAAAATTAATTTTAAATGATAGATGTGTTCTTGTGAAGATTTGGAAAATATTACAATATCGTCCATGTACACAAAACAAAATATGTGGAGATATTTTTTGAATACATCATTCATGACTCTTTGAAAAGTACTTGGTCAGTTTTTCAAGCCGTAGGGCATACGAACGTATTCATAGTGTCCGTTGTTTACTGTGAAGGCCGTTTTTTCTATGGAATCTGGGTCCATTTCAATTTGGTGGAATGCTTTGGCCATGTCCAATGTTGAAAAATAACAACTTTTTCCTAAATTGTCTAAGATTTCTTCAATTCGGGGTAGGGGATAGGTACTTGTCTTCGACCGTTTTTTCATTCAAACGACGATAGTCGATTACCATTCGATACTTTTTTTCGCCGGATGCGTCTTTTTTCTTATTGACGATCCATACGGGGGCACTATAGGGTGAAATTGATGGTCGTATAATTTTATAATCAAGCAATTTTTGTATCTGTTCTTGGATAATTCCTTTCATACTATGAGGGTGTCTTAAGGACTTCACGTAAACTGGTTCTTCATCTTTTGTTCTGATTTTGTGATTGACTGTGTTACTGAATGAAAGATCACAATTTTCATTATAAAAAATATTTCTGAATTTACTGCAAAGTTTTAGAATTTCTCTCTTTTCTTCTGAATTCATGTGTTCAGTTCTAATATGTTTGGAAAATTTAAAATTTCGATTTTCCGCGGGTGGTTCTGATATTTCCGATTCGAATAAAGATTGAACAGGTATTCTTTCTGAGAAATTTATTTCGGTACTTTTTATTGGTTGAGGGATTGGTATACAACATAATCACTCTTTCGCGTGGGCAATACATTCTGGGGTTGAAAATTCTTTGAAGTTCAGCTCTGATATAATAACATCGCAATTTTCGATAGTAACTGGTATTTTGACATGATTTTTCGCAGTGAATTTTCTAGGTTTGATTTTGGAATTGGAATATTCCAGATTGAAAGGGATTTTTAAACCATTAATTTCTAAAGTGTGTGTTTGATAATCGATTTTTGCTCCTAGCCTTTGTAAATCGGAAGTTCCTAATAATGCGTCGAATTTTTTATGCCAATCAACTACATGTAAATGAATATTTTCATAGATCCCTAATTCGTATAAAATGGGGATATGTAAATTGTCATCTGATTCAATAGTATTTCCTAAACCAGAAACACTGAATGGTTCTTTGAAAAGGAAATTGAAAAATTTTTCATAAGCTGGTTTTTTATGAATTAGGTACTGAATTTTTGCACCTGAATCAATAAGAACTGTTAAATTTACTTCTGGAAGTTTAATATAGGGCAATTTTGACTTAATCTTAACACAATTCAAGTCTGAGTATTGTTTGTTTCTAGGGCACATGACTGAAAATTTTCATCTTCATAATTTTCTTCCCACTCTTCTTGAGGGTTAACGAATTCATTTTCTGCATTTTCTGGGAAATATTCTGTCATATTTGTTCCTTATTCTAATAGTTCTGAACCTACATAACTGGTTATTCAAAAAGTTTGTTCCTAATTCTAATAATTCTGAATCTTCGGCTATAACTTCTAGTACGCTTGAAGAATCGGTATCTGTCATTGGACTTTGGGATTCTGGGTTTAAGGAAAGAGATTGATGGACTTACATCACCAAGATATGCATCCTAGGGTGTGTAGTTCCTTCTTCTTAATCGAAGTGGATCGAGTTGATGGTCTTCCTTCTGGATGAAGTGGGTAGAATTGATTCTCTGCTGGTTCGATGTGGTTTCTTGGTGAAACCGCACAAAGACTTGGTAGTCACCGGGAGTTCCTCGAACACTCTTCGAACAGCCTGGCCGGACAAGTCCGTATTCACTTATGGAAACTGATTTTAGTTTTTTTTTCTTTTGGTTGCCAATGATAATTAAAGGACAACTCGATAGAAAGGATATCGTTTTTATTTGTACAAAGAACAAGCAAGTGAATATATCTAACATCAACTAGACATCAACTAACTACTATTCAAATTATGAAAACGGAAAAGAGTCACAATCGGTGGTCACGCCTTGTGTCGTCTTCCAGGAATCCTGGGTTTCGGGTTCCGATGCGATTCCGTGTTTCTTGTGGGAAACGGTCTCGTAACAATATAAAGAAAAACAGAACATTGAATAAAATTTCATATTAAAAATATATAAAAACTTAAATAATATCCTTAGAAACTGAACACAATTTCACTAATCAAAATGACATATGACACTATTATATCATATTCTGGTTTGAATGGTGCAGAGAATGGCCTGCTGCAACACACTCAGAGTCACAATCGGTTAGGTTAGGTGTCAAAAATAGTGTCCATGATAATAATAAGAAAACGAAAAAATATACAAATTGCACTAATCAATATCACAGTAGGTAGTGTCACAATTGGTAGTAAAGGTGTAGGACTAGGCTGCTGCATCACAGTTACTTCTTTGGTTGGTCTCGATATGTTCCAATGCATGAAAAAAAAGGAACAGTATCATCTTAATTATGGAACTCTACTTGAAGAAAAAATTTTAATTTTTTTGGAATGGCTAGAACTAATCAATTTGTTTTTGATATTCCTTTCTCTTAAATATTTATAAATTGTTAAAATTGATTTTTAGGATATCTCTCGAAATTTTGTGAACACTACAAAAACTAAACTTTTCACATTCTTTCACTGAATGATTCAATAAATTTATCTTCTAAATTGTTAAAAAAACCGTGGTGATCTAAAATAATTTTGAATGAATATCGTCTAAAAATTGAATCAACCGCTCGCTTGCATAATTTAATCGCTGCTTTTCGTCATACTCTTTGAAACTTACGAATAAATGGACATTTAATGAAGGCTCTGAAAATAAGTTAGCCCTACATTCAGGACAATCTAATTTCAATTTCTTCAAGATGTAGCCTGCTACATTAGAAGTGGCGTAATTCTGCTCAGCAAAATTATCTAAGTCATCGTCATCATCTGCATCATCTGTGATGATATTACTGGAAAGATCAATATCATCTTCACCTGCTACTTCGTTTCTAGTGAATTTTTCTATAAAATCTCCAAAATTACCCAACGCTTCACAGAAATCATCTTCGCAATTATAAGTTTTTGAAACAGGTGTGCTCAAATTATTAACAATAACCGTTTTAAGGGCTGCAACAAATTGTGAACATGTTGGGTTAGTGTTCGAAAAACCATGTTGCCTTATTTGACCGAAAAATTTTCTATGGGATCTTGATTGAGATTTCTAAGATTTAGAAATAGCAGCCCTTCCGCACGCAAATTTCGCCATCACCGACATTATAGTTGTTTGCCAACCCTCAATGAATTTAAAATTATTTTAATATATCCCATTTTCCAAAACTTTCCAGTTACTGATTTGTGGCAAAATTTCAGACCAAAACTTTAAATGAGGTGAATTAACAGATAATGCAGACCTAAACTTCTTTCCTTCGAAATTATGGAATTGAGAACTATTGAGAGAATCAAATAAATTATAAACAATGTGGCAAAATTCTGCAGTTCCCAATGCATCAGGCTTCAACTCCCCACACGCATGAAAAGTCTCAATGGCTGCTGCCATTGTGTGGCTTAGTTGTCGGGCAGCCACATTCACCTTCATTTTCATGTATGCGTCATTAAAATTTAAATGATTGTCATTTAATTTATTCAATAATTTATAGGTCCGGCTCATCTTGTCTGAAAGGAAAGCTTGCTCGATGTGTTCCATACTCGCAAACTGTCCTTGTCGAAATTCTATTTTGCACTTGATTAGTGCATTCCTAGTATTCTTTAAAATGTGGGGAACATCAAAAATTGTAAAGATAGTTTGCCCATTCACAACAAAATGATAGGGCGAAGGTTTCTCATGTGTGCAGTCTGCAACCAAGGAACTTAGAGCACCTCTATTGGTACTGCCTTGATCACAAACTGTGGCACAAATCTTTATACCCACCATTTGCAATTTTTCTATTACTAATATTATTATGTTCTTCAAATCTGTCGATTTTACAGTATCCTTAACAAAATAGTACGCTACTGGTATTTTGAAATTTTTTTTAATCCCCCGTATCATGAAGACTAGAGCATGATTTGCTTGGTTTGATGTTCTACCTATTGACCCAAATCTTCAAAACCAGAAATCCTCTGTTTATGGCTCTCATAAGAGAAGCCACTAAGGAGAGATATTTCATCAAAGATTAGGGCGCACGTTCTAGCTCCGCCATTTCTTCCGTTTGAAGTTTTAAGTACTCTAAAACAGGAACCAAAACTCCACATTCAAAAGGAATATGCGACAGGAGGGTTTGAAGGGTACGAGGGGATGGTAACTGAAAAAAAGCGCGTAGCCTGGGGCTTCTTTTGTATATTGAGAGAGCGAAAGCTTTATCCTTCACTGTCCACCTGCGACCAGTAGGGAGTCTATTCATATTTTGGATTTGACTGTTAAAGAAGCTTTTGGTGAAATCATTCAAATTTTCCTCAATGAATTTAAATCTACCCTGATTATATAGATCTTTCAAAGAATTTAATTGAGCACGTTCATTTTTCAATAAATTTTGCAGGCGACATAATTTTGATTGAATATTTCTATGACTTTTATAAATACTATCCTGTTCAGGAGTTAACTCTGATCTACTCAGCCCAGACTTACTCAAAATTCCTGTTTTATTTTCCGTCAAAAATGAATATTTATCTGTGTAATCAGTAGCTGTTTTAGAATATCTAGAACTTCCTACTGAATCTGATACGGGGTTCTCCAAATCGGTACTTGTAAACATGTTAGGTTCTACGGCAGTGTCATATCCAGTAAAATCAGACGAAAGATGATTGACAGAAATGGAGGGGCATAACATAGATTCCTTTGGGAAATCATTTGAATATTGGTCAGATGTAGGAATACTTGTAGGACAGTTGGAAGAAGCAATATCAGAAGGAACAACTTCATCCTGAAGTTTGTTGGCATAGCAGTGCTCATCATGATTATCAGCTATCACTGGTGACCGAGGAACAGCTTTCCAATTTAATCGGCGGGGATCTTTAGGGTTATTGAAATCAGACAATGAAAAATGATCTTCGCAGATCCGAAAATGCAAACAATTCATGCTTGGGCATAAATTACAAATTTTTTTCCAGAGTTTCAATCTGCAGTTATCTTTGGGAAATCGAAAAAATTTTTTCTGGATATATCCTGCTGGCACATGGAAATAAAAAGCATTTTGACAAGATGGATATTTGCAGGAATATGTTCTATTTCCGGGATATGACACTGCAGTAGTTCCCGACATGTTTAGATTGTCGACAATTGATGGAAGGAAAATAAAATAAGCTCTTTCTTACCCAAATACAATCTC
Source organism: Coccinella septempunctata (assembly GCF_907165205.1). Lineage (NCBI taxonomy): Eukaryota > Metazoa > Arthropoda > Insecta > Coleoptera > Coccinellidae > Coccinella > Coccinella septempunctata. The sequence continues at coordinate 32,506,530 of NC_058195.1, forward strand.
CCTTGGGGCTCAAATCCTATCCTAGATAATTAAGCTAATCGCCTTTCATCAAATATATCCAGACACCTGAGAAAATGTTGAGGGAATTTAAAATAGATGGAAGATGAAATGAATAATCTTTCTTTCTGAGGCCTGGTACTTTCACGTGCGAATAACTAAATTTATTCGATAGATAAGTCTTATTCTTAGGAGAAGTAAAAATGCAGTCTCTTCAGTTTCAGATAGTGTTATTTATCGAATAAATCTGTCATGGAAACTCGTTAATAAGATTTTATTTGTCATAGATCGAATGTCGGTACGTCATTATTGATAGAATATTTTAGATTCTGGATGTATGGTTATTCTTTGTGTGATTTTCACGAAATATTTGCTTTCTAGCTGGAATGATGACAATTTCTACAATGCGGTGTCTTATTTTACATTAATCAGTGAAAATTAGTATACCGTGTTTTCATAGAATTGTTATTCGACAAATAATTTCATCTGAAAGCACCGAAATAAGGTATCCTTCAGATAGGAAATTATTTGACAGATACTTATTGACAGTGAATAAAATTTATTCGAAGGTGAAAGTACCGGGCCTTACTCAAATAAATTCTCCTCGGTTACCTGGGGCTTGAATCCTAAATCCAATTTTTTGTTCCGATTTTCGAAATATTTTTCTTAATCACAGCGCCAGTTTATGAAAAAAGATATCGATTTTGAATGATATTGAACTGAGATTATTGTTTTATCTCCCCTAATTGAAATTATTTTCAGTAGTTAATCGATAACCTAAGTAAATGTAAATGAAAACAATTGTTTTTCCTACACGATTTTTATTACTCAGAATAAACCCTCTCCATAGGGGTGATACAATGGGAGAAAAACGCTATCCTTAATCACAAATTGGCCTTGTGATTGAAAAAATTGTTCGAAAATCGGCAACTTTAGGTTAGGTTTTTCAGAAACGGTACATTTTCGCTCAACTAATGTTGGTGTCATTCGATAGTATTTGATCTACTCTATCGTGGTATGACGTTTGATTCACTAGTTTTGCGACATGTATGGTTCAGATCTTTGTTTCTTATGATTTAGTTCCAAGTATTTCTTCCTTCCAAGTTCCTTAAATGTTTCAAAAGTTTGTGCCAAAAGAAATATATACTGGTAAGTACACTGCGCAAAAAAATTAACGCACATGATTGAAATCTCAAATTTATTCTACAACTGAAGGTGTTCCCAATGATAATTATTTGTATCAGGATTATGCATGCATATGTTATCCACTTCCAACGGTTTTCTTCAATACAGATGTTTTTTCCTAGCAGGAATAAAAAAAGATGATATTATCAGATTTTGAATGTATTGGCTCCATTCTAAAATCAGTTGTTCTCGATCAATTCTAGTGATCAAATGTTTTTCTTTCGTTTGATTTTCTACACTCGATCGCTAAGCAACGCGAAACACGCAATTTGACCCAAGAGGAATGTGCCTAAGCGGTAGTTTTGCGAGAAGAAGGGTGGACATACACAAGAATTGCAGAAAGATTTGGAGTTTCCCATACAAGTGTGTCCAGAATGTTGCAGCGATTCAGGGAGACAGGTATGAATATCCGAAAACCAGGACAGGGTAGACCACGGGTAACAACTGCCATTCAAGAACGTAACTTGAGAGTTTCTTCGTTGAGACAACGGTTTGCAACCGATCGCCTCCTTCAAATTCAGCAAACTCATGGGGTGCAAATTAGCACTCAGACAATAAGAAATTGCCTCAGAGAATATGATTTAAGGCCTCGTGTCGCGGCAAGAGGCCCAGCTCTTACCCCAGCCCATCGAAGGGCGCGTTTGAATTTTGCGAGAGAGCATATCCATTGGGAAGAGGCCGATTGGGAAAGAGTTCTCTTCACAGATGAGTCTAGATTCTGCCTCCACCATTGTGATCGACGTTCCCTTGTATACAGACGTCCATATAAAAAATATGCTCAGTGCAATTTCCTGAATACTACTGGTTTCGGGGGAGGATCGATTATGGTATGGGGTGGAATATCTTTGACTGCTCGCACAGACCTAGTGGTCGTTGATAATGGAGCTATGAATGCTGATAAGTATATAAGGAACATTCTTGAAGAGCATGTAGTGACATTTGCCCCATACATTGGTGAAAATTTCATATTTATAGACGATAATCCCATCGTGCGCGCATCGTTCAGGAGTACCTCGAAGAGGTTGAAGTCTCTCGAATGGAATGGCCAGCAAAAAGCCCAGATCTCAATCCGATTGAGCAGGTTTGGGATAACCTCAATAGAAAGCTGAGTAGTTCAGAAAATCATCCAGCTACTCTTAATGACTTAGGAATCCAACTCGGAGAAATCTGGGAAGGATTAGATCAGACAGAACATTTTAAGATCACTCATTTTGAGTATGAACCGTCGGTCGTTGCCGAGCTGTGATTAACGCAAGGGATGGAAAACCCAAGTATTAAATCACTTATCAGCATTTCAGTATTTTGAAAATTGTTAATTTCTCTTCTTTCACATAATATTCGGTGAAATCCTGAATTTTTCTTTCATTTAATGTGTCTTGTTTCGTTCAAAACCTTCTCGAAAGAACATTTAAAATGAGTTATAAAGTCAATGTAGAGTTAACTTTCATTAAAATTGAGATTTTCAGAATGTGCGTTAATTTTTTGCGCAGTGTAGATAGTTCATATATTTTGAAAGCGTTGTTTATTTGTCCGATTTATGGTTTTCGTTCGGCAGATACTTATGAAAAAAATTGAACACTTCATCCATATTCAATTCTTCTGTATCGAAATATTGCTTATTGGATTCCTACTCATTTAATTTTTTTTTTTTCAGAAATAGACCGCCCAAACGACTTCTCCATGGAATATTTGTTTACAACCAATGCATTCAGGGAGGCCCTCTATTTCTTTTTCAATTTAGAATATTCTCACCTGTTGAAGAAGAAACCACTTTGGAAGTGGGGTGAGGAACAACAAAAAGCGTTCGACCTCCTGAAACAAAAACTGAATGAATCACCGATACTGGCCTGTCTGGATTTCAATCAACCGTTCGTCCTGTAAACAGACGCCAGTGACGTAGGCCTTGGAGGAGCCCTGACCCAAGTTCTGGATGGAGAGGAAAGGGTGATCGGCTATGTCAGCCGAGCCGATCAAACAACGATATCGACCCCTAAACCCGAAAATGCAGGAGATCTTCAATCAGGAAGTGGACCGTATGCTGACTGAGGGAATGATTGAACCCTCCAAGTCACTATGGAGTTCTCCGGTGGTATTGGTCAGGAAAAGACGGAAAATACCATTTTTGTATCGACTTTCGTGCTGTCAACCAAGTGTCTGTGAAGGATGCATACCCGTTGCCGTACATTTCTGGGATTCTGGATAAACTGCGTGTAACGGGTATATTGAAGAATATGAAGAGAAAAAAATGCCCCTCAGCAAAAGGGTGACCAGCTAGCTCACAAGGGGTAGGTTTTTCACCCGCAAAGTGAAATTAATTTTTAATTGAAATAAGGGGCGCCAGGTAATTAAAATGCCAGATCACTCAATAATTGAAAAAATTACCAAAACGATATTGAGCTTCTTTCTCTTCTTTGAAGATGTGAACCAACTAGGAAACAATTATAAGTAGAAGAATTAGCTAACCCTATGTTACAAATTTTTATATTCACAGCCTATCTTCACTACCTATCAGCTAAATTTATTAATCCATATTCTTATCTTAAACTACCTGACTCTATAACTTAACTCTGAGTCTAAATCTTAATTACGTGCGTTGATGTAGCAATCAAATTCTACACAATTTACGAAATATTATATATGCAAGTGATCCCACTTGGGGTACTTATCCTCTCCAATCAGATGGAAATTTACGTATAATGTAGACCAGAGGAATGAACAGGGTTCAGTTTATCCACCCAGTATCAGCCTACAATATAGATATGGAGTTCCTAGAGTAATGTACTAGTATACAAAATAAAAAACCCTGAAATAATAGAAATTCTTGTCGACTCTCTTTTCTAAAGAACTTTAATTTACCCTTGATCTTAGCGGGGTTTGATATATTTGAATGACTTAAAATCCTCTTCTAAAGAGTTTTAATCAAGTTATACAAAACAAAAAAACTTGAATAATTACGAGAGTAACAATTTCAAAATCCCTTCACGGTAAGCTTCAACGCTACGATATTTCTCTCTCAGTCACCAAATTCAGATTGAATCCGGTTTAAGCAAAGTATGGAAAGGAGAATCAACAAAAAATTCGCGCATACGGCGCAACATTGAATGCGTTCGAACTCCGACGTTCAAATAAAAATCACCGCGAGAATTCAAACGTTACAAACCCCCTTTGGCTGAAAAAAAAAATTTCAGTGGAAATTCTTAAATCTTTGAAGAGAGAACAAAACACAATTAAAAAAAATTTTTGAGAGAGGCATTTACGTATCCTCAAAAGCCTCAACAGCCGGTTTAAGATCTTTAGCATTCCAATACCCTGATATCCATCATCTGAATCGCACAATTCATAAGTCCACGGAGAAATTATTTTTCTGATCTTGCACGGACCATCAAGATATTTGGGCGCAAATTTAGCTGTGTAATACTGTGAAGCGTCCGACAGCACATAATTCTTCCGGTAGACGTATTGACCTACAGAATAAGTGACGTCACGTCTTCTCAGATTATAATGAGCTGATGAAAATGAGCCCTATCCATATAACTTATTATATCCCGATACAATTCACGGAATCCTTCGACCCTGGACGGTAACATTCCGGGAATTCTAACATCGGGAGTTTCACCAGACTCAGAGGTGACACAATGACTTTCCCCGCTTAAGTGCATTTCTGAGCCAAAATTAACAAAGTGGGAGAATGCTTAATAGTATCATGCGGTGATGAGCGAATAGCACACGCAGCCTTTTGGAGATATCTATCCCAATCTCTATGATTTTCATTCACATAGCAAGATATAATATTCTTTATAACTCTGTATCTGGATTTTCGTCCATGTTACAACAATATGACAAATTTTTTCAGGAATTTGGACTTTAATGTTTTTTTTGTTGAATTTCTTTAAATCTTCACCAACGTTTCAGATTCAATTTGATCCTTTATCATGTCTAAAAAAGGTAACAAAGTATAGTTAAAAATTTGCAGAGTTTGCTCAGGCTAGCAAGAACAAGTACCCACCTCGAATTTACCCCAATCTAACAAGCATTTTTTGGAAGATCTATCATTTTGAAATTTTTCAATGTCACAAGGAAAATCCTTTTTCCTCTCTTTCAGAAGTACGTGAATGCGTTGAACAAAAAAGTTAGGTTAGAGTACAGAATATTGTTTAGTACTTTTTCTTTGTTCAAGATCCGTGATCTGGGTAGGCATCTGAACCCGCCCGTCCAAGCGCCATCTGCATTACATGAAATAATAGGTCATATAGAGTCGAACAAGTTTGAAAATTCACAGATCAAAATTATACACTGAACAATGAATTTGGCAATCAATACAAACAAATTCATATTCGATACATCTTCAAGAATTGAAAACTACAAAAGAGTCTTTCAAACACTCCAAAAATCCCCTCTCTCAAAAAACCATCAAGTGCCACCACAGAGACAATCATCCCCTAAAATGAGTACATTTGTCCTAACTGATTACCCTATCAATTTAATTGATATTAGTTTTAAAATGTATTTTTGATGAAATATAGTTAAATTATTTATTAGCCATTACTCTAAGTTCTACCACCTTCTGTTGTAATGCTGCTCTATATCTAATATTATATGCTTTCTTTTTGACCCTTTGAGCAGCTCCTGGGCAGCTCCGGTGCATCTCGCTCAAGCACCGACGCGTTATTTTTGATTGGGGCGTGAAGGAACGGAGCAGCTCGCGTTACCTTCCCCTGCCCCCTCTTGCACCAACCGAAAAGCTGGTGCACGTCGAGGGTTTGAAGCCCGTGAACAAACTTTTTGGTTATGTTTACATATGTAATCAAATATTAGAAGAAGTGTATTGTTGAAATTTGTGGATTAATACTATAAAAAGGCTGTAATACACCTTATGGACCACCTAAGATTGATTTTTCCGTAAATTGAAGCTGTCAGTTAGTTTTTTTTATTGAATGAATGTTAAATGGACTTAGAACTGAATGATTTTGAATGCAGATAGGATTTGTTCTTTCAGGTTTGAAGAGTGAACTAATCATTTTTGTCATAAATGCATAATTTTTAGAGATCGATCAAATGAATAAACATAAACATAAACATAAACATAACTTTATTCTCATAATCAGTGTACAAAAACAAAGGAAGAGAGAAAGCGTCAAGAATACAAATTCGAGAAATCACCCCTTATATTGAAAATCCTTATGCACATATATTTTGTGTTTTTTTCAGTAAGTGCCAAGGAATGCCTCGGAAAGTGATATGGATCTATGCGCCTTGTATTGTTTTTATTTAAGAAATCTTCAAAATATTCAGGATGTTTTTTTACAAATAGTAGACATTCCAGTATATACAGACCTGGAAGAGTGAGCATAGAATTGTCTCTGAAATGACCTCTACAAGATTCCCTATATTTTAAACCTAGTATTGCCCTTAAGGCGTATTTTTGTAATATAAACAATCTATTCAACTCGCTCTTCCACCCCATATAACCAGTCCGTACCTAGGAACTGAAATAAAATTTGAGTAGTAAACAACCTTCAGTAGTTCCACGTCCACTCTAAGAGACAATACTCTGATCATGTACAGCACTTTATTTAATTTTTTGCTGACCTGATTCACATGATCATACCACCTCAGATGACAGTCTAACGAAACTCCAAGAAATTTTGTAGAAGTCAGAAATTTAACTGAGGTGTGATCCAAAGTTGTCATCTGAGGATAGATTTTCTTTGACTGCATCGTCCTAAAAATCACGCACTCAGTTTTACTGACATTGAGCGTTAATTCATTCTCAGTGCACCACAGCTGCACCGAATTGAAAACCGACTGAACTTGTTCAACACACGAATTCATATTTTTACTGCGTAATAAAGCATTCGCATCATCAACAAACATCAAGATCATTGACGTAAATCAGGAATAAAAAGGGTCCCAGATTACTTCCCTGACAGACTCCTACATTGACAATTTTATCCCGTGACATGAAAACTTGTTCTCCGTTGTCAATGCAAACTCTCTGAATTCTATCAGTCAAGTAGCTCCTGAACAATTCTAATTGACAGTCGCGTATACCACAAAAAGAGAGCTTCGTTAGAAGTCGTTCATGATTAACGCTGTCAAATGCCTTTGACAAATCTAGAAAAAGCCCAATAGGGACTTCATTTTCCAGAGCGTCAACAATATCAGTGACAAGTTCAAACATCGCTGTAGTAGTACTCTTGTTCTTCAGGTAACCATGTTGTCTGTTAGAGAATATTTTAAACTTATACATGAAAGAACAAAGCCTCTCGACCAAAAGTCTTTCGAATATTTTAGCGAATGAACTGAGTAAACTAATTGGGCGAAAATTTTTGACGTCTTGTATATTCCCTTTCTTATGCAGGGGTTTGATTAGGGCGATTTTGAGTGCAGATGGAAACACTCCTTCAGTAAATGAACGGTACATAATATGAGCCAAGGGCTTCGCTATCACATGTATAGTTTTTTTTATTACTGTTATTGGTACATCATACCCACAAGAGTTGGTGTTTTTCATTTTCCTTACGATGTTGATGAGCTCTGTCTCAGTAATAGGAAATATATAATATAAAATGAATTGCTATTCACATCATTCACAATTTGATTACGATTTGTTTTTTCTCTATCTCGTATAAGGTTTGCATTCCCAAAGAATTCACTGAAAGTATTTGCCAAGTTCTCAAGATCTTTAGTTTTTTCGAAAATATTCTTACCAGAATTACCTCTTCCAGTCAATCTATTGAGAATGCTCCAAGTGGTTTTACTTTTATTGTTACTATTATTGATTAATGTTCTGAAGTAGTTTTGATTCATTTCTCGTAGTTTCTTATCATATAAATATTTGATTCTTTTATACTCCTTCACATATTTAGAATTATGAGACGATATAGTGAACAAAGCATCCAAATGCTGTTTAATTTTCTGAACTTCGGGTGTTATAGGAGTTTTGTGCCTTTTATTTTCTCGAATAAACTTAAACGGAAAAACTTCATCGAAAATGTTCCTATAAACTTCATGAAATGTGTCCCATAATGAATCAACACTAGTGGAAAAATCGCTCACAATGAAACTGAAATCCATCCTTGATAAAGATAACACGAATGCTAAAATAGTTGACTCGTTAATCAATCGAATTTTTCTTCTTATACCCGTATTTTTTGACAATGGAGAGAAAGTAAATACCTGAGCCCTATGGTCAGAAAGAAATTCATTTTTCACACACGCCGTAGTGTCATCCGTTATATTTGTTATTATGTTATCAAGGCAAGTCGCAGACGAAGAAGTCACCCTTGTTGGTTCATGAATCATTAACCCAGCACCGAAACTTTCAAGAATAGATATAAACTTGTCAGAAAAATTATTTTGTGAGAGAACATTGATGTTGAAATCACCTGAAATTATGTATTTAGTCGATTCTCTTGTGAGTTTATCAAGTATGTTGTGCAAATTCTCGAAGAAAATTTCAACGTCAGATGCTCTACCAGTACATGGGCGATATATGCAAACAATAACAACCTTGAAACTGTCAAAAAATGCTTCAATCGCGCTACACTCGAATACATATGGGACAGAATCGACAAGCCCAGCGCGCACCTTGCAATTAATACCTTTCCTACTGAAGATCGCACATCCTCCATGAGCACCACTCACACGATTGAACGCCGATATTAGTAGCCTATAATGCGGTAGTTCTTCTTCACTCCTCCAATGTTCCGTAACTGTCACAAACGAAGCGTCAACACTGTTTGCAAACATTTCCAATTTGTTGAAGGAATTTCCTATGGATTGCAAATTTTGGTGTATCAAGGTGTATATATTTTTACTTAAGTTGTTTTTTCCTTCCTCTCTAGACGAAATAAAAAATTATTCAAACGAACCCCCTCTGGCCATATTTCTGGATTCTTCAGCGCTAGGAAGTCAGATTCAGGAACCGATATCTTAAAGGAAGAATATTCCTCCGGCCTGTTTGACTTCAGTTTAAAACACTTGATATCAGATATACCACAGTTATTCAGGTATTCAACAATTGAATTTTCTGCCAAGGTGGGATGTAGATTACAGATATGCAGGTGTTTCAATTTAGGAGCAGACTTAATAGGTACCTATTTGATCACTCTTACATGTACCCAATATTCCTCTGTTGGATCGGTTAGATTTTCTCCCCTTTTGAACTACAGTGAAACCATCATTGCAACCATCAGTGGTCAAGGCCGTGACAGCTTGAGATTCTTCCAACATAGGCCGACCCACGGCAAATCCATTGATAGCTGTTGTTTTATTACTTTTAGGTTTGGGATTAGCAGTAGCAGTTACTTCCCGAGTTTCTTTTCTAATTTCTTCGGAATTCTTAACAGATCTTGTTCTTTCGCGTCCTTCAGAAGATTTATTAGATATCACCTCCACTTGTAGGTTTATTTTTTCCAGTTCAGAAATCTTTTTGACTTCAGTATATGATGCTTTATTTTCAGCATTTTCGATGTATTTGATCAATTTTGTATTTTGTTCTCTTAAGCTCGAGACTTCACGGCGAAGATTAGAAATCTCAAGTTTTAGATTCTCCATTACAGGCGTAAACAGATCACTGATTGATTTGGCAATGATCTCCCTAATGCAATGGACAGATTCAGCCGATAATGGTCCCACTTCTGAACAATTCTCTTCAACGGAATCCACTTGAGAGGTTATGTCGGTTGGTAAACATTCTCCACAGAACCAAGACTTAATTGTTCCGGATTTTTTCAATTCCTCCAGTTTGTCCACTGTTATATTAACACACTGTGTATGAAAAAGATGAGAACTATTATTAGAGCATTGTATTGAATCGTCATAACGACTTATCGATTTTAAACACCTACTGCACGTAACAGCCATCTTGAAAAAAAAAATAAACGATAAGCTTCAGTTTGGTAGCGCCCATCAGTGAAAATGTAGCATTTCATTTCAAATAAGTTGATATTTCACGTATTTGAATTGAATTTTTGTGAAATCAGAACACTCCTTACCTACTTTTACCAAAGAGGATTATTAACGAAGCTTCAACAGATGAAATAATTGTTGAATAATTTTTTCAAGTTTTATATCTACAGACATATCCAGTGTTTTGTATATTTGTACTCTTCACAGCAAAGGGAGGGTAAAGTTCACCCGGTAAAACAAGTTTTTCAACCAAATATATGGCAATAGCTTTCGAAAAAATAGTGAAACTTATTAATAATAAACGACTTCAACGTCAAACTGAAAACAAATAATCCAAAGAACCGCGAATCCGGACTTGTCTCTTGTCATTTTGCTCACCAGCTGATCGTCCAACTCGCTGCCCGAAGTTGGTGCACTAATAACCGTTTTATTTGGGAACAGCTCAGGGGCGAGAAGCTCGGAGCTGTACCGGTGCATGAAGCACCAAAAAGAAAGCGCCTAATGAGTCCGGACCTGAGTTTTTTCAAATTTGGATGATTTGTTTCATTGAAACTTAAACCTGAGAATAAATTTTCTGTCGAATCGACCAAAAACATCAGGAGATATAGTCAAACGAAATTTTGAGAACTTCAAGAAAACTCCCTGCATTTCCAAAATGGAGTACCTAAGACACATATATGAGATATTTTTGAACTCAGCTCAATGTCCTCTATTCAGAGTTTTCGTTTGTCCGGTTACTCGTAAAACACCCTCTATAGTGACAGACAGCAGGAAGCGACTTTCTTTTATAATATGTAGTGATTTGGTTGTGAAATATCTCACAAATACTCTCCTATGAAAATAACGAGACGATAATACATTGATTAACAAGAAAAACAAAAATAATTCTGACAATGTTTTATATTTGATATTATTGTATTTTGAAAATACATGTGAAGGAAATTCAATAATTTGAAATCAATTAATTATAAAATATATACACACATTATTGGAACACATAACTTGCATATATGTAAAAAGAATAATCATGAATACTTCTTATATATTTTCGAGCTAGTTCATACAACTTAGTTCAAACAAGATATTTAAATTGACATTAATTTGAAATTATGTTTACAATTATATGTAAATTATTCCAAATGTCCTAGAATGGTGTCAAGATGGCGTCAAGTGAAGACGAACATAGCGACGGCGAAAGTGTTAAAAGTGATAAAATATCAAACCTACGAGAAAACAACTACAAATGCTGTAATATGAAAGTATGCACAATCCAAATATGCATAAATTGTGATGGACTATACCATGGATCATGTGCCAAAAAGAAAAATATCAAGGTAATCAATGGGAGATATATAAAATGTTGTGATATTGAAAAACCAAAAAAAACAAATAAAGAGGAAATTATGGCCCTCAAAATTGAATACTTAACTAAGTTACTCACAGAAACACAGGAAAAGAACGAAATCCTCAAAGAATATAACTTAATTCTTAAAGAAAATAATAAATTACTAAAACAACAATTGAACAACAGTGATAAAATAATTGAAACACAATACTCTGACATCGTCAAAACAAGAACTCAAAGAAGCAACGTCAACCAAGAAACAATAGTCCCAAAGATAGTTGTTCAAAGATCCCATACCCCCGACAAATCTAACCAAAACAATGATGACCTGAAAATTAAACCACAACAAGAGAAGAATCCATCTAATACACTACCTAAACATCACAATGAGGAAATATCCGAATCTAATAGACAAACAAATACACAACATGAATCAGACTTCATAGAAGTACATAAAAGGAGACGTCACACAAAAAAAAGGTTAGGAACGGGAGAAGCCTCCGACGAAGTTATTAAATCTGGTTTCGCAGGCCCTGAAAGAAAAGTTTGGCTTAATATATATAGAGTAAACAATCATGTGACAAGTGAAATGGTTCAAAAGCATATCAAAAAACAACCTGGCTTCCAAAATGAGAATATAACAGTAACCGAACTACAAACAAAACCAGGACAACTGAAATGTTTCTGTGTAACAGCCCCCCAACTAGAAAAGACCCTATGTATGATCCATCTTTTTGGCCCCCAAACGTTGGAATAAGAAGGTTTAATTTCGAAATCCATAAAAGAACTCACGCCGGAAATTTTTTTGAGTAGTAAACAGAAATAATGAACATCAACCAGACAAAACAACAAAAAATGAACCAAAAACCACTAAAATAAGCCTTATCCACCAAAATATCCAATCTATAGGAAATGCTTTGAATAAATTAGAATATGGACTGAATGAACATAAAGAGTGCAAAATATTATGCATAACAGAACACTGGAAATCATACGAACAACTACCCACATTCCCTATACGAAATTTCAATATAGTAGGAAGCTTCTGCAGACCTGAAGGAAAACATGGAGGTTCAGCACTATATTTTCACAAAACAGTATTACAAGTATTACAAGAACCAAATTACAAAAGTTTTCTCAAATTGGAGAGTTTGAATGCGCTGCAGGTGAATGGATCAGAAAGAGAGGAAATATAATCATTTTGTCAATATATAGACCTTCCGGCGGCAACATCCATACCTTCTTCTCAAAATTAGAACAAACATTAAACAAAATAATACCTGAACACAAACAAATAATAGTAGCTGGTGATTTCAACATAGAATTACGAAAAACAAATAGAGATGGAATAGAACTGATAAACCTTATGAGATCTTTCAACCTCAAACATGTCATAAATCAAGATACTAGAATTACGAATAAAACAAGCTCATCTATCGACAACATCTTCACAAATATCCAACATTGGGAAAGTTCGGTCATTAATATACATATGTCAGATCACACAGCACAAAAAATTATTTTTGCTACAGAAGAAGTAAAGATAAATAACATCTATTTCCGAATATTTTATGGCCAGCAAGAAAAAGATGCATTTTTGGAAAAATTATTTAACCAAAACTGGAACCTTGTGCGAGAGATAGATAGATCCGAAGTGAATAGACAATGGGATGTTTTTATGTCTGAATTCATAAATATATTCAAAGAGAATTTTCCCAAAAAACAATCTCTAAACAAAAAGCGAGCCTATATTCACAAAACACCTGAAATTGAAAAAATTGAAAACGAATTAGACATCCTCTTAGTATTAAGTAACGTGAGCCCAGAACATCTTGATCTTTACCAAAAAACAAAAAAAGAATATGACAATGCATTGAAAAACCAGAGAACCAAAACATATGAGGAAAGAATAATCAAGTCAGACAATAAAGGTAAAACTATGTGGCAAATATGCAAAGAGATCACTGGCACAACAAGATCTACTGAAGATTGGCAATTGGAAGGGACTCCAGAAGAAATAGCAGAAAATTTCAACGATCACTTCAACAACACAGTAAACACCCTCCTAAATAACATATCTACAACACCTATAGATTATTCTCACATGAAGCGTATAGAGAAGTCCTTCTACCTGAGACCAACAACACCTTCCGAAATAGAGAACTTAACAAAAACCATCAAAAACAAATTCAGCAGCGGAGATTCCTATTATGATAGTCAAGTTATCATTACCAGCATTCAGCGAAATACTATCATACATCATAAATAATTCTTTCAAACATGGTATATTTCCAGATTCCTTGAAACTAGCACTCATAAAACCAATATTCAAAACAGGCAACCCAGAACTTCTCAACAACTACAGACCCATAAGTTTACTACCAGCATTCTCCAGAATTTTTGAACTACTAGTCTCGACAAGATTAACTGAATACTTTAAAGAAAATAACCTTTTTTCACATACCCAACATGGATTTCTACATGGACGCTCAACACAGACAGCTATCTTTGAATTCTTGCAGTACATTTTGGAGTCACTTGAGGACAGAAAGATGGCTCTGGGTATTTTCCTAGACCTCTCTGAATCCTATGACTCATTAAACAAAGAATATCTTCTTCAGAAATTAGAGTTTTATGGAGTGAGAGGAAACACAATTAAATGGCTTGATTCATTCATGACTAACAGAAAACAAAGAGTTAGCATCACACAAAATAAAAATCAATCAAAGTCAAAAATATTGATTAGAAAAATAGGAATCGACAAAGGAAGCGTCATCGGCACACTCTTATTCTTAGTATACCTGAACGATCTAGGCCACATAGTACTGCAAGATGAAGGAAACATGGTGAATTTTGTCGACGACACAAATCTATTAACCAGTGCCGAGGATTTTGAAGAGCTCTCGAGACAAGCAAACCACATCTTCTTGAAATCAAAAACATGGTTCAACCAAAATAACCTAGTTCTAAATGAGGACAAATCAAAAATCATTCTTTTTGACACAAGTAGGTCAAACAAGGAAAAATCAGATTCAGTAACCTTATCCAACTGTAACTACCAACTATCGAACTACGTCAGATTTCTGGGAGTCTACATTGATTAATTCCTCAATTGGCGTCAACACACAGAAATCATTTCAGTGAAGTTGAGTAAAACATGCTATGCACTAAGATCAATAACCCAATATATGGGTAATGTCAGACGCGGCGGTTTTGACCGAGACGGTTCCCGCTAGCGATCGCCTGTTCGATGTCACACGCGTCGATTTAATCGCGTCGGTTTATATCCAAAATACAAGGCGGTGTGAGGTCGTGAATAGAACGATAAAACCGCCGCGTCTGACATGTTCCATATACATACCACTCATGACTGTACGAAAGACTCATAAAAACCGAGGCGGATAGTGGTCCCGACGACCCTTCGAGTCGGTTTTAAAATCGCCTGGCGATTCATACCGCTACGTCTGACATGGTCCATTTGAAACCCATTGACGACTCTCCGATACGGTTCTACTCTCGAGAAACGTCTCGGACAAAACCGCCGCGTCTGACATTACCCTATGAATGAGAAAACCTTAAGAACAGTATATTTTGGAAACTTTGAATCCACCTACAAATATGGAATAATTTTCTGGGGAACAAATGAAAACTTAGAGAAAATATTCCTAATTCAGAAGAGAGCAATTCGAATAATTTACAAAATGAAATTTAGGGAATCATGTAGAGGAACTTTTAGATTTAGAGGAATTTTCACTGTTTATGGCCTGTATTTGTTTGAATGCCTTATGTTCTTACATAAAAATAGGAGTAGTTTCATATCTGAGGATATAAATAGTTACAACACAAGAAATTTAAATATAATGTTTCCAACCCATAGATTAACATTAACTGAGAAGAGCGCTGCTTATATGAGCATCAGAGCTTTCAATAAGTTACCAAATGATATAAAACGCATAAATAACTATAAATCGTTCAGAGATAAAGTTAAAAATCTACTGATTGCATTGGAACCATACAACCTCAGGGACTATTTTGAAGCTACTGAGTGAACTAAAAATTTTTGTGACGTCATTTCATTTAATTTTGGATTTATTGTAACTCTTCATGTAATTCGAATTTATCTGAAATGAAGAAATATCTTATCTTATCTTATCTTACTTCTTTTTCCTAGGCTTCTCAGTTTAATCCTTTTTTTCTCCAATGAAAGTTTCGCTTTCATCTACTCAGGTTATCAGCCATAAGTAATTAATCTGATTGATAATTTATTTTCTTGCATTACTCTATTGCCTAGCACAAGGCCAATCTTTCAATACGTCTTCAAATATCGAATTGAGCTGTTTTTTTTTTTGAAGGTCTGCAGGTCCTTTCTAAACGGAGGCTTGTGAGAGTGAATTGTTTATAAGTTGAAAATTCAATAAACTCTTTTATGATTTCCATTCACTTACCAGTGAGTTTTTTATGTAAATTTCAGAATCGAAAGATCTGGTTATTAGCCATAATTAATTAATCCATTATTGAACGTTCTCTTTTCGGTTCTTTCCTTGCATTTTTTCCTGGGCCAGCTCAATGCCCATCTTACAATACCACACCAAATGTCGAATTGAACTGTTTATCGTTAATGGTCTGCAGGTTCTATCCAAATGAATGAAGAATTCTTAAATTGAATTTTGTATTAGTTGAAAACTCAATTTACGCTTTCATGATTTCGATAGAATCAAATTGAATTAAAATGTTGCACTTACCAGTGAGTCCTGCATTTTCTACTAAACTATCAGCGGCTTCCCACTTCCCAGAGATCCATATAGCCCAGCAAGTACGTCAAATGCTGGTTTTAGATTGACGCAGCGTTGCGAACAGGCAACGCTGCGCCTCTTTTCCTATCGATCATCCTGATCTGTGCAAGTTGCTATTAAGCTTTACAATAGCTTCAATGACATCGCTGACACCCGTTCTTCCGCACAAATTCTTGTTTCTTATTTGTTACCTCAAGGTCATTCCAAGCATGGATCTCTCCATCTTCCTCTGTGTTACGTTAAGAAATATTAGGTATTCAATAATCTCTTTCCTTGAATTGTTGAGGCCTTAAGGAAGCAATATGGAGCAGTAATGAAACTTAAGTTATTCCTCTCACCCAGTAAATTAGAGTTCAAATTTATTAGATTTATTATCATTTACTTTAGTTTTTTTGAAAATATTTTCAGTAAATAATTGTGTACATTAGTACATTACTATTTTAAATAGGCTGTGACCAGAGTCCCGACTCAGGATCTGTGTCCAGTCACGACTGTCGAAATCAAATGACTCAATTACCAAACAAGTCTCTTAATGGCATTACTCGGGATCCTTGTTCAGTCCCGACATTGTAAAAGGGTTTTAAGGTTATGTTCGTGAATCGTATAATATTATTCATGAAAAGTTGTGACAAAATTCAAGGAGTGATTCCTTATCAAAAAATAGTGTGTCCTTTTTCTAAATCAAGATTGAAAAAACAGGTGAGAAAGTTGAGAATTGCTTAGTGTAAATTGATCCAGAGGAATTGCCAGACGTAATTTTTAATTCAGAAGTGAACCTCTTCCTTACGGCCATTCTTGACTAAAAAAATGTGATTGAAAAAGGAAGCTGCCAAATATATTTGTGAAATGTATGGTATTTTATATGAAATAAGGATACAATTCTGCGACACCTAAATAAAATGTATTTTCATTTGAAGTGTATGAAAATTTTGCTTAAAAGGTAACGGTAGTGGTTGTGTTAAAAAAAAATGTTCACCTGAGATGTTTCATTTCAAGATTGATCTTTTTTCTCTTTATAAATGTGATGATTCAAAAATAAAATATGCTTTAGCATCATATTTATCTTAAACAACTCATATCTACATGCACGATTGAAATATGAATCATTGTTTCTATTTGACTGGGTATATAGGCTTAGGATTTGTACTGAAAATTGAGTTTTTCGCTACTCCTTTCACTGCTTAATAATTTCAAAGCACCAGTGCATCGTTGAATACGGGATCGAATATCAATACCGTGTTTAATGACGTCACTCGGGACTGGACACGAGTCCCGAGTCGGGACACTAGTCACAGCCTATTAAATACTCTGCCTCAGAGTCTGATTAATGCTCGACATCTGCAAATGAACGTTCCTCTCGGAAGTCGCACATGATAATTATAAAAAATATCTTTGAAGACTACCGTAGTTGGGAAGCCGACGATGCTAAATCGGGATTTACTCGAGCGTCGTGGAAACCTAGTGGATTTTGAGGATTAGATGGTGAAAAAAAGGTTCTATGATGTATGCACTTTCAGCAGTGGAGAAAGCGTCTGCAGGTTTTCAAAGCTATAAAAAAAATCGTTAGGTGTACACACTAGAGCGTGTCAGATTAAGACACTGTATATGCCCTACGTGTATCAGCTTGCCTGGTAGGGCTGGTCGTTTGAAAGAGTTGAAAATGACAAAAAAAAATTCGAGCGTGTCAGATTTTTAAAGGATATGTTAATTGAACCCAAAGGAAGCTACTTTTCAAAAGACTGACAATTCGGACGTGACGCAAGGTCACAGCGGTCGGATTTTCATACAGATGGTTAATCTCGGTATTGCAGACGTGTTGACACATTTTACGCTTTATTTTTGACCGTTTGAGCAGCTCCTGGGCAGCTCCGGTGCATCTCGCTCGAGCACCGACGCGTTCTTTTTGATTGGGGCGTGAAGCACCGTAGCAGCTCGCGTTCCCTTCTCCTGCCCCCACTTGCACCAACCGAAATGCTGGTGCACGTCGAGGTCTTGAAGCCCGTAAACAAACTTTTTGGTTATGTTTACATATGTCAACAATAATTAGAAGACGTGTATTGTTGAAATTTGTGGATTAATACTATAAAAAGGCTATCATACCCCTTATGGACCACCTAAGATTGATTTTTTCGTCAATTGAAACTGTCAGTTAGTTTTTAATTGAATAAAGAATCAATGTTAGATGGAATTAGAGCTGAATGATTTTGAATGAAGATAGGATTCGTTCTTGCAGGTTTGAAGAGTGAACTAAGCATTTTTGTCATGAATGCATAATTTTTAGAGATCGATCAAATGAATAAACGATAAGCTTCAGTTTAGTAGCGCCCATCAGTGAAAATGTAGCATTTCATTTCAAATAAATTGATATTTCACGTACTTGAATGCAACACTCTTCATCTACTTTTACCAAAGAGGATTATTAACGAAGCATTAACAGATGAAATCATTGTTAGATAATTTTTTCAAGTTTTATATCTACAGACATCCAGTATTTTGTATATTTGTACTCTCCATTGCAAAGAAACGGTAAAGTTTACCCGGTAAATCAAGTTTTTCAACCAAATATATGGCAATAGCTTTCGAAAAAATAGTGAAACCTATTAATAATCAACGACTTTAACGTCAAACTGAAAGCAAATAATCCAAACAACCGCGAATCCTGACTTGTCTCTTGTCATTTTGCTCAACAGCTCCGCTGCGCGGAGTTGGTGCACTAACATTGAACTCTAAAAGAACTGGAATGGCCTCTTAGGTAACTAAATACGACGAAAAGTGTGTCCAACTGAGACGGAAGATGTAGAGCAACCCATGTCTTTCTAATGGTTCGGCAACCAATCGAATAACCGCATCAGACGTCGGACTAGCAGTCGTCCCACTTCAACGCCCCGGGTTGTTTTTGTTTACATCGTTATAAACCAATTGACAGAGCGCAGAGAGAGATAGATTGCTCTACTCTTCCCTTTCAGTCTTTCTCAGTTGGCCTGCATGGAGATGCAGTTCCAGTTGTTTTAAGTTGTTTTTAAAATAACGAGACCAGCACCGATACATCCACACGGTGATACACCCAGAGAAATCAAAGATCTCATCAGGGAAAATCGGAGACTAAGAAAAACATACAGGCTCAACAAAACAGATATAAATAAGAGAAATCTAAACCGACACAGCCAAGTTCTGAAAAATGCCCTGAACGACATGAGAACAAATAGATGGAACAAAAGAGTTCAAGAATTAAATACTATCGATCATTCTGCATGGAAAATGCAAAAATGTCTGAGAAGAGAAAAGACTAAAATACCACCTCTCCACGGAGAAAGAGGAATGGCATATACGAATATCGATAAAGCAGAAGCACTGGCGGACTCGATAGAAAGAGAATCGAGAATAAATTACAGACCTGATGACGATAATGACGAGCTGGAAGATCTTGTAGAGAACAACGAAGAAGAAATGGACGAACCACCAGTAGACGACAAAATAGAAAAACCAACTTCTCCATTTGAAATAAAAGAGATAATCAGAAGCTTGAAAAATAGAAAAGCTCCCGGAAGTGATAAAATAACGAATGCTATGTTGAAGAAATTACCTAGAAAAGGTATAGCTGCTCTCACAAATATTGCAAACTGTATAATGAGGACTGAACACTATCCGGAAAAGTGGAAAACTGCAGAAGTCATAGTGTTCAACAAACCAGGCAAAGATAAGAAATTCCCCCAAAACTACAGGCCGATAAGTTTATTGTCCGCCCTAGGAAAAGTAGTAGAAAGGGTAATCGCTAGGAGGCTTACAGAAGAAACTGAAAATCTGAATCTCATTCCAGCAGAGCAATTCGGATTCAGAAGAGACCACTCAACTGAACAGCAATTACTGAGACTCACAGAATACATAACAGAAGGATTCCAAAATAAACAAGCAACCGGTCTCGTACTACTAGATGTCGCCAGAGCATTCGACAGAGTATGGCATGAAGGATTGATTTACAAAATGAGATATGCTGGATATTCAATGAAACTGTGCAAGTTGATTAGGAATTATTTGAGGAACAGAAGATTCTACGTGAAAGTGGAAGGAGAAAACTCCACAACCAGATATATGGAAGCAGGGGTGCCTCAAGGGTCAGTACTTGGGCCGTTACTGTATAACATATATATTCACGATATACCAAAATCTCCAAGGACTATGCTGACACTCTATGCCGACGACACAGGAATCGCAATGCGACATCGCAAGCCAGAAATTATAGAAGGAATGTTACAAGAAGCTATAGATGAAATAAATGACTGGTGTATTAAATGGAAAATAAAACTCAACGGACAAAAGAGCCAAGCGATATTACTGCAGAAGAGGAGACTAAGAACTACAACAAATCTAGAGGTAGATGGAGAAGAAATCGAATGGAAAAACGAAGCAAAATATTTAGGTATCACCCTAGACAAAGGTCTAACATGGAGAAGCCATATCAAACAAGCCGTTGACAAAACCAAGGCAGCGATGAATATGCTCTACCCGCTGATAGGTAGAAAGAGCCATATGTCAAATGAGACAAAATTGAAAATAATCAAAGCCGTTGCTAGACCGCAACTGACTTATGGATCAGGTGCTTGGGGATTCGCGGCAAAGAGCCATATACAAAGAATTCAGGCAACAGAAAACAAGCTACTACGATGTGCCATAGATGCGCCTTGGTTTGTCAGGAACAAACAGATATATCGAGATTTGAAGTGGGAAACCATCACCGAATTTATGAAGAGGAAAGCTGAAAAGTTATTCGAAACAGCGAAGGAACATCCAAACGAAGAACTCAGGAGACTAGTGGACTACGATCCGGAGGAAGACAGAAGAAGAATGAGAATTTACAAAAGGAGACCGAGAGATCAATTGAGGAGAGATTAAAATGAGTACGACAACTTATTAAAACTATACTAAGAAGAGATATCCGAAATGGACGAACATGAAAACCCTAGCACGACAATGTGCAAGAAGAAATCAACCGATTAAAGGATAAATGGTTTATAGGCGAATGCCCGGAACCAACAAAAAGCAGGTTAGGTTTAGTGGGTCGCGAACTCAGGAGAGTGAGTAACCCCACAGTGTTCCCTAGAAATGGGTTCCTCTGGGCGAGAGATAGAGCCCCGTGTTTTCACGGTCGCAGATTCCCCCTGCTATAAAAAAAAAAAAAAAAAAAAAAAAAAAAGTTGTTTTAAGGTAAGCGTCCACTAGGCGGGCCGGGTCGGGTCGCATCGCAACGGATAAATCCGCCTGTTAACATTTGAATTGAACTGCGTCCACTAGAGCCGCATCGGGCCGGGTCGCAACGGAATCCGCCAACGGATTGCCCGGCGAGCGTATTTCTCCGCCGATGCGATGCTCTCACGCCCGTACCGTCCCAGTAGACGCGGGACAAGAGCAACGCATTGACGGATTATTTATGAAAATAGGATTGTCCCAGCCACAACTGGTAGCAAAAATCCGTCGATGTGACCCGTCCAACGTTCTTCAGTGGACGCAGTACGCAATAATGCTCACCGCCACGTTGCGGCCCGGCCCGTCTCCAGTGGACGCTTACCTTTAGAGTTCAATATGCACTAATAACCGTTTTATTTGGGAACAGCTCAGGGGCGAGAAGCTCGGGGCTGTACCGGTGCATGAAGCACCAAAAAGAAAGCACCTATTGTAACCCCGTTAAAGTCAAATTTATGTCCCTCTGTGTAAGTGAGTGCCATCAGTGCTGTTTTTTGTGCACTGTCAAGTTTTCTTGAGTCATTAATGTGTTGTCTGATCTGTTCTTGAAGAAGTTGCTTCGTCTGTCCTATGTAGCATTTTTGGCAATTAAAGCATTCAATCTTATAGACCAGTTCTGATTGTTTCAAAAGAGGTGTTTTATCCTTTAATTTGGTGTAAAACAATTTTTTATTGTCCATTATGTTATAGAACGCAGCTGTACAACTGTGTTCTCTGAAAATTTCATTAATTTTATATGACAAGATTGGATAGAATACTAACCTAGAGAACTTTTTCAATGTCTGTGATGATGCTGCTTGTTGATGTGGTCTGACTGTATTATCTTGAGTGCCAGTACTAGATGTAGTACTTGATTGTTTTGCCCTACGATAGTTATTGATGCATGTTTTTACATAATGTGTTGGATAGTTATTACTTATCAGTATATTTGTGACCTTCTGAAGATTTTCAAAATGATATTCCTCATTACTTAATAAAACTCCCCTATTTATTAATCTCATTGAAATGTTTTTCTTCTGTGTGGCACTGTGGTTGGATGAGTAGTTAATACACCTATTTGAATTTATGGGTCTTATGTACCAGTTGGTTTTGAGTTTATTTTTATCTCTGATTACAACTATGTCTAAAAAAGAAATGCTGAAATTTGTTTCTTTCTCTAAAGTGAATACAATGTTTTGCTGAAATAGGTTAAATACTTCTAGATTTTCTTCAATTTTGTTCCTGGGGACTATAACTTTATTCACTTTCAGTGTGATTGGCCTGGGGGTGATAATGCGCGGTGAACTTTATTTCAACGCCATATGAAGATGCGAATTGACAAAACCTATTACTTCTGAATTGTGGACCATTATCCAACACTAAAAATTTCCGAACACCAAACATCATGAATACATGGTCCTCCAAACATTCAATAATCTTATCCGAAATGGTAGATCTTGAAGGTAAAGTAAGGGAAATTTTGAGAAATAATCGCAAACTACGAAAATGAATTTGTAACCACGAGAAGATCTCGTGGTAGAAAGCAACATCAGCCTTCATCTTAGGCCAGTATAAATTTTTCAAAATTTTGCTCCCTGTTTCATTTATTTCAAGATGACTAGATTCGACATCATCTTGATAGGAGGAAATAATTTTTTTCCTATCCGGTTTTGGAACAACTTTCTTCCAATATTCTTGATCGTCATAAACCAAGTCAGGATATTCTAATTTACAGTACTTATAAAGAAGATTGTTGACAACCTTCCAATTGCTATACTTTTCAGGACCACTTTAAACCCTAGATACCATTCCTGCGTACCACTTATCGACTGAACGCGAATTATCCGCTTCATCATCTACTACACCGAAACAACACACACATATCTTTAAAACATTTTATAGACCATAGCTCATAGACTTTTAGATGATCTATAAAACATCAGAAAGTATCGAACCTTTAACCTAGATTCGACGGAAAAATATCCGCGAGATATACGTTGAAAAGTATCACTTCTTTAGACGTCTATTCGACGTAATTCTAATTATCTCTATAACAAGTACGATTTCTGATATTCTAGAGATTATCCTGATTTGGTATTTTGTTTGATATATAATAGACGTTTCAGGATGTACTTTATTAAAATCATTCGATATCGTTTATATATCATTAGTGTTCGATGTTAGTGGACTGTATTTTTTGTTGAGAGGCTGAACTTACCGACCCTCACGGTCACTTGCACCTCGGGAATGGTTTCTGATGTAGGTCCTGGCCACTATCACTTATCGTCCGAAAATGTTCGTCTTAGACTTCGGCGAGCACTTAACACTAAACTTAAATTTGGAAGTAATATCTGGAGAGTTTGTATTGAGTTTTGGGGTTTAATAAGCGAGATAGTATGGGGTTTAACGAGCCAATTTCTAACGAGATCGTTTGCGAAGCGAGTTTATCTCAATAATGATACGGTGACATCTGTTCAGCCTCATGTGTCCAGTTATTTTCAAACTTGCAGAGGAATCAAAAACCAATATAAAATAAAGGATGGGCTGAAAGTGATCTCCTCAGTGTCGGGACGAAACATACCGCCCACTTAAAATTACAAAATAATTTTACAAAAAAAAAGGGAAAAATACAAAAGGGGGAGCGAGAAAAAAATGAAAGAAAAAGTTATATATACAACTCTCCTTCTTTGGCCTCGGTAATGATTACTAACTGGGTAAGGGGCACACCTTACTTACAGGGCGTCTAAAATTCCCCTTTAGAGTTTTAACAGTGACCACTCGTGTCACCTTGTCTGCGCCACTATGGAGTTCAATCACTCTGCCCAAATGCCACTTGAGAGGAGGAGACAATTCGTCTTTTAGTAAGACCAAAGTATTAAGCTCAATGGGTACAGAGGGATTGGTCCATTTAGAGCGTTGCAGTAGCGTATGCAGGTACTCTTTATGCCATCGAGACCAAAATTCTTGGCTTATTTTTTGCACCAGCTGCCATCGTGACAATTTGTTCATATTGCAATCTAGCAAGTCTTTCTCAGGCAACGAATTTAAAGGGGCTAACGTCAAAAAATGACCGGGTGTGAGAGGATTCAGATCGTTCGGATCCGTGCTTAAAGGCGATATAGGGCGTGAATTCAACACTGCTTCAATTTGGGCTAAAACGGTGTTAAACTCTTCGTACGTAAGACGTTGATCTCCTACTACGCGAATTAAATGCGTTTTTACCGACTTTATGCCGGCTTCCTTCATCAACTTCCTGAGCTGATTAGCAGCTCCACGAAAGGCAGTACCCTGATCACTATATATGTGAAGACATTGTCCTCTTCTCGATATGAACCTTCGTAAGGCAGCGAGAAAAGTGTCGGCAGAGAGATCCGACGCCAATTCTAGATGAATGGCTTTGGTTACCATGCAAACAAAAAGGCAAATATATGCTTTCAAAGTCTTAGTACCTCTAACACGATTCATGATTATGAAAAAGGGTCCGCCATAATCTACACCGACGTTCAAAAAAGGTTTAACTTGGGTAACACGAACAGCCGGAAGATCACCCATTAGGGGTTGTGAGGATAAGGGTCTTACTCGAAAACACCGGTTACACTTAGCCAATATTCTACGAATAGTTCTTTTAGCCGAGAAGATCCAGTAGCGTTGAATTATCAAATTGTTCAGCGTTTGCAAACCAGCATGTAAGTATTTTCTGTGGGTATACTCAATCATCAATTCGGTGAACCTGTGGCGACTTGGTGAGAGAATATGGTGAACCTGATCGTAGCCTAGGCGAGAGTTCACCAATCTTCCGCCCACCCTCAAGATACCCAGCTTATCAAGGAACGGGGTTAATTTCCTCCAACATTTTGGAAGAGAATTCCCCTTTTTCAAGAGGAGCATCTCTCTTGAGAAGGCAGAAATCTGCGTTGACCTTATGAGGTCCGTTAGAGCTGACTCCAACTCCATGGAAGTAACAGTGCCCTTGAGAGCACCGTTAGGGTTTCTACAGTTGAAAACAAACCTTTTCACATAAGCGACGACTCTCTGAACCTTGGGGAACGAGGACACATTATCAAGAAGGTTCTGCAAAAAATCTTTCTCCTCATCAATAATGGTAGCGAACACCGATTGCCTCCTCTCCTCGTCTGTTTCAAACGAAATATTGTGGTTCGTAGGCCAATTACACTCGGGCCACTGCAACCAAGAAGGTCCCGCCCACCATAGAGAGAGTTTCAAAAGAGCGACTGGAGTGACTCCTCTGAAGGCAGGGTCAGCGGGGTTATCACCAGAAGTCACGTGATTCCATACAGATGGTGGTACCTTTTCCTGAATGAGAGTGACTCGATTAGAAACAAAACAAGTCCACTTATAGGGGCTGCTGCGTATCCACGAGAGCGCAACGTTGGAGTCTGAATATGCAAACACCTTATCGAAAAGTAGCTTCGTCCCAAATACAACTTGGACTCTGTCCAGCAGCTCAGCGAGTAAAAGAGCTGCACAAAGTTCCAATCGAGGTATTGACACCCTCTTCAGTGGTGCAACCCTCGATTTTGCACAGAGTAGGTGGGTGGCGATGTGACCCAGCTCATCTACAACGCGAACATACGCAACCGCCGCATAGCCAACATTACTCGCATCACAAAAGCCATGTAGTTGACACGAGCGCATCTTAGCTGAAATGATTAATCGGGGAATTGCAATGCCAGTCAAATGACACATTTCAGACTTTAGCAACGACCACATCTGCACCAAATCCTTGGGAGGGGCATCATCCCAGTCCAAACCTAAAGTCCACAACCTCTGGATAAGATGCTTCAAATACAGAACAAATGGTGTTAGAAATCCGAGGGGATCATAAATACGGGCCAATTCAGAGAGAATATTGCGTTTTGTGCAAGTTTTACTGATAGGCTGCACGCTATAAGAAAATGCATCAGTCGAAGGATTCCACTGAAGTCCCAATATCTTTATAACAGAGTCAGGCTCCAAATCAAGAGTGAGGGGTTGCGAATTAGAAACAGAAGCTGTGAGGTGCTGAAGCATATCAGCATTGTTACTGCTCCACTTACGAAGTTCAAAGCCTGCTCTGCTTAAAACTTCAGTGAGCTGCGTCTGCAGCTGAATAGCACCTGAAAGCGAATCACTACCTGATACTATGTCATCCACGAAAATATCATCCTGGAGGACAGCACAGGCCTCAGGGAATTCGTGACTGTGCTCTTCAGCCAATTGTCGGATACAACGCATGGCCAGGAAGGGACTACTCTTGATACCAAACACCAAAGTTCTCAAACGAAATTCTTTTATGGGCTCAGAAGGAGAAAAGCGCCATAATATGCGTTGAAAATCCTGATGCTCACGGGCCACGAGTACTTGCCTGAACATTTGACGAATGTCGGCAGTGAAGCAAACAGAATGGAGGCGAAAACGGGAAAGTACACAAGAGACATCCTGATGAAGCTTAGGACCTCGAAGCAGAGTGTCATTGAGACAAAAACCATTTGACGCCTTCTGAGATGCGTCAAATACAACACGTAATTTGGTAGTAACGTTTTCAGGTTTCAACACACAATGATGAGGTATAAAATACGTCGAAGGAGTGGGGGGGTCCGAGATTACTTCCATATGATTTTGATCCACATAATCCTGCATAAAGTCCCGGTACTGCTGATAAAGGGTTGGATTCAGAAGAAGGCGTTTTTCCAAACATAAAAAACGCCGAAGAGCTATGTCACGGGAGTTTTCGAATATAGGGTCGAGGTTTTGGAAAGGCAGGGACACAATGAATCGACCGGAGGGACTGCGAGTAAGAGTATCACAAAACATTTTTTCTGTTAACAAATCTTCGGGAGAGGAGACGATGCGAGGTGGAATTTGTTCGAGTTCCCAAAATTTCCTTACGAAATCTTCAAGAGAATTATCTGTATAACTGACGAATGAGTTGAGCGTTGGAAGAGGAAAATCAAGTTTGCCCATTATGACGAACCCAAAAATGGTATCGAGAGCAACTGGTTCATTGAGCGAACCTTTAATCG
Source organism: Coccinella septempunctata (assembly GCF_907165205.1). Classification (NCBI taxonomy): domain Eukaryota; kingdom Metazoa; phylum Arthropoda; class Insecta; order Coleoptera; family Coccinellidae; genus Coccinella; species Coccinella septempunctata. The sequence continues at coordinate 32,534,003 of NC_058195.1, forward strand.
TTGTACCTCTTACAATATGAGCGAAAGTATCTGCACCTAACAACAAATCTACTGGACCCGACACATTAAATTCAGGATCAGCTAATTTGAGGTTACAAAATTTTGTGAATTTCTCTATGGGAATTGTTGAGCATTGCATGTTCGAGCAAATTTGAGGAATAACAATTAAATCAACATTTAATATGGGAGTGTCCAAACCACGAGGTTTCAAAGTACACGAAACACCCTGATCTGCTGAGGCACTTGTTTGACCCACGCCCTTTATATTTATAGAGAGGGAAAATGCAGGCAGTCCCAATCTATCACAACATTTCTTGGTGATAAACGAAGACTGGCTAGCGCTGTCGAGCAAAACACGTACGGGCCTACATTCACCAGAAAAATCCAAAATATCAACAATTGCTGTTGACAAGAGAACAGTACCTTTAGAATTTGCTAATAAATTTGTAGAGGCATCAATAATGGGTGAACTAATCGTATTTTCAGAATGATTCGATTCTGTTTTAGTTGGGTGAATTTTATTAGCAACGCTCTTAGATGGATTGGATTCATCAAAATGAAGCAAAGAGTGATGTGATCGAGAACACCTTTTACAAACCGATTTCGAGTTACAATTCGAAGCTAAGTGCTTAGAACCCAAACAATTTATACACCACTTTTTATCTCGAACTAGGGCATATCTTTCCCTAGCCGAAAGTGCAAGAAAATCGGGACACGTATATATACGATGAGGTTTTGAGCATAGATTACAACTCAGTGAAAATGAGGAATTCACAAGAAAACTGGAGCTAGTTCCTGTTTTAGGAGCCTTAGGGATATGAGTAAATGACTTGTTAGGATGTGAACTACACAAGGCGACATTATTCAAAGCGTTACACTGATTTTCCAAAAAGGTAAACAAGGTTTGGTAATAATTATGAACAATTATGTTCGAACCACATTCTAATTCAAATTTTGTTTGCGTCGTGGAATCTATACGTTCAATGAGCATATTAAACATTACAAAATCCCACTCCTTGACGAGAAACTTGAGATTTTCCAAAGCCTTCAAATTTTCAGAAAAAGTGTCAATTAAATTTCGTAGTGCGCGAGAATTTTCACTTACATTAACAGGTTTAGATTTGGTAATAGTGTGCCAATGAGCCGTTGCTATCAATCTCTTATTTTCATAACGTTTTTTGAGAGCGTTAAAGGCGATAATATAATTATTACCAGTTAAGGGGGTACATTTCACAACTGAAAGCGCATTTCCCTTTAGACAAGATGGCAAATAGCTGTACTTATCAACATTTGATAGGGTTGGGTTGTTATGAATTAAAGATTCGAAAACGTCACAAAACGTTTGCCAATTTCTTATATCGCCATCAAACGTCGGCAACTCCAACTTTGGCAATCTAACCTTACTATGTGATGAATTTTCTTCCTCTGATTTGGAAGTTTCCAATTTATCTTCGAATAATTGAGAGTAAATAGCCTGAACTCTGTAATATTTATCCCTAAATGTAGACAAAGCATCATAATGCGGCTTGAGATCCCCACCTTCAGTTCCCGAAACAATTGAAACTATAGCAGTGTTAAATGTCTCAAAACTTTTCAAAATATCTTCGATATGTTTGTACCTGCATTTAAAATTTCGATGTACCTCTATATCTGATAATGCATAATCTGCGATCCTTTTTAGATCTTCTAATTTTGTACATTCTAAATCCCTTTGTGCTAGAAGGTTCTTTAGTTTGCGATCTCCCATTTCGAGAATTAGAAGTTGAAAATTTCACTGAGAGAAATGTAAGCAAATAATAATTGTTCGAACAGAAAACCTGAACGAAAATTTAAACTATATGCAATGAGCGTGAGAGAGAGGTATCAGAGCGTGAGAGAGAGGTATCAGAGCGTGAGAGAGAGGTATCAAAGCCAGAGTGAGATGCCACTAAGCGTAATCGAGTTGTTTTTGAGTGGGGCCTTTTCGAAATGAAATAATTCAAATTATGAAAGAGAGAGCAAAAGAAAGAGAGGTGTATCTATACAATGCGCGAGTTTTCCGAAATGGAAATGATGACGTTAGCAAAAATGGCGAACACTGAGGAAACCAATTTCCGCAAAATGAAAGTAAATTAATGAACATCGGCAAATTAACACAATTATATCCGGCTCTGCAAGGATCAAATTTATGTTCGATGTTAGTGGACTGTATTTTTTGTTGAGAGGCTGAACTTACCGACCCTCACGGTCACTTGCACCTCGGGAATGGTTTCTGATGTAGGTCCTGGCCACTATCACTTATCGTCCGAAAATGTTCGTCTTAGACTTCGGCGAGCACTTAACACTAAACTTAAATTTGGAAGTAATATCTGGAGAGTTTGTATTGAGTTTTGGGGTTCAATAAGCGAGATAGTTTGGGGTTTAACGAGCCAATTTCTAACGAGATCGTTTGCGAAGCGAGTTTATCTCAATAATGATACGGTGACATCTGTTCAGCCTCATGTGTCCAGTTTTTTTCAAACTTGCAGAGGAATCAAAAACCAATATAAAATAAAGGATGGGCTGAAAGTGATCTCCTCAGTGTCGGGACGAAACAATTAGATTTTTGACATTTTTCTTCGATCAACAATCTGATAATATATAGATGATCTGAAAAACATGGCCATCAGGACATCTAAATCATGTAGCACCAAAGATCTTCTTTAGACTTTGGAGCATTGTCTTTATCGTTGAAGAAATAGGATGTCTATTAGAGGAAAGATTATTTATTGAAAAAGATGGTGTTAGTATTCACCTATTTTAGATGATCAAAAATGAACGTTTGTTAAATATTTCTAGAATGACCTTGTATTGTATATACAGTTTTTGTCCTCTAATTGTTGTCAACTTTGGAATTTTATTAGGATAATTTAAAAAACATGATATTAATGACCTCTTAACTAGACATATTTATTTCACAAGATATGTTTCGAAGAAGGGTCCATGTGAAAGAAAATGGACGTTCCGTAGATTCAAGATCCACATCTTCGAATCATATCCATAAAATCTGACCACTTGAAAATCTACAGATTAGTGATGGGCGAGTTCATATTTATACGGAATGGTTGACAGTTCGTATGGGAGTTGGAAGAGAAAAAAACAGGTTCTGATGAATAAATATATTTATAATAAAAAAAAAACAAAAATAAATATAAATCAAAAACATAACACAAATTCATAACATTGGAAAAAAACATAATGTAAATAGATGAGATTATTGTCTATTTGTTTTTATTCCTCTCATATTCGTACCGTTGATTGGCTAGTCGTAACCAGTCTTGAATGGCCCGTTTTATGACAGCATCATTTGAAACTGCTGGCGTTTCACTTTCGAAGAGAACATATACAGCCTCTGGAAGCAACATAAATTACAAATGGCTTAATGTTTTTTGATTGAATATCAATTACAAGTTGAGAAAATATGCAAAAAAATATTCTTTTGAAGAAAAGAAAGCGATGAACCAAAACCTGGAGATACAAATTATAAATCAATAGGATTCAATTTCCGTACTCTTTAGATACCCTGAGTATTTTTTAGAAATAAAAAATTCACTTCTGAATCGTTGTCTGAAGATGTCTATCAATAGACTTTTTCAGATAACCCTCTTCACCAAGTAAATTCTACATAGAAATAGAAAACGCTGCGGTAATGAACTTCTATGGATTAATTGATACAGAATTTTCAATTCGAACATCGAAATACGAAAAAACATTCGAATTCTTAAATGATCTGAAAAACATCTGAACATTTCCTCGAAGATTTCAAACTCCGTATATTCAATTATTCGTCAAATTTCAGATTGAATCCTGTTTTGTAAGTAACTACTTATAATAATAAGGGTTACATTATTCAGCAAGTGTTCAGTGAAGTGATTCAAAATTCACTTCTGAATCGATGTCTGAAGATGTCTATCAATAGACTTTTTCAAATAACCCTCTTCACCAAGTAAATTCTACATAGAAATAGAAAACGCTGCGGTAATGAACTCCTATGGATTAATTGATACAAAATTTTCAATTCGAACATCGAAATACGAAAAAACATCCGAATTCTTAAATGATCTAAAAAACATCTAAACATTTTCTCGAAGATTTCAAACTCCGTATATTCAATTATTCGTCAAATTTCAGACTGAATCCTGTCTTGTTAGTACTTATAATAAGGGTTACATTATTCAGCAAGAGTTTCCTGAGTGAAGTGATTCAAAATTCACTTCTGAATCGATGTCTAGAAGATGTCTATTAATAGACTTTTTCAGATAACAGTCTTCACCAAGTAAATTTTACATAGAAATAGAAAACGCTGCTGTATAATGAACTCCTATGGATTAATTGATACAAAATTTTCAATTCGAACATCGAAATACGAAAAAATATTCGAATTCCTAAATTATCTAAAAAACATCTATACATTTCCTCGAAAATTTCAAACTCTGTATATTGGAAATAATTCAGATGCATAACATCCGCAGATAATTAAATCAACGAATGTTACGATCTAAATCGAACTAACAAACTACCATCGCTCGAAGTATTACCAGAATTTTCATTTCGTCGACAAGAGTAGATGCTGACCATGGTTTCGGTCTTATTTGACCTCGTCAGAGGTCATTCTTCTTGTAAACAGGTTTTATCACAGCTATTTTGAGCATATCCGGAAATACTCCGTACTGAAAACTGTTATTCAGGATATGTCGTAATGGTTGAGTAATGCAAGAGATACTTCTTTTTATTACTCTCGTAGGTAAACCATCATAACCGACGCTTTTTTTATTCGCCAAGTTATTGACTACATGTTCGATTTCTCTATCAGTTACGTCGAACATAAAAAAAGAATGATCCAGCCGAGTAACAGCATTCAATGTCTGTGACACATTGCAGTGTTGATGTTGGTTTGCCGAGTTTCCAAATAGAAAGCCAAAATCCTCTACTAGTTGCTGGGGCTCGTTAATATTGCCAAATTTAGGTTTTCCTTGTGCTCTACCTGTTTTCTCATTGATAATGTTCCAAATTGTTTTCGATTTGTTTGTTGAATTTTCATATTTTTGACGATAGAAATTCTGCTTACTCTTTCTAAGTGCAATATCGTATAAGTTTTTCAGTTTTTTGTATGAATCAAGAAATGATGGATTTGCACTGGCCACAGTAAAAACTAGATCAAGTTGTTTTTTGATATTTTCTACCTTAGAATTATATGGGATAATAGTTTTATGACTTTTTTTATTATCTTTACTGGAAAACATTCTTCGAACTCTTTTTTATAAATACGGAAAAACAATATCCACTGTGAGTTAACATCTTCTAATGGCAGTTCGAATAACTCCTTCCAATCGTGATCTGATAATTTGTTACAAAATTCTGAAATTTTTGTTTCATCGATGGGACGAGTTGTCATCGTTTGCGTTTTATCGTATTTGGTCGAATGTTTGAATAGAACCACTTGGGCTGAATGATCAGAAAGATGAGGATTTTCGCAATGACCCGAAGCGCAAACAATATAAGTAATCACGTTATCAATACATGCTTCTTTACGTGTTGGCTCATCTATCAATCGTGAATTAAAAGATTCGATGATTGAGGTCAGGGTTCTCTTATTCACATCCCGGGAAGTTTCCTCAAAATGAATATTAAAATCACCAGCAATCAAGAAGGGGATGTTTTTGTTTATTAGGACTTGCATCATTGTAATGAATTTCTCGATAAAGAGGTCCACATCACTGAATGCTGACGATGATCTATAAATCGAAATAACTGCGATCGGCTTATTGTTGATATTTATCATTACAGCAGAACATTCGAAAGAAATCGGTATGCTCATATTTACAAAGTCCGGTATTTCCCTAGAAAAACCTGCCAGACAGTCACTGACATAAACAGCAGCACCACCATGCTTGCCACTACCTCGACAGAAATATGACATTAATTGAAAGTTACTGATACAATATGCTGGTAGTTCAATGTTTGATTTCCAGTGCTCCGTGACAGCAAGGATGTGACAATTTTGTTTGTTTACAAAATATTCTAATCGATTCCAACTATTTCCGATGGACTGAAGATTTATATGAATCAATTTGAGGGTGGTTTCTTGATTAGATGTAATAAAAAATTGTTTATTCTTGTCCCCTCCGGCCATAAATCAGGATTTTTTACCTTGTCGAAGTCTGCAGACATCACTGACACTTTGAACGATGAATATTCTTCAGGTCGGTTTGATCGAAGTTTGGAACACTTAACATCTTTGTATAGTTGTATTATTTATGTATATATGTATTTGTATATTGTATTAGTTGTATACTAACGGAAATGTTGAATGTTCAAGTTCAAATGGCTATGCACTATAAACTTTAACTCTATTGGCCGGTTCGCGGCTTCTTGCGAATTGCGATAACAGTTCGCAACCAAGCGATCCAACCCGATCGTAGTTCGTGTCTAGTCCTTCTCATCCCATATCTCTCGATCCTTCAACCAAACACCTATTTTCTGCAAACTCGGAAAAATATCCTTTTTCCTCAAGACTCTCAAGAGTATCTTGGGTTAATCAATAATTTCGTTCGAAATTCATATTTAACATATTGAATTGGGAGTCAATCATTCTTCACCATTATTGTTTTTGAAATAGGTACCAATATTCATACTCGATTTTCGATTTATATCAAAAAAATTGTCCAATCAGTTTTATCATATGAAAATTTTCACGAATTTCAATATCCTGATACTAAGTCTCCTAAAAAAACATCCCCATCAGTAAGAATACGAATACTTACATGTGCTTTTTAACATTGATACTTAGATGATAAAACACAATATGAATTTGAAAAATACACTAGGAAGATGTTGATTAGTCCAAAATTTTTTGACTATCGTAGAAATATGGTTTATGAATAATTAATTTCGGAAGTCACTTCAATAGATGACATTGACTTCTTATTATTATTTGGAACACTTGGAATCGTGAAGTTTAAAGACGATCTAGCAATGACAAATCTAGAAGAAATTTATTTGTTCACTGTTTTTCGACCATTTTACTTAGATGTTTTATATATGTAATCTAGGCGTCTAAACAAAGTCAGATATTGATGTGTCATATCGATATAGTATATGATATCTATTTCCCGTCTGAAAATCAATTTCATCATGATTATAAAATTAAGATATCCAATAAACGTTTTTTCAATATATGATCTTCTTTGAAGATATTAATCGACATATTTGGTACAATTTGAATTCTAATGTTCATAGACGATACAAAATGATATATCTGAAAGATATTCATCTGGTCACTGGTTTTCGACCATTTTAGTTAGATGTTCTCCATATGTAATCTAGATGTCTTAATAAAGTCAGATATTGATGTCTAATATTGGTATGGTATATCATATCTATTAGTTGTCTGCCCAGTGATTCTTTCGCGATTAATACAATTAGATATATGATAAACGTTTTTCAGATGTATATTTGAAAACTAATCTATTTTCAGATATCTTACGGACATAAGAATTTTGCCAGGCATAAGACTAGACATCTAAAAGATATTTCAAAAACATCATTCATAGAAAACGTCTTATTTAGATAATCTAATTTTGATCATAATTCAGAGCAAGATCATTTTAGATCCCTTTTGACATAAATGAGATGTCATTTAGACGGAAGTGTGTTGTTTGGGCACAAACTTTATCCACCGACCTACTCAAAAAGTCCGGTACAACATTTTCTCTCCCGGAGCGATGAAAAATGTCAAAATCATATTGTTTTTTCAATATATGATCTTCTTTGAAGATATTAATCGACATATTTGGTACAATTTGAATTCTAATGTTCATAGACGATACAAAATGATATATCTGAAAGATATTCATCTGGTCACTGGTTTTCGACCATTTTAGTTAGATGTTCTCCATATGTAATCTAGATGTCTTAATAAAGTCAGATATTGATGTCTAATATTGGTATGGTATATCATATCTATTAGTTGTCTGCCCAGTGATTCTTTCGCGATTAATACAATTAGATATATGATAAACGTTTTTCAGATGTATATTTGAAAACTAATCTATTTTCAGATATCTTACGGACATAAGAATTTTGCCAGGCATAAGACTAGACATCTAAAAGATATTTCAAAAACATCATTCATAGAAAACGTCTTATTTAGATAATCTAATTTTGATCATAATTCAGAGCAAGATCATTTTAGATCCCTTTTGACATAAATGAGATGTCATTTAGACGGAAGTGTGTTGTTTGGGCACAAACTTTATCCACCGACCTACTCAAAAAGTCCAGTACAACATTTTCTCTCCCGGAGCGATGAAAAATGTCAAAATCATATTGTGTTAAGGCCACAGCCCATCTCGCTAGACGACCGCGAGGATCTTTCAAATTATGTAACCATAAAAGGGTGCTATGGTCTGTTATAACAGTGACTCTAGTACCTTCGATATATGGACGAAATTTTTCGACACTAAAGAGAACTGCCAAACATGTTCTGTTTTGGTATAAACTCGCTCATTTCTCGTCAGGGACCTACTAGCGTAAGCCATAACTTTATCCCCTAATATCTTTGTGTGAGTACTCCTCCCAAACGGAAACCCGAAGCATCACATTTAAAAACAAAAGGAATATCGAAATTTGGACAAAATAGAATCGGTGCAGAGATAAGAACCTGCTTTATATTATTGAGAGCATTCTCGCAATCTTGACTCCATGCCAAAGGCTGGTTTTTCCTCAAAAAGCTATTCAGAGGGGCGGAAATATGAGCGAAATTTGGTACGAACCGACAGTACCAACTGACCATACCCATAAAACCACGAATTTCCTTTACAGAAGTGGGTCGTGATATATTTACTATAGGTAAAACCTAAACAATATCGTCAAGATAGGGAAATGCAAATTCCGTGAGTTCCCCGGTTATAATCCTATTTATAAAACGCTGCCATGTAGCAGGGCTATTGCAAAGTCCGAATGGAAGTCTTTTAATATGAAATGTTCCAAAAAGCACTCTTAATATCTATAGTCGATAAATAGTTTGCTCCCCGTAATTTATCTAAAATTGAGGTTATTCTCGGTGAAGGATATAAGCATCTTTCATAGTGACACGATTCAAACGTCGATAGTCGACACAAAATCTATAAGTACCGTCTGATTTCTTGACTAAAATGATCGGTGATGACCACGGGCTATCCGAGGGTTGAACAATATCGTCTTCAAGCATACGATCAAATTCGTCATTGTTAAAAATTGAGCGAAGCCCTCCTCCGACCTCTCTCTAGTCTACGCTCCTGACCAGCTCCGGTGGCCGCGTATGGTACCCCGATTCGGCGGTGCGCTGGTTGAACGACGCAGCGGCCCCACTTTCAGTGTTTTTCAGGAGTGAAAAACCACACATTTACACATTTTTCTTAAGATTCTCTTTGTTAGCTTCGTTGAATTAACTTCGCGGTGCTATCAATGTGATTTTGTAATACCTCATTTTTAAGTTCACCTCTTTTAGTTGTTCTCAATTTTTAAGTCTTCTCGCACAATCCTGGTGCTAAATTGTTCATCTCATAAGGTAAAGTACTCTCAGACTGCTCAACATCATAAATTACACCATTTTCATGACCATTTCATTCTGAAGAAATTAAGTCCACGTGCAAGAGATTCAGAATCTAGAAATAGATTCTGAATCCTTGCGAGCACTGCTCAATTGAAATGTCCTATATATTTTATTATATTTCATAATTTATATAGATTTTCAGACTTCTCTAGATCTTCTCACATGAAAATGGGTACATACCCACCAGGATTGAAACTTCTCAAGTCCATCTCAATAAAAATGATTACTGATTCATTGTCTGCTCATAATATTGCTTATTATGGCCTATTTCTCTGTACTCTCGCGTCTTCTCTTTAAAATTCAGTATTCTAACCTTCGCGTTTTCTGATAGAAAAAGGAGGCTCTAGCAATCAATTTTCAATTGATTGCCCTATCACTGTGTAACCGTTGTGTTGATATTGGATTTATTGAACTCCTCAACGTCTAAGTCTGACATCAAGTGACTTCTCATTTGAACTGCTCTGGACCATCTCTTGTTTTTGATTGGATATTGTCTCTCTGAGTTTATAGATGTGGTTAATATCAGTTGCTTTTTACTGTATTAGCTTCATGCAGGTGACATATTCATTTTATGGTTGTGAAAGATACTTAATAAATGTTTTTATACCATCTCCAACTCAATTATCTTTTAATACAGTCCACTACTCTTTAATTAAAAAATCATAACACCCTCGATTTTTTAACAGTCATTAATTTGCTTTTGAATGGGGGTGAAACTGGATAGTACCTTTGTTTAATCGGAGTATCGTCAATTAGTTTGATACTATGCTCAACGAAATTCGTAAGGCCTATTTCTGAAGGATCTTTATTGTATATACCGTCTTCAACATGTCATTCAATTAAGCGCGCTGATCTTCGGTCAATTCCATAGAAATCATAATATGTATACTTACTCTAGAATGCTAATCCAGTAGTAAAAAATGCGGCGAAAAATTGACAGTTGACGTTAAAGCGAATGCGAATGCGACATTAGTTTATTTCAACCATAGAAATCATAATATATAAACTTACTCTACACTGAAAAAAATCTTGAGATTACAATGTGAAATTACTCATATATTAGCTGGACAGGTTACAGTTACACAGCTGGATTATTTTTTTCACAACTAATATCTGGATGGATGTTTCTACAAGGGTGTTGCGAAATTTCATGAAAAATATGAAACTATCATGTATATTTCCAGTGAATATGAAATTCACCGAAAATATGTGTTAATTCTCTGTGATATCACAAGGGTTGTAATATTCACCTGAAAAATTACAACTACAATGCAATATTACAATAAATTTGTGAATTTAAAAATAAAAGGGGATTTCACAACATTATTATGATCTAAATTTTTTCTGAATCACAATAATTTTGTGAATTATCACATGAAAATGTGATTTCACAACGTTATTTCACAAAGTTATTGTGATTTGAGAATTTTTCTTGTGAATTTTCCAAGAAAAAAATGTTGTGTTGTAGAATTACAATGCAGAACCCTTTTAATTTTAAAATTCCTTCACAAATGTGCTTATACAATGTGTTATTAAGGCGGTTGTGAAATTACCACGAAAAAATATAATTGTACAACATGATATCGCGGCACAATTTCCTTCAAGGATCGAACACTTTTTATTTACATGTCTACAGCAAGAGAAAAATCTTACGCGAAATTGTTGAAATCTATTATGGTCAAAATATTTCTCTCGAATATGGAAACAGATTAAAAAAAAAGATCAATCGGTTTCCATTAGAGCGTTCCAAAGATGCCGCTTGAAATTTAATAACCAACTGATGATCGTACGAAGGCCAAAATTGTGCTGTTCTTTTTCCGATACACACAGAGTCTCATCTGAAGCTGACTTTTCAGGAGCTCATCTAGTGGCAGCTCCAGGAGCTTTCGGGTGTCGATCGGTGAAGGAAAGACAAATTTTTTTGTTGTTATAACTATTCTGTGCATGTCTAGGAGTGTGTGTACAGGATTTTTTTATTGCTTCCTCCCCTCCTCATTTTGGACTGTTGCCTTATATTGATCTGTGTCCACAAACCCCAATGCCTGTACCTCTTTCTAATTTTGATCCATCAGTACAACATAGAGTCCATACAGATTACTTTGTCCGTGAGATATCTTTAATTCGTATTTCACGTAACAAATTATAATAAATTGACCACATATAAAACAAATTGTATCAGCATCGTATTTACACTTTCTTGACGATATTTGAAGTTTGTCTGGGCTAGTAAACAACACCTGATCATTGTTTTTGACTCGAGTGCTCTCTAGCGGCACCTTGTAAACGTAAACACTCCACTCTCATCGGACGATATTTTTGAATTGTTAAAAATTATAAAAAAAATGAAGAACGACTATTAATACTATAACTATCACAAAAGCAAACTTTATACCAAAAAAAGTTATTTTCTTTTCGTTTTTGTGCATAATTAACCGGAAAATCCTAGTATAAACGTTAGGACAAAGAACAAAAATTTTTTTGTAGAGTCGTGTAGTTCACATTTTTTGAAAGCGATGTTTATTTTTCGATTTGTGGTTTTCCTTTGGCAGATACTAATAAGAAAAAACACCGCATGCATACAACTTATTATTCAATTATTCTGTATCGAAATATTGCTTATTGGATTCCTACTTATTTGATTATTTTTTTCACGAATAAACCACCGATTCGAATTCTTTATGGAAAAACGATATGTGTTTACAACCTATGTATTCAAGGAGGCCCTCAATTTAATCTATGGAGATGTTCCGAAGGATGCATTTCAACATTCATTCGGATTCTGGAAGTAAGTCAAGCACGACGAAAGCAAGTTTTATAGAAAACAAATTCATAAATTTATCTATTCCAGAAGATTGTGTCTTTTTTGTTGGAAAAACACTAGGTATACTTTGTTTTTGAATTTTAATTTTATACTCTTATGATATGAACCGCTAAATAAGCGCATACCTACTTATATTGTCATGGTTGTTACGTGTAGCAAGTGCTCTAAGGCGATTAGTCGTTATGACGACTCTATACCTTGTACCAGTGATAGCTCTCACATGTTTCATATACAGTGTGTTGATCTAACCGTTGAGGATCTGGAAACAATGAGAAAAACAGGAACTTCCAAAAAGTGGCTATGCAACGCCTGTTCGTCAAAAAACATAACCTCTAAAGCTGGTGAATTGGCTAATACACCGTCGATTGCAGTATCCTCCACTGATACACTCCTCCAGAGCATGGAGCATATAATTATCAAATCATTCCAATCATTATTTTTACCCGTAGTTGAGGAACTGAGGCTTGAAATAACTAACCTCAAAAACGAGGTCTCCAATCTCAGGGCTGAAAATGCACAACTACTGAGAAACATCAACGGCTCTGAACTTAGAGTACCGTCGAAAACGAAAGCTAAAACCTTTAGTGAAGCGCTGAAACCAAATATTGACCTCAAAGATAACAAGCCCATGAGTACATCAAAGGGTAAGGAAGCTACAAGACTACAGGATGTTAATACTCCCTCTAAATCAATCGAATCCGAACACAAATCTGATACTGATTCCTGTAAGGACGACAACAAGGTACAAAATGGGGTAGATGAATTTATCCCCGTGAAGAACAAAAAAACGAGAAGAATGGATCGAGGTATTGTTGGCAATGGCAAACCGGAACTAATGTCAATAAAAGGTGCCCCTAAATACGGATATCTGCATGTCTGCAAACTTGACCCAGTCTTGAGGCCTGAAGTCTTGGAAAAATACCTCAGCGAAAATGGTTTCAATGGTGTTATGTGTGAGAAATTAGAGTCCAATAGACCAAACGAATACTCGTCCTTCAAGTTGACTGTGCCAGCTTCGATGTTCGAGGAAATGAAGAATCCTAACCTGTGGCCGGAAGGCAGCAAAATTAACCATTTTTTATTCCGCCTCAACAACAGGAAATCACTAGATCCAAAGAAAGGTGCATAGTTTTCCATCAGAATGTACAATCTCTCAATAATTGCATATTTAGGTTAGAACAATTTGTAAGTCAACATAACCCTCATTTCTTATGCGTCACAGAGCACTGGCGAGGTACGGAGGAACTCGAAGCATTGAATATCTGTGGTTTCAAACTTGCGTCTAAATATTGTAGACCGATTGGCTGCCATGGTGGATGCGTCATTTACTGCAGGAACGAAATATTTTATAAAGAGCGTTTAGATCTTATGAATAGCATTCCTTATGTCTTCGAGTGCTCTGCGATAGAAACATGCATTAATACTGTTAAATATGTGATTATCTCTATTTATCGACCTAATTCATATCCTAGAAGTGATATTAATGTATTATTGGAAAGAATTTACCAACTTCTGCAAAATCTAACAAACTGTAACTGTAGATAATTGGTCTTCTGGGTATGACGGAATACCGTTAACGGTGATCAAGAAGTCCATCACTATAATCTCGAAGCCTTTAGCCCACATAATGTTTATAGCATTCAGAGATGGGGTTTTTCCAAACCCCCTCAAAATTGCGATTGTACGACCAGTCTTCAAAAAAGGGAACAAAGACGATGTCGGAAACTACCGACCTATCAGTATACTCACTTCGTTCTCCAAACTGTTTGAAGAGATTCTGGTGAATAGGCTCCTCAGCTTTTTTCACAAATTTAACGTTTTCTCCAATTCTCAGCATGGATTTCTTAAGTCAAGGAACACTGAAACTGCGATATTTGAACTGACCAGATCGATTCTGCGGGCGCTGGAGAGCAATCTCATTCCTATGGGGCTCTTCCTTGACTTCTCCAAGGCTTTCGACTGCGTCGATCATGATCGGTTGTGTCAAAAACTATGAACCTACGGGAATTAGGGATAACCAGCTTAATCTGGTGCGGAGCTATTTGAGAGGTCGAGTTCAGAGAGTTTCCGTTGAGATCGATGGTGTTGTCTACACTTCACTTGATGAAGTACTGAATGCAGGTGTCCCTCAAGGTGGCATTGCTGCACCCTTATTTTCTTTTGGTTTACGTTAATGACTTGCCTGACCATATTCTGTTCGAGGAGACTATGGATTGCGCTGATGTGATGCTGGCCGCGGGGCTCAATGATGAGACGAATGTGGACGTGGTAATGTACGCAGATGATACCAATATCTTAAATAAGGCTCCCAAAGTGTCTGTGGTGGTTGAGCTAGCTCGGAAAAAATTCTCAACAGTCTCTGAATGGTGTCAAATTAACCAAATTACCCCAAATTTGAATAAAACGGAATGTGTGATATTTGGAACCTCTCAAACAAAAACCATCACGCCTGATACAATTGACCTGCAGGGACACTGTTTAAAACTTAGTCAGAGTACTAATTTTTTGGGAGTTATGATGGATCAACATTTAAACTGGTTTGATAATGTTGACAGACTGCAGAAAAAACTGAATTCGGTTCTCTACACCATTCGGGTACTGTCACAGCTGGCCAATTACGAGTTGCTAAGAACTGTATACTTTGCGAGTTTTCAATCTACGATGGGATATGGAATATTGGCGTGGGGGAACAGTTCGGCTATTGGAAGATTATTTGTTGTTCAAAAGAGAACATTAAGGACCATGCTTCACATATCCTCCAAAACAACCTGTCGAGGATTATTTAAAAAGGAAGGTATTCTCACAATATCCGCATTATATATCCACAGATGCCTAGTATTCGTACATAAGAACCAGATCTACTTTGAGAAATACCGTAATGTGAACATGACTAGGCGCGTTAATTCATTTCACCTTCCGAAATGCTCTCTCACACTGTCTCAAAAAAATGTAGAATATATGTGCCTCTCACTCTTCAATAAGCTTCCAAAAGAACTCCAGATTCTAACAGATACTAGTAAATTCAAGAGAGAAACTCGGAAACTCCTAACTGACTTGGAACCTTACAACATAGCAGACTATTTCGGATGCAATTCTTATCTGGGTGTATGAGATCCTATTGCAGTATTTTTTTTTTGTCATTTCTTTTTTCTCATGTTTGACCTATTTTCTTCTCGTAATGTAATTCGATTATGAAAATAAATATTATGACTTTAGCCTTGCGGCTTTCACACTCCTCTCCAGAGGAAAATTCACTTATCCCAGATATCTCAGATATCAAAAGGATTAAGGTCTGTTGGAGCATTTTCCAGGTTTTCGGGCTCGTGGTGGTGGTCGGGTCCGGGTCGCTCCTCGCCTCCCTGCTGTAGGTTGGATTCCTGCTCCACCCGCACTTCCTGTCGGAGCAGACGGTGTTCCTCTGCATTCCCCATGTAGTATGTACTTGCGTACAGTTCTCGCCGTTCCGAGCAGTACCGCCTTCTGCATGACTCTATAAATATTTTCGTCCAGCTGAAGTTTCCTCAAGTTCTCCAGTAGTTTCTTCGGTATCAGGTCTGTAGATGAAATTACAATAGGGATGGTGTTGATATCTTTCAGCTTCCACTGTCTTCTGGTTTGTTCCTCGAGATCTCTGTATTTTGAAATTTTTTCAGTGTGCCTATCTAGAAAATTGTTATTATTTGGAATCGCCACATCGATGAATAGTGCTCTGTCCTCATCCTTATTGAGCAATATAAGGTCTGGTCTATTGTGGGTTATTTTCCGGTCTGTCAGGAACGAGCGATCCCAGTAGAGCTTGTGATGTTCATTTTCCAACACAGCATCCGGATGGTAATTGTAATAAGGAACCTTTTTCGAATTTAGAAGTTGGTGTTTTAGTGCCAATTCTTGGTGAAGAATCTTGGCAACAGCGTCATGTCTATTTTTGTACTCCGTGCCCGCGAACCTCTGACATCCCCCGGTGATGTGCTGGATAGTTTCATTTGTCGCACAGCCATAACGACAGCTATCGTCCGCCACTGAGGCATCCTTGGCGATATATTTCATATAATTTCTTGTTGGAATCACCTGATCCTGGATGGCAAGCTGAAGCCCTCTGTCTCAGGAAACAACCTTCCGGAAGTCAACCAGTAGTTCGACGCAGATATGTCGACGTAATCATGGTTGACCTCTTTCTGGTGCCTTCCATGCAAAGGTTTGCCAATCAGTTTTTGCATTTTACTTTCTGCAGAGTGTTCGACGGTTACCAAGTGATCCTGTTGTAGCTTTAACGGTGTAGAACTATCAGCAACACAAACTACTCGATGGAGTTCTGACGAAGCAGCCTTGCTCAGGAAATATTTTCGAAGTCCTTCAATTTCCTGGGACATACGGTTGGACAAATCAACAATTCCTCTACCCCCAAGATGTCGTGGCAGCTCTGTCCTTTCTATTGAGCTTTTGGGGTGATGTTTATTGTGTTTAGTCAGCATCGTCCTTATTTTTCTCTGTAAGGCTGCTAAATCGGTGGTCGTCCAAGAGATGATACCGAATGAATAGCTCAGCGCCGAGCAAGCGTAGCTGTTAATCGCTTTTATGAGATTCTTGCTGTTAAGACCAGTTCTCATTATCCTTCTCAATCTTCGGGTGAACTCCTCCGTTAATTCTTTCTTCATCTGGGTCTGATTGATTTTTCTTGCCTGTTTTATGCCTAGATACTTGTATGTGTCTCCTTCCTTCAATGCTTCAATTTCTGCACCTTCCTTGAGTTTGAACGTACCATCTTCTATTTTCCCTCTCGTTATGTTCAGCAGTCGACATTTTTCTAATCCAAACTTCATTTTGATGTCTTCCGAAAATCTTTCCACCATTTTCAGCATCTGTTGCATTTGTTTTTTGGTAGATGCGAAGAGTTTCAAATCGTCCATGTAAAGTAGATGATTCAGTTTCATCATAGTTCTACTGCCGCTCTTGATGGAAAATCCGTAGTCCGTAAAATTCAATCTATGAGACAAGGGATTCAGGGCCAAGCCGAACCACAAAGGGCTCAGCGAGTCTCCTTGGAAAATTCCGCGTCTTATTGGAATAGGTGCTGTTGTAATGGAGCAATCTGCTGCTTTCATTTGAAGACTAGTACGCCAGGTTGACATGGCGTTTTTCAGGAACTTAACAATATTGGGATCCACCTTGTAAATCTTCAAGATCGTCAAGAGCCATTCGTGGGGTATAGAATCGAATGCTTTTTTGTAGTCTATGTACGCAGCGTAAAGATTCCTCCGTTTGGAGAACGCTTGATTGCAGATAACTGAATCAATTATTAGCTGTTCTTTGCACCCTCGGCTGTCTTTGGTGCATCCTTTCTGTTGCATGGCGATGATGTTATTCCTTTCGCAATGGTTGTGAATTCGATTTGAAATGCACGATGTGATTAATTTGTACATCGTTGGAAGACATGTGATTGGTCGGTATTTGGATGGGTCTTCTGTATTCCTTTGGTCTTTAGGTAACAGGTAGGTTGTGCCATGTGTAAGGAATATTGGCATTCTTTCAGGATTTTCAATGACATCATTTATTGCGGAGGTCAATTTGTCATGCATGATCCAAAGTTTCTTGATCCAGAAGTTCTGTAATCCATCAGGTCCAGGTGCTTTCCAGTTGTGTAGTCCTGTGATAGCTGATTTTACTTCTTCAATTGTGATCTTGTCATGCTGCATCGGCTCATATTTTATAGCTTCAGATTTTTCATCTTCAATCCATCCGGTATCTCCATTGAACTGAGGTTTCGTTGATAATTGTTCGGTCCAGAATTGTTCTATGGCTTCCTTTGGTGGCAACTTTCCATTTTCTACATCAGACGATGTGAGTGACCGGTAGAAAGTTTCTTCCGACTTTTCGAATGAATTATTGTCTCTTTTTCGGCTATGTTAAGAATTCGGGATGTATGTTTTTTTTTTTTTTTTTTGCGAATGGACCAATGCTCGAAAATGTTTGCCTTAAATTTACACCAGAACTGGTATATTTGACAACGTCGGTGAATCAGCAAAAGACGAAACTGATCCTGGAGAAATGAAGAAAGTACCTCTCTCTCGACGCGACGGTCGAGTTTGTTTCGAGGAGAAAATTCCGAAAACTCCGAAAAATAATCGAGAATATTTCCATAGTTACATATCTCATATAAGGATATATTATTGAATTCGATAACTCCGTATGTGCGTATATTTTTTGCGCGAAAAAAAGAGAAAGATTATTATTTCATTGTTTGAATTGCGAATTGGAATACTTTCTCGGCATTCATCTCAGCAGTGTTGTCGGATTTCCTATAGTTTGTACTGAAATCCTTAAAGTTTCTTCTACAGTCATTTGCTCATTATGCCATCTGATATGGCGGCTTCGTTGGCTATTCATACCGCAAATCGTACAACTGCTTCGAATCGAATTTCGGAATTCTTGATGCGGCGAAAGGTGCTCAGCGTGATCCGTCCTTAATTTCCGAACTAATAATGAGAATAGATAGGTTAGAGCCGATTTATAAGCAGTTTGAGAGTTGTCATTCTAAAATAGTCAATATTAGAGCGGTTGAGGGTGAAGAAGTTTTGGAGGCACAGGAAGCTATTCGTTCTGTGGTCGACAGGAATTATTTTACTATAAAAGCCATTCATTACAATTTAGTAGAAAAGGTTAATCTTAACAATAAGGATACTATTCCACCAACGGTATCTCATGTTAGGCTACCAAAAATATCTTTACCCACATTTGGAGGTATTCTTAAGGAGTGGCCAAATTATAGAGATTTATTTGTATCCTTAGTGGACAAAAATTCATCGTTGAGTAACATTGAGAAATTTCAGTACCTGTTGAGTAGCACATCCAACGATGCTTTAGAAATAGTTAAGGGTATTACATTGTCGGGAGAAAATTACCCTATTGCTTTCAATAGTTTGCTTAAGCGCTATAACAATAAGCGGCTTTTAGCGGTTTCGTACTGGAATGAAATTTTTCGTTTTCCAAAACTGGAAAAAGAAAACTTCATTGTTTTGAGAAAGTTGTTGAGCGTGTTCTCGGAAAATTTAGCAGCTCTGGACAATTTGGATTTTCCAGTAGATGAGTGGGATTTTCCACTCTTCAATATTCTTTTAGAGAAAATTGATCCTAAAACTAGAACTAAATTTGAATTGGATCATAGTAAGATAGAGTTGCCTAAGTATACTGAATTGGTGGATTTCTTGACCAATCATTGCAAGGCCCTGGAGGCAGTCGAATTTTCGAACGATAAGTCTCTTGTCCAGAAAGGTCCCTCGGTCAGTTCACATAAAGGTGGAAGAAATAGTTCGAGGGTTTCATTTGTTGCAAACACGAATTCAATGGATAAAAACCAGTGTGTATTTTGTAAGTCATCGAACCACATAAACTTGAAATGTTCAATTTTTCAAAATCGTTCTTCTTATGATCGATTTTTGCTGGCGAAAATCATCAATTATGTTTAAGATGTTTACAATCTTCTCATCGCTGTAGTAGTTGCTCAAATAACACATCGTGTAGATACTGTGGAAGTAATAGACATCACTCACTTCTACATTTCGATCGAGCGGTAAACGAATCAGGGCATGATCGATCTTTGGAAAATAAATCAATTACTTCAACTTCTAGTAGTGTTCATAGTGGTGTATCTGGTGATTCTAGTTCAAAGAATGAGCAGTTAATTTCGAGTCAACCGGTTTCCCTGCAAACTTCGAATAATTTCGACAAAATATCTCCACTAAAGTCTTCAGAATCCTTCGTTTTGCTTTCGACAGCGGAAATTCTAGTAACAGACTCATATGGGAATAAACAGAAAATTCGTGCACTTCTTGATAATGCCAGTCAGGCCAGTTTCATAACAACGAAATGTTTAAATAAATTAGGTTTAAGATATAGCCCCTTAGCAACTTCAATTCATGGCATAGGAAGCTCCCCGCCCGTTCTTCCTAAGAATCCTAAGGGCTGTGTTACTTGTACCATAGGTTCATGTTACGATGCTAATTGTGAAATTCAGGTCGATGCCTTTGTCTTACCTAGAATATGTTCGGATATGCCTAATTTTAAGTTTCGTTCAGTCAATTGGCCCCATATTTCGTGTTTGAAGTTGGCTGATCCTAAGTTTCATTATTCCCGTTCAATAGATATGCTCTTATCTGCGGATATTTTTGCGCGAATATTGGTTCCGGGTAAGGTCGAAAATAATATCGAAGAGCCTATAGCTATTAATACATTATTCGGTTGGATTTTAACGGGAAGAATTCGTTCGGAAAATTCGTCGGTTCTCGATAGTGTTCATTTGTCGTCATTTTTGGTATCGAATTCGGCTGATAACGAATCTTTAGAGAATACTTTAAAGAGATTTTGGGAATTAGAACGGATACCTGAGCATAATGTCATATCCGAAGAAGATAGAGTCTGCGAGAGAATATTCACGGGAACTACAACTAGGGATGTCGATGGTCGATACATAGTTGATTTGCCATTTATAGCGCAGTTTAAACCTTCTTTCAATGATTCTCGCGAGATCGCTCAGATTTTTCAGTTTGGAAAATCGATTATATAAAAGTGATGATCTGAGAAGGCAGTATGGGGAATTCATGCATGATTATTTGAATTCGGGACATATGTCCCTCGCATCGGACTCGATAGATTATAGTGAATGTTATTATTTACCGCATCATTGTGTGTTTAAACTCGATTCCTCAACAACTAAACTCAGAGTAGTCTTCGATGCATCTCAGAAATGCTCATCGGGATTCTCATTGAATGACTTATTGTACGCAGGACCCAAGTTGCAGAATGATTTAGTTAATCTGTTAGTTCGTTTTCGAACGAATCCTATTGCGTTCGTTGCTGACATTAAACAAATGTTCAGACAAATATTGGTTTCACCTAAGTATAGAAATTATCAGCGCATTTTTTGGCGTGATTCGAAAGATGAGTCGGTCAAGGAATATACTTTGAATACGGTTACTTTCGGAGTTACATGTTCTCCATTCTTGGCTAACAGAACAATAAAACAACTCGCCGTTGATGAGGGTTGTAATTTTCCGCTTGTAGTATCTATTTTAAAAGACGACATTTATATAGATGATATATTGAGTGGTAGTGACTCTTTGGAGAATTCTCGTATAATTGTTGAGCAATTGATAAATATTTTCAATAAAGCTGGTTTTCCTCTAAGGAAAGGGGCTTCAAACTGTTCGGCTTTATTAGATTTTCTTCCGGATGAATCCAAACTGACTCCATTGGACTTTGACGATGACTCCATAGTTAAGGTTTTGGGTTTGAGGTGGAATCCTGCTAAATATACCTTTTGTTATAGTGTGAATATCTTATCCAGGAAATGTACGAAACGCAGTATGATATCAGAATTGGCGAGGATCTTCGACCCGTTGGGTTTTCTCGCGCCTTTAACATTTTTTTCGGAATATTTGACATAGACTTTGTGGACTTTGGGATTGGACTGGGACGATGTTCCCCCACCGGTTATTGTTTCTCGTTGGGATCAGTATAAATCAGAATTACATTGTTTAGAAACATTTGAAATCCCTAGGTTTCTCGGTATTATCAGACGAGAATCATGCGAATTACATGGATTTTGTGACGCTACTGAGAAAGGTTTTGCTGGCATTGTATACCTCAGAGTCAAAATTTCAGATAGTGAATTCGAATCAACATTAGTGCTTGCTAAAACGAAAGTTGCTCCTCTGAAGAAGGTATCGATACCGAGGTTGGAGTTGTGCGCTGCCGTGTTGTTAAGTAATATTTTGGATTACATTCAGTCGATATTTTCATCAATATTTACTATTACTCGAACGTTCGCATGGTCTGATTCAAAGGTCGCGTTATGTTGGATTAAGTCTCCACCAACGCGATGGAAGACTTTCGTAGGAAATAGAGTAGCTTCTATTCAGGAAAAAACAAGTCCGAACTGCTGGCACCATATAAGTGGTTCTGAGAATCCAGCAGATATAGCTTCCCGAGGTTGTCTACCCTCTGAGCTCATAAATAATTCGTTATGGTGGGCGGGGCCCTCTTTTTTGAAAGGTGTTTTTTCTGTTCCGGAAGTTATTGCTGGAGACTTTTCCTCTGACGAGTTTTTTGGCGAACAGAAACTTCACTCTTTCAATATTCAGTTTGAAGATAATATCGTATTGTCCTTATTAGATAAACATTCTTTTCTAAGTAAGATACAATCAATCGTAGCCTACCTCTACAGATTCTCACATAATGCGATGAAAAATCGAACTAAGATAAATGGTTTCCTCACTATTAAGGAACTGAACATGGCCTTGAATGTCATAATTCGAAGTGTCCAAGGTACTGTGTTTGCTGAGGAAATTAATCGTCTGAAACTGAATTTGCCACTTTCGAAGACACTACGCAAATTAACACCGTTTATATGTAATTCCGGTTTGCTTAGAGTTGGTGGTCGTTTAATAAACGCCAAATTTTCTTATGATCGAAAATTTCCGATTTTGTTGCCCAGACAACACAGATTGACCAAATTGCTTATTGAAAGTTTTCATCGAAAATACATGCATCCTGGTCCTCGAACGTTGCAACATTTAATCTCGCAGCAATATTGGATTCTTTCACCTAGAAGAGCGATTCGAGGTGTTATTTCGAAGTGTGTTCAATGTTTCAGAGCAAATCCTAGGACTTTTCAACCTTTGATGGGAAATCTGCCTTCCTTCCGTATTTCCCAAGTAAAGCCATTTTCGTGCATTGGCATTGATTTTGGAGGACCATTTTACATTAAGAGTAGCCGATTAAAGGGTGCTAAAATTCAAAAGGCTTATTTATGCCTGTTTGTTTGCTGTGCAACAAAGGCACTAGGGGAGAGTTCCTTTGAATCGGACGGCCCATGAACCGGACGCTACAGTTTTCTACTACACTCGATGGTAATTTAGCACCCTTTACGTAAATCCTATTTTTGCAACATCGATCGATATCTCTTGGAAAATGGCCGACCCTGTAGCTCGCGCCTTGTTGCAAAAATGGGATTTACGTAAAGGGTGCTAAATTACCATCGAGTGTAGTAGAAAACTGTAGCGTCCGGTTCATGGGCCGTCCGATTCAAAGGAACTCTCCCCTACACCTAGAATTAGCATCAGATCTTAGCACTGACTGTTTTCTAGCGGCTTTTCGCCGTTTCATCGGGCGTCGTGGTCGAGTATCGTATGTCCACACCGATGGCGGCACTAATTTTGTTGGCGCCGCCAATTATATCAAGAATATAATGAAAGATGTTGCAGCAGCGGAAAAAATCGAATGGGCATTTAATCCTCCTGCCACTCCTCATTTCGGTGGCCTGTCTGAAGGCGGTATTAAATCGGTAAAAACTCATTTATTTCGTGTGATAGGTGAACAAATCCTCACTTTCGAGGAGTTCAACACGTTATTGGTCCAAATCGAAGCGGTACTTAATTCCCGACCTTTGACTGAACTCAGTGCGGATCCAAATGATCTTTCCGTACTGACTCCGGGTCATTTTTTAACCATGGAGCCTCTGTCGTCTCTGCCAGATCCTGATTTGGCACCTTTAAATATTAAACGTCTTGATAGGTA
The DNA here is from genome assembly GCF_907165205.1 of Coccinella septempunctata. Lineage (NCBI taxonomy): Eukaryota > Metazoa > Arthropoda > Insecta > Coleoptera > Coccinellidae > Coccinella > Coccinella septempunctata. The sequence continues at coordinate 32,558,008 of NC_058195.1, forward strand.
GCAATTATTAACTAGATTGCATCAGGACTTTTGGAGAAGATGGCACAATGAATATTTGCATACTTTGAATCAGAGATTGAAATGGACGGACAACACTGTTGGGATAAATGTCGGTGATTTGGTTCTGCTTAAGGATGAAAAACTTCCTCCACTAAAATGGAAGACCGGTAGAATAACGGAGTTATATCCTGGAAAAGATGGGGTTATTCGTGTGGCATCTGTAAAAACGACTGATGGTCATTATAAACGTGGACTTACCAAATTGTGTCCACTTCCAAGATCGGACTAATCAGAGCCGATATCAACATACATGTATATTGGGATTACGACATACATGTATGCAATTCATAATTTTTTTTATTTTTTGTTTTTTGGGTTAAGCTACTCGAAATACCTCTTTTCAAGGAGAATTAAATATTTTTTTTTTGTTGTTGAAAACATTTTCATGTTTTGGTGAGCGGAATGTTAAGAATTCGGGATGTATGTTTTTTTTTTGTTTGCGAATGGACCAATGCTCGAAAATGTTTGCCTTAAATTTACACCAGAACTGGTATATTTGACAACGTCGGTGAATCAGCAAAAGACGAAACTGATCCTGGAGAAATGAAGAAAGTACCTCTCTCTCGACGGTCGAGTTTGTTTCGAGGAGAAAATTTCGAAAACTCCGAAAAATAATCGAGAATATAGTGCATGGTTGATGCAAGTAGAAAGGTGAGTCGAATTACCGTTTTGGTGACTTATTTCTTTTGATTTCAAAATTATTTATTATTAAACTTTCAATCATTACAGTCCACTAATTAATTTTGTCGCGTTAACAGGCTATAATTGCTTGTATATCTCCTCAGGCGTTCTGCATACAGACTTAACTTTTGCTTCAGATTGTCGAGGCAGTGGTGCGCTGTAGCATTCTCCGTCTCTCGTTCTGTGTGTGTTCTGTTTCTATCCATGATTTCTTTGGCAGCTTTCACAACCTTTCTTCCGCGGTTCCCGTTCAAGTACTCCGTCAGTCGTACAATGTCTCTTCTTAGTCTCTCTGTTTTGTGTTGAAGACGTTTCTGCCATGGTGGCGCATGTAATTTGTGTAATTTTGGACCATCGTTGTTCGTTCGGCGAATTTTTGCCCCTATGATTTTAGCCGTCGTTAGCGCTGCACAGTAAAAAACTAGATGAAGATATTCCAATGAACTTCCATTCTGTAGGTACTCAGGTAAAACGTCCTTATTCAAGATGTCGATTATGAGTGACAGTTTCTTGGATGTATTGAGTCGGGGAGGTGCTATTCGATGAAGAGGATCTGTTCCTTCCAGTTCGGCAAAGTATCTCCTCATCTCAGAGTCAACTTGTCGGTGGAGCTCATCCCTATCGTCCTGGTGTTCAGGCTCATTTGCTTTGCAAGATGGACTTTCAGTATCAATGTCCTCTGGGTGTTGTTGCCCAGGCATGTGAATTTCATCAGAGGTGTTGGTGTTATTCTCTTTTGCAAGCGGATGCTGAAGTTCTCGTTTAATTGCGTCGATTCGGGCCGTTGGTATTAGTTCATTTCTCAGAATTACGCGGTACTGGTCTGCCACTCGTTGTTCAGTGACATTGAGATTTGGGTAGGCGTTGCAGAATTCCTCATGAAGCCTTTTCCTATAGTTGTTCGTGTTCTGCCCTAGTCCCGTGATGGAGTTATATATGCGCACAATAGTTTCATTCATGGACGTTGTCCACTTCATGCGCTTTCTAACTAACCCCGCTTGGGTGAGCACTGGCTCAAGAAACTCAAACAATCACGTCCTTCAAAGCACCTTTGACCAATATTTACAACATTACTACTGGAGGAAGGAGCACCAAATATGACGGGCGGAATCTGGCATCGTAGGCATATTTAATGAATAATCATAATATCTCGGGAACAACTGTATTTTGCTATGTGAATAGGTGTTTTCCACTATGAAACTATGAATAGCAGCGTAAGCAACCGACTATAGAGGTGCCTACAGATTACTCTGACGTGACATGGGCCATGTCATAATGCGCATGATTCAAAAATCTAACATAGGATTTTTGAATCATGCGCATTTCGACTTGAGCCCACGTCACGTCAGAGTAATCTGTTGGCACTATAGTGACCAGCTTTTAGCATCATCACTGCCAATTTCTACCAGAATTCTTACAAGCTCAATCACAGATTCATTTTTTACATACTCATTCGTATCCTACCGAACAACAATTAATTTTTGTATTTTTTTTTTACTACTCTAGGATGTAAGTCACGTTTGATGTAAAAATCTGAATAAAGTTGATCACTTGTAAAAATGTGTATTTTCCATTTTTTTTTTTGGCCCGCCTGGGTATTTTTTCATTTTATCTGGCCCTCTCCTCAAAATGTTTGCCCATGCCTGATTTAGGCAGTGATTGTGCCAAATTTAGTTGAATTTTTGAAATTCACAATTTAGTTCTGTACAACTACTTTGAACAATAACAAAATAAAGACAATTATCCAGTACTTTTCATGGTTATTTCACGAAGTAATTTTAAAAGGGTGTGTGGTATTTCTACAATGCATTCTGGAATTTTAACAAATACTTGAAATTCACAATTAAATTCTGTGAATCTACTCTGTTTATTCACAACATTATAGTATTTTACGGTCAAATTGATGCTAAATTTCACGACGTATTTTCGCGAGAACGAGAGGTGATTCCACAATGAATCCTGTAATTTTACAAAATTTTTTAATTTTCAATTTATTTCTGTAATAATCCTTTGCGAATTCACAGAATAATTTCACAATTGATACCATAAAATTCGATTGTAATTTGACAATGAGTACTCACAGGTTTAGTTTTTAGAAAAATAATTATAAAAAATTTCATATGAAATCACAACCAACTTGTGATTTATATTTTCTGTGATTTTACATACCGTCTGTTCCGATATTCCTGAACAGTACTGTCAGTATTTCAGAGACGATGCCTATTGGCCCAGTCGTTCGAGTTCTATTGTTATTCGATTGCTGGCCAGTAGAACCAGCAATATCGGAACAGGCCCAAGGTTTTCGTTTCAGAATATTCCTTATGAAATTCCAGTGATTATCGTTGGTCACAAATAACCCAAGATTTTCACTGTAATTTCACTATTTCGTTCTCTCAGTGTAGAATGCCAATCCAGTAGTAAGAAATGCGGCGAAAATTTGACAGTTGTCGTTAAAGCGAATGCGCGACATTTGTTTATTTCAACTCGAACGTTGCCTAGACTTGCCTACCTTATGTCAGTCGAATTGTTTATTTGGTATAAATGAGAAATAAACATATTCCATTCGGTAAAAGAACTTATTTTTCGATTCATACAGGACTACTTGTCGGTATTGAACACATGCATGGATGACTAATTTTGTTTATATCAGCTTTGTTAGAAAATCAGTACAATGATGTTGCAGGTTTCAATGAAAATATATCGGGAACTCGGAGGTAACGTGTTTATAAGTCCAAATCTAAATTTGTCGATAGAGGTATTATTGAGTATTCATTGATTGTTTGACCAAACCGTGAATTGGCTGAAGATGTGGAAGTCTGGTTTGCAGAGCAAGAAGAAACATTTTTTTTTTTGAAAGGTCTAGAGACGTTTCAGGTGCGCTTTAATAAATGTATCCCATTGAGAGGAGAATATGTTGAGTAGTAAAATATTTCGACATTGAAATTTTGTTTGGTTCTATAGTAGGCTAAGAAGTTTTCAATATATCCTCGTTTATATTCTGTGAAACATCTCAATATCATTCTTACAAAAAATTTTAGGCTCACAAATTAATAAGGAGGAATCTGGAATTCCCAATAGTGAACTGCTGAGAACCAGGTTTCTTTCTGAGGCAACATTTGGCAACAGAAACGGCATCCCATAATGTTGACGTCTAATCAGAAAATAGATCTTAAGATTTCATGAAACATGATAAAAAAAATTGATAATATTCATTATGTTTCAACAAAAAAGGGACGATATTATGAAGGTGTGGTAATGTAGCGACTGAAGTAAGACCGTGGCAGTGGAACGTGTCAGCAGCATAGACAAAGTCTTTATGGTCGGCAGGAATATGGCTGAAGGAGATTGGAGTTTTTCTGGTTGTTATAGTGATGGTTTTTGAGATTCACATATCAAGTGTGCTAAGACGTATTATCAACTTATATTTGGAGTATAGCACAGAAGGTATCAACATTTCTTGAAGATTTTTCGTCCACCAATAAATGCCCACTATTTTCCAATGAGGAAACAATTGTTGCAGAATATATCGCAGAAATGGGAGGAGAAATCAGTGCGGATCACTCGAGAGCTACAACTTCAAATTCACAAATGGAACCTGATTGAGAACCATCTCCCTCCGAAAGCAGTTTTTCAGATCATGACGAAGATAAGCATTCTAATTAAATTATTAAATATCCTTGCATTTTTTGATTCAAGTAATTCTTCCCTCTAAAGAAGTACGAGTTGACGAGAGTTTACACTGGCTGTTTGGAGGGAAAAACGTCTGCGATGTAAACTCCCTAAATGTGGAGGTTTTACGTTCGTTGTACGTGAAAAATTCCATTGTGTTTCAATAAAAACAAAAATTGTTTCGTAAATGTTGAATTCAATTTCTTCTGGGACTTTATTTTCATCACCTGAAGTAGAGTTAGAAGATAGCCTTCCTGGAACAAAAATAGTTTTTCCAGGATCCCATAAACTCAATGAGCTTCTGACGGTTATCTCGATAAAAACCAGGATAGTGAGTTATTTATCATAATAGAATAATATTATAACTAAATTTCTTTTTATATTTAGTAAAATAAGTTGATTTTTACGGGTTCGAACAATCCTCACCCAGGGCTATTTGTTTCCGAAGTAGAGGGACACAATATTAAAACTTAGGAGGTTAGAAAGACTGCAAAACAATATACTAGAGGAATTAAAAACCTCATTGTCACAAGAAGTTTTGACTGAGTTTTGCAGAAGACAGGTTATTAAATTTAACAGGGAATTTCACAAAGAAAAGCAGAAAAACAGGGAAAAAATAAGCAGATTGAGAACACAAAAGAGGGATAAATATGTAACGCAGAAAAAATGGTTCAAGAACCTTACACCAATGACCATTCCTGATGAAGTCAAAACCATGTTATCGTTGGGTCCCAAATTCAACATCTCCACCAACACAAGGGAGATTTCCATAAATAGATTAGTTGCTGACATTGAGAATATATTGGATGGGACACCTTTAGAGAGAAAAGACTTACTACGAGTAAAGGCAACTAGCATTGTGACCAAATATCTGCAGAAATTCAGAGAACAAAAAATTTTCTAAAAACAAACAGCAATCTAAAAGTGCTGAACAGTGACAAAGGCTCAGTGACTGTTATTATGGAAAAAGAATACTACTTGGAAAAGATGAATAATATATTAGCATCAAGCAGATTTAAACAGATAACACGGGATCCAACACAGACGTTACAGAACAAGAGTAATAAAATTGTGGCAGAACTGGAAAAGATGGGAAGTATTGATAACATTCAGGGCAAAACGTTAAGAAGATATAACTCACTGGCACCACGTATACAGGGTGCGGCGTAATGAATGGATAATATGGTGCCTGCGGGTAGAGGACCTTATGACGGTTCAGAAAAATATATTTTAAGTTTGGTAAAAGTCCCTTGATTTTTGAGATATTGGAGATTTTCGAAAATTCAAGAAAATCACACCCTCCGCCATTCTTTTTGCAGGCAAGACCATAGAAATCATAATATATAATTATGAATTTTGGGATGAAGACTTGGTTTTTAAAAAACACTTTATTTACAATAGAGAATATTTGAATATTCTGTGTAAACTATGACTATCGACTAAGGCTCTAGATCTATCTCTTCGATGAAGGCAAGGAAGAAGATGCTTTTATACAAATATCTTATCTATAGGATGTGACTCAGCACTGCAGGTGTTCACTGCTGACTTTGCAGGCTGCAACATAGTCATATACAATACTTATGGTTTATCTGGATAAGTAACATTGAATTAATATGGGGTGCGATAACATAATTCCTCCCCTCTTTGGATAAAGGTATCACCGCTTTAAAATTATGAAAAACTTTACAAATTACCCAAATAATTGTTCAAATTATTATAAGAATAAAAATAATCATAAATGTTGATAACGATGAATTCCATTTCCAGTCTTCAATTTCTTCTAGCTGGATATCTGGAATCTCTTCATCCTTGAAGTTGAAGTCTTCTTTCTCTTCTTCCTTGGAGTGATTAGTAAAAAATGTAGGTTTTGGTAGAACGATGTATTTTTCCTCGTTTTTAACTTGGATGGGGTAAATTTCCTTTTGATTGTTACTAATGATACACTTGGACTGGATAATAGCCATTGGCGGGGTAAAATGATATTTTGTCTGCTTTGGGCATTTTTCTTGAATTTCCAAATTATTGATCGATAAAATATTTCCATCTTCCAATGTTTTTAAATTTGGTGCTGAGGGTGATTCTCTTCTGGGACAGCTTTCTAAATGAGTTTTCAAAACATTTTTCATGCATTCTGGAGGTCTGTCGAGGAAATCTTGATCACAGAGGTAGTCTTCTTCTACTTGATGACATTGTTTCGTGGACCATCTTAGTTCTTCGTCTCGAGTGAGCATATAGGGGTTTGTGAAAGGAAGGGACAAATTCCGTTGAGGGATATAGTAAAACTTGTATAGATTATATTTTTCCTCATAAACCGTTGGAATTGAAATTAGAAATAACAATGTTTTTTCTTTAAAAATGACTTTGGTATGACATATCTGACAATAATCTTTTAAATGATGCATTGGAATAATAGTATCGTTTTTGACAATTTCCGCAAATTTTGTGTAAGGGAGAATACAGATTCATGCAGGATGTGCAATCTTGCAAAACTCACTGCTGTCTGAATCTCATCTAAAATATTTTTGATGTCTTTAATTTCAAAAGTCATGAGATGCATTTGTTCAATACGTTCTAATTGAGGTACAGTTCGAAGCAATTTGAAATTTTCAGTTAGTTTCTGAAATTTATTAATGTACTTATTTTTCAAGTCATTTACAATAGTAGCAATTTGTTTTTGATTCTTCATAAGTGTCTCTTCGTTTTTCTTTGTACTCTCAAAATAACTTTGGTAAAGCTCTTCGTCATCAGAATCTAATGTTCCAAATAATATCTTTGATATTTTGCCTCCAACATTAATCAATCCTCTTTTTTCTCTAATTCTCTGAGTTAAAAGTTCTTCTAACTTGATTCTCCAGCGCATTAATCTTGAATTCGGTTCTTTTAACGAAAATAGCCAAATTAATGGTTTATGATCTGTATAGATCGTGAATTTCCTTCCGTAGAGGTATGGTCGAAAATGCTTACATGACCAAACAATTGATAATAATTCTTTTTCAATTGTGCTATATCGAGTTTCAGCGGGATTTAGAGTACGACTTGCGTAGGCGATCGGAAGATCATCAGGTGGTTCTGCTTGAGATAAAACTGAACCTATCGCAAAACCTGACGCATCAGTTGTCAAAACAAAGGGCGCATTAAAATCGGGATATCGGAGAATTGGGTGATTTAATAAATTATTTTTGCATAATTCGAAGGATTCAATGTAATCAGAATTATCAATATTAATCTTCGCATTCTTCTTCAAACACATTGTCAATGGTTTAGTAATTTTTGCAAAATTGGGAATGAATTTTCTGTAGTATCCTATAAGACCAAGGAAAGATTTAATTTCCTTCTGTGTTTTAGGAATAGGATAATTTTGAATAGCTTCTAATTTATTTGGATTTGGTTTGATTCCTTCAGGAGTAATCACATGACCAAAAAATTCAATTTCTGTTTTAAAGAAATGACATTTATCTAACTGAATTTTCAGATTTTCTGATGCAAGTGTTTCTAGAATATTATGGATATCAGCTAAATGCTGTTCAATAGTTTATGAAAATATAATTATATCATCCATATAAATATAGCATATCTTTCCAATAAAATTTTTCAAAACTTCGTTCATTAATCTCTGAAAAGTTGCTGGCGCATTCTTTAGACCGAAAGGCATTCTTAAAAACTCATAATGTCCGTTTTCGACAGTAAAAGCAGTTTTTTCAATCGAATTTTCATCTAACTCTATTTGATGAAATCCGGATGCTAAATCTAAGGTTGTGAAATATTTTTTGTTACCGAGTTTGTCTAAGATAGAGTCAATTTGGGGTAATGGATACTTATCGTCAATAGTTTTTTCATTTAACTTTCTATAATCTATGGCTGTATCCATTCAATAAGATGAACACATAAATATTTGTGTTGCTGGTTTTTATTAGGGAACGAAGAATTGAACAATACTGTAGGTCGGTCCTGGTCACTCAACGAATATTCTTTTTAGAATTGATTATTTTAGGATAGAAAATTGAAAAGCTTCTGATGAATTGACTGATGTATTTTCGACTGTCTTTTTATATTAACGAATCACCCTAGTAATTAATATGACATGAACACGCACGCTGTTTTAATGAAAATTAAACATACTCCCCGGGCTGAACCGTTGAGGTTAAGAATTGAAAATAAAGAGTTCTAAAATTACGATATATTTTAACACTTCATATTAAGATTCAATATTGTTATCGCAATATGGAAGAGGGCATATTTTAGTGATTGATCTAGTGAATGTTCCTCCTTGAGTTTTAACTTTGACAATACGAACGCGTGAGTCTTTGCCCTTAATCAATTCAATAACACGTGCTAGTGGCCATTTGAGTGGAGGTGTTGCTTCATCCTTCAATAATACAATATCATTTACATGAATATTATTATAAGGAATGAACCATTTAGGTCTATTTTGTAATCTATTCAAGTAGTCGGTTTTCCAACGTGCCCAGAAATGCTGTTGAATTTGGCCGCATTTCTGCCAAAGCGATAATCTATTCATTGGAGAACAAGTGATATCTTTCTCTGGATAAGTTGTCAAACTAGTCCCTATCAAAAAATGTCCTGGTGTTAAAACGTTAAAATCTGAAGGGTCATTGGAAATGCCACAGATGGGGCGTGAATTGAGTACTGTCTCAATTTGGGCTTGTACAGTACTAAATTCCTCGAAAGTGAAAATATAATTTTTCATAATTCTTATGAGATGATATTTTGCGCTCTTAATGGCTGCCTCCCACAGGCCACCATGATGAGGTGAACGAGGGGGAATAAATTTCCACTGAATATTGTTTTGAACAGCATACCTTTGCAATATTTCAGAAGTTCCAGGTTTTTTGAAGAATTCATTTAATTCCTTCAACTGGTTTTTTGCGCCCAGGAAATTAGTGGCATTGTCAGAGAATATTATAGAAGGATTTCCACGTCTAGCTATGAATCTTTTTAGAGTGAGTAGAAATGACTCTGTATTAACCCTGAAACTAATTCGATGTGAACTGCACGAGTTGTCATACAAACAAACACTGCCATATAGCATTTCATAAGTGGAGACCTTCTCAACGGAGAAGATTTTATTAAATAAGGACCACCAAAGTCAACAGAGGTGTTTGTGAAAGGGCGTGATACTTGAAGCCTTTCCTTCGGAAGATCTCCCATTAATTGTGAACACAATTGTGGTTTGAATTTATAACAAGTATGACATTTATTAATGATACGCTTTATTTCTCTCAGTCCATCTAGTGGCCAATATTTAAGTCTGATACTCGAAAGCGTGTTTTGAGGGCCTGCATGCAATAGTCTCAAATGTTCTGATTTCAACAAAAGTGTTGAAATATGATTTTTAGAAGGAAGTAATATGGGAAATCTTTGATTGAAGGGAAGAATAGCATTTGAGAGTCTACCTCCAACTCTCAGAATACCTATGGAATCGATAAATGGATTGAGTTTTTGAATAACTTTGTTTTTCAATATCTTTTCGTTCTTTATATTTCCTATTTCACAGGAAAAATACCGTCGTTGAGTAACTTCAACAATTTTGATCTCTGCTGAGTTGAGTTCAGTAACAGATAACGAATCAATCAATTTTTTGAATGGTCTTCTGCAATTATGAACGAATCTGAGGCAATAGGCCATTACCCCTTTTAAGTGAAATAAATCAGAATACTGTGTGAAAACATCATAAATATCCAAAGTGTTTTGAACGAAATGAACAGGTTTCTTTTGCTCTGGAAGATTACCAAAGGATTCCTTGACATTGAATAGGGTTAAATCAAGGTCTGGTTGAAAAAAGAAACTGGGACCGTGCCACCACAAATCTGAGACTATCAATTGTGCTGGCAATGTACCTATGGAGAGTAAATCAGCAGGATTGAGTTTGGAACTTATATGTCTCCATGTGGCACCTTTTGAATTTTCTTGGATTTGAACTACCCTATTAGAAACAAACACAGACCAACGGGATGGATGAGATCGGATCCATGCTAACACTATTTCTGAATCAGACCATAGATTAATGGAATCAATATTTTGTAAGTGGGATGACAATGAATTAGAGATTTTTGAAATTAGTTTTGAAAAGAGTACAACTCCCATCAATTCTAGTTTAGGTATAGATAAGATTTTCAATGGTGCAACACGACTTTTAGCTGTTATCAGCTTTGAAGAGACAGATTTATTCAAATAGACTGTCCTTAAATATATACAGGCTCCATATGCCTGAGAGCTGGCATCGGCAAATCCGTGAATTTCATGTCGTAAAATTTTTGATTAAAATTGAAGAATAGTTCTTGGAATTTTTAATTGGGAAAGCATTGAAAGACCTTTTAAGGCAGTCTTCCAATCAAAAAGAAGTTCTGAACTTATGTTTTCATCCCATCCAATTTTTGAAATCCAAATTTTTTGCAAGAGAATTTTCAAACTAACAACAAAAGGATTTATGATTCCTAGAGGATCATAAATGGATGCTATGGTGGAGAGAACTTCTCGTTCACTATAAGATTCTTTCATTGAAAATTTTGGCAATGCAATTCTAAAATTATCAGAACGCGAATCCCATAGCATACCTAAAATTTTGTTTGAAGATTTTCCTGAATCTAAAGTATAATTTTCCTTGTGAGAATTTTTTGAAATAGAATTTAAGAATTCCTGAGAATTTGAACCCCACTTGTGGAGTGATATGCAAGCTGATTGTAAGCAATTAGTGAGTTGATGGTGAGCCTCAATCAAAGTTGATACATCATGACAGCCAAAAAGAAAATCATCCACATAACAGGAGTTCAGAATTGCTTCGCTTGCGAGAGGAAATTTCTCCCTATTTTGCATTGCTAGTTCTTTTAAGCATCTTGTACTTAAGAAGGGGGCTGAATTTGTGCCATAAGTAACTGTTTTCAATTCTATACACTTCAGTTTATCTTGAGGATTGTCACGCCACAAGATGTTCAATAAATATGTGTGATTAGGATTTATTTGAATTTGCCTAAACATTTTTTCAATGTCAGCAATAAGAACGTACCTGAATGTACGAAAACATATTAATATATCGAATAAGTCTGGTTGTACAGTATAACCTTTAAGCATAATATCATTAAGAGAAAAACCAGTTGAGGTTTTCATAGAACCATCAAATACTACACGAAGCTTAGTTGTGATACTTTGATCACGAATGACACAATGATGAGGTACGAAATATTTGTTAAGGGATAATTCATTGGTTAGAGTTAAAGGTACAATTGCTGCATGTCCTAAGGATAAATATTCATTGATGAATTCTGAATATTGGGCCTTTCGTTCAGGGAAACTTTCAAGTCTCTTTTCTAAATTTAAAAATCTCTTTTTTGCTTGAGAGAATGAATCACCTAGTTTGGAAGGTTCATTTGGACCTTTGAATGGTAGGTCAACCTGAAATCTACCAGACGGCAACCGAATGGTTGTGTCTTTGAATATTTGTTCAGCTTGTTGCTCTGCTTGAGTCAATATAGATTCAGATTGAATTTGTACTTCTTCAATTTCCCAAAATTTGGTTAAAGTATCATTCAACATATCATCTGGATTGGCAGTAGGTTCTGTACATTCGAATAAATATTGTGATGCATTTAAATGAGTTGCACGAGACATGCATCCTGACTGAGGAATATTTCCAGCAATTAAATATCCTAGATGTGAATTTTGAAGAACAGGCAATCCAGGACCTAATTTAATTATACCATCAGTAATGATGTCAAAGTATATGTCTGCACCCAAAAGTATATCAACATTAGATGGAGTGTTGAAATGGATATCTGCTAATTGAATGTTCATTGGAATAGGAATAGAACTCAAACTAATTGGTAACTGTGGTTGTTTACAAGTTATAGTTTTAAGAACAGCACAAGAAACACTAAATTTTCGGTCGGTGTGTACTAATGAGTGAATTTTTAGATCAATCATTCTATTTGACATAGAACAACTTTGAGAGATACCGGAAATTTGAATTTTCTGGTCATAAGTTTTGAGATTGAGTTTTCTAACTAAATCTTCAGTTACAAATGATGTTTGACTTGCTGAGTCTGTCAAACAACGAGCTATAATTGTCTGGTTGTGAGAATTATACAATTTGACACATGCCGTAGCTAGAAGCACTTCATTATTAGAGGACTGTACTGAAAGAGAAGACAAATTTTGAGCAGAAGAATCAACCTCTTCTCGCACTGGAATGTATGGTTGAGCACTAGTGGATAAATGAGAAGATGCTTGCGTCGAACTAGTTGATCTGGATGGTTCATCATGAGATCTGGAATGGTAAAATGAATTTCGAGATGAATTCTTATTGAAATGCAATAAACTATGATGAGACCTTTGACAATTGGAACATTTGCGTTGACTAGAACATGACTGAACAGTATGGCCTAATGAAAGACAATTCAAACAGGCATTTTTTGCTTTAGCAGCAGCATGACGATCGTTTGGAGATAAAATCAGGAACCTTTTACAGGAATATATTCTGTGCTCATCGGTACCACAGATGAAACATTTGAAGAATTTAGTTTTATCTGAAGTATCAACATGATAAGAACTACGAGAAGTATTATTATTTTTGTGCGAAGAATTTAATTTTGAATTTTGAGTTGACTCACTCAAATTTTCGAGAACCTTATATTTTCTTTCTAAAAATTGTATAAATTCTGGGAGCGTTGGAAAATCGCGAACATTTCTTTCCCCTTCAAATTCTTTTCTTAAACCAAAATCTAGCTTCTGTGTGAAAATTTGAATAAGGATCAAGTCAGTAAGTTTTTCTGATAAATTATAGGTGTTTAAAGCTGCCAAACTTGTTTTAATTTGTGAAATAAAGTTTCTCAGATTGTTATCATTACCTTTTGTTAAGGATGGAACATTCAGTAAATTTCTTATATATGCGTTAACAATTAGGTATTTATTATCGAATCTATCCCTCAACGTATTAATAGCTATGGGAAAGTTCAACCCGATCACTTCCAAATTTTCTATGAGTTGTAATGGCTCCCCTGTTAGAGCAGATTTCAGATACATTAATTTTTGAACATTAGATAATTTTTGATTATTTGTTATCAGTGCAGTAAATAGTTCGAAGAAACTTGGCCAGTGTTTGATATCGCCCGAGAAATTTGGAATAGAAATTTCAGGTAACTTTATACTTGAATGAGATATTGTAGACCGATTATCAGTTGAAGAATTGGATTGTTGAGTGTCCTCAGACTGATTAACAATTTTAGTTACAAAAGAAATCAAATCAAAATATTTATCTTCCATAATTTCTCTGTCTTGATGATGTGATTCATAATCCATAACATCTAATTCAGTTTGAAAATTGTCATAGTCTTTGAAAATTTGCATTAGTTGTTCCAAACGTAATTTACATTGAACAATATCAAGAGGTTTATCTTGTTTGAACCAATTTTCCATTCTAGTCATCTTGGCTTTAACTATACCTCTGTTTTTAATCAGAGTTCTTACTTCATCATCGACTTCACTCGATTTTGAATTATCTTCAGACATTGTAATTGTTATAAGCACAGTAGAAAACAAAGCTCAATAAAAATGAGACGAAATTTGCACGATGATAGTGCTACTTATCGAAAATCCAGCGATGAACTCGCTCAGTAGAAGTATTAAACAACCAGCTGTCACCCGATTCCTCTGTCTTCTGGGGGTGATTAAAATCCAGCCATGAAACAGCAAACCTCTTCACTACTCCTCGGGATAGGAATTGAAATCAACCTTCACTCTCAAATCCGGCCCGAAGGACCAAATTTATGTATCCATTCAATAAGACGAACACATAAATATTTGTGTTGCTGGTTTTTATTAGGGAACGAAGAATTGAACAATACTGTAGGTCGGTCCTGGTCACTCAACGAATATTCTTTTTAGAATTGATTATTTTAGGATAGAAAATTGAAAAGCTTCTGATGAATTGACTGATGTATTTTCGACTGTCTTTTTATATTAACGAATCACCCTAGTAACTAATATGACATGAACACGCACGCTGTTTTGATGAAAATTAAACAATGGCCATACGCCATTTAGTTTTTCCGGATAAGTCCTGTTTCTTAGGAACAATTACTACGGGAAATGACCAAGGAGATATACTCGGTCTGATTATTTTCTTTTTTAATAAATCTTCAATTTGGTTTTTCACCTCTTCACGATGAATCTCTGGATAACGATAAATTTTAGAGTGAACTGGATTTTCATCAATCGTTCTAATTCTGTGTTTTATTTTACTTGAAAAATTCAATGGTTGACCCGGCAATTGGAGGACTTTATCATTAGTTTGAAAGATTTTAATGAGTTGACTTTTTATTTTGGGTTCTAAATCACTCAAATCTATTGGAATTCTTGTTGGATTTTGACAAACTTGTTGATATTTAAAAGGGATTTGACAAAAATCATTTTCTAAAACCATATTTTTGAAATCAATTCTCAAATCGTATTTATTGAGAAAATCTGCTCCTATTAATCCATCATAATTTTTATGAAATTTGTAAAGAACAAAGGGATGACAATCATTCATTTTCAATTCGGAAAATAAAGGCAATAAAACTTTTTCATTTGACGTTTGGGATCTGAAACATGCAGTAAGGGTGGTATCTTCTCTAAAAATATTTTCTTTAAAATTATTATAAGCGAATTTTGGATCAATTAGACAAACTGAACATCCACTATCAATCAATAATTTACACTTCGGATATTCGAATTCTATAAAGGGTAATTGATTATGATATTCTAACGTTTGGTTTAAGTCAACGCGAGTTTTTCGACTGATTGACGAGAATTTTGATTGGGTTGCATCTTTGACGTAGAAGGTTTCGATTGGCTATAAAAATTCTCTTTTCGCTTTTCTTCTTCAGCGTGAGTTAATTCTTCGAATGTAAAATTCGGAATATTTTCATTACGATGATTATTAACATTTGGATAATTTTCATTACGATTATTATAGAAGTTTCTTTGTGGATTAACATTATATTGCGTGGAATAATTTGCTCGTTTTTGCGGGTAGTTTCTAGTCTGTATAGACATTCTTTCAGGCGGACTATTATTTCTATAATTAGGGTTAGGCTTGAAAACATTAATATTTTGATTTCGTTGTGGATTTGATCTTTCGAAAGTTTCACGATATGAAGGATAATGAGTTTTCACTGGCCGCTGTTGAATCTGAATCGGCTGAGACGGAAAATTATGCTGATTATTATAAAATCTATTAAAATTATTTCTCGGCTGATGATTGAACGAATAATTATTTCGGTACGTCGACTGATTATTGAATGCTTTATTCGACTTTTGCATATTCTTGGTGCGACGGCTCTTATCTAATAATTCATATTGTGCCATATTGCACAGATAATCCTTCACGGCATTGACCGTTTCGTCGAAAGAAAGTGCATTATTGGTAATTAAATAGGTTCTCAATTCTATAGGGGCATTCGAAATAAGCACGGTTTTACAAATTTTATGAATATTAGATTTATAAATTTGTTTCTCTGTATCAGGCATTAAATCGGCATCAATTCTGTAATTTATTCTGATTTTCATTGCAATAATTTTATCAATGAAAGCTAATAAATCTTCATGAGGTTTTTTGGTCAAAAATTGTAGGTTATGAATAAAAACGTCTAAATTAATATTATCACCGAATATGCTATATAAAAAGTTCTTTAGTAATCCCCAATTATCAGGAACATCAGATGTAGAAACCTCAACTAGGGCTCTATCAGTCAGTTTTGATTTAACGACAGCATAACAATAATTCTTTACTATTTGATTTTCATCCGCAAACATCAATAGATATTGTTCGGAACTCTTAATAAAAGAATGAGGTTCATTTTCAATACCAGAAAATTTAGACAAGAGCATACCAAATTTTTCAGCTAGTGACAAATCTATTCTCTCTTGTGCCATCTTATTTATTTTCTTTTTACAACCCGAAAAATGTTTTATCGACGTAATCGTGAAATATAAAAATATTAAATATTATAAAGTAATTACGGTATCAAGATAAATTATCAATATTAAAATAGTAATAGGTTTTTTCTTAATAAAGAAACCTAGGAAAAACTCTTTAGTGATCGGTTTTTTCAAAGAAACCTAGAAAAAACTTTTGAAAATCGGTTTTTTAAAGAAACCTAGAAAAAACTATACAAGTTCACTAATTTTTTTACCAGATAAGGGAAACTGGGAAGGAATAGGAAATGCTCACCGATAGTCTTGAAGTCGTTGAGGTCGCTACTCCGTCAATCGGACTCTCTGATGGAAAGATGATCTATATAATCCACAGTTCTGGCCAGAAAATGTGGGAATAGGAAGATTTAATATGCAATTATACAAGAAAAGATGTCCAGAAAATTCTTTTTTTTAGGAAATAGAAACCTAAAATTAGAGAAAAGATTTCAAGAAAAAGGAAAACATAATGAAACAAATATACTACATATTGGCACTCAGAAACCATCGAAACCATCTTTTGCGATTATCCACCAGAATATTCAGTCAATAGGAAATGCAGTTGACCAATTAGAAGTGTTCCTCCAAGACCATAAAGAATGTGAAGTGCTATGTTTGAGTGAACATTGGAAAACAGGAGAACAACTGATGAATTACTCAATAGCAAACTACAACCTGTTAAGCTCTTTCTGCAGAGGAGAAAAAATACATGGTGGAAGCGCCATATATGTAGGAAAGAACATGAAGAACTTCCAAAATAGGGAAAAAATAGTACAAATGTCGGAAATAGGGCACATTGAATGCGCTGCAATTGAAGGTAAGGTAAATAATGACAAGATTATAATAATAAGCATCTACAGGCCTCCAAAAGGTAACATTGATATTTTTTTCGAAAAAATTGATATAATCTTAAGCACTTTACAACCTGAAAAGGAAACAATTTTTCTTGTTGGGGATTTCAATATTGACCTATCAACATTGAATAAAAATCAAGCACAATTCATTAATATACTGACATCTTATAACCTTCAGCAAACAATCTTTGAATATACTAGAATAACACCCACATCAAAGACATGCATAGATAATATATTTACAAACAGTAATCAAAACAACTATACAGTGCAAGTCATTAACCCTAAAATTTCAGACCACAGTGCACAACAAATAAATATATGGAAGAATGAAGTAGACAAATACAACATATACAGAAGACATTTCACATCCCAAAACAGGAAGGTATTCAGAGAAAAGTTGGAAAGTTGTTGTTGGAGTGAAATATATACCATAGAAGAAGAAAATGTAAACAGACAGTGGATGACGTTCTACTCAAAGTTTCTCAAATTGTTCAATGAGACATTCCCCAAGAAAAAATCAAGGATTAGAAGGAAAACCTATATCAACAGAAACCATCCTGAAATCGTGAGTATGAAAAGTAAACTTGACATCTTGTTTGTACTAAGTATGAAAGAAAATCGATTTAAACCACAATACAATAAAACAAAAAAAGAATATAATCAGATCTTAATAAAACATAAGAGGGAAAAATTCGAAACAATGATATCAAGTTCTGATAATAAAAACAAGACAGTTTGGAGTATTGTAAATTCTATCAAAGGGAAAATCTTAAGTGAACCACCAACAACAGAAAGTCCTTTAAATATTGCAAATGATTTCAATGAATATTTCATAAACGCTATTCAAAATACACAAGGAAACTCTACAACAACTAAATCTATACCCTCAAAAAGAAATAACAAATCAATGTTTTGCCATCCAATAACCAAAACAGAACTTAAAAACCTAACAAAAAAGTTGAAAAACAAAAACAGCAGTGGTGATGACGACATTCCAACAAGTCTAGTAAAGGCCTCAATTGATGAGATAATAGAGCCTTTAACATATATATTAAACAACTCAATTAAGTATGGGGTATTTCCTGAAAGCCTTAAGCTTGCATTAATAAAGCCAATTTTCAAAAAAGGAGATAGGGCAGCTCTTGAAAACTACAGACCAATAAGTCTCCTGTCATCCTTCTCAAAAATTTTTGAAATAATAATGGCAGAAAGACTTACGAAATTTCTAGAAAAATGCAGCATACTAAGTAAGAACCAACATGGATTCATCAAAGGCAAATCGACAAATACAGCCATTTTCCAATTCATCAGGAAAATAGTGGAAACTCTGGAGGAGAAAGTTAACATCTTTGGACTATTTCTGGATCTCTCAAAGGCATATGATAGCGTCGATCACGAGATACTGCTGGAAATAATGGAACATTATGGAATTAGGGGACAGCTACTGGATTGGTTCAGATCATATTTAACACACCGTGAGCAAAGAGTGTTGATAACAGAAAGAGGCGAAGAAATAAAATCAAACAAAGCCATCATCAAGCAAGGTATACCTCAGGGGAGTATATTAGGATGTATACTATTCTTGCTGTATATAAATGACTTAACAGGGGTTACAATAGAAGAACTAATGGTACTGTTTGCTGACGACACAAATGTATTGATTTCGGATGCAAATGTTCAAGATCTAATAACCAAGACATCAAACACTTATAGGAGAATAGAGGAATGGCTGAAATCACGCAAGCTCACACTTAACACACTAAAAACAAGTGTCATGTGCTTCAGAACAAAACAGTCAACTCAAATTATACCGGAAGAATTAAAAATTGATAAAACAACCTTCAAACTTCAAAGAACTGCGAAATTCCTTGGAATAACAGTAAATGAACACCTTACATGGGAAGAACATATAGAAAAAACAAACAACAGCTTAAACTCAGTATGCTACACAATCAGGGTACTATCCAAATACTTAAGCATGGAATTATTGAGAACTGTTTATTTTGCAAACTTCGAATCCAAAATGAGGTATGGAATAATCTTTTATGGAGCAAACAGGAATATGAGAGACATCTTCATAACTCAGAAAAAAGCCCTAAGAATCATCCTTGGACTCACATGGCGAGAGTCATGTAGAGGTCTTTTCAAAAAAAATAAAATTCTCACATCATATGCTGTATACATTCAAGAGTGCTCAAATTTTGTTTTCCGAAATAAACACTTATTTGAAAATGAACTGAGTCAAAGTAAGTATAAAACTAGAGATCCACAGTACATATATCCCAAACATCACCTCACTGTAACAGAGAAAAATTGCCACTATTCTTGTCTGAAGATATTCAATAGATTACCCAATCACATCAGGAGAGAATCTGAATTGAAAAATTTCAAGAAGGCACTGTATAAATTATTAATGGAATTAGAACCATATAATATGGAAGAATTTAATATTTGATTTATTTTGTTATTTGACACTATTTCTTTCTACTATTTGTAGTATTTAGAAATAAAGATGTATTCTATTCTATTCTATTCTATTCTATTCTCTGGTCTTCTTCCACTGGTTCTTCAGGGTGTGCTCGATGGTTGAAACCAACAGGTATCTGATCTGGAGCTGGTACACTTGACTGGCACTATTCACTCTTCTTCAGACCTGGCACAATCCCATCACCTCGTCGCCAATTATGAATTTTGGGATGAAGACTTGGTTTTTAAAAAACACTTTATTTACAATAGAGAATATTTGAATATTCTGTGTAAACTATGACTATCGACTAAGGCTCTAGATCTATTTCTTCGATGAAGGCAAGGAAGAAGATGCTTTTATACAAATATCTTATCTATAGGATGTGACTCAGCACTGCAGGTGTTCACTGCTGACTTTGCATGCTGCAACATAGTCATATACAATACTTATGGTTTATCTGGATAAGTAACAGTGAATTAATATGGGGTGCGATTACATAATTATATATACTTCATTCAAATTTATTTTAGCAGTCGGTTGGCCATGAAATAACTTTCTCAAGTTTTTGTAACTAGAATGAAGTAAGGTTGGCACTCATGAAATGTCGTTAATGTCATAACGCCGTTGCCACAACTAATATCAATTTTTATTACGAAAATGCCGAAAGTCATTGAAAAAGACACAGGGTTTGAGGAAGTGCTATTTAGAATTCAGGTCCGCTCATTCAAATAGTTATACCCTGATATTCTAAAATCCACAATACGTCAGACGTTAGCGAACATATTCAATGTAAGAGAATTTATATAATGTTTCATCTGGATCTAAACGACATATATCTTAGCTGGATATTTCCACAATCAGAAAGATTGTGAATGAAGAGAATGGCAAAGAATTTCCTTCTATTGGGAGACCCAAAAAAGTGGTGGCATTTGAGAATTTTATGTTTGAGTGAATTAATGCGAAAAGTTTACTACAGGATTTTCGATAAATGTCATCGGAGAATAAGTTCCCTAAAATGGATTTTTCTATTTTTCATTTGACTTGTCCTATACAATGTAAATGTCTTAAGGTACTAATAAATACCTATAATTATTATTATTACATCAATGTATTAAGATGAATAGCCACAAATACGCGCAAGTTGCCTTGTTACTTGTTTATTCATGTGAAATTTTTGTTCAAAGGTGAAGTTCATCTTAACTTGAAACTTCCTTCAATTCCTTTTACTTATATTGATGCAAGATGATTTTTGTTGAAGAATTTAACATTCTTGTAATTATCTGTTTATTCCTCCGGGAGATACCCATTCCCAACCACTGCATCATATGCATTTCATCTTGGGGATAATATTTTTAAAATGTACAACTGATGTAACGTATTCAAACTTTAGCCAAAGAAGATAACGAACATTAACTCTCCTCAAGCTAGTGCATATTATGATATTATACTGATCTCTTGCATTTTCCATGCAAATAACTGGATTTGGTATGACTTCAATCAGTTTGTATAATCTTCAATTATGTTCGTCACATATTTTCCGAAGAGATTCGACATTGTGATAAAATACGTAATAACAGAAACTTTTACGTAGAACGGGCAACATAGCGTTGATTTAAAACCCAAAAATGTTTTGACAAGCTTCATAATCCCACATTTTCGTACTATACAGAGTGAAATGTGTCAAATTTCCATGGCCAACCGTCTGCTAAAATAAAAGTGAATGAAGTATATATACTTATCTAGAATGCTAATCCAATTCTAGTAAGAATTGCGGCGAAAATTTGACAGTTGTCGTTAAAGCGAATGCGCGACATTAGTTTATTTCAACTCGAACGTTGCCTAGACTTTCCTACCTTATGTCAGTCGAATTGTTTATTTGGTATAAATGAGAAATAAACATATTCCATTCGGTAAAAGAACTTATTTTTCGATTCATACAGGACTACTTGTCGGTATTGAACACATGCATGGATGACTAATTTTGTTTATATAAGCTTTGTTAGAAAATCAGTACAATGATGTTGCAGGTTTCAATGAAAATATATCGGGAACTCGGAGGTAACGTGTTATAAGTCCAAATCTAAATTTGTCGATAGAGGTATTATTGAGTATTCATTGATTGTTTTTCCAAACCGTGAATTGGCTGAAGATTGGAGTTTTATAGCGAATTCCATGGTAACAACTGGTGCTTACTAAATATTTGGAACTCACAACAAAAATTCCAGAAGATCAAAACTTAATATCACCAATGCAATTCGATATTATCACAGATTCCATTAGATGAACAGGTACCTATGCATTGAGTGCATATTATAAACTCCGTGGAACAATTTTGAAATATCCTGATCTAGTGCAATACTACTATATACCATCAATGGAATTCGCTATCAGTGAAACTCGATAATTCAATCATTTTTGAATTTTTTGTTTGCATTTATTATTTTTAATTTGATAGACAAATACACAAGTACATTTCAGAAAATGCGACTTAAAACTCCTTACCTCCGAGCAGATCGTGCAACAGTGAAAAATCAAATGACTGAAAGAAAACGCGTTGTTGTCCGACATACCTTCGTTACATGAATTGTCCCCTCTTCATAAGATTCGATCGACAGAATATTCAGAAACAAGGCAACGTTCTATTAGAAAATAAACTAATGATGCGCATTCGTATTAACGACCACTGTCAATTTTTCGCCACCTTTCTTACTACTGGATTAGCATTCTAGATTAATCTAATATATAAAATTCTCGTGTCATAGTTTTCGTTACCATACTCCTCCGAAACGGCTTGACCGATTTTGATGAAATTTTTTGTGCTTATCTGGTATCTATGAGAATCGGCCAACATCTATTTTTCATCCCCCCAAATGTTAGGGGTAGTCCACCACTAAATTTTTTTTTGTATTTTTTTTGGCAAAATTTTTAATTTCTATTTTTTTATGATACAACATACAAAAATACATACAATCCTCAATTTTCACCCTTCTACGATCAACCCGTATTTTTTAATAGCCATTTTAGTAATTTAATCATTAGGAAATTATTTATATGGCAAAACAACGTTTGCCGGGTCAGCTATCTATGAGAATCGGCCAACATCTATTTTTCATCCCCCTAAATGTTAGGGGTAGTCCACCCCTAAATTTTTTTTTGTATTTTTTAGACAAAATTTTTAATTTCTATTTTTTTATGATACAACATACAAAATACATACAATCCTCAATTTTCACCCTTCTACGATCAACCCTTATTTTTTAATAGCCATTTTAGTAATTTAATCATTTTTCCTCTCCGGTCGAAAACTGATCAATCATCATTTAATTAGTTATCCCCGCCAGATGTCTACAGGTGTCACTTCTGACCCAGTAAACAGCACGAACGAACGAACGAACGCTAGATGGACTAACAAAAAATATTGTTCACGCTATAGCATTAAGAGATTGATATTGTTTAATAGTATTACTGTCGTAATTGTTTAATTAATGATATATAATTTCAAGGAATAAATTATAATAACTTGAAAATAATGTTTGCCTTTTGTTATTTTTATATTCCCTCATCGTTCACAGCGCTCCATGCTTATTTCACGCATATACCACATTCTTACATACATACAATATACACATTCTAACATACATACATACTTACAATAAGTAAGCTATTTTCCTATTACTAGGAAATTATTTATATGGCAAAACAACGTTTGCCGGGTCAGCTAGTAATATATAATATGATTTCTATGATTTCAACTCGAACGTTGCCTAGACTTTTCTACCTTATGTTAGTCGAATTGTTTATTTGGTATATATGAGAAATAAACATATTTCATTCGGTGAAAAAACTTATTTTTCGATTCATACAGGACTTCTTGTCGGTATTGAACACATGCATGGATGACTAATTGTGTTTATATATGCTTTGTTTTAGAAAATCAGTACAATGATGTTGCAGGATTATGCTTGCGATGAATTAAGAGATCGAAAATTAGCTGCTACTGTCGGATCTATTAGACGTCGATGTGAATTATGTGTTCAGCAAAATGGTTCATACTTCGAACATTTTAAGTTCGTTTTGTTGTTAATGCTTATTTTTTTTAGTTACACGTTTCGTTCACAAAAATAGTGTTATTATTATTATATACCTACCATATCAAATTTTGGCGATTTCTTCATGCATTTATTTTTTTAACCGGAAACGGTGCCTCGTACAGCAAAAAGTCAAGAAACCGAATTTGCTCCAAATTAAATAAGGATTCACACAGTAATTTTTATTGTCAGAAAATCCAGTGGCGTATCATTTTTTTATCTGAAAATATTCAGTCTCGCTGCAATACGGACGCCACTGGTAGAATTGAAAAGAAAATATATTATGCAAAAAGTGTTCCTTGAGGCTCAAAACCTATGTCTCAAATTTCATTTAAATATTTCAAGCAGTGTGAAAGTTATTAATAAAAAACATTTTTTTTTTCTATAATTTTAACACCCCGTATCTCGGAGAGGAAACATTTCTCGACATATGTTTATATGATAAACTAGGGCTTATTTTTGATGTAGAATACGTGGTTAAAATTTCTTGGTTATGATCTGGACCACCCTGTATTTGACAGCGTCTGTTTCGAAATAGCGACCACCCCTGTTGGCAGACGCTTACGATTTCAATTCAGTTAAGATCCTAGACCATTTTGACACAACATTCATCTTGGTAACTATTAGAAAGTTCTAATCGATTTTTCCTCATCTTTAATTTTTTTTATCCCATAAGGCGGCCACTCACGCCCGGCAGACGGGCGGTTTCAAGTTTTCGTAATAAAGTTGAACCAAAGTGCCAAACCAAACCTTTGGTAACTTATGAGGTAGTTGCCAGCTCTCGGACTACTACATTTTCCGTCCCTGTATTGTGTAAAGGGAATCGGAAAAAGACTCAAGTTCCCACCAACGTGGCTAAAAAGCCAAGTGGTAAATTTCCCTCTAAAAAAACTTGAACGATAACTAGAAATTACGAATATTACAATAGTTTCCACTTTCGTCAAAGAGAATGCAACACTTAAACAACGTCTTTTTTCAATTTCACCAGGATACGAATTCTAGCCAATTTTCGAGACTTTTCGAGAAATTTTTTCATCTGGAAATTCATAGAAAAGATAATTTCACCTCGGAAAGTTAATACCATGAATGAATATTTTTGTTCTTCAATGAAAACATCTTTCATTCTTTTTCCGTTTCACGAATGAAAAATAAGGACCTTTCGAAATGACGAACTGATGAAATTGAATTATAATGAAAACCCCATAAAAATTAGTGGTTTCAGAAGTAAGATATAATAATTCGTTCTCTCTTTTTGAACTGACCTCTAGAATGGTGTCGACCCCTATTAACCACGCCAATTCATGGCATATAAAGTTCCCTCGTTGTTCCTAAGGGTTGTGTTACTGGGGTCATTTCTTCATGTTACCATGCTAATTGTGAAATTCAGTTACGGCCGTTTTCAATAACCTATCCAAGATAAGGGATAGATCGCTATCTCCAGTTTGTCTGCCTATCTATCCTTGTAGTTATCTATCTATGGTTTGCATTTCACAATTATGGTTTGACGTTATCTATCTCAAGGCAAGGATAGATAGAGATCTATTCAGCTCAGACCACAGAACACTAATATAAGACCTCACATTATTAATTCATTTCTAGTGTTTGAGATATTGGAGTGTGCTAGAAACTAGAAAGTGTAAATATTTGAAGATTATGTATAAAAGGTTAATCGTGTTTATGACTACTCACCCGTATGCACCGTTTCATTAAACGAGCTTAATTCCTTAATGTCTTTTTTTCCCATTGAGATTCTATGCTTAAACGTCGTTCAATGAAAGGTGCATACGGCAATAAATACATCACAATAATTGTTGGTCGAGATTCTGAACCACGCAATACTTGAAAATGAATTCCTCAACCGTAAGTACCCTCAAATAAAAGCGCTGTTGTTATCGATATTCATTTTTCATTAATTTCAAGTTCTGAAGGCTAAAATGACCTTTTCAGCCTATATCAAAACCAAAGACTAAAGAAAGGCCATGCGTTTGGTAGAATTTGTAGCAGCTGATGGGGTTATTACCAGCAGAGCTAATAATGCTACCAACAATAAATTGAAAGAGGAGAGTTGGAGACGATTGACCGAATCCTTCAACTCTTCGGTTTCAATTTTCCCACATTGCGCCCTCAAATAATATATGGATTAATTAAATCCAATAATTCACTCACAGCACCTTTGCTCAGTTGAATTCTACATGTGAACTCGTAATCATTCAAAATAATCATGTAATCAACTCGTGCTTTATAAACTTTTTGCATTATGGTCTCTTCCGATTCACTTTCTTCTCATCAACCATCTCTAATAATTCCATGTCGCTGTCATCGCTACTCAAATAATCCATTTTTCAAAGTTAATTACAATTCAATTGTCAAGAAAAAAGCACCCTGACAGCAATTTCCAACGCTTATCTCTACCCCTTACTGCTCGAACTCGACAGATCAAAAAACTGAACTACCGGAGATAATTTTTACAATCGATAGTTTACTTCAATCAGAGACAAACCTCTCTGCTTCAATTTTCTTTGAAACGCAAATAGGCGCATATATAATGAAAGTTCCTATCTCTGGTTGTCAATCCGACCTCATTTCAGAGGAAGGGATAGATCGCTGGGGCCAGTAAGAATCGCTATCTGCAGATAGAATATTGAAACGTAAACAAGCACAAAATGACAGATTTGTCTATCCCTAGTATCTATCTATCCACCGTTTTGAAGGATAGATAGGTTATTGAAAACGGCCGTTAGACGCCTCTGTTTGATCTACCTAGATTACGTTTGAATAATATGCCGAATTTAAAGTTTGGCTTAGTAAATTGGCCCCATATTGCTGATCCCAAGTTTCGTTATCCCTCCCTGTATTGTGTGAAGGGAAACGGAAAAAGACCTCAGTTCCCTCCAACTGCATCTAAAAAGTTACGTGATATGATTCCTTCTCAAACCCATAAAGTGATTTTTAATTACTCTAGTTTTCTGGCAATAAAATTGAGTGTTTTTCTTCAACCCCTCAACCGACATCCCAACCAACTACTTTTTTGACTGGGAACATATACTATGTGGGCTCGATGGAAAGTTCAAGGAAAATAAGATCTCACCATATTTTTTTCTTATTACTAATAACGGATTTCTCCAAGAAACTCTATTGTTTTTTTTTCGAAAACTACAAAAATAAAAAAAAAACAAATATTATAATGGGATTTCATTTTTCGGGAGCTTCCCAACGAGCCCAAACATGTTGTATATTTTCATTTTAAAAACAAAAATTGTATTGGGTTGAAGAAAAATATTCAATTTTCAACTGAGGGTCTCAATTCATTATATTGGTTGAAAAACAATAAATTTAATTTTTTTTTCGAGCGACTTTTATATTACTCCAGATATAAATACATTATTGGAAAAATAACAACGATGATGGTATGATTTTATTTTTCGTCAGCTTGCCAGCATGGTATAATAATAATAATAATAATAATAATTTATTGATCCTGTTAGACATCAAACAATGTATAGGACAAGTCACAGAAATCAGACCATTACAATTGATCACACAAATATTCACTAACCGAGTAATAACAATTCTTTAAGAGCAATTCTTTGACCACTTTCTTGAAATTCTTCAGACTAAGAGATCTTATATTCGCAGGAAGATTATTAAAAAGCTTAATGCATTGATAAGATGGTGACATCTGGTACTTAGATGTTCTGTGTTTTGGAAATGACAGCACTGTTTTATTTCGGGTGTTGTAATTGTGAAAAGCAGACAGCTTCGTCAGATGGTTTTCATTTTCTTTGGCATATACCAGGCACTTGAGAATGAATATGGAAGCGACAGTCAAAATATTGTTCCTCTTGAAAACCGGTTTACAAGAACTGCGAGGTGCAATACTGAACATCATACGTATAATCCTCTTTTGGGTTATGAAAACTCTACCAACGTCCGTTGAGTTCCCCCATAGCATAATATTATAAGAGATATGACTGTAAACAAGACTATAGTAGACATTCATTAGTGATTGCAGAGGAACAATATCTTTTATTCTACTGATCGCGTAGTATGAACTATTAAGTTTCTTGCAGACATCATCTACATGTAAGCTCCACCTTAGGTTTTCGTCTAAATGAATCCCGAGAAATTTTGCATGGCTTCCAGCTTGTATCACATTATCCGAGTACCGCAATGTCATCCTATTCAGATCATTACTCCGATTTTGAAAATGAATGAACTCCGTCTTATTAATATTAATCATAATATTATTTTGTCTGCACCAATCTACAAAACAGTGCACCAGCAGCTGACATAACGCCTGTAATTCCTCAAAGGAACCTGCACTAATCACCACCGAAGTATCATCGGCGAACAATATCAATCTCAGTTTTTCGAGGAGAAGATGGATATCAGGGATACCCGTTATCAAAATAAACATTTTTCTCAGATTCACAGGCAGATCGTTAATAAACAATAAAAATAGAAGTGGTCCCAGCACAGATCCCTGGGGAACGCCCGAATTAACGCTACGCTCTCGTGAAACTGAGTTGTGAACCCTGACAGATATAGTTCTTCCTTCAAGATAACTTCGAATCCAGGTTGAAAATATACCCCTGAATCCAATGTTGTAGCATTTATCGATCAAGAACTCGAAAGAAAGGCTATCGAAAGCTCGGGATAAATCGAAAAACAACCCGGCGACGAACAAGTCCCCATCGAGGCATTCGTGGACGTACTCGACAAAAAATAGGGCCGCCGTGTGAGTTGAGCGACCAGTCCTGAACCCGTGTTGTGCAGTATCTAGTATATTATACTTATCAATAAAGTTAATCATTCTGTTAAAAACAATTCTTTCGAAAACTTTAGAAAACACACTGAGAATAGAAATAGGCCTATAGTTAGCAATGTCATGCACATCATTTTTCTTATGGACAGGTAGAACAATAGCTTTCTTCAAAAGATTAGGGAAAACACCCGAGCTTATAGAAAAATTGATGATGTATGCGAAATGTGGCGCTATGTCAGCCGCTATTATCTTCAATATACGAGCAGAAATGAAGTCAAACCCTGTACTCTTTTTGTTCTTTAGACTTTTAATCACATCGACAACTTCATTATCCAGAACAGGTTGAAAAAAAAAGTTATTGTTCAATATTGGTGAGACTGTGCACGAAATCGACAAGTTAGATCCATAATATTTGAGCAAAGTTTTTTCGGTAACTGAGGAGAAATATTCAGCAAAAATGGACGTCAGATTATCAGGGTTGACATATGACATACCATCAATAATTAACTCAAAGGGTTTGCAATTCTTTGACTTCCGGCCAGTTTGGAGATTTACTAAACTCCACACTGTTTTGTTTTTGTTATCAGAGGTTTCGATGACATCGCGGTAATAACAAAATTTCGTCTTTTTTATTAGTGAATTGTAAGAGCTTTTGGCCTTTCTATAGTTCTCGCGGGTAGAGTGACTTTTCAGATTAGCATACAACCAGTATAGATCATTCAGTTCTCGTTTTGCCATGATTATTTCGGGAGTGATCCACCGCTTGTCGCTTCTAGGAAGACTAGTGCAGTTCATCAATGGGCAAAAATTTTCAAAACCTTCTTGTATCAGGGACAAAAATGACTTAAAGCATTCATCAACATCTTGACAGAGGTAAACGTCTCGAAAATCACAACTTTTCATGTAATGTGCGAAATTGTCCAGGTTCTGCGGGCTCAAATTCCTGACCAGTTTGATCTGAGGACTACTGACTGGACTAAAACTCAATGGGAACAGAAATGAAAAAACCCGGTGATCACCAATGTGAGCCTCATAAACCTCGACAATAGTGTTGGGAAATTGTAAATTGCACAATATATAGTCAATTTTAGATACACTCGTGTGACCATTAATATTCGTGAATACTCTAGTGGGTTCACGCGATGAAATATGCAAATTGTAGCATTCAAGTAAATCAATAAACAACTTGCGATTAGGACAACTATCCTCGAGTAAGTTAACATTAAAATCTCCACACACAAATATTATGTCACCCGATCGAGAACAATGATTCAATGTATATGACATGAAGTTTATAAATGATTCGAAATTACCGGTGCCTGGCCGGTATACACTAAGAACAACACATCGAGTATCCCCAGTCTCCACTATTGTTCCACATACTTCAAAAACCATCTCCTGAGAATATCGTGAGACGTATAGTTTCTTGATGGGTAAGTCTTCTCTCACGTAGATCATTGATCCTCCATGCAACCTATTGACACGACAATATTGATCTGCTTGCAAATATCCAGGGATGATCATGGTTTTAGCACTTTCAGGGTTACACCAGTGCTCGGCGATACTGATGATGTCAGGCTTTTTTTCGTTGAAAAGGACCTCAAGATTACCTAGTTTGTTTGAAAGGCCTTGTACGTTTATTTGAAGAATCAGAATGTGTTCACCTGTTGTAGTAGGGAAAGTAAGTTCTGTGTCTGAATTCGGCTCCTTGAGCGGTTGTCTTGCTCCTCTTGTCGTGCCCTGTACCGGTGCCAGATGTTGGACTTTAGGACTGTGCTGTGTTGTCTCGAGGTGTTTGTTTCTTCCGAAAAAATTGTCCACCAAAGGAAAACTCTCTCAGACATACTCCTTGGGGCCAGAAGGATTCATTGAAAACTCTGTCGTAGGATTCTTTGGTTTGTAGGCCAATACTGAATGCAGAGTTTTGACCCTGACAATTCAGCTTCTTCACCACAATTTGCTCCTTCACACCCTCATTCTGCAAGTAAGATAGCATATCTTCCTCAGACACCTCCTTTCCAGCGATTTTTCCGACATAAATCCATTGCCTACGTGTTGCGCCTCGAATTAGCATATTATCGTCATCTATAGATTTCGTTCCATAACAAGTTTTATTATGAGATGGTTTCTTTTTAAGCCTTTTCCCTTTTACTGTAGACCAACCATCTTCAGAATCTCCTTTGTTTATATTCGCCTCGGTTGAATTGGAGGATGAACATTTGTCATTCAAGTTTATCATCGTATTTACAACACTTGGTGGCGCCGGTGGCGTTTGCCTCAGGGTGGGCATTCCTTGCGTACGCTTCTTAACCGCAGAATTATAACGGGAATTCCCTGATGTCGGATAAGCGTCATATCCACTATCAATATTATCACATTTATCACCTTTGGTTTTATCACTACTTTTTGTTTCATGTGTGTTTGTTTTTGTTTGGTTCTGAAGGAATTGAATCTTTTCATGAAGTAATTCGTTATTTTCAGCAAGAATTTTATTCTTACTACGACACTCCTCTAAAAGCGCTTTCAGGTACAGAATTTCCATTTTGAGGACATCATTTTCAGTTTTCATCTGGGACTGCTCCTCGATACTTCCCTCATCAGACACTTCGTGTTGGCAGGGTGCGTTTTTTCTGTTGGCCGCCTGTATAAGACATGACGGATGGAATATTCCATAACATTTTTTACATTGAGCAAATTCTTTAACCCTTCTACTGCATTGGTTACAAACTGTTTCGAGATTCTCACTGATATTATCCGATTTCGCGGATCGATCCGGGAAGACCTCTTCACTCGTCGACAACATATTTCCATTTGAAAAACGGACGATGTTCCATGAGTTTGCGGCTGAGGAATTGAAAAAAACTGATTATTATTAGATACCATAATTGAAGCTGGTTAAGAATCACTTGATGGTGACTTCTCACACCAAAAATAAATACATCTGTGAATAGAATGCTGTGAATATTTCGATCATTGATAGGGTTTTTTATTAAACCCTTTTCTTTGATAGGAATAAAATTTTTAAACTCATCGAAGACCAATTTTCACTTCTTTCATTTTATTTGAGGCCAATGGCATGCAAATTAGAAGTGATTGTAATTTTTTAGGTTTGCTTGAATTTCTTAAATTTTTCGTTTGTTTTTTCTCTCTACTCTTTTACAATCAAGTTTTCAAGGTTACCTGCTAATTCGATTTGATCCCAATATTTCATTCACTTAATTTATGAGGGAAATGTTTCGCTACTTTCCATATCACACACGGCATGTTTGAATTACTCTGTCCTTCTTTACCGCCACTTCCAATTCATAAAAAAGTCCTTACAATCCAGATGGGACAAACCTGATGGAGGGAAGGCAGTCGTGAATTGCGAGTCTTTGGGATAGGTACACTTAGAATACTATACTGACTGTTACGTACTTAAACTTAAATTTCGGAATAAAATACAAAAACAGTTTTATAAACATTATCATAAGTATATACTAGTGAAAACGGCTATAAGTGAATCAAAAGTGTCAAGAGGTCAATACGGGAGGATACAAACGTTGCGGGTTTGGGTTATCTTCCTTTCATATTTACCCAGGGTGAGTCAGGATATCCTGTATGCCTTCAATTGCAAATTTTCATCTCCTTAGATAGTTGAAATATTTTTGTATAAATAATATTCAACCTACAGTATTGTGTTCAAAAGGACCAGCTCCTCAAAATACAGTCAACTCCTTTAATACGTATCATTTTTTGCATTTTTCGAAGTAAAATATTGTTTTTTAAATTAAACTATTTCCATGCAGTACTGGGAGTTTTTAACGAATTATTCCCTTCATCATTGATCACATCGAAATTTAATCATAACGTACAAGAGATACCAACATATTTTCAGTTTCTTGATTGAAGGTCAATTTATTTGACCATCTGTCGTTCTTATTTCTGAATCGTTTTGTTGCCTTCAAACTTGAATTAATTTCAGTTTACCCATATTTCCTTTGTTAGCATATTTGGATATATCGAAATGTATTAAAGTTGATTGAAACCACGTATGGAATTAAATTCTTTGTAGGTACTTATGTTAGAAAATTTCAAGAAACACTGGGACAGCGCTTTTAAATTCAATGTTGTGATTTCGTAGCACAAACTTGAATTTACAGGGTGGTGTGCGCAAATCCACAACTGTCTATATTGCCTATATATTTGAAACTATTTAACAACCTCACATATTTCAAAACACTATTAATGATTGGTGTATTCTGCATAATACGGGGTGGAATAACTATCAACTGAAACTTCGAAAAAAGTGTTATAGTATTATATGTGACTGTATTATTGCCAAGAACTAGGTGGAGGACATTTTGAGTTTTAAGATAAATGTACTAAAATCAATTACATCATGTAATTTGGGTGATTGGTTTTTTGAAATCAATAGACAGGTACAGTCGAAATTTCATCTGATATTGTCCCTAATAGACTATACATTATACAGGGTCCTGCTATAGTGCGTTAGGCTTCCATAGAGGCCAAACCAGACGTTTGAGGAATTTAGTTGAGGAGCATTGCCTTTGTACTTTCAATTCTGCATCTCAGGAAATTATTTTCTAATATACAGGGTGTTCCAAAATAAAATTATTTCACGAATGAGTGATGTTTTAAATGGAACACCCCCTATATTTTTGCATATTTTCAATGCTCTTCAATACCTCTAACATATGCAAAATATTAGGGATATTTTTCCAACGGTTCGGATCTTATTCAGAAAAAACTGCAACATTTCGACGAAACAGTAGTTCGGTAAAATCCCTTTACCGATTTCAAGAAGCGATAGCAACATTAATTCGATCAGGATTTCTTTTAACTTAAGAATTTGCCTAGTCATCGTTCCTTAATGATCAACCTCTCTTATACAGGGTTTCTGTGTTCAATGTCCAAATATGAAGAATTTGAAATTGTTTTTTTTTTCATTTTTTCAAATGTAACACCCTGTATTTTTTTCATGATGATGAACACAGTTTGAAACCTACCTTACTTTTTTTCAGAAGTAACAAAAGCGCTATTTTAATTCCTGCGTCCAGCAGGCACGAAAAATGAAATCAGAACGAAAAATTTCATTTAAAAATTGGAAATAAAATCCAATGCGCGTTGAAGAAGACAAAGAAAAATTGTGTTAATCCATTTTTCTGTAATCGTTAGAATACACAAGTTACCAATAATACCTATGTATGTGATAGTTATTCGGACAAATATTATCATTTTCATGTTTCAAGGATTATGATTTTGAAGGGTTTTTCAAAAATTAGTCATTCAGTTTGGTTTCATTGTGTGACTCATTTAAAATATCTGTTAGTTATTATGTTCATTATTCCTGAAATTTTTGGTTGAAATGTCATTTTTCGTGTCTGCTGGACAGAGGAGTGAAAATAATCCTAAGGTTGCTTCTGAAAAAATGTAGTGTTTTAAACTGTGTACATCATCATGGAAAAAAATTCAGGGTTAAAAGAAATCATGATCAAATTCATGTTTCTATCGCTTCTGGAAATCGTTGAAGGGCTTTTACTGTGTCGTCAAAATTTTGCAATTTTTTCTGAATAAGATCATTTCCCCCCCCCCCCCCCCCCTGCCGAAACTCAACCCTGGCTACGCCCATGGAACACCCTGTGTATATTAGAAAATAATTTCCTGAGATGTAGAATTTAAAGTACAAAGGTAATGCTTCTCAACTAAATTCCTGAAACGTCTGGTTTCGCAACTATGGAAGCCTAACGCACTATTGCAAGACCCTGTATAGTTCATAGAAATCAGGTTGCCAAAAGGAACTTGAAAAAATTTATCTAGTTCTTTCACTCGGTAAGTCGGTATTATATAATATATAATGGACGAAGCATTTTTCTTGATGTCTTGAAATCAGGTCGTTAATACCAAAAAGTACAAAAATATACAGGATGTTTCATTTAAGATAAAGAGGATGAAATGTCATGGTTTCTGCATCTGAATTCATACTGTATACTTATACAGAAAATTTGAATTTTGTATGAAGGTACGTTGGCATAATTGTCTATTTTGAAAAATTGAGTTTTTAAACCACGACACTTCGCTATCACAATAGCATCTTCAGGTGGGTAACTGAAATATTTAGTACCTAAACAAAATATATAAGCAAGCATTCGACTCTACTCCTAATAATTTTGAGGGTGTTGGGCCAGGAACAAATCGGACTAGAGCTAGAGATGCTTCCGGAAACATTAAGGAATTTACGTAACAGAAAGCAGTCGGAGGATAGGATATCGAATAATATAGAACAAGAACTTCCTATTAACTTTCTAACGAGTTCATAACAAAATCTTTACTCCTCAATGTTATTGAAAACTATCATCTTTCCTTAGATGACGAAGTTTTTATCCCTTCTTTTTTTAACATTGAAATTTGTTATGTTAGCGAATAAACTATCGAATAAACTACTAGTTGAATACAAATATTCAAAATACATTCAGTAATGAAGAGTTATTGAAGTCGATCTAATCGTTGAGTAAATCCGGCGAAAACATGCAGTATTTATTTCCAAACTTTCTAAAAGATTCAGTTTCTGACTTATTATTATTATTATTATTTTCTATATGTTAAATTTCGAAGTCTTCGTTGAAGTTGTGCGTTGCATTCAACAGATGCTCAACAAAAGTAGAATTTTCGGGGCCTTTTATGAAACAATTTCTGTGCTCTTATACTCTTTTCTGAAATTTTGTACCCGTTTGACCTATGTAAAAAAAATGAACAATTACTGCAAGTTTATGAACTTCACATTCATCCCCCCAATTTTTTTGATCTTTATTATGCTTTATATATTTACCGTCTCAAAAACTAATTTGATAACTTCAGCTTTCAAAAAGTTTGATATTTTTTCCGGACTCTTTCCTAAATAAGATATCGCTTTATAATTGTGATTAGTTTCTATTTAAAAAGAGTAAACTGCTCCTATTACTATTTTGAATAACTTTTTCACAAGCATTCTATCTATTGCATCAGTAATAAATTCACCCTTTTCAAGCAGAAACTAATCTAGCAAAATTAACTAAATGAAATATCGCTTTATATTTGTGATTAGTTACTACTTGAAGAGGATGAACTTCTTTAATTGTTGTTCCAAATGAATTTTTGCAAGCATCCTTTCTATTAAATCAGCAATAAAAGAAGTTTACCCTTTTCAAGTATAGAAACTAATCACAAATATATATTTCTATATAGAGTGGTTTTAATTTCCACCAAAATTTGAAAAACACCCTGTTATGAGAATCTAGAACTTCTAGGTATTATACAGGGTGGGCTTTTTAAAACGAAACAGACGAGACAACCACCTTAATTGTTGAAGAAGGTAATAGCCAATAATAATTATTTCGTTGTCTAATGTTGACAATTAATGGTTACCATCGTAATCACATAATGAGTTAGTCAAATAATTGATGATTTCACATAGCATGGTTAGCGGAATGACTGGTACTGTACGAAATTCAAAATTGAATATCTCGAGAACAAATGCATTAAATGAGGAAAAAATTAATACGCTGAATTCAGGATACAAAGACCTTTCAAATGAGGTATCTCTCATCACACTATCTTTCTCATTCAAAATTTAGGGGTTGTTGTTCTAACACTAAGGGTTGAAGCGATATAGTTTTGAATTTGACCTTAAAATTTGTCCCCCTCTAAACAAAAATCGACGTGTCCGAGAATTTTTTCGAAATAAATTTATTCCGCCTGTTATCTCGTCTGTTTCGTTTTAAAAAGCCCAGCCAGTATATGGGGGTTTTTGGTTATCCTCAAGGTGTTCTCTATCTCATATTGAAATGTTTCCCATCTTATCCGGGACACCCTGTTTATTTTGTTTCTATACCAAATATTTCAGTTTACCTTTACCCACATGAAGATGTTATTGTGATAGCGAATCACATGTTGTTTTGGAAACTCATTTTGTTAAAATCGTATAATCTTTTTTGAGTTCAATTATGGATTTGCATCAAGGATCGGCCACATCAATTCAATATTAATGTTAGGATTACATTTCGGGCTAAAACAGCTTCCTCGATTATACACGATACCTGTAGATAACGAAAAAGTTTCACGATTACAATCTCCTCGCGACACCGTTCTGTCCAGTGTCAATTCAATACAGGGTCTTTCACGAGGAACCTCACCCATATTTATACGGGAAACTACTGAACGTATTTTCATGAAATTCGGCACTTATAAGTATTTCACGATGCTGATGAAATATAAAATATTTTCAAGGTATGAGCACCTCCGGTTTTTCCGGAAATGACGTCAATTTCCGTTTTTCAAATTAGCACACCATTTTTCTATTGCAGAAATAGATTCTTTAGAAAATTTCAATTTATTTTGATGAAACATTTTTCAGTTTTGGTTGGAAAATAGAGCTCCGCTGAAACAAGAATAACTTCGAGGTTTTTGGATGGAAAATTTTCATTTTTGGGATTTTTCAGGATGTAAGATTGATGTATTCACTTTAAAAATCGAAATCGCGATTCATGATACAGGGGGTGAAAAAATCGCTTTCAAAGTTAGGGATGACAAAATCGTGAAAAATCAATTTTTTCAAATTAGAACCCCATTTTTTATGGCAGATATTGCATCTACGTTAAAAAATAATGTGAGTGTATGCATCACACCCTTGCCCTAAAATAGATATTTTCTGAGTTATTCACAAAAAACTGTTTTTCGTCTTGAATTTTCAGCTATTTCTTTTCCCTTCACGCCAAAAAGATGAAATTTTCAGGAAATAACTCTGCAATAAAAAAATAGTGTTCTAATTTGAAAAACGGAAGTTGACGTCATTTCCGTAAACACCGGAGGTGCTCATGCCTTGAAAATATTTTAGATTTCATCAGCATCGTGAAATACTTATAAGTGCTGAATTTCATGAAAATACATTCAGTAGTTTCCAATATAAATATAGGTGAGGTTCCTCGTGAAAGACCCTGTATACTGAGTATACTTTCAAACTGAAGACGGAAGTAGCGTTCTGGTTATGTGTCCGCGTTTTGAAATGCGAGATTGAGGTATTGAAAAATGCATTTGAAAAACATATGACTGGTATAATTTCTGTTTTACCTTAAGGGACTGAAATATAATGCTGAAATGGCCATAGAGAGTGTGTTTTAAGTATACCGGATAGTTCAAAAGTCGGGACACGTTGAATTTATTTCTCGCACAGGTTCAAAATCGGAATTCTGAAACTGAGGTCTTTAGTAATTCCGCTCGAGGAATCGATTTTGGGCCCAAAAGGAGCTCATTCGAGATTTGAGGCCCAACTTTTGAATTTCACATGTATACCCATCTTTTTCATTGCAGGTTCGGATTCAGCGGGAAATTTTATATTCGAACTGGTTGAAATCAAAATTTGTTCGTCTATTTTTGTACCTGTTTTCTGTTCAAAATTCCTGATGGGCCCATTCGATTTCTCCGGTGAAATTACTAAAGACCCTAGACTTTACATTCACTTCATCATCGCCGAAGTTGAAATAAAACATATTCAAGATTGAATAAAATCGTTTCATTTGAATAATCTTCATATGTTAGAGGTATTTCTACATTTGGGTAGTGAAAAATTATTTCATATCACATAGAGTAAAAATAATTTCTGCTGTAACCGCATGTACTGTAAGTAATATACAGGGTATCCCAGAATTAATGGGAATAAATTCAAAAAACTGATTGAAAAATTTTACTTTTCATCATGATGCTCACAATGATTATAATTTTTGCTCAATCGTCAATGAAGTGATACATGATTCAAGTTGTCATAAATAATACAGCACTCAAAAAATTGTACTAGTAAATATAACGAAAATTGTATGTTGAGGCAACCTCCCTATTTGGTCAATCCAAAATTATGTTGAATGAATAGAAGCGCTTTTGTTAGCTTATCAGTTGAAAGAAAACTTGATAAATATTAAGATTTCTTTGTTACCATTATAATGAAATAGTTCTTCTGCTAATAGCCTAGTTATCAACTACTAGAGAAATACTGATGTTTCTAACAATACTTTTGTGTTATGAAAGCTATATATTTTTTCATATTTATAAAAATAGGCTGTAAAATTGATCGAAATAATTCATTATTACTATCATATTCGGAAGAAACGATGATTTCTACAACAGTCCTTGTTGTACTATGGATAGTATAGTTGTGAAATATAAAAATTCATACTTTTTGCCAATAGTAATTTCTATAACGTGTATAATGTATAAAAAGTGTTTATATTAGGTTGTGAGAATATAATATTCATCGATATTCATATTATAACAGTTAACTGTTAATTTAACAATTTTATACGCTGTCCTCAATAGTATCTCTTTGCTTTATTGAAAATATTTTTTTCATATTGTTGAAAAACAATTACTACTTCAACAGTAAATGTGTTAAAAATACTAAGGAGTAAGCAACAAGCTGGTGGCATAATATTATTGCTTAAAATTTCATGAATTTATAATATCTAAGATATCGGCTTCCTATAAACGAGTATCTATGGAAAAAATTCAATGTTATGAGTATTTTCTAATAAATTGTGTGAAATATTGGAAAATGTTTTTATATACAGGGTGTTTCATTGGTTAATGAACATACGGTAACCTGAGCTAGGACTACCTCAGGTGAGTCCAAAAAACCCATATCAGATAGGTCTAATCAATTCCATAACCAAGATACAGGGTGATTCATGTATTCACCTAAAATTTGAATTTCTCATAACTTTTCAACCAAGCAGTATAGTCGGTTGATATTTGGAATGTATGCTTCACTGAAACAGGCGATAGATTCACATTTAAATTGCCAACAAATTCCAGGTCCTTATTTGAAAAATATGGGACTTTCCTCTTAGCTGGAATTCAACACCTTGTAAATTGAAATTTTGGAATTTGATGGAGATATTTGAGTGGAGCGGAAAATTTTCAATGAGATTTTATTGTCCCGCTCGTCATTTTGATCAAAGGAAACTCCAGGGAAAGATCAAATTAAATATTGGAATTCCTCTAATCTTCAAAAAAATCGTACATTGTAATCAAATTGGCTTTTGAGTCCCACTTATTGCACATTCGTATTTCATAATATTCTGAGGAATCATTTCAAGTTATTACCGGAAAAACATGACTGATTAAGAAAAATTCATTTAAAGACAACAACGATGAATAAATAAATAAAGAAACATAAAAACTTCAAAATATGTGTGATACTTTTTTTTATCATGTCTGGATTATTGCGTTATTCATTGCAGGCTACTTCGATACATTGCATGAGAATCTCCTCACTTCCTATTTCAGATGAGTATACTGAACTCTTTAAATAACCCCAAATAAAATAATCAACCGAATTGAAATCCGGTGATCTAGCGGGCCAGGCATGCGGTCCACCTTTAGTTCTGATTCAAAAAATGTCTGACCATTAGTCTGAAATGGGGTGGAGCTCCGTCATACTGAAAATGCATTCCTGCAATGTACGTGTTCCGATTTGTGATCGGAGTGCGAACTGAGAGTCTTGCTCACCTAAATCGTACTTCAAAAATATAACAGATTGCCTTAAAACGATTTGTAACCAAAATAAGCAAAGAAAACATTTCTCACTTCTCTTTCCTTGTAGTTTCCTTTGAGCGAAATAACGTGCGGTACAATGAAATCTACTGAATCTCATTGAAAATTTTTTGCTCTTTTCAAATATCTCTGTCAAATCCAGAAATTTTGATATAGGGGGGTGTTGAATCCCAGCTTCGAAGATGTCCCATATTTTTCAATAACGACCTGGACTTTTTGGAAATTTAAATGTGAATCTATCGACCTGTGTGAGTGGATCATATATTCCAAATATTAACCGACTATACTAGTTGGTTCGAAAGTTATGAGAAATTGAAATTTTAGGTGAATACATGAAGCACCCTGTATCTCGGTTATGGAATTGATTAGACCTATCACATATGGGTTTTTTGGACTCGCCTAGGGTAGCTCTAGCACAGGTTACTGTAAGTTCATGTACCAATGAAACACCCTGTATATGATGGTCAACAGTATATTTTTCGCACTATGAGAAAAACAGTTTTTTAAGATGTATATAGGTACAGGTGAGTTGAAACATAATACTCAGAAATGAAAACAACTTTATTCGAAGAATAAAAAATATTAGGAATATTCTCTATTTTAGAAACAAAAATAAATAACAAGAAAATATTTCATGTTATAACACTCTTCTAAATGAATTCAATTCAAACTCATTTCGAGAAAAACTTCATTTCATATCCATGAACTGTGGTTTTTCAACCAAGATTTTTTTTTTCAATTCATTCATGAACATTAATATTAATATTGTGCTTCGTCTTAATTTCAGAAAAATAAATATGTAAAAGTCGAGATACAGCTAAACATTCCAGAGGGTAATTCAAATTGAATGTGTAGAAAATTTGAAAACTGCAATTTAATGCCGAAATTGGGGAATTTGGGAAAAAATGTTGTGATTTGGTCACAACACACGAGATACGGCTTCGGATTCAACACATTATCATCATAAATGACAACTAGATGTGGTTGTATGGGCATGTTTTTATTTTTTAAAGTTGAAAGTTTTGTTTACACTTCCGCTGCACTGGCTCCTGTGACCATAAAAGCTTCCTGTGAGTCAGTCATCATGTATTTTATGAGGATTTTTTTAGTACCGACTCTTTGTGTCTTCTTAGATGTTGGCACAATGGCTGTATGCAAAAGCAACAGAATTCCCACATTTCTCCCATCTAAAATTTAAAATCAAGAAGATATAACATAACAAAGCTTAAATGATAAGTTTTATAAACATCAGGAAAACTTCAATAGTATAGATAAATCGATTTTCATTAATAATTTATATATTCATAATATGCTATCATGTTCAATATATTCTCAACCTTCAGAAATATCCTGTTGAGTTTTTAATTTTTCCAGGAGCAGTAAACATTCCTTTTCTTTTATTCTATTGGCAAAAATCTCCAATACTTCATTGGCAAATAACTGCCAATTAGAATACATGTTGCCTGCATTGGCGAATAAATATTCGAAATCTATTTCGATCTGAAAAAAATTCAATTTTGATTCGAAAATTTAAAGTAAGCGTCTAAATGTTTCTTAATAATTCAAAAACAAATTATTTCAAACGCAGTTCGCTGGCAGTCAAAAGTACAATAGTCACAAGAAAAATTTTGCACGTTTTTCTTATCTAATGACCAGAAAAATTTTTGTAACTTTTTTTTCTAATTATCTATCATTGACTAAACTAATGTTTCGAGATCTGAACACTTCTAGTATATTATGGCATATTGGTCAGAAATATAAAAACTATGTTTTGATCAATATGATCATGCTGAGTTGGCGATAGCGAAGGCTATAATACCTATTAAGAAAATTGCACTTACCAATGCACTTTTTTGCGAGCTTACACCAGCTCTAGTGAAAATCACTTTCAGTTTTCTCTCAGAACTATTTTTTTGACTTTTTCTTATTAAAATGCATACCGCAACAACTTTTTGCGACTTCGTAGATAACAGTAGGCAGAGACAAACGAGACGGTCAACTACCTGCTAAAATGAAGTCACATCCTAATTCTCCATCTCTCTAATTTTTTCGGAAAGCATTTGTAGAGGCGCTGCATAGAGTATCTCACAAAAGCGCGGGAAATTTGAACCGACGCATTGCCGATTTTATTCTGTTCGAAGAGCCAATGAGAAATTTTGCATTTTTGACGAACGGAAAATTTCCTATCTAATTATATAAATAATATATAAATATATAAATATTGCCTTCATTGACAAATTTTCATCAAGGAAAATTTTCAGATATCAAAAATGCAAAGTTTCTCATTTATTCACTAAGGAAATAGGAAATGTAAAACTAAATCAGTAAGATTCATAGCTATATTTCAACTCCAAACATAAAAAAGTTCCAGCACAATTTTAGTAAAAAACAATTCAATAATCAATAGATATAGGTATAGGTATATATACAATAGGTAAATTTTATTTTACAAAAGAAATACAAAATAAATGGAACTTAGAGAAAAAAAATGTGGAATTAATGAATTTGAAATTTTTCAATGTTGAAATATATTTATTTTTCTTTTTTCTAATTTCATTAATTTCACAATTTTACATACCATACTAGTTTCACACACATTTGTGAGAGTTTTTAAATCTCGGGATTTTCCCTACATAAGGTTTTAATCTTCCTCAGATTCTTCTCCCTTCTATGAATGATTTTTATTAATTGCTCTTTTCTTGGTGTACTGTCCATTATTGAAAGTACATCAAAATTTCTGAATATTTTCTTCCTTGATACTCGGTGTGGCCAAATGTTAGGGCTTGGATCATCCCAAGCTGCCTCAGTCACTTCAGTCATAATTTCTGAAACAGTTTATAACTATTTTTCAACAACTACAAGAAACAAAACTTTTGCAAAATGAGTTGAGATGGTATGTGTTATCATATAAAGGGTTTCGTGCCGGAAGGGCGTATACACAAAATCGCAATTTTCCAATACCTTTTTCAGAGTTTACAGATGAAATTCCATATTTACTTCATTTGTCTTAATAGTTCTTGCGGAGGTTTGCCAAGGAATAGGAACTGCGGATCTGTGAAGTTTAAATATGTTTAGATCCATATACAGGATCTTTCACGAGGAACCTCACCCATATTTATACGGGAAACTACTTAACGGATTTTCATGAAATTCAGCACTTATAAGTATTTCACGATGCTGATGAAAACTAAAATATTTTCAAGGCATGAGCACCTCCGGTTTTTCCGGAAATGACGTCAACTTCCGTTTTTCAAATTAGAACACCATTTTTTTATTGCAGAAATAGATTCCTTAGAAAATTTCAAGTTATTTTGATGTAACATTTTTCAGTTTTGGTTGGAGAATTCTCTCTGAGCGGGAAAATTCGAAAAAAAAATCGAAAAAAGAGCTCCGCTGAAACAAGAATAACTTCGAGGTTTTTGGATGGAAAATTTTCATTTTTGGGATTTTTCAAGATGTAAGCTTGATGTATCCACTTTGAAAATCGAAATCGCGATTCATGATACAGGGGGTGAAAAAATCGCTTTCAAAGTTAGGGATGACAAAATCGTGAAAAATCAATTTTTTCAAATTAGAACCCCATTTTTTTATGGCAGATATTGAATCTACGTTAAAAAATAATGTGAGTGTATGCATCACACCCTTGCCCTAAAATGGATATTTTCTGAGTTATTCACAAAAAACTGTTTTTCGTCTTGAATTTTCAGCTATTTCTTTTCCCTTCACGCCAAAAAGATGACATTTTCAGGAACTGTTACTTAAACCATGTTTTAGATTTTACTACCCTAATATGCAAGAGAAAAAAGTTACAGGTTGTTCCTAAATAGATGGCGAATTTTGATTCGAATTTGTATCGGAAACCTCTTTATTTCAACAATGGTCCACATCTTTGGCCACCACGTTCTCCCGATTTAACTCCTTTAGACTATTATGTTTGGGGTAGGATAAAAAATATTGTCTACTCAACTCCCCTGACTGATAAAGAGAATTGCATAGAACGAGTCAGAAATGCGTTCAGGTTTGTTTAGATTGTTAGATTCATAGATTTGAAACTCAATTTGGTTTTTAAACACTTTTGCAGATCTCTTCCTCCCGATGAAATAAGAAGAGCAACGCACGAAGCATTCCTGAGACGTATAAATAAATGTCTAGAAATTAACGGTCAAAACTTTGAGCATCTTCTCTAGTTATAACTGCGAGAGTTTGCCATGGTTCTCCTAATAGTAACTTGAAGTCGGTTTCAAGAAGGGGTGAAAAATCTACAGCAGGGTTCAAATAATAGTTCCTGAAAGTTTCATCTTTTTGGCGTGAAGGGAAAAGAAATAGCTGAAAATTC
Organism: Coccinella septempunctata; assembly: GCF_907165205.1. NCBI lineage: Eukaryota > Metazoa > Arthropoda > Insecta > Coleoptera > Coccinellidae > Coccinella > Coccinella septempunctata. The sequence goes on from NC_058195.1 coordinate 32,602,478, forward strand.
AAGACGAAAAACAGTTTTTTGTGAATAACTCAGAAAATATCCATTTTAGGGCAAGGGTGTGATGCATACACTCACATTATTTTTTAACGTAGATTCAATATCTGCCATAAAAAAATGGGGTTCTAATTTGAAAAAATTGATTTTTCACGATTTTGTCATCCCTAAATTTGAAAGTGATTTTTTCACCCCCTGTATCATGAATCGCGATTTCGATTTTCAAAGTGGATACATCAAGCTTACATCTTGAAAAATCCCAAAAATGAAAATTTTCCATCCAAAAACCAAAAAGTTATTCTTGTTTCAGCGGAGCTCTATTTTCGATTTTTTTTTTCGAATTTTCCCGCTCAGAGAGAATTTTCCAACCAAAACTGAAGAATGTTACATCAAAATAACTTGAAATTTTCTAAGGAATCTATTTCTGCAATAAAAAAATGGTGTTCTAATTTGAAAAACGGAAGTTGACGTCATTTCCGGAAAAACCGGAGGTGCTCATGCCTTGAAAATATTTTAGATTTCATCAGCATCGTGAAATACTTATAAGTGCTCAATTTCATGAAAATACGTTCAGTAGTTTCCCGTATAAATATGGGTGAGGTTCCTCGTGAAAGACCTTGTATGAATCTGGTGAAAAATGCTTATTGCAGATCTTGAATGAATGCAGAGATTCACCAATGAATTCCATTCCTAGTATTTCTAGTCATTCCTTAGATCTGAAAATTTAATAATATTAGCATATTGAAAAAAAGATTCCATTCATAGATCGACCATGCTTATAATGACTATTTTACATATCATTCTAAGATTTTAAGATTCACGGAAGACATTATAAGTTCTTTGGTTTAAGAAACAGAAAAACCTTAGCAATAATTACATATTAACTCACCTTGCTAGATTACGGGGAAAATTTGTTTCATCACCACCACAAAGTAAACAAAGCAAGCTTGGCATTTTGCCATCTTGGAAGATTGTCTTCAAATTGTCAAAATAACTCCAAAACTTTGGTTGATAACTAAGTCAACCTCGAAACTTGGAATAAACAGAAAAGAATTGAAAATCATTCGAATTTTCACACATGTAAACATAAACACAACCTCAAAGCTGTCATGTCAAAATTGTCAAATGACGCATGTGACAACTAGGAAATGTTTCCTACTGGGGCGACCTCTACATATGCTTTCCCATAATTAAACGAAGAGAGACTTATGGAAGCTAATACAAGAAAGAGAGAGATGCACGAATTCCTTAAAATGGGACATATTTCACTGTCAAGTTATCCGTCCCGTTTGTCTCTGCAGTAGGTATACACGACACACGTGCGACCACAGGATCCGTTCGTTTGTTCTTCGCGTATATCCGTATCAGCTCGAGGCATTCGCTTACAGTAGAACTGTTAAATCAACAGCGCATTATGTTATGTACGAAGTCGAAGTATGCTTTTGAACAATGTTTTTCGATAGGTACAACAGTAGTTTAGTATTAAAATAACGAAAATATTTTCACTGTAGCAGTGAATGAGTTTTATTTCAACAAATAATACTGTTGAAGTAGTATAACAATGGACAACAATTCATTGGTTATTGTTTATAGATAGTTTGTGTTATTCACAAAAAATTACTGGCATTGAATTAATGGAAATTAATTCGTTCTCTTTATCGAATTTTTTTATTATATTGATGAGCAATATCGGAATATTCTGTAGCCTTAATGATAATCATATATTTATCACAATAGTTCTTGTTTCATAGTTTTAAAAACCGGCATTGAGAGTAACATAGATGCTCTATTTTGGGTACACTAATTTTCTGTTTTCGAAAAAGTTTTGTATTGCATTTACGAATTGAATACTTTAGACTTTATGTTAATAATACTCAGAAAATTTTCTGAGTGAGGTCATCTGGAGCACTTAGCAACTACAGAGACACATGAATATCTTTCTATTGAAAAGCACCTTTTTTCGAAACGAGGTTCCGAATTCTATTTTTTCTCAAATATTTATGAATTCTGCATAGTGAACAGAGTAAACATGTTTAATGATTAACAGAGACGAGCACTAGTCAAATAAGCCGAAAACTTCATTTAAAGTTTAACGTTTTGTCTGCATATTCAGACTTCATCAGCACCTGAAATAACCATTGTTGACAACATGAACAAAAACAGACAGAAAGGATCAAGCAAAACCATAGTCGATCGTTGAACGATAATATCACACAACAACAATCATTTCTTTATATACTCAACAAATAAAAAAAATATCAAAGGTCCTGATGGAGTCTGAATATGCGAAAATTTGACCCTTCAATAAAGTTTTGACAAGTTTGACTAGACCTAGGTCCCGTGATCTTGGTTGTCATTAACCAGAGTATTGAATTGTATAATTGCATACACCAATTGACAAGAATTGCATTCTATGGCAGAGTACTACTTCAATAATTATTTATTGCAGTTGTACTGTGTTTATGGGTCAATGGGCCTTGGTATGGCAAAAAGAGTCTGCGAATTTTTTGTTTCTTAATTATGATGATACACACTTTTTACTATTAGCTATATATAAGATGAAGATAACATTTTCCTTTAATTGAATAGGGGCTATCTAAATCTAACAGATGGAGGATGGAGGTTGAAATAAGTTTCATTATTCAGTAAGGTGAAGTCTTTTATTCAATTGAGAAGCCATAAATTACACATTCCGTAGAAGAGTATCAGAAATAAATGATGGCATTGCAAATGAGCCAGTTTCAATTACTCCAGCTTTTTTTAGAATGAATCTACTTGAAGTTCGATACATTCATAGAAAAAGTATCGTTGAAATCAGATCTGCAATTATATTTATATATAAATATAACATATTAGTATATACGTATACCTGACCAAACAAGATTTTAGGCCAAAATATGCAGTTACCCTCAAGCCAAACTACTTCGGCTTAAAACAAACTAGTCTGGGTTAGGGTAAACTAGTTTGCGTTTTTTTATCGTCCGAACACTGTGGTACTGGTCAAACCACTGTAGTTTACACTAAGCCATACTAGTTTATCCCAATTGCATCAGTGTAATGGTGGTATTCTGCTTTCATGTGTAAGCCAATCTGTAACTTTTCATAAGCTTACATTGCAATTCTGGATGGTTTTTAGTGGTCTGTAGCATACAGGAATCCGTATTTATTTACGATAAGTAGTTCAAAAGTGACACTGTCAATGAGTTAGTGACAAAAACATTTCCAGAATTGCATTATTTACGAATCTGTCAATCTGAAACTTACAAATCGATCGTACGCTACAGATACGTAACTCACGAATGAAAAGCAGAATAAAACCATACACCAGTTAGTTTTTAATTGACGCATTTAGCAGAACTAGTTCTGCCTAGGAGCCTAGACCGAACTTATTCTAAATTATGAAACGAGTAATATTAGAAATGAAAGGCAATGAAGCAGGAAGACCACCTATAGTATTCTGCTTTCATGTGTAAGCCAATCTGAAACTTTTCATAAGCTTACAGGAAAATTGCAATTCTGGATGGTTTTTAGTGGTCTGTAGCTTACAGGAATCCGTAACTATTTACGATAAGTAGTTCAAAAGTGACACTGTCAATGAGTTAGTGACAGAAACTTTTTCAGAATTGCATTATTTACGAATCTGTCAATCTGAAACTTACAAATCGATCGTACGCTACAGATACGTAACTCACGAATGAAAAGCAGAATAAAACCATAAACCAGCTAGTTTGTACTTGACGCATTTAGCAGAACTAGTTCTGCCTAGGAGCCTAGACCCAACTAATTCCAAATTATGAAACGAGTAATATTAGAAATGAAAGGAAATGGGCAGGTAGACTATAGGTGGTATTCTGCTTTCATGTGTAAGCCAATCTGTAACTTTTCATAAGCTTACAGGAAAATTGCAATTCTGGATGGTTTTTAGTGGTCTGTAGCATACAGGAATCCGTAACTATTTACGATAAGTAGTTCAAAAGTGACACTGTCAATGAGTTAGTGACAGAAACATTTCCAGAATTGCATTATTTACGAATCTGTCAATCTGAAACTTACAAATCGATCGTACGCTACAGATACGTAACTCACGAATGAAAAGCAGAATAAAACCATAAATCAGCTAGTTTGTACTTGACGCATTTAGCAGAACTAGTTCTGCCTAGGAGCCTAGACCGAACTAATTCTAAAATATGAAACGAGTAATATAAGAAATGAAAGGCAATGAAGCAGGAAGACTATAGGAGGTATTCTGCTTTCATGTGTAAGCCAATCTGAAACTTTTCATAAGCTTACAGGAAAATTGCAATTCTGGATGGTTTTCAGTGGTCTGTAGTATACAGGAATCCGTAACTATTTTTGGTAAGTAGTTCAAAAGTGACACTGTCAATGAGCTAGGGAGAGAAACATTTCCAGAATCGCATTATTCACGAATCTGTCAATCTGAAACTTACAAATCGATCGTACGCTACAGATACGTAACTCACGAATGAAAAGCAGAATAAAACCATAAACCAGCTAGTTTTCACTTGACGCATTTAGCAGAACTAGTTCTGCCTAGGAGCCTAGACCGAACTAATTCTAAATTATGAAACGAGTAATATTAGAAATGAAAGGCAATGAAGCAGGAAGACTATAGGTGGTATTCTGCTTTCATGTGAAAGCCAATCTGTAACTTTTCATAAGCTTACAGGAAAATTGCAATTCTGGATGGTTTTTAGTGGTCTGTAGCATACAGGAATCCGTAATTATTTACGATAAGTAGTTCAAAAGCTACACTGTCAATGGGTTAGGGAGAGAAACATTTCCAGAATTGCATTATTTACGAATCTGTCAATCTGAAACTTACAAATCGATCGTACGCTACAGATACGTTACTCACGAATGAAAAGCAGAATAAAATCATAAACCAGCTAGTTTTCACTTGACGCATTTAGCAGAACTCTTTCTGCCTAGCAGCCTAGACCGAACTAATTCTAAATTATGAAACGAGTAATATTAGAAATGAAAGGCGATGAAGCAGGAAGACTATAGGTGGTATTCTGCTTTCATGTGTAAGCCAATCTGAAACTTTTCATAAGCTTACAGGAAAATTGCAATTCTGGATGGTTTTTAGTGGTCTGTAGTATACAGGAATCCGTTACTATTTACGATAAGTAGTTCAAAAGTGACACTGTCAATGAGTTAGTGACAGAAACATTTCCAGAATAGCATTTTTTACGAATCTGTCAATCTGAAACTTACAAATCGATCGTACGCTACAGATACGTAACTCTCACGAATGAAAAGCAGAATAAAACCATAAACCAGCTAGTTTTAACTTGACGCATTTAGCAGAACTAGTTCTGCCTAGGATCCTAGACCGAACTTATTCTAAAATATGAAACGAGTAATATTAGAAATGAAAGGCAATGAAGCAGGAAGACTATAGGTGGTATTCTGCTTTCATGTGTGAGCTAATCTGAAACATCTCATAAGCTTACAGGAAAATTGCAATTCTGGATGATTTTTAGTGGTCTGTAGCATACAGGAATCCGTAACTATTTACGATAAGTAGTTCAAAAGTGACACTGTCAATGAGTTAGTGACAGAAACATTTCCAGATTTGCATTTTTTACGAATCTGTCAATCTGAAACTTACGAATCGATCGTACGCTACAGATACGTTACTCACTAATGAAAAGCAGAATAAAACCATAAACCAGCTAGTTTTTACTTGACGCATTTAGCAGAACTAGTTATGCCTAGGAGCCTAGACCGAACTAATTCTAAATTATGAAACGAGTAATATTAGAAATGAAAGGCAATGAAGCAGGAAGACTATAGGTGGTATTCTGTTCTCATGTGTAAGCCAATTTGAAACTTTTCATGAGCTTACAGGAAAATTGCAATTCTGGATGGTTTTTTGTGGTCTGTAGCATACAGGAATCCGTAACTATTTACGATAAGTAGTTCAAAAGTGACACTGTCAATGGGTTAGTGAGAGAAACATTTCCAGAATTGCATTATTTACGAATCTGTCAATCTGAAACTTACGAATCGATCGTACGCTACAGATACGTAACTCACGAATGAAAAGCAGAATAAAACCATAAACCAGCTAGTTTTAACTTGACGCATTTAGCAGAACTAGTCCTGCCTAGGAGCCTAGACCGAACTAATTCTAAATTATGAAACGAGTAATATTAGAAATGAAAGGCAATGAAGCAGGAAGACTATAGGTGGTATTCTGCTCTTATGTGTAAAGCAATCTGAAACTTTTCATAAGCTTACAGGAAAATTGCAATTCTGGATGGTTTTTAGTGGTCTGTAGCATACAGGAATCCGTTACTATTTACGATAAGTAGTTCAAAAGTGACACTGTCAATGAGTTAGTGACAGAAACATTTCCAGAATAGCATTTTTTACGAATCTGTCAATCTGAAACTTACAAATCGATCGTACGCTACAGATACGTAACTCTCACGAATGAAAAGCAGAATAAAACCATAAACCAGCTAGTTTTAACTTGACGCATTTAGCAGAACTAGTTCTGCCTAGGATCCTAGACCGAACTTATTCTAAAATATGAAACGAGTAATATTAGAAATGAAAGGCAATGAAGCAGGAAGACTATAGGTGGTATTCTGCTTTCATGTGTGAGCTAATCTGAAACATCTCATAAGCTTACAGGAAAATTGCAATTCTGGATGATTTTTAGTGGTCTGTAGCATACAGGAATCCGTAACTATTTACGATAAGTAGTTCAAAAGTGACACTGTCAATGAGTTAGTGACAGAAACATTTCCAGATTTGCATTTTTTACGAATCTGTCAATCTGAAACTTACGAATCGATCGTACGCTACAGATACGTTACTCACTAATGAAAAGCAGAATAAAACCATAAACCAGCTAGTTTTTACTTGACGCATTTAGCAGAACTAGTTATGCCTAGGAGCCTAGACCGAACTAATTCTAAATTATGAAACGAGTAATATTAGAAATGAAAGGCAATGAAGCAGGAAGACTATAGGTGGTATTCTGCTCTCATGTGTAAGCCAATTTGAAACTTTTCATGAGCTTACAGGAAAATTGCAATTCTGGATGGTTTTTTGTGGTCTGTAGCATACAGGAATCCGTAACTATTTACGATAAGTAGTTCAAAAGTGACACTGTCAATGAGTTAGTGAGAGAAACATTTCCAGAATTGCATTATTTACGAATCTGTCAATCTGAAACTTACGAATCGATCGTACGCTACAGATACGTTACTCACTAATGAAAAGCAGAATAAAACCATAAACCAGCTAGTTTTTACTTGACGCATTTAGCAGAACTAGTCCTGCCTAGGAGCCTAGACCGAACTAATTCTAAATTATGAAACGAGTTATATTAGAAATGAAAGGCAATGAAGCAGGAAGACTATAGGTGGTATTCTGCTCTCATGTGTAAAGCAATCTGAAACTTTTCATAAGCTTACAGGAAAATTGCAATTCTGGATGGTTTTTAGTGGTCTGTAGCATACAGGAATCCGTAACTATTTACGATAAGTAGTTCAAAAGTGACACTGTCAATGAGTTAGTGAGAGAAACATTTCCAGAATTGCATTATTTACGAATCTGTCAATCTGAAACTTACAAATCGATCGTACGCTACAGATACGTTACTCACCAATGAAAAGCAGAATAAAACCATAAACCAGCTAGTTTTCACTTGACGCATTTAGCAGAACTAGTTATGCCTAGGAGCCTAGACCCAACTAATTCTAAATTATGAAACGAGTAATATTAGAAATGAAAGGCAATGAAGCAGGAAGACTATAGGTGGTATTCTGCTCTCATGTGTAAAGCAATCTGAAACTTTTCATAAGCTTACAGGAAAATTGCAATTCTGAATGGTTTTTAGTGGTCTGTAGCATACAGGAATCCGTAACTATTTACGATAAGTAGTTCAAAAGTGACACTGTCAATGAGTTAGTGAGAGAAACATTTCCAGAATTGCATTATTTACGAATCTGTCAATCTGAAACTTACAAATCGATCGTACGCTACAGATACGTTACTCACTAATGAAAAGCAGAATAAAACCATAAACCAGCTAGTTTTTACTTGACGCATTTAGCAGAACTAGTTATGCCTAGGAGCCTAGACCCAACTAATTCTAAATTATGAAACGAGTAATATTAGAAATGAAAGGCAATGAAGCAGGAAGACTATAGGTGGTATTCTGCTCTCATGTGTAAAGCAATCTGAAACTTTTCATAAGCTTACAGGAAAATTGCAATTCTGGATGGTTTTTAGTGGTCTGTAGCATACAGGAATCCGTAACTATTTACGATAAGTAGTTCAAAAGTGACACTGTCAATGAGTTAGTGAGAGAAACATTTTCAGAATTGCATTATTTACGAATCTGTCAATCTGAAACTTACAAATCGATCGTACGCTACAGATACGTTACTCACTAATGAAAAGCAGAATAAAACCATAAACCAGCTAGTTTTTACTTGACGCATTTAGCAGAACTAGTTATGCCTAGGAGCCTAGACCCAACTAATTCTAAATTATGAAACGAGTAATATTAGAAATGAAAGGCAATGAAGCAGGAAGACTATAGGTGGTATTCTGCTCTCATGTGTAAAGCAATCTGAAACTTTTCATAAGCTTACAGGAAAATTGCAATTCTGGATGGTTTTTAGTGGTCTGTAGCATACAGGAATCCGTAACTATTTACGATAAGTAGTTCAAAAGTGACACTGTCAATGAGTTAGTGAGAGAAACATTTCCAGAATTGCATTATTTACGAATCTGTCAATCTGAAACTTACGAATCGATCGTACGCTACAGATACGTTACTCACTAATGAAAAGCAGAATAAAACCATAAACCAGCTAGTTTTTACTTGACGCATTTAGCAGAACTAGTCCTGCCTAGGAGCCTAGACCGAACTAATTCTAAATTATGAAACGAGTAATATTAGAAATGAAAGGCAATGAAGCAGGAAGACTATAGGTGGTATTCTGCTCTCATGTGTAAAGCAATCTGAAACTTTTCATAAGCTTACAGGAAAATTGCAATTCTGGATGGTTTTTAGTGGTCTGTAGCATACAGGAATCCGTTACTATTTACGATAAGTAGTTCAAAAGTGACACTGTCAATGAGTTAGTGACAGAAACATTTCCAGAATTGCATTATTTACGAATCTGTCAATCTGAAACTTACAAATCGATCGTACGCTACAGATACGTTACTCAATAATGAAAAGCAGAATAAAACCATAAACCAGCTAGTTTTCACTTGACGCATTTAGCAGAACTAGTTATGCCTAGGAGCCTAGACCCAACTAATTCTAAATTATGAAACGAGTAATATTAGAAATGAAAGGCAATGAAGCAGGAAGACTATAGGTGGTATTCTGCTCTCATGTGTAAGCCAATTTGAAACTTTTCATGAGCTTACAGGAAAATTGCAATTCTGGATGGTTTTTTGTGGTCTGTAGCATACAGGAATCCGTAACTATTTACGATAAGTAGTTCAAAAGTGACACTGTCAATGAGTTAGTGAGAGAAACATTTCCAGAATTGCATTATTTACGAATCTGTCAATCTGAAACTTACAAATCGATCGTACGCTACAGATACGTTACTCACCAATGAAAAGCAGAATAAAACCATAAACCAGCTAGTTTTCACTTGACGCATTTAGCAGAACTCTTTCTGCCTAGGAGCCTAGACCTAACTAATTCTAAATTATGAAACGAGTAATATTAGAAATGAAAGGCAATGAAGCAGGAAGACTATAGGTGGTATTCTGCTCTCATGTGTAAAGCAATCTGAAACTTTTCATAAGCTTACAGGAAAATTGCAATTCTGGATGGTTTTTAGTGGTCTGTAGCATACAGGAATCCGTAACTATTTACGATAAGTAGTTCAAAAGTGACACTGTCAATGAGTTAGGGAGAGAAACATTTCCAGAATTGCATTATTTAGTAATCTGTCAATCTGAAACTTACAAATCGATCTTACGCTACAGAAACATAACTAACGAATGAAAAGCAGAATAAAACCATAAACCAGCTAGTTTTTACTTGACGCATTTAGCAGAACTAGTTCTGCCTAGGAGCCTAGACCGAACTTATTCTAAATTATGAAACGAGTAATATTAGAAATGAAAGGCAATGAAGCAGGAAGACTATAGGTGGTATTCTGCTTTCATGTGTAAGGCAATCTGAAACTTTTCATAAGCTTACAGGAAAATTGCAATTCTGGATGGTTTTTAGTGGTCTGTAGCATACAGGAATCCGTAACTATTTACGATAAGTAGTTCAAAAGTGACACTATCAATGAGTTAGTGACAGAAACATTTCCAGATTTGCATTTTTTACGAATCTGTCAATCTGAAACTTACGAATCGATCGTACGCTACAGATACGTTACTCACTAATGAAAAGCAGAATAAAACCATAAACCAGCTAGTTTTTACTTGACGCATTTAGCAGAACTAGTTATGCCTAGGAGCCTAGACCGAACTTATTCTAAATTATGAAACGAGTAATATTAGAAATGAAAGGCAATGAAGCAGGAAGATTATAGGTGGTATTCTGCTCTCATGTGTAAGCCAATTTGAAACTTTTCATGAGCTTACAGGAAAATTGCAATTCTGGATGGTTTTTTGTGGTCTGTAGCATACAGGAATCCGTAACTATTTACGATAAGTAGTTCAAAAGTGACACTGTCAATGAGTTAGTGAGAGAAACATTTCCAGAATTGCATTATTTACGAATCTGTCAATCTGAAACTTACGAATCGATCGTACGCTACAGATACGTTACTCACTAATGAAAAGCAGAATAAAACCATAAACCAGCTAGTTTTCACTTGACGCATTTAGCAGAACTAGTCCTGCCTAGGAGCCTAGACCGAACTAATTCTAAATTATGAAACGAGTAATATTAGAAATGAACGGCAATGAAGCAGGAAGACTATAGGTGGTATTCTGCTCTCATGTGTAAGCCAATTTGAAACTTTTCATAAGCTTACAGGAAAATTGCAATTCTGGATGGTTTTTTGTGGTCTGTAGAATACAGGAATCCGTAACTATTTACGATAAGTAGTTCAAAAGTGACACTGTCAATGAGTTAGTGAGAGAAACATTTCCAGAATTGCATTATTTACGAATCTGTCAATCTGAAACTTACAAATCGATCGTACGCTACAGATACGTTACTCACTAATGAAAAGCAGAATAAAACCATAAACCAGCTAGTTTTCACTTGACGCATTTAGCAGAACTCTTTCTGCCTAGGAGCCTAGACCGAACTAATTCTATATTATGAAACGAGTAATATTAGAAATGAAAGGCAATGAAGCAGGAAGACTATAGGTGGTATTCTGCTTTCATGTGTAAGCCAATCTGTAACTTTTCATAAGCTTACCGGAAAATTGCAATTCTGGATGCTTTTTAGTGGTCTGTCGCATACAGGAATCCATAACTATTTACGATAAGTAGTTCAAAAGTGACACTGTCAATGAGTTAGTGACAGAAACATTTCCAGAATTGCATTATTTACGAATCTGTCAATCTGAAACTTACAAATCGATCGTACGCTACAGATACGTAACTCACGAATGAAAAGCAGAATAAAACCATAAACCACCTAGTTTTTACTTGACGCATTTAGCAAAACTAGTTCTGCCTAGGAGCCTAGACCGAACTAATTCTAAATTATGAAACGAGTAATATTAGAAATGAAAGGCAATGAAGCAGGAAGACTATAGGTGGTATTCTGCTCTCATGTGTAAGCCAATTTGAAACTTTTCATGAGCTTACAGGAAAATTGCAATTCTGGATGGTTTTTTGTGGTCTGTAGCATACAGGAATCCGTAACTATTTACGATAAGTAGTTCAAAAGTGACACTGTCAATGAGTTAGTGAGAGAAACATTTCCAGAATTGCATTATTTACGAATCTGTCAATCTGAAACTTACAAATCGATCGTACGCTACAGATACGTTACTCACTAATGAAAAGCAGAATAAAACCATAAACCAGCTAGTTTTCACTTGACGCATTTAGCAGAACTCTTTCTGCCTAGGAGCCTAGACCGAACTAATTCTATATTATGAAACGAGTAATATTAGAAATGAAAGGCAATGAAGCAGGAAGACTATAGGTGGTATTCTGCTTTCATGTGTAAGCCAATCTGTAACTTTTCATAAGCTTACCGGAAAATTGCAATTCTGGATGCTTTTTAGTGGTCTGTCGCATACAGGAATCCATAACTATTTACGATAAGTAGTTCAAAAGTGACACTGTCAATGAGTTAGTGATAGAATATTGTTATGACTTTAGCCTTGCTGCTTTCACACTCCTCTCCAGAGGAAAATTCACTTATCCCAGATATCTCAGATATCAAAAGGATTAAGCTCTGTTGGAGCCCTTTCCAGGTTTTCGGGCTCGTGGTGGTGGTCGGGTTCGGGTCGCTCCTCGCCTCCCTGCTGTAGCTTGGATTCCTGCTCCACCCACACTTCCTGTCGGAGCAGACGGTGTTCCTCTGCATTCCCCATGTACTCGCGTACAGTTCTCGCCGTTCCGAGCAGTACCGCCTTCTGCATGACTTTATAAATATTTTCGTCCAACTTAAGTTTTCTCAAGTTCTCTAGTAGTTTCTTCGGTATCAGGCCTGTAGATGAAATGACAATAGGGATGGTCTTTATATCTTTCAGCTTCCACTGTCTTCTGGTTTGGTCCTCGAGATCTCTGTATTTTGAAATTTTTTCAGTGTGTCTATCTAGAAGATTGTTTTTATTTGGAATTGCCACGTCGATGAATAGTGCTGTGTCCTCATCCTTATTGAGCAATATGAGGTCTGGTCTATTGTGGGTTATTTTCCGGTCTGTGAGAACCGTGCGATCCCAGTAGAGCTTGTGATGTTCATTTTCCAATACAGCATCCGGATGGTAATTGAAATAAGGAACCTTTTTCGAACTTAGAAGTTGGTGTTTTAGTGCCAATTCTTGGTGAAGAATCTTGGCAACGGCATCATGTCTATTTTTGTACTCCGTGCCCGCGAACTTCTGACATCCCCCGGTGATGTGCTGGATACTTTCATGTGTCGCACAGCCATAACGACAGCTATCATCCGCCACTGAGGCATCCTTGGCGATATATTTCATGTAGTTCCTTGTTGGAATCACCTGATCCTGGATGGCGAGCATGAAGCCCTCTGTCTCAGGAAACAACCTTCCGGAAGTCAACCAGTAGTTCGACGCAGATATGTCGACGTAATCATGGTTGACCTCGTTCTGGTGCCTCCCATGCAAAGGTTTGCCAATCAGTTTCTGCATTTTACTTTCTGCAGAGTGTTCGACGGTTTCCAAGTGATCCTGCTGTAGCTTTAATGGTGTAGAACTATCAGCAACACAAACTACTCGATGGAGTTCTGATGAAGCTGCCTTGCTCAAGAAATATTTTTCAATTTCCTGGGACATACGGTTGGACAAATCAACAATTCCTCTACCCCCAAGATGTCGTGGCAGCTTGGTCCGTTCTATTGAGCTTTTGGGGTGATGTTTATTGTGTTTAGTCAGCATCGTCCTTATTTTTCTCTGTAAGGCTGCTAAATCGGTGGTGGTCCAAGAGATGATACCGAATGAGTAGCTCAGCGCCGAGCAAGCGTAGGTATTGATAGCTTTTATCAGATTCTTTCTGTTAAGGCCAGTTCTCATTATCCTTCTCAATCTTCAGGTGAACTCCTCCTCCTGGGTGTTGCCCAGGCATGTGAATTTCATCAGAGGTGTTGGTGTTATTCTCTATTGCTAGCGGACGCTGAAGTTCTCGTTTAAATACGTCGATTCGGGCCGTTGGTATTAGTTCATTTCTGAGAATTACGCGGTACTGTTCTGCGACTCGTTGTTCAGTGACATGGAGATTTGGGTAGGCGTTGCAGAATTCCTCATGGAGCCTTTTCCTATAGTTGTTCGTGTTCTGTCCTAGTCCCGTGATGGAGTTATATATGCGCACAATAGTTTCATTCATGGACGTTGTCCACTTCATGCGCTTTCTAACTAACCCCGCTTGGGTGAGCACTTGCTGAATATCCTGCGCAGCACCTTCAGCGGTTCGAGTCGGCAATTGAATAGGACTCGTTGGTTGCTGTTGTTGCTTTGGAGCTGTAGCTTCTTTTGCAGCAGGAGCCCGCTTCCTCAACAACCTGCCACCGACGTCCCGCATGCTGTCATGTCCAGCGCCGGCTCCAGATATGCCCTGACGATCCCCAGGCAGCGACTTGTTTCCGAGGCTTCTCGTTATCACCATTTTCATGGGTTTGTGCTCCCCTTTCTCAGTTTGGGTGAGGGGTAGAGAAATGAGAGCAGAAAAAGCACCCCTATAAAGGATGTGAAAAAGAGAGGAAAAAGGAATGGGACTGCGGACAGCAGGCGTGGCTGGCTGCATCGTCTACGTCGTTACGATGGCTACCTGGCAGGCCATCTACCAGATAGCTGCCAGGCAGGCCAGACATTATTATGACTTTAGCCTTGCGGCTTTCACACTCCTCTCCAGAAGAAAATTCACTTATCCCAGATATCGATATCAAAAGGATTAAGCTCTGTTGGAGCACTTTCCAGGTTTTCGGGCTCGTGGTGGTGGTCGGGTCCGGGTCGCTCCTCGCCTCCCTGCTGTAGGTTGGATTCCTGCTCCACCCGCACTTCCTGTCGGAGCAGACGGTGTTCCTCTGCATTCCCCATGTACTTGCGTACAGTTCTCGTCGTTCCGAGCAGTACCGCCTTCTGCATGACTTTATAAATATTTTCGTCCAACTGAAGTTTCCTCAAGTTCTCTAGTAGTTTCTTCGGTATCAGGCCTGTAGATGAAATGACAATAGGGATGGTCTTTATGTCTTTCAGGTTCCACTGTCTTCTGGTTTGTTCCTCGAGATCTCTGTATTTTGAAATTTTTTCAGTGTGCCTATCTAGAAGATTGTTATTATTTGGAATTGCCACGTCGATGAATAGTGCTGTGTCCTCATCCTTATTGAGCAATATGAGGTCTGGTCTATTGTGGGTTATTTTCCGGTCTGTGAGAACCGTGCGATCCCAGTAGAGCTTGTGATGTTCATTTTCCAATACAGCATCCGGATGGTAATTGAAATAAGGAACCTTTTTCGAACTTAGAAGTTGGTGTTTTAGTGCCAATTCTTGGTGAAGAATCTTGGCAACGGCATCATGTCTATTTTTGTACTCCGTGCCCGCGAACTTCTGACATCCCCCGGTGATGTGCTGGATACTTTCATGTGTCGCACAGCCATAACGACAGCTATCATCCGCCACTGAGCCATCCTTGGCGATATATTTCATGTAGTTCCTTGTTGGAATCACCTGATCCTGGATGGCGAGCATGAAGCCCTCTGTCTCAGGAAACAACCTTCCGGAAGTCAACCAGTAGTTCGACGCAGATATGTCGACGTAATCATGGTTGACCTCGTTCTGGTGACCCCATGCAAAGGTTTGCCAATCAGTTTCTGCATTTTACTTTCTGCAGAGTGTTCGACGGTTTCCAAGTGATCCTGGTGTAGCTTTAATGGTGTAGAACTATCAGCAACACAAACTACTCGATGGAGTTCTGATGAAGCTGCCTTGCTCAAGAAATATTTTTCAATTTCCTGGGACATACGGTTGGACAAATCAACAATTTCTCTACCCCCAAGATGTCGTGGCAGCTCTGTCCGTTCTATTGAGCTTTGTGGGTGATGTTTATTGTGTTTAGTCAGCATCGTCCTTATTTTTCTCTGTAAAGCTGCTAAATCGGTGGTCGTCCAAGAGATAATACCAAATGAATAGCTAAGCGCCGAGCAAGCGTAGGTATTGATAGCTTTCATCAGATTCTTGCTGTTAAGGCCAGTTCTCATCATCCTTCTCAATCTTCGGGTGAACTCCTCCGTTAGTTCTTTCTTCATCTGGCTCTGATTGATTTTTCTTGCCTGTTTTATGCCTAGATACTTGTATGTGTCTCCTTCCTTCAATGCTTCAATTTCTGCACCTTCCTTGAGTTTGAACGTACCATCTTCTATTTTCCCTCTCGTTATGTTTAGCAGTCGACATTTGTCTAGTCCAAACTTCATTTTGATGTCTTCCGAGAATCCTTCCACCATTTTCATCATCAGTTGCATTTGTTTTTTGGTAGATGCGAAGAGTTTCATATCGTCCATGTAAAGTAGATGATTCAGTTTCATCATAGTTCTACTGCCGCTCTTGATGGAAAATTCGTAGTCCGTAGGGATTCAGGGCCATGCAGATCCACAGAGGGCTCAGCGAGTCTCCTTGGAATATTGCGCGTCTTATTGGAATAGGTCCTGTTGTAATGGAGCAATCTGCTGCTTTCATTTGAAGACTAGTACGCCAGGTTGACATGGCGTTTTTCAGGAACTCAACAATATTGGGATCCACCTTGTAAATCTTCAAGATCGTCAAGAGCCATTCGTGAGGTATAGAATCGAATGCTTTCTTGTAGTCTATGTACGCAGCGTAAAGATTCCTTCGCTTTGAGAACGCTTGATTGCAGATAACTGAATCTATTATTAGTTGTTCTTTGCAACCTCGGCTGTCTTTGGTGCATCCTTTCTGTTGCATGGCGATGATGTTATTCCTTTCGCAATGGTTGTGAATTCGGTTTGAAATGCAAGATGTGATTAATTTGTACATCGTTGGAAGACATGTGATTGGTCGGTACTTGGATGGGTCTTCTGTATTCCTTTAATCTTTAGGTGACAGGTATGTTGTGCCATGTGTAAGGAATACATACTGGCATTCTTTCAGAATTTTCAATGACATCTTTTATTGCGAAGGTCAATTTGTCATGCATGATCCAAAGCTTCTTAATCCAGAAGTTCTGTAATCCATCAGGCCCAGGTGCTTTCCAGTTGTGCAGTCCTCTGATAGCTGATTATTATTATTATTATTGTACTTAAATCATTCGATTCATCAACACTCCTTTCCTCGAGATGAAGTTGCTGTAAGGCTCATCTGCTTTCTACTAATTTCTTTTTTAAATCTATCCTCCTTCTAGTAATTTCTTGTTCTTCTATTGCCAGTTGTAACAATTCATTATTGGCCTCTATTTGACTCTCAAGCTCTCTACGTGATGTACATTTAGAGTGTTTAGAGTGGGACTTACCAAATGAAGCTGCTACCTTGTGCTGCTTCCTCTTTGTTGATCGGCTTGATATTCCCGATTTCTGCTCCGAAATATTCCTCACAACACTGGTCGATGAAAGAGATGGAACCATCGCTCTGGATATTACTTCAGACCTGTTTTCTGTAGTATTCTGCGCGACCCTGGATTCCAATACTATTCCATCTTCTTTCCCCTCCACACAACAAGGTGTGAAGAACTTGTAAAGATTTGCTTTTACTTCTTGTAACTACACTGTACTAATCCATATTTTAGTTACTTTTATGCCGAAGGACCACTAAGGTGTGGGTTTATACAAAAACACCCTTTGTGTAAAAATCTTTCTTATTTTTTCCCAGTTTCGACTGACAACTTGTTTTCAATCATTTTTTTTTCTACTGTCAACTACTCAAAAAATACTTGATTTGAACATTCAGAACAATAAATAATGTAACGAAAATTAATCTTCAACACAGATGCTTCAAAAAATTTTCAATGAAGATATGGGACGAGACGTACTTGTTTCATGACACTCTTTATATGCAGAAAATTATTTGATAATTCACCTTCATTGCTGTATCCCGTAACCGGGAATAAATCTACAAAAAGACATTAAAAAAAAAGAACTAAGACTAAGACTTATAATTCCTTGAGGCTAATTGCGACTGTGTGCCTTCCTGTGACTGAAGAGATCCTTCCACACTCCTGGCATGGATAGTCACCAACCAGATCTGGCCGCCGCATTGAACTCTAAAAGAACTGGAAGGGCCTCTTAGGTACCGAAATACGACGGAAAGTGTGTCCAACTGAGACGGAATATGTAGAGCAACTCATCTCTTTCTAATGGTTCGGCAACCAATCGAATAACCGCATCAGACGTCGGACGCAGCAGTCGTCTCACTTGAACGCACAGGGTTGTTTTTGTTTACATCGTTATAAACCAATTGACAGAGAGCAGAGAGAGATAGATTGCCCTACATCTCCCTTTCAGTCTTCCTCAGTTTGCCTGCATCGAGATGCCGTTCCAGTTCTTTTATGGGTACCACCATAGACAAACTATAGATAGGCAACTCCCGGGCAAAATTTGGATCATGTAAAAGAGCCATCTATTGAGATGTATCGGAACTAATGTCGGTAAAATTCAATGAATGCTGGCAGCACCATCTATCGATTCTTTTTGGCGGTAAGTAATATTGGTGTAATAATTTAAACATTTGTTTTCAGCGAGTTTAATGAAAAACTCGAATTCTTTGTGAAAAAGTAATGAATAATGATGCTGTTATGAAAACAAATTTATTCAATATAATATTCATTTCCACTTGGAACATGACAATAACTTTGCATAATAATACTCAGAAATACATGTGTGTAATATTGGGGAATACACATAACAAACTTAAGGTAAATTCATGTGTTTCAGAACAAAACTGTGAAGGCTCTATACTGTTTTCTCTATGGGACTCCAATTACATATAACAAACTGTAAAGGCTCTATTTCAAATTTTGTCAAAATTTGTTAACAGTGGAGTCCTGTACTGAGGCAGTATTTGGAGTCCCATAGGGAAAACTGAATATAAAATATAATATAAAATAATATAAATATATTATTATAATATAAAATAATATAAAAATAGCAATTTTTTTCAAAAATTAATTAATTTCAAGGGAGTCAACAATTTACCTTCAGTACTTGAGATTATGTGAAATTTATGCTAAATTTATGAAATGTATAAAATTATATGTACAGGATCAATTCATTTAGCTGATTTGTAAATTCAATAGAATGAATAAATACAATATTGATAATATATATGAAATATAAAATAAATATGAGGAGATAAATAGAATCATGAAAGGATAATACTTATCTCCTCCTTTTTTGGTATTTTTCTGAAGCCATCTTCATGATGGGATCAGAAAAATATTGTCTTTTTTTACCACAAAGAATCTTATTTGCTGTTCCAATGTAGAAGAGCAAAATGAATTTAACACCAAATTCAATGAAATCTTTGTGGACATGCTTGTGCAGTGAACAGAACAACGATTCAATGTCCTCCCCACATAAATCATTTATTACTTCCCTCTTAATACCATAATAATTGATTTTTGTGGGAATAGCTACTAATACTGGACGAGAAAAATCATGAAAAATAGTATTATATGTCCTAGACGGATTTATCATTGTAGAATTTGGAAATGTTCTTGTTCTTATCAACAAATTTGTTAGTAAATCATTTCTATATGCCTCAATAATCTCTGAACAGTCTGGACAGTTATTAATATTTTTCATGATTCTTTTCATCAAATATCCAGCTACATAAGGGGTTGCCAAATCTCTTTCGATATCCGAATCTGTTGTCTCTTGCACTGCATAAACAGGTGGTGATACTTTTAACGCCGGTTGGGATTCTGCACTTTTTTTTTGAATAAAATTTTTGAGATTATCAAGGGCGCTAGAAGTATCATCCTCCTCACAATTCGAACCTGGTGAATGTGACGACAAAAAATTATTTATTAGGAGGAATTTGAGGGAGGAAATGAAGGATGAACAGGTGGGATTAACATTTCTCACCCCGTGGCTTCTTATTGGGAAAAAAAATTCTCCAGGGGATCCTGATTAAAAACCCTTGCTGCGAACTTCTTTATTCCTTTTTTTCTCAAAGAAGTTGAAATATATAAGAAGCCACGGATGGTGAATTTAAAATGTTTTAAGGAGGGAGTGATGATTGGATTGGAGGATGGGCTAGTTTTGAAAGACATAGACTCCAGGACTTGGAGGGATTCATTCCAGAAGTCTATGTGGGGAGATTTTTCTGCCACCACACCCACTAGGGGCTTTTGCAGAGGAGAATTCTCGTAACGACCATTGATACTATCAAAAAGTTTATCAAAAAAGAAGAGAGCATCAGCAGTTTGTGTCGCAGAGGGATCAAGGTAATACTTTGAATTAACTGGCTTGCAAGAACTTAATCATATCCATGACTGCACCCACAGATCGGCTGAACACCTGTGCAGCACACTTAACTTTCATTTTTTTTATCTTTTGGGGTACGACATGTTCCTCTGTCAACTTTGGCACAGTACTATACCTGTTTAGGCTGTCCACATTGTACATAGCCAGAATATGTGACCAAGAGGCAACTTTTGGAATGCCCTCTTGTCTGAAGCACAAATCTTTTGTCAAGAGAGCATTACGAATACCCTTGAGGAGATGAGGTGGATCATATAGATGAACAATTTCTTATTCATCTATAATGTATCCTTGAAAAGTATTTTCAAGCAGTCTATTTACTGCTGCAATATGATTTAATCCTTGATAGTGACCACAATGTGCAACCCTGTCAGACGAACATGTCGTACTACATCTTTGATGATTTCGACTAAATCAGTCGTTCCAGTCGAACTTTGACAAAAATAAAAGCTAAGTGGCTGCTTCCATGTACCGCGTATGCTCCTAATCATGAATACAAGGGCATGATCTGCCAATTCTGCTCTGCGATCACCACTGCCCATGTCCACTATTCCTTCCACATAATCTCTGGAAAAATTATATGAAAGACCAGGACTTAGAGCAACCTCATCAAACATCAGGATACAATATCTATCTAACCTTTTTTGTTTACCGACAGCATTTCTCAAACTGTCAAAAATTTGAGAATTGATGCCACACTCAAACGGAATATTACTGGGTAAATCCGTCAGAGTGCGTTTTGAAGGTAAACAGAATATTTTAGATAGATATCTATATCCTTCACCACTCTGTTTAAATAATGAAAGGGCAAACATTTTGTCATCAAGACAGTATCGACGACCCCTTTTCTTTTGCTTTTGATTCAATTGTTGAGACATAAAAAAATTGAATGTTGTTCTGTTCGCCTTGTTGAGGCATTACAAATTGTTTGATTTCTTCAACATCGTCACTTTCTCCTTCAAAGCAATGTTTCTGCACCTCAATCGACTCTCCTTTCTTCTCAAATATGTGAGTTGCCGGACCAGAAACATTTCCTCATTACTCATCGTCTTCTTTTGAACTGAAATACCTCCAATTAGAAAAGTTTTCTTATACAAGCTGAGAGAACATACCTTTTCTCAAGGGAGTCATAGTAGATAATTTAACCTTCCTTTTAGGTACTACTGGAGATTCTGAAAATAATTTTCAAACATTATACTCAGAAAAACAATTACTATATTACTACTATATACCTTCTGGGATATCTTCCGGGTTAATTTCTCCTTCATTCTCTTCTATTGAAGGTTGAGATTCTGAAAATAATATTCAATCATTATATTCAGAAAAACAATTACTATATTACTACTATATACCTTCTGGGATATCTTACAGGTTAACCTCTCCTTCAACCTTTTCTCTTGAAGGTTGAGATTCTGGAAAATAATGCCAAACATTACACTTGAAAAAAAAAATAAAGACTGTATACCTGGAACATCTTTCCACTGTACTTCTTCAGAATCTTCCTGTCTTGAAGTATGAGATTCTGAAAAATCCAACAATTACAACAACTACACAATAGTTACGAAAGACAACATACCTTCTAGAATAGATTGAGAAACTGTTCGTTCTGTAGCTCTCAAAATATCTTTCTTCTTTTTTCTCACATAACACCTCGTTGGAACCAGCACCTTCAAATCTTCATCACAATTTCACAATCCACTAAAGTTGATGCTGTACTTGATGACTCTGTGAATAATTTCATTCATTCATTGCTATATCCCGTTGCCGGGAATGAATCTTACAAAAAGACGAAAAAAGGGAAAAAACAAGAAGAAATATCTATATCCTTTACCACTCTGTTTATATAATGAAAGGGCAAAAATTTTGTCATCAAGAGAGTATCGACGACCCCTTTTCTTTTGCTTTTGTTTCAATTGTTGAGACATGAAAAAATTGAATGTTGTTCTGTTCACCTTGTTGAGATATTCCAAATTGTTTGATTTCTTCAACATCATCACTTTCTCCTTCAAAAGCAATGTTTCTGCACCTCAATCGACTCTCCTTTCTTCTCAAATATGTGAGTTGCCGGACCAGAAACATTTCCTCATTACTCATCGTCTTCTTTTGAACTGAAATACCTCCAATTAGAAAAGTTTTCTTATAAAAGCTGAGAGAACATACCTTTTCTCAAGGGAGTCATGGTAGATAATTTAACCATTCTTTTAGGTACTACTGGAGATTCTGAAAATAATTTTCAAACATTATACTCAGAAAAACAATTACTATATTACTACTATATACCTTCTGGGATATCTTCCGGGTTAATTTGTCCTTCATTCTCTTCTATTGAAGGTTGAGATTCTGGAAATAATTTTCAATCATTATACTCAGAAAAACAATTACTACTATATACCTTCTGGGATATCTTCCGGGTTAATTTCTCCTTCATTCTCTTCAATTGAGGGTTGAGATTCTGAAAATAATATTCAATCATTATATTCAGAAAAACAATTACTATATTACTACTATATACCTTCTGGGATATCTTACAGGTTAATCTCTCCTTCAACCTTTGCTCTTGAAGGTTGAGATTCTGAAAAATAATGCCAAACATAACACTTGCAAAAATACTAATAAAGACTGTATACCTTCTGGAATATCTTCCTACTGTACTTCTTCCAGAATCTTCCTGTCTTGAAGCATGAGATTCTCAAAAATCCAACAATCTCAACAACTACACAATAGTTACGAAAGACAACATACCTTTTAGAATAGATTGAGAAACTGTTCGTTCTGTAGCTCTCAAAATATCTTTTTTTTTTTCTCACATAACACCTCGTTGGAACCAGCGCCTCCAAATCTTCATCACAATCAACTAAAGTTGATGCTGTACTTGATGACTCTGTGAATAATTTCATTCATTCATTGCTATATTCCGTTGCCGGGAATTAATCTTACAAAAAGACGAAAAAAGGGAAAAAACAAAAAGAAAAAAAAAAGGAGGTGCGAACAGACATATAATTTTTCAGGGCTAATTGCGACTGTGTTCTCGCCTGTGACTGCAGAGACCCAACCGTGACCTACATATCCTACCACACTCCGGGCATGGTAAGACACCAACCAGATCTGGCCGTCGCTGTATCCTTCTCAAGTCTCCACTATAACTGTGTACCAAAGACCTCCACTGTGACCTGTCTAACGCTAGTTGTTTCCAGTTATGATTGGCATTAACTGATTTTAGGGATTGATGTAGTGTATCCTTAAACCGCTTATACTGGCCTCCTGGTTTCCTGGCTCCCTCAGTGAATTCGCCATATAGAGCTTTTTGGGGAGTCTTGTGTCTTGAATCCTCAAAATGTGGCTGCTCCATCTGAGTCGGGCTCTCGTTACTTGAGTCTCAATTGTTGTACAACTCGCGCGCTGCAAGACTTCTGCATTCGAAACTTTGTGGAATCATCTGACGTGCATTATCTGTCTTAGATGACGTTGTTGCTTTTGTTCAAGCTGTTTAATATGTCGCCTGGGGGGCGTCCAGCTTTCGCTTCCGTAAAGAAGCGTTGCGAGGACCACTACCTTGTAAACAGCTGTCTTGGTCTTCAGATTGAGGTCGTGATTTTGAAACACTCTATCCTTTAGCTTCCAGAATGCCCGTGATGCCGAATTGATACGGTTTTGTATTTCCGTGTCAAGGTTAATCCTAGTATTTATGAAGCTTCCCATGTATTTGAACTGCTCGACCTGTTCTAGAGTTTCATTCTCCAGGCTGATATCTGTTTGAAGGCTTTCTGGCGGACTTACCAGGATTTTGGTTTTGTCGATATTGAGTCTAAGGCCTAAAGCTTCGTATATATGTTTATATGTAGGTGTCCAACATTATCTGTAGATCCTCCGAGCTGCTAGCGATAAGTGAACAGTCGTCTGCATATTGGTTCAGTGATAAACTTGGTACTGGTTTTTGCTCTTAGGCGCTTCAGGTTAAACAGGTCTCCATCAAATCTGAATCTTATCCCAACACCTCTTACGGGCATACTCATGTCAGCAATTATCGATACAGCTATGGCGAAAATATTGAACAGTAAGGGCGCTAATACGCAGCCTTGATTTATTCCAGAGTTGGTTGAGAAATGGTCGGTTGTAGAGCCATTATGCTGTATTTTAGCGGTGTTGTTGGTATGAAGGCTTTTACACACTGCTAAGAATTTTTCGGGTACTCCAAGACGTGCCATGATTTTCCATAGCGCTCTCCGATTCACCGAGTCGAACGCCTTATAAATCGATGTAGGCTGTATAGATCCTTGATTGTTGTTCACGGTCTTTCTCTTGCAGCTGTCACAGTGTGAAAATTAGGTCCACTTTGATTTGGTCCAACGATTAGCCATAATCTTCGAGAGAATTTTGCCGGCTACGTTAAGCAACTATTTGCACCTGTAATTGTTGCAATTTGACGTATCGCCTTTGTTCTTATAGAGGTTGATAACTAAAGCGTCTCTGAAGTCTTGTGGCACATCTCCTTGTTGCCAGATCTTGCGGAATGGTGCTAGAAGACTATTGACTTCATCCAGGGCTTTAAATATCTCCGCTGAAACGCCGCTTACTTATCATTTTTCATATTTTTTATCGCACTTATGATTTCCGACATTGAAATAGGGAATACTCCTTCTGACGAAAATAATGTATTTTTTATGAAATATCTTTAAAACGTCACATTTTGAAATAACCATTTCAACCGTTTCCCAAAAAAAATTATTTTAAGCACTTGAAAATAAAAAATAAAATCGTTATTTAATCAACTAGGTTATTAATGAAAGCGATTAATTATCGAGATATTTTAACGTGCGAGCGAAGCGAGATCATTGATCGCTCAGTTAATAAACGAGTTGATTACAAGGTTTTTCCGTCGACTAGATTTTGAATTGAATGTGAATTCTTGATTGCAAAAATTTTCTATCGATACCTAGTCAAATTTGACACCTCATATAACTTTTCTATGTTCATATCGGAATGTTGATATTTATGGGGCCGATCGAACAATTCAAGAAGTCCATAGAGGGCATATTCGAGTTGTGACATTTTGAGTAAATCACATTGATATCGTTTCCTATAATATCTGTGAATGTGTGAAGCTAGTGGAAGCTGGAGTTGTAGTACTTGGATATATTGATAACTCTCTAACCATCATAATTTTTCTGCAACCTCCACAATTCATCTCTTCTTAATTCACCCGCTAGGTACTACGAAAATCAATGCGACATACAAATAAAATAAGTAACTGCTGAATACTTTTATGTTCGATCACCCATGACAATAATGCATTAAACGGAAATCAAGCAATAAAAGGGTTTATTAACAGCTGATTTCGTGTTCGTTAAACAGTGCTATTTTTAGGAGGTCGGCGGAAAATAGGTATTTAAAGTTTGAAGAATTGCACAAGCTGGCAACATCGACTGAAATATGCCTTGATAATAAAGGACAACAAATTATCTTGATGAGATAGACAAAGATGGCTGTCTATGAGGTCTGCGACGAACGAGGAAGGTCGTAAAATTTTATTGGATTTTTATGGCCGGTTGCAGTTGAAGCTCGCCAGTAAGTAGGCTCCTGTAAATCAACAGCTGTTATTTTATAAAGAAGCTGATCGGACATTGTTCTTTTCATTGTTTGGTAGGCGCTCTTGCCAAATCGTAAACTCGGAACCAAGCGATATAAATTTTAAAACCCTATATTTGAAGGATGATTTTGAATAGTTTCCGAGGTGAATTTGAAAAAATTATGAAAGAAACTCATAATTATTCAGTTCAAACTTGCATATGCAGTGATAACCCAAATTGAGGAGAATTCCCCATCAAACGATGTCATCGGACTATACGCGGGGAGTAGGTCTAAAATGGATAAATCCGTTATTTTGATTCAAGACCTGAGTAATTCTCCTTCCATCTCTCGAAAATTTTTCTATCATCATTTAGTATAGCTCCATGAGCATCTCTTATAGGAAAGTCTAGCTTTTTCTTTCCACCAGCTATCCTTGATTTTTCTTATTTTTTGACGGACCTCGCGTTTTATGTTTGTAAGACTATTTGGGGCTGCAACATCGCCAGACTTGTTAATTGCCGTTTTCATCGCTTTGTGTTTTGCCTCCAAAAGGGGTGCGATATGAGATTCGCTATCGGCAAACCAGTCTGGGGATTTTCGGGAGCATCCTGTGCCCAGTATTTCTTTCGCTGTATTTGTAAGAGATGACTTGAAGCGGAGCCAATGAGTCTCAATGTCGTCATTATAATCCGGTGGTGTTAGGCTTTCTTTGACACTTTGACGGCACCATAAATACTAACGAACGTTCTTGAAATTCACCAGTAGTATGTTGAATAGTATATCGAGAAGCAGGCTTATGGAAATGCATAGCAAAGTTCATGAAGCTTCCTACACTATTTACGGGGATGAGGAAGGCCTCCGTTCTTGTGCTCACCAATTGGCAACTAATGCAAGATTAGTTTTACTACGATGAGGCACACTTGTCATTTCACAGATCATATTATATAGATATTTGGTTACTAACCAGTATCTTGATCATCATATCTGGGTTTTCAATTCACGCTCACGCATGTGTGTAAGTCCCTTCTGAAAACGATATGGCTTCACTTCATTCATACCATAAAACATATAGGTAATATCTATATTAATAAAAGAGGATCTATGGTTTTCTTCAAAATGCTTTATTGTTCAAACGATCGCACCAAATTGGACAATTCTTTTTTTATTGTGTTTATTATTGTTAGGGCAAAGTTTATATAACAAAATATTCCCAAAAAAAAATTGTACAGAACAGAAAGAAAGCCTTTCATTCCTTTTTCTTACGACCAATCGAGCAATTACGATGAGTTAGTTATTATTATCTACCCTAGAAATACTTTAAATGGCAAAACTAGGTTTGCCGGGTCAGCTAGTAATAGATATATCGAGAGCATGAGTTTAATACTTATAATGTTATATTATTTGAAAAATAAACAAGATGTGTTTCTTATACTGAAATAAAGCAACATTTATTCAATTCAATCAATAATACAAATTCACCTTCAAACAAACCTGAAATAAAGAAACTACATTCAATGTCTCTTTTCCATCTTTTGACAAATCTGAAATCTCATTCTGACATATTTTAATACCCTGACGCCTTTACATTTTTCATATTATGTCAGCGTTTCAACATGAAACAGTTTGTTGAGAAAGTGCACATACTAATCATGTAATTCAGTCTATAATAGGGATCTCAAACACACTAGCACATCTAGCGGCAAATTCTTAAGCGATAGCTCTCATTCCTTCTAAAAATGAACAGATATTATTAAAAAGAAAAAAATACAAAAAATTGATAAAACGTTCATCAGACAAATAAACAATCCTCATTTCCAACAGATTTTTTCATCAACTACTTTTTTGTAGATGGCCAACTGCCACTGGAGGTCCGCTTCACGACGACCTCCTTGGTGGTAGTGGTGGCGAAAAAGCTGAAGGAGATGGTGAAACGACATATCCCTTGTTCAAATGCACACACTGTTGATTTTTCAGCAATTTCGAAAAATAGATCGAAGAATAACCCAAATTATTCGTGGATGGTCCTGTGCTATCAGCTATCGATAAAGTGGATGTTATAACAATTTCGAGGATATTGTTATTTTGGTTTATTTATTGCATCGTAGTAAAATATTCACGTTGGTTATTTTCCATATTCGGAGATTAACTGAAACTTGATTGAATTATGCGTAGCAATGAAGGTATTGAACTGGCTGGTACTCCAACTAGATGGATACCTATCGTACCCAACCGAAAATTTTCAAGTATTTTAGTGAAAGAGGGAGAAAATTTATTCCATAATCAAATCGCTATTGACTTAGATTTTCTAGCCTTAGTAGTATAAAGTATAGTATAGTAGAAGGGGGACTTATGAGACCCAGTAATATGCTCAATTCTGATGTGAGCCATGATGGCATCCAAGGATTTGAGTAGGAAGAGAATTCCAGTTAGGTTTTCCATTTTTCTTGGCTGCTCGTCAGAGAAGTAATCCATTACAATTCCTTCATCTTATCCGTTGCTAGAAAAAAACTCATATTTATGGGGAAATTTCCGAGCATCACCGGTATCATTTAAAATCGGCGAAGAAGTAAATCTATATTAAGCGGAGCTTTTACGTCTTTCCGTTGGAGAACTCAGCCAGTGGAAACTGTTGAAGTTAGAAGTGATTTCTTTGGAGCTGCAGTCGTAGTTACTGCTTTAATGTCGTTTGTAAGATCTTTGGGTTTAACTGGATTGTGGACCGATAGACTGCGAAGTTGTTCTTTTCCTATTTCTTGCTATATCTGCCAAAGGATCAAAATCGGTTTCTGTATTTGCCAAACGAGCAGATTTTCTTTATTCTCGCAGTCTTATTTCTTCAAGATTCTTTGCACCTCGTACAGCGACAGCTACATGCTCTTGTTTTCATGTCTTTCATTGCCCTCGAGGCCCAACAAACATTTAATTAATAATAATAATATTAATTTATTGTCTAACGAAAACAAATATTCAATTATAAGACAATTTAAAAGTCAGTGAACAAATCAATATTAATACAATGCGTAAAGAGAGATACAGAAATCAATATAAAAAATAAAAAAGCGATAAAACAGAATTTTCAACACAAAACACATTAGAACAAAGATATAAAACATCACAACTGATTGGTCCTGAGAACCTGAATCACTGACCTCTTGAAAGAGTACTTGGTCAGAGGAGCCAAAACATCACATTGATCTTCAATCGACGAATAACACAATATTATATGGTGAAAGGTCAGTACGAGATCTGAGCCCGTAGAACAAGCTTTGACCGCGACCAGACAGACGAGGGATACGAAAATTAAGCCTCTGCAAGATAGTGGGACAGTGTATGGAATTATGAAGAATATTGAACAAAAACATTAGGTACACTGTGGAGCAGTCGACGATCCTCCAAAGACAGAAACTGATGTCTCAGAAGCAATATACCCTCAGGGGTACCCCGAGGTGGATAAGATTTTTCCCGTCTGAAGGAAAGATATTTCAAGAATCCTCTTTGAACCCTCTCAAGCGACTCAGCGTAAATACGATGGTGTGGGTTCCATACGGCACAAGCATACTCCAGGCCAGATCTCACCAAGCAACAATAGAGGGACTTCATGCAGTCCACGTCCGAAAAATGTCGTAGATTTCGACAGATAAAACCCAGATTCTTCTTCGCTCCAGCAGTAATGATCTCAACATGTTTGCCGAACGAAATTTTTCTATCGAATGTGACTCCAAGATCTTTGACGTACTCGGGTCTCCCCAACACAATTGAACCAAAGTTATAATGTAAAACTCTAGTGAGTCTCTTCTTGGTGAAGCTCATGACAACGCATTTCTCAGCATTGAGAGGAATTCTATTCATAACACTCCACCTCACAACCGCCACGAGGTTTTCCTGAAGAGTCAGACAATCAAATAAAGAACTAATTCTTAATTCTCAAATTGATCTTCAGATCATCGACGTGAAGACAAAAATAAACCGTTAGTTCAAAGGTGAGGTCATCGATAAATATAATAAACAGAATAGAATTGCAGATTTTATAATTTTCACATGCTATTCGTCATGTGAAAAATATATCATTCGGCTGAATGATTGTTGAAGGCTTTTATTTGGAAACGCATATGTCATTAGGACGAATCATTTCTCTTCCTGCAAATAATTTTCTTGAAACACTTTTCACTGCAATTCTCAATTCTGAATCTTCCTTTCTTCGAAATTCTTGCTCCGCATTTTTGTGTCGCTTTCTTTGTGAGAACGCGTTAACTGCTCATTTTCACAGTGCACTCATTTAGAGCTGCATGTCAAAGGACTACAACACATTTTCTGATTGGTCCGCAATATGTCTGTGCACATTTTTCTATTTCTTGTTCCAGTGACCATAAACGAAACGGAAAATATTTCAATAAATATTTTTGCAATGAATTTATGAAATATCATAAATTCGAATAGCATTGCACTCGCTCATTTACTTCTTAAAAAAAAGGATAATTTCATTGATAGGTATTGAACAAAAACGTACTCCAAGTATTTATCAATCGTGTTTTATTATATCAGGTAGAGCGCATTCGCCCAATCGCCATCCTCAGTATTTTTATTATATTGAACAAATTAATACAACAAGTTGTTTTGTTGAAATTTATCACTTAGTGTCAAATTAAATACGAAAAACACAATTATTCTATACATCTCCACATCGACAATACATAAACTGAATGCAACGAATATTTCAACTATTACAAACTTCTTGTTTTCAATCTCAAGTGAAAAGTGTGGAATTAAACAGTCTTGGATTAAGTCGAAGAAGGAAAACGACATGCCATAGAATATGTTCAATCAACTGATAAGCAGCTCTCTCAACACTATCACCAAATTGTGTATACAGGGTGGGCAAAATTCGTTGTCTACTGAAGGGATCTCGAGAACTATAACAGTTAGAAGAAAACGGACGGAACATTCTCTAGTTATTTTTTCCTGACTATTCCAAATCTGAAAACAGATACAGTCTAACGTTCGTAGATTTTGAGTGATGAACGGATATTGAGAAATTGTCATTTCCAATGAAGCTGAATAACTCGCTTGTTTGAACTCATATTCGAAATCCATTGTTACAATCTATAGGCACTTTTTTATGAGGAATTCAAATATGATATCAAGAAATTTTCTGATCCAGTCATTTTCGAGTTACGACAGGGATTTCTGATTTTTCAAATATAAACTATAGCTGAAAGTTCTTTCATCTTGCTGAAATTCTTTTGCTGATATCAAAAATATATCATATGTCGCTATTCATATGTATATGTTACGGCTGAAGATAGGTGTGAGCATAAACTTAAGATTAGCCGGCTAAACTTAGGTTTATATTCGAGGATCGGCTAAAGTTCGATAAAATATTCATCTGCGTCAAGGTATTTCATCTTTAGCCGGCTAATGTGCACATTACCCAAAACGGAACGGCTAAAAATGTATTCAATGGATACGCGGAGAGGTGATGTCTCATTAATGGTCAGATGGGAGAGGACGAACGCACACGGCCATACTTTTTTGTTTAAATTTTTAGAATTGAAATATGCAAAAGAGCATCGAATGTATTAGGGTTGTATTACATAACGCCCGTGGGTTTTCATTTCAACATTTAACGAGTTATTTTCATCTGTTTAGGAGATTAATGCTCTTCAAACCGAGCCTAATTTGTGAAAAACCATAATATGACCTCACAAGAAAATGAGATATTAGACAAAGAAAATTTTTTCCGTAAACAAAAGTATGTTTTCCCTACCATTCAATAATTGCGTTTATGGAAAAATCACGAAATAGGAACTATAGTTTCTAACGTTGCAATTTCTTTCCAACCAATTCTTTCGCAAAAAAGAACAAAAAAAAACTATGAACATGAACATAGTTGAAAACACTTTCTCTAGCTGATTTTGTTAAAAATTTCTTCACGAATCATTGAACATACGGGTTCCAAAATATGGCCTGTCGCCACCCTTGATGAATCATCCCGGGGGATAAGTGCATTCATCGTAAAGCTTATCAGCCAAATCAAAGATTATTGAGTTAACTCTATAATCTTTGAGCCAAATAGTCCGGTTAACTACAAACAAGATTGGGTACTTCTACTTTTTCTAGAATTTAACCTTTGGTATTTTGATGAAGAAGTTCGCGGCATCATTCTTGTCTTCATTATCTCCTTCTGCTCATTCGATTTCCCTCAAATTTTGAATAATAACAAGATGAAAAATAATTATTAATACTACAGTTTTCCCCCACACTCAAAATAGCATGTCATGAATTTTGTCATCAAGCGTTTAGATTTTTAGATTCGTCAATAAGAGTTCGATGAGACACAGTTGAAACAAATATATGTTCATTCTCCAATTTCTCAACTGCTTAACAGAATGCTTTTCTGCTATTAAAATATGTGAAATTCATACAAAAAATACTTTGCATTAATAGTTTGATTATAGGTACTCGTATTACAATTTCTTTACATTCTTTTAATTGCCGAAAATTTTCGCCCCTCAAGCCTTCTACATTTTTAGTCGATGGGATGTGGTTACACTTAATTTTAGCCGGCTGAAGATAGAAGAAACTAACATTAGCAAAAACCCGAAGCTAAACCTAAGTTTAGCCGGCTATCTTAAGTTTATGTTCACACCTATCTTCAGCCGTAACATATATAACATAAGAAAAAAAAATTAATACTTTTTGCTGCTTTTCGATTCAGTGTTGAATTTTTAGGCTGACGTAACCATAGCGACCGTTGAAAATGCATTATGGTTCGTGAACTCTACATACCTAATCCTATATGAGCTCAACCTTCTGTTTCCTTTAAAAGAAAGTAAAAGACTTTCATCTGATTATTAAAGAAGAAAATTCATTCAATTATCGTTTTCCTATTTATGAAAGAAACTTAAAGATTCAGTAATATAAATAAAATACGATAGTTACCTATAATTATAATTTTTACAAATGCAAGAAGTAAGAAGATGAAAGATAGGTGCTTCTGTCAGCGGTAGTGTTCGAATTGTGAACCATCGTTATAGTTGTGGAGCGAGGGGTCGAAAAAGTTGTAATTTAGGCATCACCAATTTTGCCCACCCTGTACATATATCACAAATCTTCTCCACATGGACGCAAAAGTGACACTCACAGGTTGACAAATAGCAAATACATCAACTCGAACAAGAAGCCGAATAATCCAGTAATTCATGTCTTAAAGTCTCTTAGATGAAGGGATATATGATGTGTTTAAGTTTATATTCGTATTTATATTCAAGCAGTTAATGTTTCTGGAAATCTCATTCTCTATGCGTATATTTTCAAGAAAATCCAACCGTGTATAATTTTTACTCGTGGCGCATGCTTGGCTTGGCCTCGAACTGTGGATTCCGGGGTTCAAAATTCAAAACGTTTATTGTGCTTTTTTTTGTTACAATTATGCATACAGTACATTTATAATATTGGGTTGTGCTCATGATTCCTTTTTTCTAAGTATTATCCACGTTTGTGGTTCTGTATGTCTAGAAGTTATAAATAATTGGTAATTTCATTTTGCTTTGATATTTTAAGTTTTGTTTAGGCTCACAGGAAAAATAAAAAGAAAAAAACCTGTTTTTGTTAATGGGGGGAGTGGGGGCTATGTACAGTTATTTACATTATATACAGTATATACATTATTTAAAATTCATATTTGAAAATTTTAATATTGGTTCAGCGATCCTTGTCCGCCCGGCCGCCATTGGCTAGGCGCGCTTGACCCCTCCCTCAGTGATCCCTCGCAATCCAGCTGTCGGTCTGATACCTTGTGGTTGGTCCGGATTCGCTGGGGGAGTGGCCAGCGCGCGCCGTCTGTCATGGCGGTAACGTCGTTCCAGTTTCGTTGCCCAATGGTACAGTTGTTGTTCTGTAATTTGAAAGATATTATTCGAGAGATATTTTCAGGAAGGGGTTGGGGGAGGTGATTGGGCTGGGGGGTGGGGTTTGAGGAATACGGGAAGGTTCTGATAGGGTAGGGGGTGTGGGCTGTTGGGATCAATATTATTGACTCTAATTTTTGTTATATTTTTTACGAGATCGCTCGAACGACAATGGAATTCGTAGAAATTATTCGATATGCGATCGAAATGATCTCTGATTGTGGGGAGATCTGTGATTTCGTGGAGGTCAGAAATTCTCGTGTAGCTGTCCCTGTTCGAGATGAGACGAAGCATTTTGTTTTGGAAATTTTGAATGGGCCTGAGGGGAAACGGCCGGAGATGACAAAATGCTGGGGCGGCGTACGTGACTAGGGGTCTAATTAGGGATGTGTATAGGAGTTTTTTGTTCTTTTGCTGTTTTTGTTGAGCAGGGGGTAGAGGTTTTTCTTCGCTGTGTATGCTTTGTTAAGCGATTTTTGGATGTGGCTATGGAAGTTCAGCCTGCTATCCAGTTCGATACCTACTTAGATATCTAACGGAGTTTTTGGGGGTGATTGTGTGATTGTTGATTTTAAGTGGGGGGTTGATGATTTTGTCGTTGACCCTTCTGCTAAATACGATCTGTTCTGTCTTGCTTTCGTTGAGTTTAATTTTCCATCTTTCAAAATATTTAAGTAGTATTTTGAGATGGGAGTCGATTTCATTGTTTGCTTCAGTTGCGAAGCGCGAATGTGCATATATTGCAGTGTCGTCTGCGAACACTGCAATTTTTGTGTTAGGATGTGTGGGAATGTCTTGGACATAGGTATTGAAGAGCCTAGGTCCAAGGACTGACCCTTGTACTATCCCTGCGGTGATATTTTTTATGCTAGAGTTTTCTGTACCTATTCTAACTCTGAATTTTCTGTTAGTTAGGTACGCGTGAATAAGTTTGATCAAAAATGGTGGGTAGTTGAGCTTGATCATTTTATAGATTAAGCCCTCTATCCAGACTTTGTCGAAAGCTTTTTGTATGTCCAATAGGACCATGATATGGTATGATTTTTTTGGTTGAAATTATTCGTGATGTCAACCACTATTCTGCAAATTTGCTGGATGGCGCTGTGTTTTTCCTTGAAACCAAATTGATAGATGTCTTTAATTTTGAGTCTACGGGTGATTTTTTTTATTTTAATTAATAGGATTTTTTCTACTACTTTGCTGAGGTTCGATAACAGGCTTATCGGTCGGTAGTTGTTAGGGGATGTTTTATCTTTCCCTGGTTTGGGGATAGGTACTACCCTTGCCATTTTCCACTGTTTCGGCCAGTGCTGTAATGCAATGATGGCGTTAATTATGTAGTTGAGTTGCACTATGGCTTTTTTAGAAAGATTCTTGATAAGCCTGTTATCGATCTCGTCAGAGCCAGGGGCTTTTTTATTGGGGAGGGATTTAATGGTGTCATGGATTTCTGTGGGATTGGTGTGATAGGTTTGGTCGGGTTTGGGGTTTTTGTTTTTTTCTAGAAATTCTTTGACGCTATCGATTATTTTTGTCTGCTCTTCACTGTCGGTTTGGGAGATTGTGTGAGCTTCTTCGAAAGTTTCCGCGAGTACCTCCGCTTTTTCTACATCAGTCGAGAATGTGGAAGACGCTTTCACTAGAGTGGGAATTGGAGTGTGTTTTTTCTTGAAAATCTGGGCTGTTTTCCAGAGAGAGTTATCTTGGGGATTGAGGTTAGACAGTTTTTCTTCCCACTTTTCATTTCTGAATTCTAGTATTAGGGATTGGATTTCTTTCGTGGTGTGGTTGAGGAGAGTTTTATCTGCGGCTAATCTGTGAGATTGCCAGCGCTTTCGCACTTTATTTTTGAATTTGATTAGGGAGATGATATGCTGGGGGAGTTTGTCCTGGGGGGGGTTTTATGGTGGTTTTGGATGTAGTTTTATCGCGAGCATAAATGAGGGTTTTCGTGAAATTCTCTACTTTCAACTCGAGGGTGTGGGCATTGTTTATGTTATTGTTCATTTTAATTTTGGAATCTAATATTTTACGAAAGGTACGCCAGTCAGTGTTTGAGTAGTCAAACACTAATTTTTCGGGTACCTTTTCGATGTTTCCTACGGTGATGGTGAATATTACTGGATTATGATCCGAGGAGAGTTCGCTTCTCGAATCTAAATCTGATATGTTTTTAATGTTTTTAGATATAACTAAATCTATGGTTGAGGGGTGGTGTTATTTCATGCAGTGTATAATCAATATTGGTTTCAAGGAAGTGATTCAATCTATTACCGTTAGTATTTCGGGTTTCGCAGTTCCAGTTTTCGTGTCTAGCATTAAGGTTACCGACAATAAGGAGGCAAGAATTTCCCCTGAGGAGGTTCCTAATACAATTCGTTGAAAATTTATTGGTGGGTCTGTTGTACGCCGCCGTGACTATTGTTCCATGCTCGAGTTGGATGCCGACGTTTTCAATGGAGCCATTGACCTTGCGAATTCTTTGGAATTGGAATTTGGAATTTGGATTCCGGGGTTGCTCGCTATGAGGCGTTCGCGTCGCACAATTCGAGGCGTGTGCTTGTCGGTGAAAGAGTGGTGCTCAAAGGTGCCTCGCCTCCAACTGTTCGTCAAGTGGATACCTGTGCTCTCTGCTTCATACCGTACAAGACACAATTCTTCAAACCAACAAACCTCCACAAGGATACTGTCATTCAACATGGATAATCATGACATGATCAGACAATTAGTGAAGTTTTATGAAACTAACGTTTACTGTGGGACTGGAAACACCCTGATTATTACAATAAAAACAAGAGAGAAGACATGTGGCGCGAAATATCGCTTTTAATGAATGTTTCGATGGAAGAACTGAAAAAGATGACGTCTCTGTTCGACGGCAGCAACTAGGGAATGCAATCTCGGTGCGAGATCGCGAATGCGGGATCCGCGAGATTAGGAAATTACGATCTCGCAGGATCCCGGTATTTTCGAGATCTTGGTAGTTCTGAAGAAATTCAAAAAGTGGTTGAAATTTCTTGGTTGTGAATATGAGGTTGATTAATAAAATATTACTTAGAAGAAAAAACTTTATTCTTAAATACCTACATAAAAAACAACTCATTATCCTTTTCTTTATAAAAACAAAATCAATAATATTAACATAATCAATGAAAAAATTCATGAGTGATTTTGGAAATAACTCCTCAAAATACAAAGATTGCTCAGGATGTTGTCTGATAACCTGCACCTGATATCTGTTGCTATGTACCCAGCAGCTGAAAATGCCCTTTCTGCTTCCACACTAGTTGGCATCAGTGTGGAAAAGCAATTATATGCAAATTCTAAAAATATACCCCTTGCTCCTCCACACTCATAAAGGGACATAGACTAACGTTATTTGAGAGATCTTTTTCATTCAATATCTATAAACTCTACAACCAATACATTGATTTCCGAACTCTTTCCGTGTCTGCTTTTAGGTGTCGTGTCTTTGATCAATTATTCAGTGAACAGCGTGCGCGCCGGTAGGCTGGTACATCGGGGTCTTATTTGGTTTTGTTGATGTTAAAATTCTTTCTGACTTATAACGAGTCAATCTTTGATATCAAGTTTCCTTATTTTTTGTGGGACTCAGTGCTTTGTATTATAAATTTTTTTTTTTTTTTTTTTTTTTGTATTATGAATTTTAAATAACTTTTTTTATCAGGGTTTGAGTGGAAGAACAGAGGGCATTCACCCATCTGAACTCCGCCCTGTGAGTGTTGTAATTGATAAATTATGTTTCTATTGTGTCATTGAATTGGTAATAAAGGCCTATTATTATTATTATTATTATCTCTTTCTTTAGAAGAGACTCTAATCTGTCCAAGCTGCTACTGGTTGTATTTATAACAGGATTTTTAGATGCCTTCAGAGTCTCTTCTAATTCTTCTTGTAGAGTTTTATTCAATTTTTCAGAAAAAGAAAAATCTTCGTTTGCTGACGGTAATGACGGTAAATTCTCATCGCCAGAAGTTGAGGGTAGGTTTATGATGTTTCAATTTGTTCAGGATATAATCTTTCAATTATATTTTTTATTTCTTTCCGGACAATGTATTTGCTGGGCAATTGAAAAGTTTCATTGTCTCTTAATAGATCCAATTCATCTTGATAATTATTTGGATTTTTCAAATATAACAGCGCTGCGGTTGCATTTATTCGACGCTCGGAGATACGCCTCTTCATTGAAGCGACCAACTTTTCTGAGAGTGGAGTTTTCAGACATTCTAACTTTCGAATCATGAAACGTAATGTGTGTTCGGCACTCACTAAGTCAGTATCTCGACGGCACAATACCTCAACTGTCAATTTCACTGGCTGAAATGTGTTTTATAAATCGACAAGGACAGCATGCTCTTCATCCGTGAAAAAATAGTCCGAATTAGAACTGAGTGAAACGTCAATTAGGGTCTTAGCTACACACTGCTTTACTTTATTGTAAGTACTTATCATGTCGCACAGGCTAGACCAACGAGTTTTACAGTCAAGAACCAGTTGAATCGTTTTGCCAAACTCCTGTTGAATATAATTTTGAAGAATATCATTTTTGGTTGGGGAGTTCTTCAAAAGTTTGACACATCTTCTCAGTTTTGATATGATCAATTGCTATTCTGAAGCCAGATCAACTTGTCTTGTCGGTGTCGGTAGCGAAAAATAAAAACCATCATAATTATCTGGATTATCTTCCTGGACCTCTTCCTCTTCCGTGCTACGATTTGTGTTCAGTTCAGGGTCTTCAAATAGTTCCTCTGCGTTAGATTCTACATTCTTTTTATACACCACGTCGGTTATACCTAACTGTACACCATGGGCGTAGCAAAGCTGTTGAAGTGGTTCAATCAGGCGTCCAACTTTCTTCATGACGCTAGCTCCATCTGTCGTTATGCCGACTATGTCGTTATCCAGGGATAAATTGAATTCTGAGAGTTTTTTTTTCAGAAGATGAACACAGGACTCTGATGACATACTTCCAAATATGCGTACAAGTAACTGTGTGCACATTAACATTCAGAAAACGCCGGTTTATTCCAGATGTCCATTCATCGAAGATCTTCCTTCACTTTCAGTTTGAGTGTCGTTGCGTAATTCATCACAATTAGTTTGATTGTGTTTTGTGAAGAGGGCAATTTGTAATTGTTACCTTTCGCAGCAAAAAGACTCTTCATGTCATCGGAAGTGCAAAAAACTCTGAATGGCAAACCATCTTTTGCTACCATTCGGGAAATCATTAGCTCTTTCGTCTCGTGGATGTCTGATTGAAAAAAATCTGTAATTTTCTTTTTCTTCCTTGGTGTTTGGTCATTTTCTCGATCTTTTTTTAATTGAGCCTCAATATCACTAGGCGACCCTGGTATTGACGTAGACCCTGTAGTTAATCCCGAAGACGTCGAAGGTAGTGATAAGGATACATTATTGGCAACAATTAGTCCAGGTTTGGTGGGTCCGACAACCGCATTCGATGATTTTGTGTCAATTTTGTGGATTGCCTTCATATGTACGTGTAAACCTTTTGTAGACCTGTCTTTGGTTTTGATAACAGCTTTACATAACTTGCATTGAGCAGTCAAATTATTTACTGCTTTCTTGAAGTACCTCCATACCGCCAAGCGACTGCCAAAGTCAACGTAAACTTGATCTGAATTATTTGTAGACATTTTCAATGAACTAACGAGCTAATGCTTGTAATAATTCTAATTAATGTTTATTCAACTAACTTTGAAAATGAAAAATACGTAATGAAGCAGTGGCGTAGCTTGCCTTAGAGGGGCCCCATATCCAAATGTGTTGAAGGCCCTAAGAAAGGGTGAAGTAAAAATAAAAATAGTAAAAAATGTTCGATTAGTATCGAAATGATTGTATGTACTTATAATTGATAGTTCTAACTTATACTTGGTGCTGGGAGCGAAATAATACACAAACAAATAACATACAAACAATATAAAATAATATACGAACAAATAATATACAAACAACATAAAATGATAAACAAACAAATAATAAACTAAAAATACCAAAAATTAAAGATACGCTTTTCTAGCATTTATTTCAGCAAATCGATTCATCAAATCAGCCATAGCTGATGACGATTTCAGTTTTTTAAGTTGTTCCCCCTCTATTGACAATAACTGACAGCCGTTCCTGTGCCATAGAAGTCTTCAGATAATTTTTTATGAGTTTTAATTTTGAAAAACTCCTTTCAGCGATTGCAGTTGTAACCGGGCCTAAAATAAAAGGCATGCAGAAATATCGTCCGGAAAACTGGATGCAAGGCTATTGAATTTTTTCAGGACTAATTCTAAAAGTTCTTTGATGGCACGAATTTTCTGAATTTCAGATCTTAAGTATTCGTATCTATCTGAATGATCGATTCGGTGTAATGAACGGGAGTTTGAAATGAATGGTTGTCTTAGCAGTAGAGGTTTTGGATAACATTTTTAGGAATTTTTTGCTTACAGACATTCGGGGGCCCCTAAAGCCTTGGGGCCCCGTATCACTTATACCGCTGATACCGCGGTAGCTACGCCCCTGTAATGAAGGCGAAATTATGAATGATGAGTGCCTGATCCACGTAGATAACTCTGACTGACGCTACAGTTCGTAAAGCATTAGATAATCGTCCGACTACTCCGACTGCCATTGCCACACCAATCGGCATCGGCAATACCTAATTCGTAAATATTTCTCCGCAACCCCACATCCCCACTCCTTAGCCAGACGGGTCTCTCCTCCAGAGTCCAGACTCCAAGTCTCCAGGCCGTCGACGGCTCAAGAGCGTTCGCGTGGACGAGCCTGCCGTCTGCCGTTGACACGTTTACTACTACGGCCCAATCCCGCCGATCTCGATCGGGATCTCGTTATTATTCTGCTGCGGGATTGATCTCGCGAGATCGGGATCCCGCGGTATCGGGATTGCATTCCCTAGCAGCAACTTGCACATTTCTCATCAAAGACACTGCCTTCAATACGAATGCGGGTCTTTCGCGTGCTCGCAGTGAGCATTCGTAGTTTAAAACTAGCAAAAGAGCGTATGCCTCACCCTGAGGCAGATGGTGCGAGGCATTCGCAGTGAGCAGCCTCGCACTGTGGATATACGGGCCTCAAGAATAAGCGCAGCGTGAATGGCGAAGGGAAAGGTTTCAGCTTGGACGGCCTGTCGAATATATTTTACGTGAATGAGCACCTTATCGCAGGTCGCTTTGCTTGAGTCAGTTTTCTTCTTTCAATCATGAATTCCGAAGGAAACTGTTTCTCGTTACAAG
Organism: Coccinella septempunctata; assembly: GCF_907165205.1. Lineage (NCBI taxonomy): Eukaryota > Metazoa > Arthropoda > Insecta > Coleoptera > Coccinellidae > Coccinella > Coccinella septempunctata. Next base: position 32,643,337 of record NC_058195.1, read on the forward strand.
TTTCCTTCAATGAAAAATGTGTCGATGCTACAGAAGTCTCTGTGAATAGTCGTTGTTGCGGCATATGTTTAAATCTTTGTTAACATATTTTCAGTTCAAGATTGGTTCTCAGAGAATTTTTCCGATTGTTGATTATATTTCGAGTTTTTTTGAATCGATTATTGGATACGCTGAGCGGATGTATATTCTGAGAATTTGTTGTATTATTATTAATTATTCATACTTGTACCTGTCTCTTCGAAGTAGAATAATTTCTTTATTGGATTTGGCAACACAAAATTTTCTTATCAATAAGCCCGCACAACACCACAGGATTTTTCCTTTCTGTGCTGTAGGTATTACATCTTCATCGACTTATTGTATTCACCAGCTATAGATAAATTAGTACAGTACCTGTTCCTAATTCGCCGACCTGAGGTCATCGAGATTTATAGTAGTGAGGAAATTGGTGGAAGCCATCATTTACTATCCTTTTGTGGATCGATTCAGCTGTTCCTGAACGAAGAACTCAGTACCAAATCTTGAGCTTATTGAGCTGCAGAAAGGTCAGATCACTCCATTTATAAAGGACCCCGCACACTTACTTAGGAAAAGCGGGTCCAGTGACTTTTCCCCATTTTTACATATTATATTTATATCAACCTTAAGAACAATATATCAGATTATTACGAAGGTCTTACATCCGGTTTGTTCTATAGGGCGTTCCAAAATTGCAGCTACGGAAAAATGAATCTTTAAATTTTGATGATAATTCTTCTAATTTTCAGAATTTCATCATGATGCCTTAGGCTCTGAATAACAAGATATCACAGATATCCAAACACTGCCCACCACGTTAAGTTTCGTTATACAGGCTGTTCCATGAAGCTGTATAAGTAACAGAATGTAACTTTGTTAGTGACTTTGGGACCACCCTGACTTTTTCAAAATATGATACCATGATGTATGTCCACCTCTGTAGGAAGTTTCATTAATGTACAAAAAACAGTTGCAAAACTATTCAGGTTTAAATTCGGATTTCATACAATTTTTCCTTAAAACTTATCTGTATAGTTGAGATTGATGTCAAGGAATATAGGTTTTCATTCATTATAATTATTATGATAGGTATTGTCGGTCGGAAGGTGTTTCTATTCAGGAATGTACAGGATGGATATAATTCAGTGTCACACTGAGAGAACGAAATAGTGAAATTACAGTGAAAATCTTGGGTTATTTGTGACCAACGATAATCACTGGAATTTCACAAGGAATATTTTGAAACGAAAACCTTGTAAAATCACAGAAAATATAAATCACAAGTTGGTTGTGATTTCACATGAAATTTTTTCTAATGATTTTTCTAGAAACTAAACCTGTGAATACTCATTGTGAAATCACAATGGAATTTTATGGTATCAACTGTAAAATTATATTTATTCTGTGAATTCGCAAAGGATTTTTACAGAAGTAAATTGTAAAATTAAAAAATTTTGGAAAATTACAGGATTCATTGTGGAATCACCTCTTGGTCTCGCGAAAATACGTCGTGAAATTTAGCATCAATTAGTCCGTAAAATACTATAATGTTGTGAATAAACAGAGCAGATTCACAGAATTTAATTGTGAATTTCAAGTATTTGTTAAAATTCCAGAATTCATTGTAGAAATACCCCACACCTTTTTAAAATTACTTCGTGAAATAACCATGAAAATTACTGGATAATTGTCTTTATTTTGTTATTGATCAAAGTAGTTGTACAGAACTAAATTTGGCACAATCACTGCCTAAAATATACATCAATTTGAAAAAAACATTAGATTAATTAAAAATAACAACTATAACATAAATTATAGTCATCAATAGGGAAAAAATTTGAAACATTATATCAGTTAAAAAACAACCACAACATGAAATTAATATAATCTTCAACATAAAAAACAATATGAAACATAACATCAAACAAAAACAACAACCACAAATATCACCTAAAATGATTAAACATTTTTCTCAAAATATAAAAAAAAATCAACATAATTGTGAAGCATTCAACTGTGAAATATCAGCTTCTGAAAATATTGATATAAGTATGCGCTTATTTAGCGGTTCATATCATAAGAGTAAAAAATTAAAATTCAAAAACAAAGTATACCTAGTCTTCTTCTAACAAAAAAAACACAATCTTCTGGAATAGATAAATTTATGAATTTGTTTTCTATAAAACTTGCTTTTGTCGTGCTTGACTTACTTCCATAATCCGGATGAATGTTGAAATGCATCCTTCGGAACATCTCCATAGATTAAATTGAGGGCCTCCCTGAATACATAGGTTGTAAACGTAAACACATATCGTTTTTCCATAAAGAATTCGTATCGGTGGTTTATTCCTGAAAAAAAATGAAATAAGTAGGAATCCAATAGGCAATATTTCGATACAGAATAATTGAATAATAAGTTGTATGCATGCGGTGTTCAATTTTTTTCATTAATATCTGCCAAAGGAAAACCACAAATCGAAAAAATAAACATCGCTTTCAAAAAATGTGAACTATCTACTTACCAGTATATATTTCTTTTGTCACACACTTGAAACCTTGAAGGAACTTGGAAGGCAGAATTACTTGGAACTTGAAAGAACTAAATCATAGGAAACAAAAAACTGAACCATGTATAACTCTTCGCACTTCAGAGTTCTTGAAGACACAGTGGATCATTCCAGAATGAATTGTGTTATGGGATGGGGTAAGTTAGAAAGTTAGTGAGTATCTACGATAGGATATGGGATTGGGCAACGAGCAGGTGCCAGTTGCAGGAAAGGTTTTGATTGGCCACAAAATGAATCTAGAAGCAGATAAAAGTTGTGATTTTACAATTGCATTATGAAATTCCATTGAAGCTGTGAATTCGGATCCAGCCGAGCGACGTCACGTACCGCATAGGTGGAAAATGACTTGATATTTGCAATCATATTGTAATATTACGTTCAAGGTTCAAGCTATGAATGTGTTTAACACATTTTTAAAATAGATATTTTACAAAAATACCCAGACTTACGAGTTTTTTCAGCAGTAGGTACCTACTCAAAATATTTTCTGACCAAGTGACAGAATTTGTTTTTCGATTATGGTTGAGGAGGAATGCAGGAACCTATAATCTCCTTAATGAATTATACAAAGAATAGAATGAAATATATTTTATTTATATCTTCAGAAATGTATTCATATAAAGAACAAGTCGAGAAAAAAATTTCTACAAAAAACGTCATTGTGGACTGTCTCAATGCGATGAATAAATTAGACAAAGAGTATGGACTCTATGTTGTACTGATGGATCAAAATTAGAAAGAGGTACAAGCATTGGGGTGTGTGGACACAGATCAATATAAGGCAGCAGTCCAAAATGAGGAGGGAAGGAAGCATTAAAAAAAATCCTGTACACACACTCCTAGACATGCAGAGAATAGTTATAACAACAAAAAAATTCGTCTTTCCTTCACCGATCTACACCGGAAAGCTCCTGGAGCTGCCACTAGATGAGCTTCTGAAAAGTCAGCTTCAGATGAGACTCTTCGTGGATCGGAAAAAGAACAGCACAATTTTGGCCTTCGTAAGATCAAGATCATCAGTTGTTTATTAAATTTCAAGCGGCATCTTTGGAATGCTCTAATGGAAACCGATTGATCTATTTTTTTTATTCTGTTTTCATATGCGAGAGAAATATTTTGACCATAATAAATTTCAACAATTTCGCGTAAGATTTTCCTCTTGCTGTAGACATGTAAATAAAAAGTGTTCTATCCTTGAAGGAAATTGTGCCGCGATATCATGTTGTAAAATTATATTTTTTCGTGGTAATTTCACAACCCCCTTAATAATACATTGTATAAGCACATTTGTGAGGGAATTTTAAAATTAAAAGGGTTCTGCATTGTAATTCTACAACACAACATTTTCTTCTTCGCAAATTCACAAGAAAAATTCTCAAATCACAATAACTTTGTGAAATAACGTTGTGAAATCACATTTTCATGTGATAATTCACAAAATTATTGTAATTAAAAAAAAAATCAGATCACAATAATGTTGTGAAATTACCGTTTCATGTTGAAATTCGCAAATTTATTGTAATATTGCATTGCAGTTGTAATTTTTCAGGTGAATATTACAACCCTTGTGATATCACAGAGAATTAACACATATTTTCTGTAAATTTCATATTCACTGTAAATATACATGATAGTTTTACATTTTTCATGAAATTTCGCAACACCCTTGTAGAAACATCCAGATATTAGTTGTGAAAAAAATAATCCAACTGTGTAACTGTAACCTGTCCAGCTAATATGTGGGTAATTTCACATTGTAACCTCAAGATTTTTCTCAGTGCACTATTCTCCTCATTTCGCTATCTCAAGATCTGTTTATATAGAAGAACAGTATTATCATTCCAGGTTGTTGTATCTTTGAGCACTCTAAGGATGCATATTTTTTTAAATATTCTACTATGAAAGTATGTGAAAAATTTCACTCGTGTATATATATTTAAAATATTGTTGCCAAATCATTCAGGTTTCAGTTCATTACTTTAAATAACAATTTACCAACATAAATCATCTGACAATCCTTGTTTTATTTCGCATAGAAAAGTGAGGAGATTTTTCTTAGAAATGTGCATTGATTTAGTTGCATTTTTGGGAACTGGCAAACACTGTCTAAACAAATCAAGAAATTGTCATTTGTTATTGGACAAATGGCTTCGAATTCCTCATCAGTAAAATCCTTCTCGACATGATATCTCCATTTAAGGGCTTCTCCATGGCATTTGCGCATTTTTTTGTAAAAATGTAGAGATTTGAATTCCGTTCATTCTAATGTTTTTCTTGGTGTATCGTATAAACCAACAAGGAGAGGACGAGGTATAAAAAGATCCTCATTCACGTAATGTCTGCAAATTCTAGCATTCTCACTAATATATTCTAATATATATTATTATTATTTATTTATTTTTTTATTTATTTAATATATATGCCATGTGCTATGAAAATTTTCAATCTGCACTTCAGTGTTAACCTGCAAAGATCACCACCGTCTTCATTGCAAATGAAGCACGGCGCATGACTTGGAGTTTGACGCAAAGTACATATTTAATTTAACTGGTACTGTAGAATCTTCATTTATGTCGTTGATTTCTTCAGTTACCTCTTTCAAACAATTAATGCAAATAATGCACAATCTCATTAATTGGGTTACTTCAACTACCGGTAATTCTAATACTTCACGCTTCAAAACAGCCAGATTTCTTTCATCGACATCATCTTCTCTATCTATTCGTCTGAGGTTATTTAATGGAAACTCATGATCACATAGGAAACATGCATATCTATTTCGCGCATTCGTTGCTGTCTTTTCACATCAACTTTCTATCACTTTATACCAATAATGGTCGCAACGATTAAAAAAAAACTAACTGAAAACTACTTAACAGAAGGAAAGCCAACCAACCGTTTGTTTTGTTTGAGTAGCCTACAGAATTCATAAAAAATCAAATAATTGATAGTAATCTCAACTACAGATAAGTTTTAAAGAAGAATTTTATGAAATCCGAATTTAAACCTGAATAAGTTTGCAACTGTTCTTTGTACATTAATGAAACTTCATACAGAGGTGGACATACATCATGGTATCATATTTTGAAAAACTCAGGGTGGTCCCAAAGTCACTAACAGAGTTACATTCAGTTACTTATACAGCTTCATGGAACAGCCTGTATAACGAAACTTAACGTGGTGGGCAGTGTTTGGATATCTGTGATATCTTGTTATTCAGAGCCTAAGGCATCATGATGAAATTCTGAAAATTAGAAGAATTATCATCAAAATTTAAAGATTCATTTTTCCGTAGCTGCAATTTTGGAACGCCCTATAGAATAAACCGGATGTAAGACCTTCGTAATAATCTGATATATTGTTCTTAAGGTTGATATAAATATAATATGTAAAAATGAGAAAAAGTCACTGGACCCGCTTTTCCTAAGTAAGTGTGCGGGGTCCTTCCTTACGAAAGCATCAATTCGAATAACATTAAAAAAAAAACTGTCAATATTTTTTTTTTGTGTGCATGACTATCAGCGAATTATTATCTTGTCGCATTTGATATCTAATTGTAGATTTGTTTGTGAACTAAACGCTGGCGTGCGCACTTCAGTGTACAGGGCCTACCAGAAAAATTATATCGATACTGGATTCATTCAGATTGAATACACCAGATATTTATAATTTTTGTTTCGTGATTTATTATGCCTAATATCTAATTGTGAGAGTGATAACATTTCTATTTAAATCAAGTGGCGTCCTATATACAAAAAGAGCTAGCTGGTGCCGACCTCTCACTAATAAAAGAAATAACTGGTGATAACCTTACAACAAAAAACTTTCGACTTTTTCGATCTGACCGTATCACAGCTAAAGAAAAAAATTATAAGTACGCCTGGACTCAAAATGGGAACATTCTCATCAGGAGGAATGAAACATCCAAGATAATTCATATACAGAGTAAGTTAGACTTGGCGAAGCTTGGGTAATTCTCAAAAACCAATACAATTTAAGATATAATAAGCAGGAATGTCAACATCTTCGCATTCGATTACACTGTCGACCAAGTGATTATAAAGCACGCAGATGCCATCAGAGATAAGGGTGTTCTTCTGGACTCAAAGTTAACATTCGACCTGCACATTAAAAAAGTTATTGCGACGTCGAATAAAATGCTCAGGGTTTACTCTCAGACATGGGAGGTTGTTCGGGATAAGTGAAACTCTTTATTATCCATTTGTGTTCAGTAAACTTAGTTTTTAACTTTGCGACCTCAATATGGAATCCACAGTATAGATGTTATGTGAAAAGACTAGAAAGTGGGCAACATAAGTTCATGAAGTTCTTGTCCTACAGAAGTAAAATCCCAATTGTCGACCACGACTACACCAACATCCAACAAAGCTTTAGAATATTGAGCTAAGAAAATCGTAGAATATTAAATGATATTTGTTTGCTTTTCAAATTTGTCAATGGTATTCTTCATGTCCCGGAAATTCTGGAATCTATCGGTTTTAGGGTACCGGAGAGAAGACTAAGATCCCGCGAATTATTTGCTCTTCCGTTCAGCAGAATTAATATAATCCAAAATGCGCCAATCTGTGGAATGATGTCAACATTCAATTCTCACTCTTGTAATATCGACATTTTAAATGTTCAGTTCCATCAATTGAAAAGATTAAATTTGCCGAATGTTTCTCAATCTAAGGTCATGTAATGATAGAATAGAATAGAATAGAATAGAATAGAATAGAATAGAATAGAATAGAATAGAATAGAATAGAATAGAATAGAATAGAATAGAATAGAATAGAATAGAATAGAATAGAATAGAATAGAATAGAATAGAATAGAATAGAATAGAATAGAATAGAATAGAATAGAATATTGATTTATTTTCCATATCATTGACAAATATTCACATCAAAGAAAAGAGAACAGGTCAACAACAACTTACAAAACATCAAAAAATGAAAATATATATCAAAAATACAACACCATTAAGATTAGAGCAATTGGACCTATGTGTATAGTATTATTCCGATTTTGATACTGTGTGAAGTAAGACTTGTGATTATGTAAAAATAAAAGGATTTTGTATAAATACAATCCGTTAACAGTTAAAATATTATTCTGTCTAAACACTCCTCTACACTCTTAACTGCCCACTTTTGAATAGTAAAAACACGTTGTACAGACGAAGATCCTCCCCAGAACACTAATCCATAACTCACAAGTGATTGAAAATTAGAATAATATACCGACTTCTTGATCCACATTATCCCTCAGTATCCGCTGGTATTAACATCGTCTATATTAAGTTAGTGAATTCTACTCAAGTCTTCTTCTATATTAAGGGTGTTATACCCGTTCTCTCGAAACGTGAATTCCGCTAGATGGCACTATATGAAAATAACATAACTGAATAAATAAATAAATAAATAACTGAACATATTTACATCCCACAAAGACAATAGCTCCACCCACTTTTTTCGCTACAAAACCTTTTGCCCGAGGGGACAGCAAGCGAAGGATAGTTGAGTTTATGTGTTTATTATCCCTAATAAAAGGATCTACTAAAGATTTGGTTTATTTCGAATCTCTTCCACTTATAGGAGTTTCAGCGCGATGTTAGTGACATAGACGCGGAAATAAATATTGTTGAAAATCGAAAAATTCTTAATTGAGCTTTGGTCCGAAAGGATCTGAAACGAGCACAAAAAATATGCAGACATTTTATTGCATCAGCTAATGATGCTTTAGGATCGAGAAAGAACAGAAATATCTTGCAGTATACAAATTCAGGCCCCGAATTAATGATTATTGCTGTGATGATAGTGAATAGGTAAAATTATTTAGAATACTGATGATCTGGAAAAAAAGAACTGTAGGAAATTCGAAATACTTTATTTGTACAACTTCGAAATTTTTTTTTTGGTGTAGCAGGGGAAAAATCTGCAAGACAGACGAACCACCCTCTCCTGAGGGTGAACAGTGTGGGGTTTCTAACTCTCCTGAGCTCGAGACCCACTAAAAACCCTAAACTGCTTCTTGAATTTTGGTTCCGGGCATTTGCCTATAAACCATTCATCTCTTGGTCGGTTTTCTTCTCACACACTATCGTGCTGGGATATATGTGTTTATCCTCTATTGGATTAACACTTTATTGAATTTTTCAATAAGTTTCTGTTGTTATTTTAATCTCTTTTTAATTGATCTCTTGGTCTCCTTCGGTAAATTCGCATTCTCCTTTTGTCTTCCTTTGAGTCGTAGTCCACTAGTCTCCTGAGTTCTTGATTCTTCGAAATTATTGCCTTGTTTCATTCATATCCCGTGCTCGCATTCCTCTTGGTATTGTCCCATCTATTATTTCAGGAAGAATGCAATTCATATAGAACTGCTCCAGCTTTGGCAACATGATATTTCTCCACAGTGCCTCGTCACATTCTATTCTTTCTATGTGGAAATCTTCATCTGTATATAGAACGAAATCACAAAAATTTTTTTGCAGATATTCAACTGTCCTTGCACTTGGTAGAAATAATTATGATTTTTTTTCAGCCTAAAAATGATAGAAAATTATATTTCTTCGAACATTACGAATTTGCTTAGAATTACCTTATTCTATCATCCTCGATAGTGAAGCAGTGTGGTTTCTTATAGTCCCTTAGCTTTCCTTTGCTTGATTGGAGACATTTGACCTCTATCAAACCATCGTCCCCAACCAATCCATCAGGAGAGGCTCCCAGGAATGGATACTCAGGGTCAATAAATAATCCGCACCGGGTGTTGGTGTTCGTGGACTGTATTAACTTGACGATTATGAAAAACAAAACAACTCTTTTCACTTAAAGGGTAACTTTATTGTTTTTCGAACTGAACGCTTTTTACAATCTGGACTTGCTCTTTAACATCGAGAGAGTAAGTGAGTGAATGTATATGTAGTAAATGTAAACACTGACTCGTAATTAAGTTCGTAAATGACTAAGACTAAAGTAAAGGGAAGATTCCTTCCGCGTGGATGTTACATAGCTCTAAGAAAGCAAATGATGCGGTAGATGGCAGGTCCAGCTCATCACGGTAGCGCTGTGGCGCGAACATGCCGCCCCCTTTGCAAAGCCCAAGCTTTCAAATCTCAACGGGAAGAGGACAAATCTTCTGGAAATTCCGTTTTAGAACTCCTGCACTTGTTCGGATTGAGGCACTGCGAGCTACGCCATCTTGACCTTTGTGTAATGCTATGACTCGTCCAAGACGCCATTCAGTGGGTGGGGATTGATCGTCCTTGATTACTACCATTTGATTTTCGAGCAATTGACCATGCTCGCTTTTCCACTTTTGTCTGGATTGAAGTTCTACGATATAGTCTCGCTCCCATCTTCTCCAAAAATCCTGACAGATCTTCTGCATTAACTGGAATCTTGAAAGACGGTTCATCTTTGTGTCAGTGACATTTTCTTCTGGTGCAGCTATCAGCGTTCTGCCAATGAGGAAGTGAGCCGGAGTGAGGGAACTGAGGTCATTTGGATCAGGGGAGAGTTGACAAAGAGGTCGAGAATTCAAAATAGCCTCAATCTGACATAAAACAGTACTAAACTCCTCAAAAGTAAGGTGTGTATTGGACAAAACATGTTTCAGGTGTGACTTTACGCATCGCACATTTGATTCCCAAAGACCGCCCATGTGAGGGGAATATGGGGGGATAAACTGCCAATCAATGCCCTCACAAGTAGAGGAAGAAGTCAATTCGTCTTTTTTCTGAGACAAAAACTTGCCTAATTCACGAAAGGCACCTACAAAATTTTTGCCGTTGTCAGAAACTATCTTTTTGGGCCTTCCACGCCTGGAAATAAATCTTCTTAAGGATTGCATAAAAGATTCCGTTGAAGGACTTGAAATTAATTCGAGATGCACAGCCTTTGTAGCAAAGCAGATAAATAATCCAATATAGCACTTTTCCAATTTGCCGCCGCGACCTCTATTTAAACCATGACGTATAATGAAGGGACCTGCGTAGTCGACACCGACGCAGCTAAATGGAGGAGATGGAACGATTCTTTCTCGCGGTAAATTTCCCATCAAGGGCTGAACTGTTTCTCCTCTGTGTCTTGCGCACCGTATGCATTTCCTCACGATTGAGCGCGCCATATTTCTACCGCCGATAGGCCAAAACTCTTCCCTTATAAAGGCTAGCAAGCTATGAGGACCCACGTGTAGGTGGCGAAGATGCTCATAAGAAAACAACAGTTTGGTTAAATGATGTGCGCAATCCAAAACTATAGGATGCTTTTTGTTGAAACTCAGATCGGAATATTCTAATCGGCCGCCGACGCGTATAAGGCCAGCAGAATCGGAAAACGGAGTCAAACTTAACAATTTGCTCTTGCCATTTATTTTTCGATGTTGGGATAGATCAGACACTTCTCTGGGAAAGGATTGAATTTGTGATATTCTCAATAAAATTGTTCGAGCGCGATTCAGCTCTTGTTTAGACAAACATCCGAAAACTCGCTCAGTCTGAAACGTTCTACAGTTTTTGGCAAATCGCAACATGTAAGCAACCGTTCTCAGCAAATGGGTATAACTTGAAAATCTCTCGAAAGGAAATAAGGTTTCCTGACACTCTTTAATAGAGACGCATGTTTGCTGCCTTAGCTCCGGCAAGTTGACAACTGCATAAGTATGATTCGGCCAATTGCCTTTTTCTAGGCACAACCAGGTCAGTCCGCGCCACCAAAGTTGTGATTCCAACAACTCGCTTGGATAGAGCCCTCTTGATACTAAGTCTGCGGGATTGTCGCGCGTAGGTACATAACGCCACTCGCAATTAGCAGTTAAACCCTGAATTTCCGCAACTCTATTGGCGACGAAAACTTTTAACGAACTGGGACTCGCGCTTATCCAAGCAAGAACGATTTGTGAGTCGCTCCATAAAAAACATTCGTCAAACTTGAGTGTCATTGATTTTTTAACTTTGTCCGCTAATCGAGAAAGAACTAGTGCGCCGCATAACTCTAAACATGGCACACTTATTGTTTTAATAGGTGCCACCTTGCTTTTAGCAGTCAACAAATGGACATGTATCCTACCCTCGACGTCGATGCTTCTTACGTACAAGCATGCACCGAACGCACGCTCGCTTGCATCGCAATATCCATGCAACTCGATACGTTGAGGGTTGTCGCAAACTACTCGTCGTGATATTGAAATTTTCTCTAAATTCGGCAGATCGTTTAAAAATCTGAACCATCTATCGGCTAGATGTCTGGGCAACGCATCATCCCATCCTAACTTCTCGAGCCATAAACTTTGCATCAGAATTTTGGTGATGATGATTGACGGGCTGACTAATCCCAAGGGGTCGAATATTTTAGCATTTACGGATAAAATGAGCCTCTTGGTGCATCTACTACCGACATCGAGATTCTCTAACGTGTACAATAGCTTATCATTGAGACACGACCAAGTTAATCCTAACGTTTTCGCGTTTTCCCCAGGACCGAACTCTATGATCCCGCAAGGAGAATCCTTGTTATCTATATTAGCTAGAACTTCTGGTTCATTGGAATACCATTTTCTTAATTCAAAGCACCCGCTTAGTAAAACAGATGAAACTTCAGCGCAAATGCTCTGCGCATGCTCAATAGTATCAGCGCCTGTAAGCAAATCGTCTACATAGAAATCTCGGCGAATGATTTCCGCAATGTATGGCTGGCTGTCTTGACACACTTTTGCTAGTTCGAAAAGGCAACGAATTGCTAAGTAACTCGCACATGCCTGACCATAGGTTACCGTGTTTAGCGTATATGATTTCAGCGGCTGGTCGGGACTATCACGCCATAATATTTTTTGAAGGTTTCGCTGACTAGGTTCGATGAGCACTTGTCGGTACATCTTAGCGCAATCTGCTGAAATAACGTACTTGTGCTGTCTAAATCTCAAGATGATTGACAACAAGTCTTCTTGCAAAATTGGACCGATATACTGGATATTGTTAAGAGAGATTCCGTTACTGGTAGGAAATGACGCATTGAAAACTACTCTTAAACGTGTAGTCTTGCTGTTTTCCCGTAAAATTCCGTGATGCGGCATGAAATATTCGCATACATCATCGTTTATCTGCTCTTCAGCTAAACTCATATGATTGAGGTCTATGTACTCCGAGAGGAAATTTGTATAGAGAATTTTAAGCGTGAATTTATGGTGAATATCTTCTAACGCAAGCAGACGTGCGCAATAGCTCTTCATAAAATTGAGGATTTAAGTGCTTAATATTCGAAAATTTATATTAAAAAAACAACTAAAGTGATTATAAGTGATTAGTACATACGCACAAGTTGAAAAATTTCGTGAATTTTTGAGAGTAATAACTAAATCGAAATTTATTGTTGCGATATCTCAGACTGCAAGGTGTTACAGTGTTGCCAACATGGCTGAATTGTGCAAAAATTGTCAGAAGGGAGTGGCTGACGAAGACGAAGCAGTATTTTGTAATGGATGCGATACTTGGATGCATCGTCTTTGTATAAATATGTCGCAGAGGACCTACGTACGAATTAGCAAGTCTTCCGAAGAATGGTTTTGTGACCCATGCATTCAGCAGCAACCGAACAAAACAGCTAAAAGGAACAAAAATAAGACAACAACACAAGGTATAGGTCAAAGTAAAGAATATACGTTGGCTGATGTAATGTCCAAGTTGGATGATATGGACAAGAAATACAATGCACTCTTCATAAAGTACAATGAGCAGATCGAAATTAATAGATCTCTTCAGTTAGAAGTGGCTGAAATAAAGAAGATACTTAATGAACGAGAACAAAGAGATTTGGAGAGTACTCTCATAGTTCACGGCGTACCCAGGGAGAATGATGAAAATGTTCAAGATATCGTCGAGAACCTGGTAACAAAATTAGAGGTGGAAATTCAGGGAAAAGTTCTGAGCGCCTATAGAGTTGGAAAAACTACTGGAAGAGCGGCACCGATCCGAATTAGTATGGAAAACAAGTCAGATAAGATAAATATGATTAAAAGCTGTAATAAAATCAAACTTACGGCAAAAGCTCTAGGATACAAATCAGATGAAAAAATATTCCTGAACCATGATTTGACTAAGGCCAATCGACAACTTTACAAGGAAGCTCGTGATTTCAAATACCAGAACGGATATAAATATCTGTGGATTAAGGAAGGTAATATTTTTCTTCGAAAGGATGATAACTCTAAAATACTACTGGTTCGAGATTCAAATGATCTGGAAAACTAATACAGAACCCTAAACTAAAAATTATATATATGAACTCACAAAGCGTGAGGAATAAATGGGACGAAATAACTTGCTTTGTGAAGTGCTATTATTGTGATATTTTGGTCTTGGTTGAGACCTGGCTGAATGAAACCGAGACGTCTTCCTACCAACTGGATGGGTTCAAAGGAGTTCATACTTGTAGAAACAAAATAGGGGGAGGTGCTTCAATATTTATTAGAGACCATATTAATTTCTCTATAATAGAAAAATCAGATTTAAATGAAGACATCAGCTGGCTTTGTGTGGAAGTGGGTGAACACAATTTAAAAGTGAGTGCACTGTATAAACCTCCATCTTATAACGACAGTGACTTTCTGGAGTATTTGGAGGACATAATGGTAAAGTACCAGAAAAAACATGTTATAGTAGGTGATATTAATGTAGACTTACTGAATCCTAGTTCGCAGATGTGCAAAAAATATCTCGATGTATTAAAATTGAATAACTTTCGTGTTGGTAATGTAATTTCTGAAGCAATGGCAACTCGGATAACATCACACTCAAAAACTCTATTGGACCATGTTATATTAGATCAAAACACTGTTTTATTAGACTCAGTTGAGGTTCAGAGCAATTCACGTTCTGATCACAAATACTTAACATTTAATATCAACGAATGTTTTAGAATATACCGGCCAAAAAATGTTTTTGAAAAGAAAACGGTTGATTACATAAAATTTAAGGCATTATTCAAAGAAAAATCACAACAGTACAATATTGATACATTCGCAAGACTAATTGATTTGATAACTGAGTGCAGGAGAGAGTGTGAATGTACGAAGAAAATTAAATGTCATTCTAATAATATGTGGGTAAACAATGAATTAATCGAACTCATTAAGAAACGTGATAAATTATATAGAAAAAAGTCTAAGCATCCAGCTGATCCTAATTTAGAAAAACAATTTAAGAGCTTAAAGAACGATGTAAACAATAAAATCAGATCCTTGAAAAATCGGTATTTCAGAATAGAATGGGAGAAAGCTGGCAACGATGTAAAGAAACAATGGAGATACATAAACAAACTGCTCTCGAGGAAAAAGAAAAACATTCCGGGTATAAAAAAGTTATCGGTTGGCCACGATATCATAACAGATCGGGAAACTATACTTGAGAATTTTAACAATTATTTCGCAAAGGTGGGAGAAAATATTGTCGGGGAGGTGGAAAATGAAATCGTTAGTAATGAACCGGTTTTAAATGTTCAAGAGATCGATAATTTGAATTCATTTGTTCTCACTCCAGTAACCGAGAAGGAAATCAATGATATTTTACTCAATTTGAAAAAGAATTCTGCACCTGGTCACGATAAATTATCTGTCAGAGATATATTGAATTTAAAGGATGACTTATTGCCAATATTAACAAGGCTTGTTAATGCAATTCTTTTAAGTGGTAACTATCCTAGCGAATTGAAGATCAGTAAAATAACACCCATACATAAATCCGGAAAAACTGATGACTTAAATAATTACAGACCCATATCCGTTATTAGTACGTTCTCTAAAGTTTGTGAAACGGCCATAAAAAATAGAATGTTATCTTTTATTAAAAAGTATGTTGTGGTCGATCAATACCAGTATGGATTTACGAAAAACAGTAATACCCTCAGTGCGACAGTTGATTTGATTAATGAAATTTCGTCAGCTCTAGACAATGGCCAGATAGCCGTGGTTATACTGGTCGACTTGAGAAAGGCTTTTGACGTGGTTAGCAGAGATATTCTTCTTCATAAGCTCCAACGAATGGGATTCAGAGGAAAAATACATAAGTTGATTAAGTCGTATTTAACCGATCGCCGTCAATATGTGTGTATAGATGATAGCAAAAGTGAGTGGACTTCCAATTCGTTTGGTATTCCCCAAGGGTCGGTTTTGGGTCCCCTTCTTTATTCATTATACGTGCTTAACTTGAGCAAGTCAAACATCCGGGCCAGGTATTTCGCTTTTGCAGACGACACTGTCTTGATATATACAGGTAATAACATAGAAGAATTGAATGAACAAATTAATGAAGATCTACAACGGTATTTACATTGGCTTTGGAACAATAAATTGAAAATTAATATAAATAAAACTAAGTATATGGTATTCAAGCAAAAGAACAAAAAAGTTACGAGTCTAAAGTTAAGCATAAATAATATTGAACTTCAAGAAGTTTGTGAGGCGAGGTACTTGGGTCTGATGTTGGATACACATTTGAGCTGGAAAAGCCACGTTGACTCCATAATCGAGAAAATAATACCGATGGTTTCGGCTTTATATAAGGTTCGATCTTATTTATCAAAAAAAAGTAAATATCAGGTCTACAATGCGTTTTTTATGTCACATATAAGATACTTAATACCGATTTGGGGAACTTGTGGAAAAACATACTTCAAAAAAATACAAACGTTACAAAATAAATTTATTAAAGTGTTGTTTAATTATGATCGATTAACAAATACTACACAACTTTACTCTGATTTGCAAATACCAAATTTGAAAAAAATATTAGAATTAGAACAATGTAAATTAATTTTTAAAATCATAAATAAAATACAAAAGTGCAATACAGAGTATAAATTTACGAAAGATATTCATAGTTATGAAACAAGAACACATCAAAACTTATATCAGACAAGAGTAAAAAGTCAAAAAGGGCTGAATAACCCAATAGCACAAGCTTCAAAAATATTCAATCAATTACCTACTCCCATAAAATCTGTCAGTTCAATTGGTGAATTTTCTGATCAAATAAGAGAATACTTAGAGTTGGTGTAATGTGATTTTGTCCGCTTTTTCAATAGAATGTTAAGTTGGCATTTTTTGAAATTTGTCTTGATGTGGAACTGCGATTCCTCAAACATCAGGTGTGTATGTACGAAATAAGATTTTATTTATTTTATTTAACAAAGGCACTGGTTAATTTCAATGGAATTCTGTATCTACTATCCTCGATACCAGTTTAGGGTACTGTTTAGAGGATTGTGAATGTAAAATTTTTTTTTGTACTTGTATATTTCATTCAATAAATCATTTCAAAAAAAAAAAATTCGTTTTTGCTTAGTTTTCGTTCGGTACTATGGAACAACTTCTGTGCTTGACTACGTGATTCGCCTAAACAGCTAGGATGTTGCTTTAGTGGAAGAGTGACTATGAAACGCCCAGAAGAGTCTCTACGAGTGGTTTGTTCAAAGATTGTTTCGCATTCAATTTCTTCGCGTGACCAAGGCTTGACAACGGAGCACTCTTCGGTTTCCCAAAACTTCGACAGTATTCTACATAACTCTTGATTTGTGCTCAGGTGACATGAAGTGTTGCGAACGTTGTTATCATTACTAACGCGACCGGAGACGATCCAACCAAATACCGTGTCCTGTAATACTGGCTTGTTCCTACCGCACGAAATTTTATTAGGCTTGATGATTTCCCAGAATAACTCTGCTCCGATAAGCATATCGATGGGAGCGGGCTTATTGAATTCGGGATCCGCCAATTGCAGATCACTAGGAATTTTTAACGAACTAACATCAAACCCCCACGCTGGAGTCATACTGGTGATATTAGAAAGAACGAAACAGTTAACACTCGCTTTAAACTTACCATACCGAGAGTTTAGATCTACTACGCATTTCTCTTTGATTTTTGAAATATTGCCTGAGATACCTAGAACGTTTAAGCTTGCGTTGCTTGTTGATATACCCAAACGCTGACGCAAACTATCCGTGATGAAACTTGATTGCGATCCAGAGTCTAACAGTGCACGTACCGAAACGGGCTGATTGGACTCGTCAAAAACTATAACCTTTGCTGTAGACAATAACACTGTGTAATTATTGAGGACGTCTACGCCACTGGCTAAAGAGTTTACGTTATTCGAACTTGAGACGCTTTCTTTGGTAACCGCTGTGTATTCATTTTCAGGATGTAAAAGAGTGTTATGCCAAGCTTTGCATTTTTTACAAGGACCGGACCTACATTTTTTGCTCGAATGATTATTCAGTAGACAAATATTACAGAGATTGGCCTGTTTAACAAACTCTATTCTTTTTTCCAATGACAAACCTAAAAATGATTCACATTTATAAATCGAGTGAGATTCTTTGCAGAAGAAACATGACAAAGCCGTAGAATTATTGGAAACTAGGGATTTGGAACTTTGTCGGAAATCTTTCCTTTTGTTTTCATCTGCCACGTACCTACTGGAACCGCTTTTAAATTCAAGGGTTTCTAATAAATCTGCACGGTTGCGCAAAAAGGTTTGTAAATTTTCTAACGTCGGGTTATCACACGATAAGGAATGCTTTTCCCATTCACTAAGTGTTTTAGCATCTAACTTGCTTGCTGCTAGAAAAATCAATAATGGGTCCCAATTTTTTGTGTTCTGTTCCAATTGTTCTAGTGAGCTCAAATGCTTGGACAGATCATCGACTAATTTACGCAACTTGTAAGAACTTTCCTTTGTTATAGACTCTAAACCGAAGATTAATTTGATATGATTATGAACTAATAATCTAGTATTATTATATCTATCGCATAAAACTTGCCAAGCTACTGTGTAACCTGCACTTGTGAATTCAACTGCTTTGATTACAAGGGCTGCACTTCCCTCTAGGGAGGCTCTAAGGTAATGATACTTCTGAATCGAACTCAGAGACTCATTGCTATGAACTAAAGACTCGAAAGTTTCTCTGAACTCTAACCAATTTTCATATTTTCCCTGGAACTTGGGAAGGGCAATAACTGGCAATTTAACTCCACTTAAAATACTGGTAGGACTACCTGTCTCTGACACTGCGGAATTTCTTGAAGAGATTTGACTGTTGAAGTCCACAATTACTTTACTTGCTAACAGGGACTTATTTATTTATTTATTTATTTATTTATTGAACAAGGAATACAAACAGGATATACCCATGAACAGTATTCACATTTTAACATAACAAAACGAAATAACCAGTGATAAACTAATTAACAAAATTTAGATTCAATTCAACATACAAAAACAAGAGAAGAAAAAAAAAATGGATTTCACATTGAGAGGTAGTATCTTTTGAGGAGCAATTTTGAATTCAGAACATTACCGTGAAAAATGTCAACGACCTCCTGAAGTTCATTGCAGGCACGGAGCATTCGAAGTAGAGGTTGATTTTTCGATGCATTGGTTCTTTTTAAAGGAACGAAAAAAGTCTCGAAAGTTCTGAGATTAACTGCTGGTACATTTAAGCTAGCAACTTGCAACAAACTCGGCACCTGCAACTCACCGCTCACAATTTTTTTCATACAGAGAAAATCGTTCAATCTACGCCTGTCCTGAAGGGATAAAATATTGAAATGTTTACGTGCCAGACAATAAAAGTTTTCATTTTCGCAAACAGTAAAATTACATTTTAAACTTAAAAATCTTAGCATTTTGTTTTGGATACGTTCAATTCTATTAATATGAATATTATAGTGGGGGCTCCAGATTACCGAAGCAAAACTGACCCTACTGAACACATAGGCGTAGTAAACACTGAGGATTGACTTATAGCTTTTGAGAATTCTGCATTGTCTAAATAGAAATCCGAGCATCCTGTTGGCGTTGTTAACAATACTATCAATGTGTGGAATAAAGGTGAGTTTCTGATCAAGAATTATACCCAAGTCTCTGACTTGATCGACTCTAACTAAAGCCGAATTGCCAATATGATATGGAAAAAGTATAGGAGTTTTTCCACGATAAAAGGAGAGTACTCGACATTTCGACACATTGAGATAGAGCTGGTGCTGGCTACAGAAAACCTCGAATCTCCTCAACTCCTCCTGAAGGGTAGCGCAGTCATCGACAGATTTGATGACGAAAAAGATTTTCAAATCGTCCGCGTATATGAGTATTCTGCACCTTTTAAAAACATGTATGATATTATTAATGTAGATTAAGAAGAACAGAGGTCCAAGGTGGGAACCCTGTGGCACCCCGGAAGTGCAAAGGAAGCCCGAAGAGTCATATCCATCCACCGAAACATACTGAATTCTCTCGGAGACATATGATCCACACCAGTCCAGAAGACTGCCACCCACACCCATATCAGAGAGACGCTTGACAAGTATATCATGAGAAATTTTATCAAATGCTTTGCTGTAGTCTGTATAGACAACGTCAACTTGAAGATACTCATCCATCGCCCCGTGTAAAAAGGTGACAAAATCAAGGAGGTTAGTTTCAATAGATTTACCCCTCAGAAAACCATGTTGCTCAGGGATTATTTGATTCTTTACAATATGGAACAAGTGGCTGTAAACAAAGGTCTCCAACAACTTAGAAAATATATTCAATTTACTGATGGGTCTATAATTCTCTACAGAGCTTTTATCACCCCCCTTGAAAACTGGGATAACATTAGCAATTTTCCAACGACGCGGAAATATACCAGTCCTCAAAGATAGGTTGAAAATATGATGAAGAGGCTCACACAAAGCAGGACAACGGCGGATGAAGTAAGATGGAATCTCGTCAGGACCAGCACCCTTGCTCTGATCCAAGGATCTTATCGACTTCTCAATTTCCATTTGGGTCACAACTATGTTCGAGATGTAGGCAGGTGGTGTACTAACCGTACAGGCTGCGAGATACTTATTCCGCACAGGTGGTACAAATACACTCTGAAAGAATTTGGCGAAACTGTCGCAAATGTTCTCACCCCCAACACAAGACCTACCATTGTAAGACATAGAGGACGGGAATCTATTACCTTTATTTTTATTTTTTGTACGAGTTAAATTGAACAATAATTTAGGGTTTTGGGGAAGTTCTTCTTCCACATATTTTGTATAATCAGAATGGTCCTGTTCAATCATTATTTTTGACAAAGTTCGAAGACGCTTGAACTCCAACAGATCTCTTGTATTCCTATAAATTTTAAACTTTTTATGTATTTTGTTTTTGCGCTTTACTAATTTGATAGTGAAACTGGAAAAGTACGATGGAAATCCTCGATGGAAGCGTCTTTTGGGTATATTCTTATCTATAATATCATAAATCACATTATAAAATGAGTCGAGATCATCGTTCACATCAACTCCCTCAAAAACGTCACACCATGAAATCGTTGATATTTCCTCATTTATATTAGCATAGTCACCTCTTCTGAAGTTATGTGTGAGTCTCATTGGTTTGGAGAGAAAATTGAAATTGAGGTTTGCTAAGAACTCCAAAGAAGGGTGGTGTCGGTCCTCCCTAACCAATGGGCTGCAACAATGGCTCAAATGAGATAAAACGAACTGATTGCATAGAATTAAATCTAGAGTCCTCAGGTTAGTGTTACGAATACTATTGAATTGCATCAGTTCGCATAGAGTAAGAGCATCAATCAACTCAGAATATTTGGCTTCAACGTTACTTGGCAATAGACCGGTAATCGTAATACGTGTCTTCGAAGGTGGCCCTAATTTCATATTCCTTCTGGAGAGCTTCTTCGGAGGCTGCCAATTCTATATGGTTTTGCACCTCCTCGAACTCATCAAATACTATTTTCACGCGATCTAATCTTTCTTCTAGCTGGATCAGGTCGGTTTCACTCAGTTTATCTAGGTCTTTCTTACTATCTACGTGTTTAACAAAATTTGTTAGGGAGCTCTTTAGCGACCCTCGCTTTCTAGTTAACGAATCGGTCATTTTCAACACTACGCCAAGCAGAGCTATAATAATAATTGAGAAACAAAACGACTATTTCGACTATTTTCAAAACTCGACAGGTGAAAAGGGAATAACAAGATCTGGATAAATGGAAAAACAGGAACGGACTCACCAACTACCTCTTGGTGCCGAATGCAATCTGATTTCCAGCTTTTCTCCTCTTTTATTCACTTCTTTTTCACATCCGTTGGCTCGAATGGACCATGTTGGTGTTCGTGGACTGTATTAACTTGACGATTATGAAAAACAAAACAACTCTTTTCACTTAAAGGGTAACTTTATTGTTTTTCGAACTGAACGCTTTTTACAATCTGGACTTGCTCTTTAACATCGAGAGAGTAAGTGAGTGAATGTATATGTAGTAAATGTAAACACTGACTCGTGATTAAGTTCGTAAATGACTAAGACTAAAGTAAAGGGAAGATTCCTTCCGCGTGGATGTTACATAGCTCTAAGAAAGCAAATGATGCGGTAGATGGCAGGTCCAGCTCATCACGGTAGCGCTGTGGCGCGAACACCGGGTAACCTTTATATTTTTTGAATGTTCATATAGTGATACCGCCTTACTTTCGTTCATCCTGCCATAAAGTACTCCAGCGGTATTCAATTGCTTTTTATATAGAAGGACTTTCACAAAATTGTGGCAAGGAGTAGTCGATTTTCTTTTCACTACTGAACCAAAGTTCGAGGATGTTAGATAGTCCTGCCTGTATTGCCTCCAAAGTGCATTGTCATGCTGCCCACGAGTTTTTTCCTCCAAATCCTTCAACTTCGACGAGTCAGATATTCTATTTCTGAGAATATTTAAAAATTCTGACTTCTTGGAGGACATTTCTTCCTCAGTGATGTCAGGTTGGGCAGCATCTGGACCATAATTGGAATCAGGGCCATTGGAGAGAGTTTTCCTTTTTCTTGAAGTGCTCAATAATTTCTCCCTTCTCCTTTCGTGAATTTTCCTCCTCCTAAGGAAAGTTTTTTCTGTGTTGACCCCTAAAGGACCTCTCCAAGTGTGTAGGTGCCAGGCAGGACCAGCAGCATGTGAAAGGGCTGCTCCGTAAGCCCGAACTGTGTAGGAAACGGACCCACTAAAATTCACCCTCTTACCTCCAGTACATTTTGCAACAAGAGCCATATACCTGAGAAAAAATGGTTTCAATTATAAATAAATTGATAGCACGATTAAAAATAAACTCAGAATTGGGTTACTCCATAGACTTATAATACATGGACTCACTGTCACGTGACTTTTCAGTAGATCGAGGGGTTGTATGCATTAGAGAGAGAAGGGCTTATGCGTTTTGATCGAACAAGAAAGAGATGAACTGATTCCGTGTGGGCAATGTCAAAATCATATGATGGATATTAACGCAGACGTTGCCCACAAGGTGTTCATACGTTGAGTATTATTCACATTATATTTATTCTTGAATGAAACTCACATAATTTTTATATTTTCCATTTCGAAGGAATGTTAAGGAATTCCTGTTTGCCTTCTCGGAAGCTTGTTGAACATTTATTATGGAAAATTTTTACAATTTTCGCAGACTTTGCCCACAAGGTGTTGATACGTTGATTATTATTCTCATTACATCTATTTTTGACTAAAACTCACATATTTTTTGACATAATTGATTTCGAAGGAATGCTATTGAATTTCTGTGTATCTTCTCGGAAGCTTGTTTAAAATTTATTGAAGAAAATTTTCGCATAAACTTGTGTTCTATAACCTTTTGACAGCTTGCCCACAAACTCTCCATCTTATTCAACCAACCGACTTCTCTCTCACATGCGGAGTCCATGTTATTTATAAGTCTATGGGTTACTCTTACCTTTCCGCTTGATTCGTAGTTTCATTATAAATCAATCTATCGGCTTTATGTACCATGGGCTCTATATTTGTCAAAATTTCCATGAAAAAATCAGGAGTCATATTTTTGGTATAATCTTCTTCCCCGGAATTTTTCCTTTTACAGTAGGAATCTCTGTAAGGGAAATATGGTCGAAGTTTAGTCAACACTTATGAAACAAAACACACGGCTCACCTGCAGTTGCTGTGATTTCCAAAAACATGGTAGAGAGCATTTCTCAGATCGTTTCTCAACATGACTGTGTCCTGTGCATTATTCTTCACGATTGTTCTAACAGACTTGACTAATCTTTCAATATTACTAATAGGGCCATCTTTTTTAGTTAAAATTTTTCTGTTAGAAATATTGAAAGAGGTGTTTTTAGACAATCTGTGGAGTTTATCACTCACACAACGAGTCATGTGATTGGCACATTGAATTTTGACAACATCCCTGCCATACGAAACCTTTTCTACTACTCTCGCATATACACTCGAATCACCATCACCTGAAACATCAATGTCAACTGGAGAAATGAAATATGTGAAAGAAATTGAAAATATAACCTAATGGAAGGTTTTGTATTTACCAATTAAATATTTGTACATAACCCCATGGTGTTCTATACTCTTAGAAAACCCCTCTACAATAATGTCTTGTTCCATACCAGTAGACGGACCACTAAAATTCATTGCGCAAATATGCGATTTCGGAGGTATATTGCGGTTTCTGTAGAAGGAGCATGCAGAGCAGGCTTTATTCCTAACCCCTAAGAATAGTGGTTTTTTTGTCTCAGAGCCAATAATAACTCCCTGAAAAATTTTGATGTATGAAGCATTCCAAATGATGATCAGATCATACAAAATAATTTGAAGAATATGATCTGTATATATTATAATAGTAAACTTGCACTCACAACTCCAGAAGCCGCATTGAATCCATAGCTTCGTTTGCACCATCCACCATCTACTATTACTGTTATGAACGGTGTTCCATCAGCATTTATGTTGCCTTTTGCAATGGCAATTTTTTTTTCTTCTTCGCCAGCTTGCAACATATTTTCGAGCATTTTTCCTTCCCAAATCTGAATCATTATAAATGTATCAGTTTGAAAATTGAAAACTATACTTCTAAGAACAAATTTGACTAATGGCGATAATATAAAATGGCCCTTTTCGATTCTGAATAGAAGGAAACAGGGGGGTGAGAAACTTACCTTTTTCATTTGACAAGTTTTACGAATAAACGTTTTTTGTGTTATGAAAGGAATACCTATCCATCACCGCAAACAATTCCTCGCATTGGTATTTGCCAATACCTAGATAAATAGATAAATTGCCCCACACGACAGCACTATAGACAAATCGTTATCTTTGTTTGACGGATCGGTGCACAATATCATCGATTCATCACAATTGTCGCAAAAGAAATGAAGTCGCGAGATCAAACCAAATCTGGTTTCTTTCACGAAAGCCATCCTTCCCATAGTGCATCTCTCGCTATGCCTAATAATTTTCTCATAGTCAATCTGTGGAGTCAATCTCCCTTTCTAATTCCGGCAAACTATCAACTTCTTCTCTAGAAAAAAAATCATCAACTTTTTCCCTCACACCATCACTTTCTACATCGAATTCATTACTTACACATTTCTATCTAATATTGTGTTCTGAGCTATTATACGATCGCCTTTTTTCAAATTAGTCAAAGCCGCTTGTCTAAAATTAATGGTAGATAATAAATTCATCATTCATTTCCCTCAAATTTTAAAATTATGATTCATGATAAAGTACAAACCTTGCAATATTTAATTTTTTCATTAAATTTGAGTTCGCCGTTTTTTTATGAATTTTTGATGGATAACGATGTTTCGCCATATTCGCAAAAATTCTCAATATTGTAAATAACAAATAATACTACTACACTGACTACGTTTGAACACAACTCAACTGCATAAATATATGGAGAAAACTAAGGTTGCTTCTGCAAAATTTTTTGATATAGATATATTTTCTCAACACGTCAACACGTTTTTAAAAAAATCAGGAAGAACTTTTACAAGTGATTTATTCAAAGTCTTTACAATGAATCTTATCTACTAACTCTGTCTTATTCTAACACCTTACATCCTTAAATAGATTAATTATGCCTGATCAGCAGTTGGCGGTCAGTGCTTCTTCATTTACGGGATGTGCCGGATCGGCTTACATATTATCTCCCCCTTTTATTGAACTGAGTTCATTCTGAATGTTTGAACTCTGTTTATCAACAATTTTACGAAATTTCATTATGAAAATTTTATACATTACAAGAACAATTATGAGTAAACACATCATTAGGAAAATAAAATAAAGGGTTGAAATGTGGTTTGGATGCAAATTCCATTCGTATAATTTTAAGTCCGAAAAATGCGTGACATTCAAAGGGTCTAAAGTTAAATCTTTAATCTGTGAAATATTCAAGTTATCAAGTTGAAACTCATGGTAAAAATGATCAGTTTTGGAGGATTGGAAGGTTTTAAAACCATTAGAAATTATACAATCACTTTCTATTAGGAGAATTTTCTTTGGTTCGTGTTCATATGATAAATGGCCTGAACAGTTTTCTTTCAAAAAATCATTGAAGAGGGATAAATATTGTCCATTTGGTAGGGCTTGTAAGTCTTTGAAAGTTGGAGTACTTTTCCTCGTACAATTTTCACGTTTTTCACGCACAAATGCACTCATACACGAAGGTGGTTTCACTAGTTTATCTTGTGAACAAAGCATCCATTTTTCCACTTTCTGACATTCTTCATACAGGGACCATATGATTTCTTCTTGTTGTAGGAGCAAATACTTAGGTTGATCTATCAGTTGGGTATTTAGGAAGGGAATAAATTTCAACTCAAAAGAATTATAAGGGATGGAATTTACCAAAGGTACTTTTATAACAAATATAATCTGAGATTCCTCTACTTTCACTGACGTGAAACATACTGAGTAAATATCTTTCAAGTAGACTAGATGTTTTAATAAATCATTATTTTGAATATAATTCCTGAAATAGTTGAGAGGTAAAATAGACTCGTGCAGCAAATGAAGTCTAGCAAAACTGACGGCTGTATTTATTTCTGAAAGCATTTTAGATATTTTAATTTGTTCAAATTGTAGAAGTACGATCTTATCAAGAACCTGCTGTATTTTTAGGAATTTATCTACTTGATTTATCATGGCATTGGTTTGATTATGAAATCTATCAGATAGTGAATTAATTATTGTTATAATCCTATTTTGATTTATTTTGATGGTACCTACGTTATCTTGTAATGTTCGAAAATATTCTTGATAAAGAGTTTCATCTTCATCATCTAAAGTGCTAAAAAGAAATTTGGAAATTTTTCCTCCTATATTAACAAGACCTCTTTTATTCCTTGATGGGATTAATTCATGCAAGATATGTTCATTTGCAAAAAGCTGATTTAAAGTCAACTCATATAAGTATTGCGTCGCAGTATCCCTTGTTTCATTTTTATTAATTATGTCACTCAAAATTTCTTCGTGTTTGTCCAGAATTGAATCAATTTGGGAAAGGTTATAATGATACATCAGTATATGATAATTTTGTACAATATATGTTTTGGGACCACTGAAGGTGATTATATAATTCCTTATATCTTTCGTTTTCATGGAAAATGTGGTTGTGAGAGAAATTAAGATTATCCCTAGATGAAGGTAGACCATCCTGAAACAGACGTAATTATTTCTTTCTTTGTTTGATTTTACCTTTATGGTAAATGTGGCCTTTATTGGCTTCTTTAATAAGAATATTGTCTAAAATTTTGATTTTGGCTTCTTTGAATCTGGGTTTTTGCATCTGCCGGTAATTTGAGAAACGCTTTTTGATCTTCGTCTAAACTAACATCCTCAGCTCTATTTTCGTTTACCTTCTGCCTTCTATTATCATTTTTCTTGTTGTTATTTGCTAGAACTTTAGAAATTTCTTTAAGATTTTGATTATATTGATCGATATAGTTGGAAACTTTTTCATTTTCTGTGTATTCAACAGGCAAACTATAATTTAAATCTGATTTTATAATTTGTAGGGGACTATATTTTAGAGTAGAATGGGTTGAATTATTGTAACTTAAAAGTGCTCTATTCAATTTTTCTCTTAAACTCAAATTTTTATCTTCAATGACCCTGATTTGTTCGATTGATGTTGAGTGAAATCTCTCAACAATTGAATTTGATGTAGGATTATAGTTGGTCACGTAGTGAATTTCGATATTATGAATGGACGCGAATTCTTGGAATAAAGCATTCTTGAATTCCGTTCCGTTGTCTGTCGTAATTTTCCTAGGAGTTCCGTGATTAGAGAAATAGCGAATACAGCATTCTACAATTTCTGCTGCCGTTTTGCTTTTCAGAATGAAACTTTGTCCATGCCTTGAAAATGAATCGATCAATGTTAGACAGGGTGTTTTCGCAATGTTGATTGTATCAGCGTATAAGTGTTCGAAAGGCTTTTCACCGATTGGATTTTGTTTGAATATTAGTTTATTTGGTTGGCGTTCATATTTTTGACGTTGACAGATGTCACAGCTGTTAACATAACGTTGGACCTTCAAAAACATATTTGGAAAATAGAATTTTTTCTTGAGGCTTTCCACATTTTCTTGAATACCTCGATGTGTGGTTTTAGTTTCATGGTACAGTTTGATTTTTTCCATTTGATCTTCTTCGTTTTCTATGTCTTCCAACAAAGTGTTTGAAATTTTAAACTTGAAACTTCCTGAATTGAATAGTTTTTGTGAATACTGAATAAATGATGTTTCGATATTTTTATTTTGGAAGAAAATTCCATATGTCTTATCGGGGACTATGAATTCTTTAAGGAATTGCGTGAATTGACTTTCTTCTGAAATAGTTACATTGAGCCTAAATTTTGATTGATTATGTAATTTTACTTTGGTGACGTTGAAGTTATTGCCGCTTTTAATGATAATTTGGTATTGGAATGCATTAATTGCTCGTTCGGTATAGGGAATTTCTAAAATTGGATCTTCTTCATTAGAATGTACCGTTTCCGCATCTGAATTTTCATCTGGGTTAATTGCAATTAATTCGTCGAAATCTTCTTTTCTTAAGTTAATATCTTCATGTGATACTTGTGGCATTATTGATTCTAAATCTGATAACAATTGTTGTTCTTTTTCTGTAATATTAAATTCATCGATTTTTATCCTGGAAAGAGCATCCGCGTTATTATTGACACCTTTTCGATATTTGATCTCAAAATTGAATTCTTTTAGTTTAATTCTCCAACGCATTAATCTCGAAGAAGCCTCTTTTAGTGAAAATAGCCAAGTAAGAGGTCGATGATCTGTATAGATGGTGAATTTTCTACCAAATAAATATGGTCGGAAATGTTTCGTTGCCCATACTATAGAAAGTAATTCTTTTTCGATAGTTGAATAATTAATTTCGGCAGTATTGAGAGTTCTACTCGCGAAGGCTATTGGTAAATCATTAGGTGGATTTCCTTGTGATAAAATTGCACCAACGGCGTATTTTGATGCATCCGTAGTAAGAACAAAGGGTTGATTGAAATCTGGAAATTGAAGTATAGGATGATTTATTAACATATTTTTACTGATATTGAATGCTTTTTGATATTCTTGATTTTCAACATTGATCTTAGAATTTTTCTTCAAACATTGAGTCAATGGTTTGGTAAGTTTAGAAAAATTTGGAATAAATTTTCGATAATAGCCTATCATGCCTAGGTATGATTTGATTTCCTTCGGGGTTTTTGGTATTGGAAAATTTTTAATAACTTCAATTTTTTCTGGGTTAGGTTCTACTCCTTTATTTGAGATCTTAAAGCCTAAAAACATTACTTCGCTTTTGAAAAAATGAGACTTATCCAACTGTATTTTAAGATTTTCTTGTTTCAGTAACTGTACGACTGTTTGGATATCTGCTAAGTGTTTATCTGGATCTTTAGAAAATATCAAAATATCATCCATGTAGACAACACAAATTATTCCAAGAATAGGCTGCAGAATTCGATTCATTACTCTTTGAAAAGTTGAAGGGGCATTTTTCAATCCAAAGGGCATTCTCAAAAATTCGAAATGTCCTTCATCTGTGGCAAAAGCTGTTTTTTCTATAGATTCCTCGTCTAACTCGATTTGATGGAATCCCGATGCTGTAGATCAATGGTACTGAAATAATTTGCGCCTTTGAGATGATCTAAGATTTCGTCAATATTTGGAATAGGAAATTTATCATCAACTGTTTTTTCGTTAAGTTTACGATAGTCTATAGCAATGCGCCATTTTTGTTTTCCGGATTTATCTGCTTTTTTGGGAACAACAACAATAGGAAATGACCAGGGAGATATACTTGGTCTGATTATATTTTGATCTAAGAGGTCTGAAATTTGGCGTTTCACTTCTTCTTTATGGACTTCTGGGTATCTGTATCGTTTAACATACACTGGATTATCATCAATAGTTCGAATATTATGCTTGATTTTATTTGTAAAATTTATAGGTTGTCCTGGTAACTGTAAAACGGATTTATTACTTTGCAGAATTTTTGTCAATTGATTTTTCAAGTTTCCATTCAAATGACTTAAGTCTATAGGAGGATTTTCACGGGGTTTTACTTGTTGTAAATGGAGTTCGTGGGAAACAATTCCATTGGTTAATATTCTGTTTTTTAAATCTAAATTAAGTTGTAGGTCTTTCATCAAATTATATCCTATCACACCATCGTATTGGGGATGAAATTTATAGACAACAAATGGGTAGGTTGTATCATAACCGAAAATATTTATAGGAAAAAGCATTTTATTATTACAAGATTCTTTACCTGTAGCTGTTGTGAAATATGTATTTTCTTTATAAATCGAATCAGGAAAATAGTTGTATGCAATCATTGGATCTATAATAGAAATCGAACTACCGGAATCTACTAGTAACTTACATGGTGGATTTTCTAACTGGATATAAGGAAGACTTTCAATTCTTTCGTCGTTAAAATTTAGGTCATGTGTGATTGATAAGCAGTTTCCTGAAAATTTTCATCTTCTATTTCGCTACCTTGATTCTCTTCCGAATTACTGGAATGAACGCATTCGTAATCTAGATCGCAATTTTCATCTGTTTGTTCATTTAGCAAAAATTCATTTTGTTCTTCTGTATTAGCTAATTCTTCCGATACAAAGTTTGGTGGTGCCCTTGCTCTGGAATAATTTTCTCTAGGTTGATAGTTTGGTTTAGGTTGTCGTATACTTGATGATTCATTCGATCGTTTTTGTGGCAAAATTCTCGTTCTTATAGACATCGGTTCTGGTTTATCAGTAGGTTTATAATGAGGGTTAGGTTTGAAAACGTTAGGTGGTTTACCGAATACTCGTTCATTATTAAAGAATTTTGGTTGCGTTGAATTCTGGGCAGGTTGTATACTTACAGGTTGACTTGGGAAATTCTGAATCGGATTATGACTGATATGAGGGCGTGTATATTGCCTAGAAAAATTGGGGTTTGGAATGGAATGATAAGAGGTATAGTTAATCTTTTCTTTACTCTTATGAGTATTCTGTAAGTAAGAATTGAAATTAGAACTGAAACTTAACTGCTGTCTTTTTATCTCTCGATTTTCCAACATTTTGCAGGTATCATCAAAGTATCTTTCATTATTATCCAATAGATTTCTCACATTTTCATCAACATTATTATAAATTACTCTTTGACCAATTTTTTCCGAAATGTTTCTATAAATTACAAGTTCGTTATTGTTGAAACCTTGCATTTGTAATTGATAGTCATACTGCAGTTTAGTCTGTTTTATTCTTTCTAGGAAATTTAAAAGAGGTTCTTTGGAAGCTCTACGCATATTTTGGTACTCATCTTGTAATACGTCAAAATTAATTCTGAATCCAAATTTATCGATTAAAATTTGCTTTAGTTCGACCCAATTATTTGGAATTGGTCCTGAATTTATGATTATTCTTGCTTCGTCGATTATTCGTGATTTTATCATGGCGAAACAATAATGATTTATTCGTGCATTATCTGTTAATCCGAATTTTGCGATGTAATTTTCTATTTCTACTATAAATGATTGGAGTTCATGTGAATTACCACTGAATTTTGGTAATAAATCTCCAAATAATTTTAAATCATTGATATCCATCGTATTAACTTGACTCGCTGAAGGTTGCGTCATTGTTGTTTTAAGATTTTTGAATTTTTCAATTAAATCGTCTATCTTGAATGAAATTAGTCAGTTTGTTTCTTACAATATTTATGAAAAAGAAAAAAAATCAAATATTCCTTTGGTCTAGGGAATAGAAAAACTAGGAGGTTAATAGATCAACTCACTTTCGTTGCTTCCGGTCCTGGTTTGAAGGGCGCTACTCGATCAATCCACAGGTGTGTTGTCCGATGTTGATAAGCTCACAAGCAGGCCTGAGAGGGTTCACCTTGTACTTCTTTTCAGGGATTCAGCCTTTCGTCTTGGACTCTTGCTCGCTCTTTGGTTTGCTGCTACTTTTGATCGGTTTCACTGGTTAGGATTGACGTCACAAATTTTCACAACTTTTTTGTTTCGAATGTTGCTCGAAGAAATAACTTTCACGTTTTCTATTTTTCTCTAGAATACTAGCAACATCCCATCCTCGTCGCCAGATATATTTTCTCAACACGTCAACACGTTTTTAAAAAAATCAGGAAGAACTTTTACAAGTGATTTATTCAAAGTCTTTACAATGAATCTTATCTACTAACTCTGTCTTATTCTAACACCTTACATCCTTAAATAGATTAATTATGCCTGATCAGCAGTTGGCGGTCAGTGCTTCTTCATTTACGGGATGTGCCGGATCGGCTTACATATTAATATATATAGACCCTGTGACAATACAGTGGGGTGGGATGTTAAAATTTCGGGAAAGTTTTACAACTTAGCAGAAATATATTTCTGAGTCATCTGTAAACTCTCAGAGGAAGGCATTCAACGAATTTTTCCTTTCACGAACAGTAAAGTGAACCGATTCTGAGAATTATAACAAGATCAAGAATAGGTTCGAAATTTATGAACTCATCAGTGTTTATACCCTATATACCTTCCCTGAGCAAGGATTACAAAATTATATGTACCTACCTTTCTTCACAAAGAATATAACCCAACTGGACGGAATTTGAATCTCATTTATAATTATCTTCCGGGCAGCCGCCAGACATTTTGCCGCTCCGACATATTAAAATTTCGCCGCCCCTGCAAAATGTTATTTTGCCACCTTGCTGTGACTATATTGAGTTTAAGCACATAATTCTTCATGGAATAACGTACAACCTGTACAAAATGTAGATATTTAGAGATAAGTCTTTTTATAAATTGAGTAAATGTTGACTCTAAAAAAACAATAAGAAAAAGGGAATACAAAAGAGTGGGTTTTATATCTACTAACTACGCCAGCGCCGGTATCATACAGTAAAATACATGTAGTGAAACCTTTGAAAATTTTAAATTATAAACTCCACAGATAAAGAGATATATGAAAATCTACAACAGTCTCAATTCGTATAAGTACGATATATTATTCTAAAGGGTTTATACTGTTTTTAGGTACTCTTGCTTCTCAAGTACTTTGAATCCCTCCCATAAATGAACATTTCGAATTCAGATTAGTAAACAGAATATAAAAATTATATCCGAATTATCTTTGAAGTCCCAAAAACTATACAGTCCTTGACGTTTACCAAGAGGCCGACTGGCTAGAGAGCAATAACTCAAAAAAATTGGACAGTGAGTGGCCACTGCGGTGGAAATATTTACAGGCTGACTTTGATAGTTATTTATGAGGGTATTCCCCTTGTTTCTGTTCGAAATGCATTTTTATTCGGTACTTTGTGAACATATGTAGGTAAATTGTTTGGCGACCAAGCGCAAAAACCGCCTTTTCGATTTCACTATAATAATTAATATTGTTCCTCTTTTCGATTTTGAAGAAAAAAAAATTTGTATTAAAAATTGGTATCGTTTTCAACTGTTTTGCCGCCCCCAGAATGTGCCGCCCCGGCAGGGTGTCCAGTTTGCCGGTCCTGACGGCGGCCCTGATTATCTTTCACGATGAACAAAATTAGCCGAAACTTTCGATGACTCGTGAAAATAACGAATTTTCGCATTTTATAAATTTTATATACATAGGTATAGTCCGACACCCAAAACGTTATTTTCACGTAAATTTTAGGTGGATGTTATAAATCAAGTTTATAAATAAATGTTTGTATGGAATTTTCTGCAAGAGTCGAGTACCACCCGTCCTTTTGTTATTATAAAATTAACCCTCATAAAAGTCATAAAAGCTTGTCGACTGTTTGGCCATAAATCTCAATGCAAGAGCAAAGTGAATTGTGATTGGCTACTCAGAAATAGAAGGGTGGAGTTTGACGAGAGGCGGGTGAATTAATCTTATTTCCTTCAAAAATCAAGGAAAATTGAAAAAAAATTAATTTTTTTTTGTTATCATGAAAAAGGTCTCTTTAAGAAAATACTCTCGTTGATCATTTCGAACCATCACTTCTGCATTCGAATTTATACTCATATATAAATACCACCATTTTCAAACTGAGTTTAACAGAAAAATATTCATTTTTTTTTCAAAAACGAAACGAGAGTCTCTTTGTTCCTTCCTTCTGATTGTACATGTTGAAAATGAGATGAATTCATCGATCCGTTTTTGAAATGGAAATAAATAGCGTTGTGAAGCATAGGGCGAATGAAAGTATTGTACAATTTTTTTTTTGTTTTTTTTTTTTTTTGTTTTTTTTTTTGTTTTTTTTTTGTTTTTTTTTTGTTTTTTTTTTGTTTTTTTTTTTTTTAGAGAGGAGGAAATCCTTTTACGGAAGAAATGTGGGACTCACTCTGCTCCCGCAGAGCAATACCCACTAAAACCATCCTCTGTTCCCGCCCCTTCATGCGGGGGGCGAGCACGGCTTTATTTCCTGCATTGTGGAACAATGGGATTGTGTTGTTCTGGGCGCAGGTTGCCCTGGGGTAATTTGTCCCCGCAAACACCCTATCCAACCCCGGCTCTCGGGCGTGGAACCATGCCAGTCATTTGGTTCCATCGGGTACAGTTGGTATGGGACCCTTGCAGTACTCTTGTGGTAATACCACAGAGTAGGCCCAGTGGCACTCCCAGATCGTCTCTCAGGGAAGTTGCCGATTCCCCTGACCACACTCCTCGCCAGGAAAGGGTGCAAGAGGTCACACTCACAGAAGATGCGGGGACGTTGGCTAGCCTGGCCACTTGATCCTTGACAGGATCGATGTTGTATTTCCCCACCTTGCTTTCGTGAGTGCCGTCCAGTGATGGGCCACCGGACACGATCTGAGTGTCTATCACCCACGCTCCCTCACCCATCACGACGAACATGTCGGGTATGCGCAAGCCTACTGTTGTTCGTAGGCGCGGCTCAGACATAACGGTTAGCCCTTTCTTCCTAAAGAAGCCAGCGAGTGTGTTGCACACGGCGTTGTGACGCTTGATCCTTCCCCCATGGGTCCGGAAACAAGACTGTATCACATGCGCCGTTGTCTCTGTGCTACGACACCCAGCCCTACAATTGATGTTGGTGAGGGCTGTTCTCTGACCCCTAGAAGTACGAACCCGGGATGGCAGACTGTTGACATGCACGTGGTGGTATTGGCAATAATCCCTTCCGGGTATGCCCGTGCTGCCAGCATCGATCCACCTAGTGGAGGCAGAACACCCCGCACTCTCCCGCAACTCATCGCCATCGTTGGAGGCATATAGCCTCCTCGCTCAGTACTGTCTGCGATGTTCTGCAGAGAAAAGTCTGTCACCTCCCAAGGACAGAGCCTTTTCCGCCCAGGCGATTTTATGCCGGGCCCACTCAGTGTTGGAGACAGACCTCACGGCTGTTGAGGACGAATCCTGCAGCCGGCTTAGCCTGTCTCTGAGCATTCCTGGGATCGTGGTGACGAATGCGGGAATCCCGAGCCCACCGTTTTTAACCGACGCGTGAAAGTACCCAAGCGGAGTGTCTTTGGGTAGATCTAACCATCGCCTTAAAGCCGCTCTTATCTGAAGGTCTAACTGTCGCAGGACCTTCAGCGTGCAACCAGATAATACCAACGTGTGGTAATACCTGGGCACTAAAAAGCAACGCAAGATCTTAAGGCGTTGCTGCGGCTTCAGTGGAGCTCTTGAGATCCTCTTAATCTCATCCTCAATGGAAGGGCTGATCTTACGCAGTCCCTGGGGGCTTAAGTTGACCCCTAAGTATCTCCACTCGTCCGTAGGGCCGAGCTGACGTACGGGGTGGCCCCCAATGAGCTGGAACTGTGCCCGGGTGAGAACCTTGATCTTTTTGTCTCTACCTGACGGTACCAAAGAGGTAGCTACACACTTGCTAGGGTTGAATGTTAACCCTTGCTCGAGAGCGGCTCGCTCAACCGCCTCGAGCGCGATGGTCATACCCGCCTCCGAGGATGTCGTCAGCGTAGGCGACCGCATTAATCGGTTCGCCTCCGACACTGTACCCCACTTGGGGAGGGATCAAGCGGAGCACCTTATCCACCACCAATGCGAACAAAATGCTGGACATTGGATCGCCCTGTCGAACGCCTCTTCTCACTGGTATATCCTTCGACCTCTCGCCGCCACATTCCAAGACAGTACTACTGCTCGAATATGTTTCAGCGACATACCTCACGAACTTGTCGGTTAGCTCAGCCTCGGTCAGGGCAGATGTTATCGCCTGGTGACTAACCGAATCATACGCCTTAGCTACATCTATAGACACTAGATGCAGCTCTTTTAGGTGTTCCCTGGCGTGATGGAGGATGGCAGCTAGTACAGAGATGTTTTCTGCACAGCCGTCATCCAGGCATCACTGCCTCTCATCAATGATGCCGGTAGCCACAATTCGTCTGGCCAGTATTACATGTAACTGGCGCACAATGACCGACGCTATGCTGATTGGCCTAAAATCAGCGGGCTCGGTACTCGCCGACTTTTTAGGAATGAATATCGTTCTGCTCGTGAGGATCTGTTTGGGAAAGGATCCCAGGTACAACACGAGGTTATAGAGAAGCGCTCTATGGGCTGGCGGAACCTTGGACCACATGGCAGATGTTACGCCGTCCATTCCAGGAGCAGAGTCGTTAGGAATTTTAACCGCTTTAATCTCGCTCTTGCTTATTGGTAAAACGGTAACAGATTTCTGCAGATGTTCGGGCAGACTAGGTTTCTGTGGTACCGGGGTTGAGGGTATAGTGAGCATTGGCTCCCAATAGCCCACCATCGCCTCCAGAGGTGGTTGTGATGTTACATCTCCCCCGTCCAAAATCTGTTTAGCGGCCCTCGACATGTTCTTTTTGAATAGAGACTCTATCGAGGCAAATTCCTTGTGCCTTCTAGTATCTCTATTAGAAGGCGGTACGGCCCTCCTTCTCCTCACATACTTCCGCTTGCTTTTGCCATAGGTTGGAATCATGGCTTTGAGGCAGGCCACTATCATCTCTGACGGGTCTTGGCCACTCTTAATATGATCAACCAACGAGACCAGCATGTCAGAGCCCGGATAATCGGACTCTTGCACCTTGGGCAACAGACCTCTTGCCGCTGAAAGGTATTGGTCTTCGTTGGGTACGGAAGCAGTTGGAGGATGCTCCTGTTCCCCGACAATGGTCTCAAGCGGTACATCAGGGACTCCAGAAGGATCAGAAGAAGCCGCAGCAGAAGAGAGTAAGGTAGCGGCATCTTGGAGGTATGCCTTGTAAGCCGGTTGTCTTCTCATACCCTTAAGGGAGTCAATTGTTCTTCCTGGGAAGAACTGACTCAAGCAGACATTGACAAACTTGACCTCACGGCCCTGTCTGTCCCGACCAAATTTGATCACATACGCCTCCTCCGCCGCAGCAATCCTCATCTCCTCCGCGGAGTATCCCCGATTTCTCCGCTCAACCACTATCTCCTCATTCACCGCGTCGGTATGGGCCCTCTGTCTGTGCACCCCTAGGCCAATCCTTGATGCGAATGCCCTTGCGGGATCGCACAAATGACACACAAAGTCACCGCTTGCCGTTGTTGGGGCCCCCGTCCCAGACGGTCCCTGGTTTGCCAGACCAGTCGCCTGCTCTGGGACGCGGTGTGTGCGCATGTGATTGGCCAGTCCCCGCGTGGTATCAAAGGAACGCTGGGGGACGCACATTGGACACGTTATCTCAGGTGTTCGAGATTGTACTGTGGACCGAGAACCTTGATCGGACCGGGTGCCCCCGGAGTCCGTCGATAGCAGGGCGGTGCTCCGAGTACACCGCCGTTGGCCCTCAGGCCGATTTATCTCTCCTAAATCTTGAGCTGCTATCTATGAAAACCGGTGAGGGCTGCTAACCCACACCAGCCCGGGGAACAGTACCCCAGTGCCTCTCCGCTTGAGCTGAGCGCCGAACACCGAGATTCTCGGGCGGAGTCGGCCACTTGCGGGAGGTGCCCCTTTCTCCGACGCTCGCTGTTGTGCTCACCGCGCCACCGGTTCCTGTGACGTCGGCGTGTTACGACGCACACGGCCATTGCTTGCTATCAGCCGTTCCGGGGAACGTTACCGACTCTCACCACGAGGAGGTTGCAAGTTGGACTTAAGAGAGTCGAAGTGAGCGAATTCTACTCACGCCGTTTACCCGCGCGTATTTAGATCTTCTATATTAAGTGAGTGAAATCTACTCCAACTGTTTATCCGCGGGTATTCACATCACCTATGTTGAGTGAATTCTAATCTCGTCGTTTAACCGCTGGTGTGCGAAGTTGAGGGTATATAAAATAAGAATAAGCGTACCCTCCTTCGAGAGCGACCGGGGAGAAAACTGGACGTATATCGCCAAGGTGGTTTTTCTGGAACTTTTCCGCTTTGCGTGATCTATAGGCGATGTTTGTACTGAATGAAGTAACAAGGCAGAAATAATAATTGGGCCAAAAGAAGCGCACTTACCTTGGTGGTATCCTGTACAAGGTGGAAGAGGGCCCTCTGAGCTGCCAGTTGTAGCGCGGGAATTTCCCAGTCTTCTTAATCTCCAGAAATAACTAGGCCGTTGGAAATCACTCCGGTCCAAATACTCCTAAATCAATTGAACGTTCGAAAAAACAGCGTGAAAGTCGGTCGCAACGAAACGTGTCACCCGTGGATGCGTGAATTCAACTGACTGCTTATCGGAAGAATCATTTTCAGTCGTAAACCATATGGAGTGCGATTCTGTTTATCGCCCTCACTGACAACAAGGTGAAAAATGCAAAACCATAGATCACGCAATAAAAAAACAAATAAAATTCTAATTTTATGAATTCAAAACAGCTGGTATTAACATTGTCTATATTAAGTTAGTGAATTCTACTCAGGCCGTTTACCCGCGCGTATTTAGATCTTTTATATTAAGTGAGTGAAATCTACTCCAACCGTTTATGCGCTGGTATTCACATCGCCTATATTGAGTGAATTCTAATCTCGTCTACAGAACTTAACTTTCCTATAACATAGCCAGTATGCACTTTCCACTTCATGAAACCATCTATAAACAATCCCAGAAATTTTACTGTTCCAGAAAATTTCTTAATCTGATCACCATAGCTAAAATCAGAACACTGCAGGGGTGACCTTTCTGTGGTGAAAAGCATGACTTCGGTTTTCTCAGTATTCAATATCAACGCGTTTTCGATACACCATTCATTCACCTTCTTTATAAGCATGCACAAGTCAGACTGCAGGCTGCTCATTTGATTAGAAATGATGATTAAATTCTTATCATCAACATAGTCCAATGGTACCCTTGTATTATTCAAGATAGGGACTGGATCATTGATGTAAATAATGAAAAGAAGGGGGCCCAAAATGCTGCCCTGTATTATACCTAGTTTGATTATTCTCTTCATCAGACATACAGGGTGTCCGGGGAGTAACTGTACATACTCATACCAGAGATAGAGTTGGACTAGCTGATTACGGATTGACTATGAAAAACTAATTTCTGGATTTCCCTAGAAAGCTACAGGGTGATTTTCCAACTTCATGGAAATACTTAGACCATCATAAAATCCAAACTTATTGACGGATATTATTGAAACTTAGGAGGTTATTGACACATGCTAAGGTTGAGTTAGAAAGATATCAATTATTCCATTATTCCAGGGCCGGACTCATTAATCTTCATTCAAAGTGATCAGGGTAAAAAAAAACACTTTGAATTTCGAATTACGCTTTTTAGAAAGAAGCTAAATTACGCTTCAATTTTGGTATCGCTCAAAGTTTTCACATCAACAAGTATTTTTTTATGAATTTCTTAATTTGGATAAAGTTCGAAAATTGCAATTTATTTTCCTGAACAGGACTTAGTCATCTCGTGCAGGTCGAAAATAAATAATAAATTTTCTTAAAAAAGTCACTGAAGGCGAAGAAGACTATAATAATTTGTTGATATACTGGGTGGCCACCCCAGACGCGGATTTCATTTTGAGGGAGTAAATGAAGGTATTTTGAAGAAAAAAACTGGTGATGTGTATACGGTATTCAGAAGCATATTTCAAAATTATTCTTATGTATACCGGGTGTTCGACAACAATGATATAGACCAAAGTTACACTTCTTCCAGTCAAGAGAACAGCTGATGAACAGAATAATCAACTTTTGCAATATTTCAAGAAATAATGGCGATATGATTCGGAAGGCTGTATCCAATTTGAAAATTCGGCAAAAGAAATGTATACAAGAGAATGGTTTTCATTTCGAACCACTTTTGAAATATCGTTGAATCAGCAATTAATTCGTTCCTATTTTTATTTTTATTGGATACTCTTTACTGTATTTTAGTTATTGTTTCGTTATTGAAGTGCTTATTGAAGCTCTGAACTTTTTTGTAAGTTTTCTACTAATACTTTCGCATTTTATATTCAAACATGCGATTTTCAGTTCCCTTCATGGTGAAAAATTAAATTTTTCGAACTTTATCCAAATTCAAAAATTCATAAAAAAAATAATTGTTGATGTGACAACTTTGAGTGATACCAAGAATTGAAGCATAATTTAGCTTCTTCCTAAAAGGGGAATCAATTATTTGTAATTCGAAATAAAAAGTGTTTTTTTACCCTGAACACTTTAAATGAAGATTAATGAGTCCGGCCCTGGAATAATGGAATAATTCATATCTTTCTAACTCAACCTTAGCATTTGTCAATAACCTCCCAAGTTTAAATAATATCCGTCAATAAGTTTGGATTTTATGATGGTCTAAGTATTTCCATGAAGTTGGAAAATCACCCTGTAGCTTTCTAGGGAAATCCAGAAATTAATTTTTCATAATCAATCCGTAATCAGCTAGTCCAACTCTATCTCTGGTAAGAGTATGGTATGGTTATTCCCCGGACACCCTGTATATTGCACATCATTTATCTGCATGAGAACTCTCTGCTTCCTGTCTTGAAGGTAACTCTTGAAAAGATCAAGTTGACAACCTCTAATACCAAGCTTCATCAGTAGTAGTTCATGTACTACACAGTCAAACGCCTTCGACAGATCCAGGAAAAGTCCTATGGGGATATCGCCCTGGTCTAATGCATTCAGAACTGTCTGTGTGAGCTCGTAGATTGCCGTTTCCGTATTTCGACGTTCGTAAGAAGCCGTGTTGACTGGGGTTCAAAAGTTGGAACTTGCTGAGTTAGTCCAACAGTCGACAGGGAAGTATCTTTTCGAAAATTTTGGGAAAAGATGTAAGCAGACTGATTGGCCTATAATTATTGAAGTTCTCAGGATCATCTTCTTTATGTAAAGGCTTAACTACCGCTACCTTTAATTCATCTGGAAATATTCCTATTGTAAATGATTTATTTAAGATTACACATAATGGTTTCACAATATTATCTATCCAACCCTTTATTACTGATATTGGTATTTGATCATGTCCAAATGATGAACCATTTTTCATCTTTCTAACCACTGCAATAACTTCAGATTCCCCGATATCAAAAATAAAAAATGACTTATGTTATGGAAACCTTGTGTCTTTAAGTGATTGCTTGATATTCTAAAATCCTTAGTTAAGTCTTTTGCAGTCTCTACAAAGTGAGCATTGAAATCATTAGCCAAATCAGTGGGCTCACCAATCATGGAAATATTCATTTGGTTTTTTTCTTTTTTTCCTGTTAAATTATTGACATTGACATATTTTCCAAACTGTTTTCGACTTATTGGAGGAATTTACTATTTTCTCGTTATAGAATTTGTGTTTGTGACGAATGATTGCTTCATCATAAAGGTGTTTAATTTTTTTGTATCGATTCGCAAACTCGGGCTTTACACTAGAAACAGTATGAACTCTATCTAGCAATGATTTTATTGACATTATTTCTGTATTTTCACGAAAGTTGAACTTGTCTTTATATTGTGCAGGAAATTCTACCAGTGGAAAGCTGGCCTCAAAATGGGCTCTGAAAATTTTAGCAAATTCATTCCAATCTTGTTGGCATCCAAATTTGAAGTGGTGGTGATGTTATTCCACATTTCACGAGACAGATATTCATTGAAAATTGTCATTGTCTCGGTATTGACTTTTCTACATCTAACCTTTTCATGCTGCTGAAGTTGCAATAAGACAGGTAAAGTAAACTTCCCTGAGAAGTGATCAAACAAATGAGATTTCAATACCAGAGACTCACCCCTACAATATTTGTTATTATGTTATCTAGACAGGAAGCAGAGTGTTCAGTAACTCTAGTTGGCTCCATAATAATTGCAATTGCACCATAACTTTCCACCAAATTCATAAAATCTTCCCTTGATTTGGAATCCGTCATCAGATCGACATTAAAGTCGCCCGCCAGTATGAAATGAACGTTTTCAACAAGGCATTTACCCAAAATAGATTCAATACCATCAAGAAAAATTTCAACACTAGCTTGTGGTGGTGTGTTAGGTCTATATATACAAAATACAAGAAATCTAGAGTTAAAAGTGTTAACTTGGATGCAAGTGAACTCAATTATATGATCTACAATAAAGATTTCGAAATCTGGACGTACTTTACATGAAATATTATCCTTACAAAAAATAGCACACCCTCCATGTTCGTCAATGTTTCTACAATGACTAGAGATTAGTTT
The DNA here is from genome assembly GCF_907165205.1 of Coccinella septempunctata. NCBI lineage: Eukaryota > Metazoa > Arthropoda > Insecta > Coleoptera > Coccinellidae > Coccinella > Coccinella septempunctata. The sequence goes on from NC_058195.1 coordinate 32,685,885, forward strand.
ATAACTTTGAAATTTGTATAATTTCAGTTGATGTTGACTTTTCCAATGCTCGGTTATCGCAGTGATGTCAGGATCCTGCTCTTCCACAAGTTGTTGTAAAGCTGAGAATGATGTACCTAAAGACTCTACATTTTGATGTATCAAAGTGACTGTTTCTTTATACCTTTTATTAGAATTTGAAGAGGATCTGCACTGGTTGTATTTCATCCCAATGTCTCCTGTATCTTCCGATTGAAAAAATTCTTAACATTGAACTCCCTTATAACTGCACCTTCTGGCCAGACATCTCCATTTGTTAAGCTGCTGTGAATATTTTCAGGTACACCAACACTGAAAGCGTAGTTGAGAACTTTGGTGTTTGATTTCTTCACATCTATAAATTTCGTATCAACTATTTGTGAGAGATAATCTTTCAATTCGTGTGCTGTAACGGGCTATCCCTCTATCCTCCGAACATAGAGCCATTTGCGTCTTATTGCCCCTTTTATCTTTGAATCATTTTCCGTTTTCTTCGTACCTTGTGATAAAATTGTTGTTGTTCTTCTTTTGCGAGGTGTTTTCTTGAGCACTGTCTCCCAAGGTGTTTCATCATTGGAATTTGCCACTTCATTTCTCTTCTCATTCATCCTATCGAGAGCTTTTGCGTACGAAATATCTTGTTTCTTATTCGTAATTGTTGTTGTTTGTTCATTAGAGGTTAAGTTATGACGTTGATTGTTGTGAACTGACCGGTTGTCTGCTTCTGTGATCCCGCGAGAAGATTGACCTTGAAGTCTCTCGTAATGTTTACCTTTGTTGACGATTGAAATTTCACTGATATCGGACATTTTTTTCCCAAGAAATGAAGTTTTTTCTCGCAAAAGGGCATTATTTTCTTCAAGTAAATAATTTTTACCTTTCATCTCTTCAATTGGAATTTGCAGTAAGTCAGTTTTAGTCCTGAAAAGTTTCAAGTCATTTATATCATCGATACTCTCAATTTCTGAATGATGATATTTTTTTTAGTTCATAGAATAACTGGAATCATTTCATCATATGTAAATAAATATTTGTATGATATACCTACTATATTCCTAAACTTTGAGTATTGTATAGGGTTTTACCTGTTTGTACTCCTATTGTCTCAAATAAATAAATAAAATGAATAGGCTGCCGGTATGGTAAGTATGTGGATCTGCTGAAACGCATTCCTGCAGCTATCTGTTCGTTTAAGGCCCAATATTGTTCTTACTGCGTTTTTCTGGAGAATGAGGATGTCGCCTGCGTGAGTTGACATACCCCATTGGAATATTTCGTATGTGGCAATCAAATGGAAGTTGGCAAAATAGGCCAATACTGCTGCATTTCACACAAACCAAGGATCGCACAGACTGGGAGAAATATAAGAATTTACTTCAGGAGAAAATCACGGAAATTCCTCAAATAAACAACCGGGATTAATTAGATGAAGCACCAAGAGAATGAGAAAACCAATTCCGAAACATTCACATGGAGATACGCCAAGGGATATAAGATAAAAAAGAACAGAATACTCAGAAAAATCTACAGAACAACAAAAAGAGAAGAAGACAAGAAAAAACTGAATAAGCATAGTCAGATATTGAAAAATGCTTTAACAGCGTAATAACAGATGGCACCAGAGATTAAGGGAACTGAATACAATAGATCACTCGGTTGGGAAAATGCAAAAGAGCTAACGACGAGAACGGACAGTTATACCTTCACTGCATGGAGCGAACGGAATGGTATATACGAGACGTGCAAAAGCCGAAGCACTTGCCGACTCAATTGAGAGAGAAACCAGTATAAACTACAGAAATGATGATGGCAATGAAGATCTAGAAGAAAAAGTGGAGGCAAACGAAGAACTGATGACGGAACCACCGGAAACCGAAATCATTATTAAAATAATGATAATTATATACTTATAAGGAACTATCTGAGGAATAGAAACTTTTATGTGAAGATAGACGAAGCGGGAGTGCCTCATGGATCGGAACTTGGACCTCTGCTTTACGTAATATACGTTTATGATGTCCCGAAGAATGCTAGAAATATGCTCACCTTGTACGCAGGTGACACAGGAATAGCGTTCAGACATCGACGCCCAGAGATAATTACACCAGAGACTGCAGGAAACCATAGATGAATTACTCAAATGGTGCATCAAATGAAGAATCCAAATCAATGGAAGAAATGCCTTTCTTCCTGAAGAAGCCAGAGAGTGTGTTGCACACGGCATTGTGACACTTGATTCTTCCCCCGTGGGTTAGCAAACAAGTTTGTATCACATGCGACGTTGTCTCCGTGCTACGACACCCAGCCCTGCAATTGATGTTAGTGAGGGCTGTTCTCTGACCCCTAGAAGTACGAACTCGGGATGGCAGACTGTTGACCTGCACGTGATGGTATTGGCAATAGTCCCTTCCGGGTATGCCCGTGCTGCCAGCATCGATCCACCTAGTGGAGGCCGAACACCCTGCACTCTCCCGCAGCTCGTCACCATCGTTGGAGGCATATGGCCTCCTGGCCTAGTACTGTCTGCGATGTTCTGCAGAGAAAAGGACAGAGCCTTTTCCGCCCAGCCTATTTTATGCCGGACCACTCAGTGTTGGAGACAGACCTCACTCTGAGCATTCCTGGGATCGTGGAAACGAATGCGGGAATCCCGAGCCCGCAGTTTTTAACGCGCGAGCAACCGGATAATACAAACGTGTGGTAATAACTGGGCACTAAAAAGCAACGCAAGATCTTGAGGCGTTGCTGCGGCTTAAGTGGAGCTCTTCAGATTCTCTTAATCTCATCCTCAATGGAAGGGCTGATTTTTCGCAGTCCCTGGGGGCTTATGTTGACCCCTAAATACCTCCACTCGTCCGAAGAGCCGAGTTGACGTATGGGGTCGCCCCCTATGCGAAGGAACTGTGCCCGGGTGAGAACTTTGGTCTTTTGTCTGTACCTGAAGGTACCAAAGAGGTAGCTACACACTTATTAGGGTTGAATGTTAACCTTTGCTCGAGAGTGGCTCGCTCAACCGCCTTGAGCGCGATGGTCATACCCGCCTTCGAGGATGTTAGAAGGCCAATGTCGTCAGCATAGTCGAGCGCATTAATCGGTTCGCCTCTGACACTGTACCCCACTTGGGGAGGGATCGAGCGGAGCACCTTATCCACCACCAATACAAAGAGAATGCTGGACATTGGATAGCCCTGTCGAACGCCTCTACTCACCGGGATCTCCCTCGACCTCCCGTCGCCACACTCCAAGACAGTACTTCTGCTCGAATATGTGTCAGCGACATACCTCACGAGCTTGTCCGTTAGCCCAGCCTCGGTCAGCACAGATGTTATCGCCTGGTGACTGACCGAATCATACGCTTTGGCTACATCTAGAGACACTAGATGCAACTCCTATAGGTGTTCCCTGGCGTGATGGAGGACGGCAGCTAGTAAAGAGATGTTTTCTGCACAGCCGTCATCCAGGCATCTCTGCCTCTCATCAATGATGCCGGTAGCCACTATTCGCCTGGCCAGTATCTTATGTAACTGGCGTACTATGACCGACGCTATGCTGATTGGCGTAAAATCAGCAGGCTCGGTACTTGCCGACTTTTTAGAAACGAAAACCGTTCTACTCGTGAGGATTTGTTTGGAAAAGGATCCCAGGTACAACACAAGGTTGTAGAGAAGCGCTCTAAGGTCTGGCGGAACCTTGGACCACATGGCAGATGTTACGCCATCGATTCCAGGATCAGAGTCGTTAGGAATTTAAACCGCTTTGATCTCGCTTTCGCTTATTGGCAAAGCGGTAACAGATTTCTGCAGATGTTCGGGCAGACTAGGTTTCTGTGGTACCGGGGTTGAGGGTATAGTGAGCATTGGCTCACAATAATAATAATAATAATAATAATAATAGTTTATTTGCATACTATACAATTTGTTTGACATTAAATATCTGCATATATGGATAATTCACTTCATCATTTACATACAAATAAACATTTAGTAGCAGAGTTTTCACTTCCAATCTCTGAAACAAAATCAATTAAAAATGAAATCAACGATTTGCTCCTGCGTAAATTCTTGCACTAATTTGTCAGGAGCAAATTAACTAGAAAAAATTGTTGCCTGACAATGAACTCAAAATAAATAACGTTGAAATTATAATTCAATTTACTAAAGAAGGAACTGTCATCCGGTAATTTCAAAATTAAATGAATCAACGTTTCTTTGCAGTCTCTGTTTCTGTGTGTTGACAATTAATGTCAAACAAAAACCACAACTCAGAAGATTTTCTAAAAATTAGATTTTTCGTCTGATGAAGGAGTCTGATATAGACTCCGAAACGTTACGAAGAATTATAATTTCAACGTTATTTATTTTGAGTTCATTGTCAGGCAACAATTTTTTCTAGTTAATTTGCTCCTGACAAATTAGTGCAAGAATTTACGCAGGAGCAAATCGTTGATTTCATTTTTAATTGATTTTGTTTCAGAGATTGGGAGTGAAAACCCTAAAAAGTTTATGAAGAGATGCAAAATCCTCCCAAAATAAATTTCAATCGATATTTAGTAGCAGAGGCTCGAACGGTCCTTGAAGGTCCGTCTTGCCTGTACGCTACTTCAGATGAAAGTTTAACCTGAGCTTTAGCTAGTGTCCCTACCATACAAACAAATAAACAAGAATTCTTTTTCCCTGAAATAATTGAAAAAAAATAAAAATCGGGTGATGAGCCGAAGCATGTACTAACAGGATGATAGATTATAACTATATGACAATAAAATCTGGGACTGCACCGGAGTTCAACGAGTTGATTACATATTTATGGCCTTATCAATAAATCCCCTTCCTTTTGAGAAAATATATTCTTGGAGCAAGGTAACAACTTGACCTTTGCCCAATTGTTTTTTTAGCTCTGGATGTCTTGAAATAGGTATTTTTTGTTCTGGTTGGATATGCATGATCAAGGTGTTCCAATTTGATTTTCCCATTGTAAACTTGATGTATAACTCTGAGATGATACAGTTGTCTAACGTCCAAGACTTGGGATGACTCGTAGAGCAGATCGCTGGGGAATGTAATTTTTTTTAAATTCATGATTTTCAGTATTAGCTTCTGTATTATGTTGATTTTGTTCAAGTGGGATGAACATGCCGCTCCCCATCCTATGATGCCATATGTTAAGATGGACTGTACCAATGCAAAGTAGATAATCTTCAAGTGCTTATTTTCTACGTAATTTCTATAGTATTTAAACTTATAGATTAGTCCTCTGATCTTCTTGGCTATGTTGTCTATTTGCAGGTTCCATCTAAGGTGGCAGTCTACTTTAACCCCCAGATAATTTACAACTCCGTCCTCTGCTTCCTTTATTTGTGTTTCAGGGTCTACATTCAGAGTTCCAAGATTTGGGAGTCCGGATTGATACGAAGTAAAAGGTAAGTATGAAGTTTTCTTAATATTTAGAGTCAACGTATTTGAAGCCATCCAATTTTTCACAACAACAAAATCATCTTCAGCTTTCTTTTTTAGGTCACTCCACGAGTTGTCCTCATACAGTATAGCGGTATCATCGGCAAATGACAGAATTTTGCCCTTCAGCTTCAATTTCAGGAGACCATTTACATACAATATGAAGAGAAGAGGGCCCAGAACCGTACCTTGGGGCACTCCGTATGTGACTTTCTTCATATTACTAACCACTTTATTGATTTTCACGGCCTGTTTACGATCTGTCAAATAACTCCTTAGGAATTCAAGCATCTTACCACGAAATCCATATTTCTCCAGCTTATTTAGTAGCTTTTCGTGGCTGACAGTATCAAATGCTTTTGACAAATCAATAAATATGCACAAAACAGGAATATTTTTATCCATCCTATCATAGATATGATTTGTGAGCTCTTTTATAGCATCTTCAGTGCTCATTTTCTCCCTAAATCCATATTGGTTTCCTGATAAAATGTTATGCTTCTTGAGAAATTTCACCATTCTACTCTTTATCAGTCCTTCTAATATTTTGGCCAAATTTGACAGCAATGAAATAGGTCGATAGTTCGACGGTTCAACTCTCTCTCCATTTTTATAGATGGGTATTATCAAACCAGTTTTTAGTTCATCTGGGAATGATCCATGTGTAAAACAGCTATTGAAGATATCTGACAGAGGTTCTGCTATTTCATTTTGGATTTTCTTTAGCGTTTCCGCCCTTAAATTGTCAATACCAGGCGATTTCTTCGATTTCAATTTGTTTATCATTTTCTTAATTTCTTCAGGGTTTGTCGGACCTAAGTAAAAACTGTTTTTTAATTCAAATTTCTCATGCGGATGATACTCAGGATCAGGAATTTTTTCCGCATATACTTTACCTATGTTTGCAAAGTATGTATTTAAAGTATCATTTTTCTATGTCTATTTCTATGTGATCACGGATGATTTCGTTGTTTTTTCCTCTAATTTTTACAATTTTATTCTCAGATCGCATTTTCTGCTGAAATTCATTTATATGTTTCCATATTGCAGACGGCTCGTTTTCACTATGTTCAATGCATTTTTGTAAGTATGTTTTTTTTGCCACATGTATTAGTTTTTGTAGTTTATTTCTGTAATTTCTATATTCCTGCTTCAGAAACTCATCAGTGGGGTTGGATCGAAGCGCCTTATAAATAAGATTTTTCTTGTTTATCGATGACAAGAGTCCCCTTGTAATCCATTTTTGTTTCGGTCGTTGTTTATTATTTAAGTGAACATTTGTTGTATTTTGCTTTATATGTCTTTTTAATATTTCAATAAAATTCACAATCATTTCATTAGGACTTTTCGTTTCATGAACCATACGCCAATCTTCACTAGATAGCGCTAATTTTAATTTATCGTAGTTTACGAAACTACTAGTTTGGGAAAAGCTGTTACTTCCTGGTTTCTCAAACTCATCATCGACCCTTACAGTAGCAAACGTAGGGAAGTGATCCGTAATATTGAATTTCATTATGTAACCTTTTGTAATGATATTTTCTTTTCCGCTTTTTTTCCATACAAAGAAATGGTCAAGACAACTTCCACTTTCCGGTCTAGTGATCTTATTTATTAATGAGAAGTAGCCATACATGCTCATAACATTTTTATAGTGTTCTACGTTTTTGTCATTGCCATCTAAGAGGTTTATATTTATATCTCCAGTGATTATATGCATGTCTGATAAATTTTTACTCACTTTATTCAAGTACCCCAAAAGATTCTGATTAAAAAGTTCCGTAGATGAACTTGGCGATCGATAAATAGCTGTTATTTTGATTTTATTAGGTATGTCTAATTTCTAGATCCACTTCTATTGCTGTCACTTCTCCCAAACTAACTATCCTATGCACACAAGGAATAGAATTTTTCACATACATAATAACTCCATCATGGCTATTAAACCTACCATTACTGTACACGATTTTATATCCAGGAAAGTTGACAAGACTTAAATCTTCAACAACAAAATTTTCACTCAATATTATTATTTCATAATTTAATTTCATCTCTTCCATTAAAAGATACAATTCATCAATATTCCTAGATATACTCCTTATGTTCATTTGAAATATTTTTATGTCTTTTGAACCAATTTGCCCCTCCAGTTCAGAAACTCTCTCTATTATCTCTGTATCATGATCTTGATTGTCATAATCCCTTACGAACTGATCCATCTCAAAAAAAAAGAAACTTTTCGAAAACCAATAAATCCTCAACCAATTTAAAAATTACTGAAATTAACATATCTTGTCTGCTGAATTCAATATTCAAAAAATAAAAAATATGTCACCTGAACTATTGGCGAGATCTTTGGCTAGCCGATCTGGTTGCCCTGGAGGTGGAGGCACTGTTTTGCTCTCTGTTCCCACCCCGCTCCTTTTCCCCTGCAATTATTTCCTCCAATGTATGCTTTTGATTGTTGATGATCAATGCGTTTCCTCTGATATATGATTGATTTCCTCGTTCTTTTTCCTCTCTCATACGTTTCACCAACGTCCGTCGTGCCTCCCTCTCTTCTGGTGTATAGTCAGGAGCCAAGTTAACTCCAGAGTTCTTTAACTTATGGGCTGAATTCAGGATCCGATGAATTGACTTTTGGTTGTACGCTTGTAGCAAAATCGGACTTAATTCCCCTTTTCCTAATTTATAAATATCTCTTATAATTTCTTCTGGGCAATTTATCTCAAGCTTATCTTCCAACAATTTTTTCGTTTCTTCCTCTACGTTATTTCCTTCACTCTTTATTCCGTAGATAATAAGATTGTTTCTTCTTGATCTTTTATCCATCTGCTGAATTTTTTCCTTCAAATTTTTATTTTCTTCCTCAAGTCTATGAACCTTGATCTTGTACGAATTTATTTCCTCCTTCAACACACCAATTTCTCTCCTCATTTCATCTCTGATTAATTCACCATATTTCTCAAATAATGATTCCATATATTTCTTTTGCGCATTGCTGAAATCGGTTGCTCCCATATTCTATCAGAAAGTATTTACGTGTATGAGACGCCTTAGTTTGCAGATATCTGTACACTCCAGATAAATAATCTCTTCGAGCAATCTTAAAACATAACCTTCACAATCACTTTGTTTATTTTATTTATTTGATTTTACTCTGCTCTGAGAAAATTTTAATAAACTTATTCTTGAATCCTATCGGAGAAACACTTATTAACTCAATCTAGTACAGCAATCTATTTTAAATCCATCCACTATAAACGAATTTTCCAACTTTTGAAGAGCGCTATAACCACCGTTCATATCCAGCTAAAGCCATACATACAGTGCCCACCATCTCTTCTAGAGATGGTTGTGATGTTACACCTCCCCCGTCCAAAATCTGTTTGGCGACCCTCGACATGTTCTTTTTGAAAAGAGAGTGTACCGAGGCAAATTCCTTGCGCCTTCTAGTATCTCTATTAAAAGGCGGTACGGCTCTTCTTCTCCTCACATAGTTCCGTTTGCTTTTGCCATAGGCTGGTATCATTGCTTTGAGGCAAGCCACTATCATTTGTGATGGGTCTTGGCCGCTCTCAATGTGATCCACCAACGAGACCAGCATGTCAGAGCTCGGATAAGTGGACTCTTGTGCCCATGCCCTTTGCCTATGTAACCCTAGGCCAATCCTTGATGCGAGTGCCCTTACGGGATCGCACAAATGGCACACAAAGGGGGGGAACGTTACCGACTCTCACCACGAGGAGGTTGCAAGTTGGACTTAAGAGAGTGACTGAATTCTGATCTAGCCGTTTAACCTCGCGTATTCACATCGCCTATTCAACTCATCTTTATTGAATATAACTACGGTCAGTTAGATTGATCTTTACATATGTGTGTAGTTGTAGGGGAGACTAGGGAGCATTGATACATGGGGAGGCTTGATACAGGCTCATATCCACGATCTGTAGCCGTTTTCAAAAGTATTATACTAGTGAACACTATTCTTTGGCAGAGGGCATTGCGTGACGTTAATCTGTAAGGCTAACAGTAATTTGTTTGTGAAATATTCAACGAAGAGTGTTTCGAGGTGAGAAATTGTAAGTTTTTACTCAAGTTACCTAAGGGTTTTATGATCATGCATTTATTCTTCGGCATAAACAAACATTTCACTGGGAAATATGCATAAAACTACCCAATTTACAGTTTTATTCGCTTTTCAAAATATATGAGTATAAGATGAAAACATAAATCACTTTAAAAATTGCTTTCAGGGAGGTTTGAGACATTTGTCGTGGGGAGGCCTGATACATGTATCATCTTCAAAAAATATACCGTAGCTAGTTGGATAGGCCTACATGAAGGCGTTTCCACCATCCAACATATCAAAGAGATTTTTAACAACTGGAATTTATCCGTACAATCCCCATGTATTTAACGAGGCCGACTTTTATTGTGCGGAAGAGACTAACTGACCATTTCCTGATTTTTCTACACCTATGGGACCAAAGCAGGCCAGTATCATTGCTGATCTACCTTCTGAGCTAAATAATCCTCTCGATTACTCTCCCAGTACATCGTATCAATCCTCCCATATGTGGGGAGGCTTGAGACAGTTTGCATGTTTTTGTGTTCAACGTTCTGTACAGAATAAGATGTTCATGTTTCGAGACTTCTATATTTATTTTGTTGAACGATTAATCGAAGAATCATATAAAATAAGAAAAGTCCTGCTTTTTCATATAATTCAGTTTCCAGAATAAAAATTCCAAAAAACGTATCAACCCTCCCCAGTCTCCCCTACACAATAGAATGCAATACAAACATGCAAATGTATGAATCTGTAGATGACAATAACAACAATAATGGTTGTTAAGTCACCGCACATAGCACTAAAACAGTAAGCGAGACAGGCCATAAACCGCACACGAATGCAGATCACACCGAATCGCACAAGATGTCTTTTCCTCTGTTGACTGTTATCAGAGATAGCGAGAAACCATTCGGTCATCCCATGCTTTCCGCATCACGTCGACGTAAATCGAACACGACCTCCTAATTGTTGTAATTATAAGCTCCCTCCCGTTCGCTAGGGTGTTCTCCAAGAACGCGTGGAATGTCTCACTTAACAGCCTAGGGCCTTCCCATGAGATACCTACGTCTGCCACGACTACATCATTACCCTTGATGCATAGCATATCCCGCTTATGCAAGCGTCCACTGAGGTCGTGGATGTTCGGCTCTTCAGTGATTTCCCAGCCCTTTGCTCTTGCCATGGTGCAGATTCTCCTAACCACGAAGTAGTGCCGGATTAGTCTCTTCTTCTTGTCCAAATGCCATCTTTGCAGCACATGACAAAGAGACTCAATACGAACGCAGCCGCTACGACACATTTTGGCTCCTCTAGGTCCATATTAAAGGCCTCTAGTATGAAGGTGTTGTCGCGCAGGTTGATCGCGCGCACATAGTCCTCTCCAGACTATGAAGGGGATGGAGTGTTGATGAAATGACTCGACACTGAGTCATTAACTGCCTGTATTGTTCCACCTCCGAAAAAAGAACCCTCGAGCCTTGTGGCGTTTGCTCGATCAACAGCATCTCTACTGTTCTACTGCGGATTTATCATTCTCTCAACTCTCCTTTTCCAGTAGCTCTTTTCGATTATGAATGAGGAAAACAGTGGAGAACTAGTTTATGTGGATCTCAATCTGTCTCTCATCATTATGAGAGGGATCTTATGGAAAAACGAAAAGAGACCTAAACCCAATAGTTTTGTTGAGGTATACAATGTTTCGTCGATGATGTGAGACGGCACCTTCAGGAACTTTTTAATAGTTTTTAAACGTCTGTCGGATTATTGAATTCACCTTCTTCAGGATTTTCAGGTTGACTGAAGGGGATTGCATGGCATGAATGTATCTGGTAATCAGGAACGTCTTGATCACGTGCATCTTTTGTTGCGGCTTATGAGGAGCAGTTGCTCAGTTGCTCGCAACGATGTCCAATAAAGCATGGAGATGCTCCCTGGCTCGAGAAGTAGAATCCCAGATACTGAAAGGTCTCACCGACAGATTTGGTGGGAGAGATTGGTGTCGAGCCAATGTAGAATTTAGGGGTCGTGTGGAGGAACAACTTCTTTTTAGATGGAACGACTGCCATGCTCGACATTTCGCTGGGTTAAGAGAACGATGTTGTTCCTCTAAAAATTTCCTGGCGATGTTGAGTAGAATCTGTGCATCTCTCGTATTTTCTGCCATAAGAAGTAAGTCTGCATACTCTTTGGTGTAGCGCTTCTTCTTCACTTCTTCTCGAGATCTGCCAATGGCCTATGCGAGGTAATCCAGCTTTGTGTTTAGTCTTTCCGGAGTGTTCCATGTGTTATCGCTATCCGGTATGACTCTCTCCGCCCACTCATCAATTTTGTCTATATAATGTTTCTTTGCATTGTTCTGTCTTCTAAGTTCCAGTCTTAAATCTATCAATGTCTTGCCTCGCCTTGACTCTTTGATTGAGCTGCACTCGATCATAACGTGCTGATCGTCATCACTCTGAACCCATATTGTCTATTATCTCGCCCTTCGTTATGTTCTAGACAGTGTTGGAGCCTTTTATTTATTATTTTGTCCTGCACTGTTCCTATAGCTGGTAGTAGACTTACTGGTCTCATTGTCTTTTTTCTTTGGAATCCACACTACCTTGGCGTGTTTCGATATCGTGGGGAAATATCCATATTTCAGGCATGAGTTCTCCTGCTATGTTGGATATATGTCTCATGGCCTCGTTTGATAAACAGTCGAATCCTTTGCTTTTTCCTCTCATCAGCTGTCTTATAATGCTCACCATTTCGTCCATGTTTATTTCCACCTCAGGGGTGTCATTATAGGTGTGTTCTAAGTAGGTATCAAGATTATTTCATTTCCTCAGTATCGCTTGTTTCGTCATCTTGTGGTGAGTACTCATCGATTAGATAGGAATTTTTGTCTGTGTCCTTGACTGTATAAGTCAATCAATCATCTTTCTCTTTGTTTGTGGCATTACTTGTCTCTTGTTAAAGAACTTTCACAATTATTCCCATGGGCTTTGATAACTTATTTCCCTTATTCTGTCTTGAAAATGTTGTAATTTTGTTGTTCTTATGATCTTTTTATATTCATCTCACTCACTCTGCATCTGTCCCATGCTTGTCTTTTGTTGTTCGTTTCTTGCTCTTGCTGAGCAATTAATCTTAGTCTTCTCATTTCTCGTCTTTAAGTCTGCAATTCATTTGTCCACCAACTACTTTCCCCATTCATTTCCTTTCTCCTTATATGTCTCAAACATTTCTATTTGCATATTTGCTGCAATTTTCTAGCATTTGTCTCTAGTTCGTCCGTGTTCCCGAACTCCCATGATTCTTTTTGTATTTTTTCCTCTAAGCTTCCTCTCAGATCTATTCCAATTCGTGTTTATGAAATCATATGCTTCGATCTTTTCTTGTCTTCTTTCGATGTTGGTATCAATTTTATGAGTTATGTATTTATGCAAGCTAAGTGACTCGCCCCAAGACTTTCCACTCTTGTAATCTTATGCCTTTTGTCATCGTTATGTCAATGTAGCTCGCTCCTCTGGGCCCACAAAATGTTGGTGCCTGTATGCAACCGTTATGTATGTTATAGTGTTTTGATGTTGCCCAGTCTATCAGTTTTTCGCCCCGTTTGTCAGTATTATTTCCACCCCATGCTTGATTATGGGCATTGAAATCGCCCGCTATTAAGTGTTTACGTGTCTTTTGCCCCATTTTCTGTTTGTATATATCTAGCCTGGTGTTTTCTTGGCCACCAGGTTCGTCGTACTGTGAGCGTAGCTCACATGTCAGTCTCCACCGACGGTTCGGAAGCGAGTGAATTCTACTCTCGCCGTTTACTCCCGCGTATATACATTGCCTATTTTTTTTTTTTTTTTGAGAGGAAGAAATCTCCTTTTATCTGCTTTTACGGATGAAATATTGGACTCACTCTGCTCCTCCAGAGAATACCCACTAAAACCATCCTCTGTTTCCGCCCTTTTGTGCGGGGAGCGAGCACGGCTCAATTTCCTGCAGCCGGATTATGTTCTTATGGGCGCAGGTTGCCCTGGGGTCATTTGTCCCCGCAAACACCCTATCCAACCCCGGCTCTCGAGCGTGGAACCATGCCAGTCATTTGGTTCCATCGGGTCCAGTTGGTATGGGACCCTTGCAGTACTCTTGTAGTAATACCACAGAGTAGGCCCAGTGGAACTCCCAGGGAACTCTCAGGGAAGATGCCGATTCCCCTGACCACACTCCTCGCCAGGAAAGGGTGCAGGAGATTACACTCACAGAAGATGTCTAACTGTCGCAGGACCTTCAGCGTGCAACCAGATAATACCAAAGTGTGGTAATACCTGGGCACTAAAAAGCAACGTAAGATCTTAAGGCGTTGCTGCGGCTTAAGTGGAGCTCTTGAGATTCTCTTAGTATCATCCTCAATGGAAGGGCTGATTTTTCGCAGTCTCTGGGGGCTTATGTTGACCCCGAAACACCTCCACTCGTCCGAAGGGCCGAGTTGACGTATGGGGTCGCTCCCTATGCGAAGGAACTGTGCCCGGGTGAGAACTTTGGTCTTTTGTCTGTACCTGAAGGTACCAAAGAGGTAGCTACACACTTATTAGGGTTAAATGTTAACCTTTGCTCGAGAGTGGCTCGCTCAACCGCCTTGAGCGCGATGGTCATACCCGCCTTCGAGGATGTTAGAAGGCCAATGTCGTCAGCATAGGCGCCCGCATTAATCCGTCTCGTCCGACACTGTACCCCACTTGGAGAGGGATCGAGCGGAGCACCTTATCCACCACCAATGCGAACAAAATGCTGGGCATTGGATCGCCGTGTCGAACGCCTCTACTCACTGGGATCTCCTTCGACCTCTCGCCGCTACACACCAAGACAGTACTACTTCTCGAATATGTGTCAGCGACATACCTCACGAGCTTGTCGGGTAGCCCAGCTTCGGTCAGGGCAGATGTTATCGCCTGATGACTGACCGAATCATACGCCTTAGCTACATCTAGAGACACTAGATACAACTCTTTTAGATGTTCCCTGGCGTGATGGAGGACGGCAGCTAGTACAGAGATGTTTTCTGCACAGCCGTCATCCAGGCATCTCTGCCTCTCATCAATGATGCTGGTAACCACAATTCGCCTGGCCAGTATCTTGTGTAACTGGCGTACTATGACCGACGCAATGCTGATTGGCCTAAAATCAGCGGGCTCGGTACTCGCCGACTTTTTGGGAACGAAAATCGTTCTACTCTTTAGAATTTGTTTGGGAAAGGATCCCAGGTACAACACAAAGTTGTAGAGAAGCGCTCTATGGGCTGGTGGAACATTGGAACACATGGTTAATATTACGCCGTCGATTCCAGGAGCAGAGTCGTTAGGAATTTTAACCGCTTTGATCTCGCTCTCGCTTATTGGCAGAGCGGTAACAGATTTCTGCAGATTTCAACTCGTATTTCACGTCCTTCCATTATAATGTTCAGGGGATATTCACGGGTTTAGGACTGAATAATAACAACTTTCTTAAAACAAAGTCGACGTTTCGTCGATATATTTCGACTTTCTCAAGACTAAAAATTGAGACAGGAATAATAGAAACAAGAACACAAACAAATTATTAAAGCTGCATCTTACCTAGTCTTGTTAGTTGTTTAAAATATACATAAAAATCATAGTATGTGCAGGAATTAGAAGTGAACTACCTTTACTCAAAATAACAGTCAATTAATAAAACAATCCTAAGAACTCTGACACATAGCATCTAGGATAACACAGCGCAAGAAAAACAATAACACACGGATGACGGTAGATACAATGTCACGCATCTGACGCACAAACGATCAATCAAAACAACTACTAAACAGTAGTTCATCTTAACGGCACTTGAATTGTCTGAACAAGGAAATCAAATTATTATAAGATTGGTGTAATCTCTGAGTATCACTCCTATGATTGACGGTATCGTGCAAATTAATATGTATCATCTCGCTTAAATTTCTTTTCATCCACTTTTTCTCCCCATCCAAAACTGAAATCTGCTGGAAGTCGAATTGGTGTCCTGTACTGAAAGAGTGCAAAGCCAGTGCTGTTTTACCTTCTTTATCTCTGAACTTCTCATGGCAATCATTTTTATGTTGTCTGACCCTACTTGAGAGCAACTGTTTCGTCTGTCCTATATAGCATCTATTACAACCTGCGCAGGGAATCTTGTACACCACATTAGAACGATCAAGAGTCCCAGCTCTGTCTTTCAACTTGGAAAAGAGAGATCTGACACTCCTTAGATTGTAAAATGCCAGCCTGGAATTTGTGGACACCCTACGGATCGAGTTAGATATCTTGAACGACAATTTTGGCACGAAAGGAAACCTAAAATAACTACGTGTCTCCTTTGTTTCGCCCAATTGGTGTCTGCTCGGTGGAGGCTTGTACTCGTTGATGATTCTATTAACCAGAAGAGAGGGATAAGCATTCACTTTCAATATTTGTTTTATTTCTTTCAAATTTTCATGGTGAAATTCACTGCTGCTCAGATTGATACCCCTGTGTAGCAAATTTTTTATGACGGAAATTTTATATTTTCTGCATGTGTCTGATCTATAATTCAACAGTCTTCCAGAGCTGGTAGGTTTCATGCACCACCGTGTACTCAACGTTCCGTCTGCTCTCCTTCTTACCCTGACATCTAAGACCGATAATTCATTGTCTTTTTCACGTTCTATAGTGAACTGTATGCGAGGATGGTACTATTCTGAAGGATCTTGAGTATTGTGTACAGGGCTTACAATTGAGTACTGAGGTGAGAGATTTGGTTAGGTCTGAGTGTGTGAACATCCTGACAAATTTTTGGCATGGTTTTCAAGCCAATGAAAGACCTAAGCCAATACAAAAGGCCTATAATAGCGCAAAATCCTTTCTCGCACAACATCCTGAACTGATCGTGATGAAATCAGATAAAGGAAATTCAACAGTAATTATGTACAAGTCTGAGTACCTTGAATGTATGAGAGAAATGTTGTCGGATGAGAGAACTTATAGAATAATTAATAGAGACCCTACCAACAAGTTTCAAACGAAGGCGAACGAGTTAGTTAATGAGCTCAAGATTAAGAATATAATTGATGACAAGTTGGCTCAGGAGATGAGACGGTATGATTCAGTATCACCTAAATTATATGGCTTACGAAAAACACATAAGCCAGAGAGTAAATTAAGACCTATTGTTAGCTGCATTGGCGCTCCTACTTACAATCTATCGGTTTTTGTACATAATATATTGGCCAAAGTTAATTCAACATGCCCGTTCACAGTAAAAAACTCCTTTGAGTTTGTTGCCACCATAAAAGATTTAACAGTTCCTGAAGGTTATGAGTTGGTCTCACTGGATGTTGTGTCATTATTCACGAACATACCTAAAGAGCTCGTAAACTCCATCATAAATAAAAAAAATGGCAGTACATTTCTGCATATACAGAGATTGATAAACAATTTTTCCTCAGAATCGTCAACTTTATCTTCAACTCAAGCTACTTTATGTTTGATGGTGTATTTTATGAGCAAAAGGAAGGGTCCACCATGGGTAATCCGGCGGGTCCGTCTTTAGCGAATCTAGTGATGACCGAGATCATCTTTGAATGTTTGAAAAACATGAAATTTGTCGTAACCATCCTTAAACTTTACGTGGATGATACTTTTTTGATTATTCCATCTGACAGCGTAGATTACCTATTAGATACTTTCAATGCATACCATCCTCGCATACAGTTCACTATAGAACGTGAAAAAGACAATGAATTATCGTTCTTAGATGTCAGGGTAAGAAGGAGAGCAGACGGAACGTTGAGTACACGGTGGTGCATGAAACCTACCAGCTCTGGAAGACTGTTGAATTACAGATCAGACACATGCAGAAAATATAAAATTTCCGTCATAAAAAATTTGCTACACAGGGGTATCAATCTGAGCAGCAGTGAATTTCACCATGAAAATTTGAAAGAAATAAAACAAATATTGAAAGTGAATGCTTATCCCTCTCTTCTGGTTAATAGAATCATCAACGAGTACAAGCCTCCACCGAGCAGACACCAATTGGGCGAAACAAAGGAGACACGTAGTTATTTTAGGTTTCCTTTCGTGCCAAAATTGTCTTTCAAGATATCTAACTCGATCCGTAGGGTGTACACAAATTCCAGGCTGGCATTTTACAATCTAAGGAGTGTCAGATCTCTCTTTTCCAAGTTGAAAGACAGAGCTGGGACTCTTGATCGTTCTAATGTGGTGTACAAGATTCCCTGCGCAGGTTGTAATAGATGCTATATAGGACAGACGAAACAGTTGCTCTCAAGTAGGGTCAGACAACATAAAAATGATTGCCATGAGAAGTTCAGAGATAAAGAAGGTAAAACAGCACTGGCTTTGCACTCTTTCAGTACAGGACACCAATTCGACTTCCAGCAGATTTCAGTTTTGGATGGGGAGAAAAAGTGGATGAAAAGAAATTTAAGCGAGATGATACATATTAATTTGCACGATACCGTCAATCATAGGAGTGATACTCAGAGATTACACCAATCTTATAATAATTTGATTTCCTTGTTCAGACAATTCAAGTGCCGTTAAGATGAACTACTGTTTAGTAGTTGTTTTGATTGATCGTTTGTGCGTCAGATGCGTGACATTGTATCTACCGTCATCCGTGTGTTATTGTTTTTCTTGCGCTGTGTTATCCTAGATGCTATGTGTCAGAGTTCTTAGGATTGTTTTATTAATTGACTGTTGTTTTGAGTAAAGGTAGTTCACTTCTAATTCCTGCACATACTATTATTTTTATGTATATTTTAAACAACTAACAAGACTAGGTAAGATGCAGCTTTAATAATTTGTTTGTGTTCTTGTTTCTATTATTCCTGTCTCAATTTTTAGTCTTGAGAAAGTCGAAATATATCGACGAAACGTCGACTTTGTTTTAAGAAAGTTGTTATTATTCAGTCCTAAACCCGTGAATATTCCCTGAACATTTCTGCAGATGTTCAGGCAGACTAGGTTTCTGTGGTACCGGGGTTGAGGGTATAGTGAGCATTGGCTCCCAATAGCCCACCATCGCCTCTAGAGATGGTTGTGATGTTACACCTCCCCCGTCCAAAATCTGTTTGGCGGCCCTCGACATGTTCTTTTCGAAAAGAGACTGTATCGAGGCAAATTCTTTGCGCCTTCTAGTATTCCTATTAGAAGGCGGTACGGCTCTTCCTCTCCTCACATACTTCCGTTTGCTTTTGCCATAGGATGGTATCATGGCTTTGAGGCAGGCCACTATCATCTCTGACGGGTCTTGGCCGCTCTCAATGTGATCCACCAACGAGACCAGCATGTCAGAGCCCGGATAAGCGGAGTCTTGTACCTTGAGCAACAGACCTCTTGCCTCTAAAAGGTATGGGTCTTCGTTGGGTACGGAAGCAGTCGGAGGAGGCTCCTGTTCCTCAACAATGGTCTCAAGCGGTACATCAGGGACTCCAGAAGGATCGGAGGAAGCCGCAGCAGAAGAGAGGCCTTATAAGCCGGTTGTCTTCTCACACCCTTAAGGGAGTCAATTGTTCTTCCTGGGAAAAACTGACTCAGGAAGACATTGACTAACTTGACCTCACGGCCCTGTCTGTCCCGACCAAACTTGCTCACATACGCCTCCTCCGCCGCAGCAATCCTCATCTCCTCCGCGGAGTATCCCCGATTTCTCCCCTCAACCACTATCTCCTCATTCGCTACGTCAGTATGGGCCCTTTGCCTATGTACACCTAGGCCAATCCTTGATGCGAATGCCCTTGCGGGATCGCACAAATGACACACAAAGTCACCGCTTGCCGTTGTTGGGGCCCCCGTCCCAGACGGTCCCTGGTTTGCCAGACCAGTCGCCTGCTCTGGGACGCGGTGTGTGCGCATGTGATTGGCCAGTCCCCGCGTGGTATCAAAGGAACGCTGGGGGACGCACATTGGACACGTTATCTCAGGTGTTCGAGATTGTACTGTGGACCGAGAACCTTGATCGGACCGGGTGCCCCCGGAGTCCGTCGATAGCAGGGCGGTGCTCCGAGTACACCGCCGTTGGCCCTCAGGCCGATTTACTCCTCCTAAATTTTGAGCTGCCATCTGTAAAGACCGGTGAGGGCTGCTAACCCACACCAGCCCGAGGAACAGTACCCCAGTGCCTCTCCGCTTGAGCTGAGCGCCGAACGCCGAGATTCTCGGGCGGAGTCGGCCACTTGGGGGGGTGCCCCTTTTTCCGACGCTCGCTGTTGTGCTCGCCGCGCCACCGGCCCAGTGACGTCGGCGTGTTACGACGCACACGGACATTGCTTGCTATCAGCCTTTCCGGGGAACGTTACCGACTCTCACCACGAGGAGGTTGCAAGTTGGCTAATAACATCTCTTCATTCAAAAAAGCACAGATATACATGAAATGAGAGCAGGCAAAAGCAAGACATCAGGCATAAGCATACAAACATAGGCAATACAACATTTACATGCTAAAGTGAGGCAAAGACTGAGTCCTTTTTACAAATCACCCACACTGACGGATGACAGGCCATATTTCACTCCAGCTGCCTCTCATGGTTGTAGTGACGAGGTCTCTGCGCAAATACTGTGTGTTGATGTTAAGCGCATCTAGCAGTTCAGTGCTCTCTCTCTACACCAGGAACCTTTGGCGCCGATGATAAATGGGAGCACGCGTATGGTCTTACCAGGATTTTTGGCTGCCAACGCTTCCAGGAACTCAGGCTGGTTGTAGGTTGCCTTTTTAAAGTGGTAGGTCTCGTCCAGTGAACGGGGGCATTCCCAGGAGACCCCAATGTCTGCCACTATGATTACGTTGTCCCTCTCGCATACCAAGTCTGGTTTATTGAGACGCCCCCTAGTGTCCCGTATGCTGGGCTCTTCGTCAATCTTCCACCCTTTGGTTCTAGCCGTTTTAGCAATTCGTCCGGCTATCACATTGTGTCAGGCGTTTCTACCCCTATTTCCCAGAGGGCATTTTTGCAGCACATGGCAGAGTGTTTCGACACGACCGCACCCGGCGCGACACATTTTGGCTTCTCTGTCGGCGTATGGAAGGCCTTTCGTGGGGAGGGTGTTAGTCCGCAATTTCCCAATATCTGGGTGGACTGTTTATTCAGAAATTAGCCGCTCCGTCGTTCTTTGCTTGTGTGGTGCCGCCGCCGTAGAATGAATTTTCGAGCCTGTTGGCATTTGCTCGATCAACAGCCGACTTGGTGCTACAGTCTGGGCGTATCATTCTAATAATCCGTTGGTGCCAACTCCTTCCGATATCTGCCACGCTAGCGAACAGTGTAGAAGACGCAGTTGCCCGTTCCAGCCTTGGACTTAAGTTGGACTTAAGTGAGCGAATTCTACTCACGCCGATTACCCGCGCGTATGTACATCTTCTATATTAAGGAGTGAATTCTACTCCCACCGTTTATCCGTGGGTATTTACATCGCCTATATTCGGTGAGTTCTAATCTCGTCCTTTAACCGCTGGTATTAACATCGTCTTTATTAAGTTAGTGAATTCTACTCATGTCGTTTGCCCGCGCGTATTTACATTGTCTATATACAGTGAGCGAATTCCACTCACGCCGTTTACCCGCGCGTATGTAGGTACATTTTCTATATTAAGTAAGTGAATTCTACTCCCACCGTTTATCCATGGGTATTTACATCGCCTATGTTGAGTGAATTCTAATCTCGTCGTTTAACCGCTGGTATTAACATCGTCTATATTAAGTTAGTTAATTCTACCCAAGTCGTAAACCCGCGCGTATTTACATCATCGATATTAAATGAGTGAAATCTACTCCCACCGTTTATCCGTGGGTATTCACATCGCCTATATTGAGTGAATTCTAATCTCGCCGTTTAACCGCTGGTATTAACATCGTCTATCTTCTTCAAAGCTGGGTTCCTTACTTCCAGCACGGTCAACGCTGTTATCTTCAACTGACTACTATTCGGTGTATGGCTACCCAGAGCAGACCTAGAAACAGGTCTACCCCCGGTTGGCTTCGACAGTACACCCTATTCTCTTGCTCCTACCTTCTAGCACCTCATTCATGGATTGGTGCTACTGCCAAGGTGGTCTGCGAACGGTAGGAAAAATAAGGACAAGCGAGTTTCCTCCCTCCGGAGGAAAACGGCATTAGCCGAGTCCGAGACTCGTTACCGGAGAAAACCACGCGGAGGTTGCCGCCTGGTAGCTCTTTGGAGACTACCCGCTCGTCGCCGTGCCTCAGGCCCCCTCCTGGCGACACGACTCGCGGACTATGCATTGGCTTATAGGCGCGTTCATACTCAACCCAAAGTATGGCTTGACAATGCTAAAATAGGTGAGTACCAATAGGGGTACCACCTAAACACACATTGTGTATGGGACACCACTAATAATGTTAAAATAAACTAATAAATTAACATGCAGCACAGACTCACAAAGGACGAGCCAAAAACATAGCCGCTAATGTCTTTCTTTGTTTGAATGAGGCATTCAGGGCCCAGGAAGATGCCGGGGGTCTTCCTGCCCGCGTCGCCTGAACCCATGGCGACGGAGGGGAGCGTCATAATCCATGAACTCATGGAAGATCTCTATGGAGCAGCGCAATGAGATCATCGAAATCGTCTTTAAAGTCGATTTATTTCTATTTTATTTATTTATTGCTGTATCCCGTTGCCGGGAATGAATCTACAAAAAGACGAAAAAAGGGAAAAAAACAAAAAAAAGAAGATTTATCTCTAATGCCGAGACTGGCTAGCGATGAAATCGTCTCCCTGGGCATCCAGCGGTCACTCCTTACCGTCGCTGGAGGTCAGGTAGCAACGAACTATATTTTTGTACCTTGTCGGTACGTCTCCGCGCAAGAGAGTCCCCATCCTCGTGGCGGACCGTAACGTCGACCACAAAGACCCTTTCCCGGTACTTCACCACCAAGTCCGGTTTGAGATCCCCTCTCACTGGGTGATTTAGCCTCGGCTCGTCGATGACTACTACCTGTGGGCCCTGCTTTCTTAGCTTGTCCACAACGAGGTCGCTAATCTCGTTGTGTCTTCGGATCCTTCTCGCCTTAGTGCCCGTACATTCACCCAGTATGTGGCCAAGTGTCTCAAGCTTGATACCATACTGGCGGCAATTGATATCCGGTTGGGGCACAGCTCTGTTTAACGCCACTCGGTTCGGACATGAGTTGGTTCGCATTTGGTGAGCAGTAATATATCAGCATAGCTTCAGGAGTGAAGGACTGTAAAGCCATGCATTTCCTATTCGGTCATCGGTGAGGGCCGCGACCGATTTACCTTGCGAACCAAGGCTGGCCCAATGCTCTTGCAAGCTCTTGCTTCCTTGCGCTTTGTTTATATGCCTTCAGATCTTCGTATGTAACGAGCCATTGTAACCGTGCGCCTCGAGCTAACTTGACGAGACGTTGAACCAAGCCAGCTCCGGTTGCTAGAACTTTCATGACGGGATCGGCGCTGTTCGTAACGAACTTTAATCCCGCCCTAAGAGTGGCGCCCACGACCTGAGTCTCTAGTCGTGGAAACCTAGCCCCGCGTCTCGCTTACCACAGTACAGAAGGCTATCGGTCACCGACTGTAGCAAGTGCAATATCTCTTCAATAACTACCCGCATCGCCTGGTCCACCTTTCTTATTTGCGTTATAGCTGGTGCTGCCATTCCCAGCTGATACAGGTAGTGGGGGACTAGGTAGGTGGAGATGATGTCTACCTTCTGGTGTGGTTTCAACGCTAGCTTGCGGACTCTGCTGAGCGTTGAGGCAAGGTCGGACTCTATGCTCTCGAATGTTATTTCCGCCCAGGGAGATATTTCGACACCGAGGTAGACAAAACGGCCACCCGCAGCGCAGTACGGGATCCGCTCCCCACTCAACAATGTCAGCCCGGGGTCAACTACGCTCGAGGACTTATGCAGCGGCTATATGTGGAAGGTGACGTATTTAGCTGGAGAACTGCTCATACCTAACCTCTCTAGGTATGCTTCCACAGTGCGTAGTTCGTTGTTGGCCTGTTGCACACCTTCGCTGACGATGACTAGGTCATCCGTGAAAGCCAACGCTACTATCTGTGTATTGTTCGAGATTCTATACCCGGGCTGACTCTCCATCTCTTGCAATGAAGGCTCCAAAACTGCGTTAAATTGATGAGGACTTGAGGGGTCACCTTGCCTAACCCCTCGCTGGATCTGAATCTCGAAATCCCATCTCTTGTGGATATTTGTGTTTTCACATCCTTGTATGCCTGTTCCACCAGATGTGCAACTTCCGGTGGTAAGCCTTTTCTACGTAACGATTCGCCCAAGATTTTGTGTGGGACTTTGTCAAACGCCTTAGTAATGTCCATAATCGTTACGACTAGGTTTTTCGAGTTGGCCTTGGTGTGCCGCAGCAACTCCACAAGGATGTGAATATTATTGAAGCACCCCGCCTCTGATACGAAGCCTCTTTGACGAGGTGTGAAACCGGCCACAGACCTGATCTTCTGGTCTATGCATCCCCAAAATGCTCTGCTCAATAAGGACGCGATGGTAATTGGTCTGTAATTCTCGGCGTTTGTGAGGTCCTTTCCTTCTTTGGGGAGCAGTGTGATACCCAGTCCACTTCTTGGCGGACTAGCTTGGCCACCTCACCTGGGTTTTTCTTGTAAAGCTCTTGGGTCCGGGCATACAAGAAACGCTTTATGCTGCGTCCCTTGCCCCAAACCCTAGGACGGATATTACCCCCAGCGTCACCTTCGGTTGGACGGAAGTGTGAAGTAGCCGCCTGGTAGAGGAAGTCGACTTGAGCTTGTGAAAACTCATAGTCAGGCTCCAAGGCTAATTGGAGGGCGTCTCGCAGAAGTTGGACCAGTTCTGCAGACTTGCCTGGGATGGCGTTTTGAGGTATCTGATGAGCCAGAGCATTCTCTAATATACCCTTTCTCCATGCGGCTTTTTCTGGAGATGGCAAGTCTTCACTTTCCGTACCAGGGCGCCTCGAGGGTGCGATCTGCGGCGGATGGTCACGCAGGTACGCATCCCGCAAAGCTTTATAAGAGGACAGAGCCCGCTTATCCCTTAACTGCTTTGCGGTTCTGTTCAAGAATCCCTCCATTTTCTAAGCAACACGAGGATCCCCATAGAACCTCCTGTGACAGCCTTTTCGTACTCTGGCCGCTCCTTACGGTTGCTCGGGCGCCAGTGGGGTAATCAGTCAAACCCCACGTCTCTCACAGAATCTCCAAAGAATTAGAGAGCCAGGGTAGACTTGAGTATCAGTGGAGAAGGTTATCGATGAAGAGTAAGGCGGTAGCGTCTTCTAAGTGTCTGCTTTTCAACGGTCTTTAGGCGTCAGAAAGAGTACTTACCTCTTCTAACTAAACTCTTAGATGAAACTGATTTAATAAATAGACTCTCACTGGCAAAATAATTGGCAACAAAAATAAATGTTCTACTATTTATTTCTATTAAAGTAAACTTTACACAAAAAGGAAATATACATGTACAATGAATCGGGGACGTCAACGGCTGGGCCTCGAAGAAGTATCCCCTCTCCACCCGGAAAACTCTCCCCTTTATGGTAAACTCATCAATCCATTGGATAAAGTTAAATGACACGGTTATTCAATTGGCCCAGAAAAAGATAGAAGCAACGGATGAGCCGGAAAGTAGAAAAAGTTATGAGAACTTTTTCAGAGCAGAACAAAAAAAATTGGTAGAACGGAAAGAATTATCAGAATAAATTATTTCTGAAAACATAAGAGATACGGTCTTTCCTACTAACATGAACTAATCGGTGGAAAGCTATGAACTAATAATTATCGGTAAGGGCTCCTTTCAATCTGACATATAAACATCGGTGCACCTCCTATGACAGTATTACGGTTTTCTTCAAAAATATTTCGGTTATCAGGCATCATTATGCAAATATCGGTAGAAAAATCTATTTTTGTGGCGGAGCAAATCTGGTACGTCACACTCCGCTTCAGTTCCAGCATGAGGTTGACTTTCTTCTTCGTGAAGCCTCCATCTCTGGGAGCGCGCTGCCTAGCGACTCCGGAGGTTCCTGCTCTGGCTTCATTTCTTGTTAGGGGATGAGCCGTTCTCTAGTGCTGCGAAAGCCCCATGCGAATTCGAAAGTACCTTTCGCACTGTTCACACCTGACTGCATTAGGTGGTGGTACTTTCGGTCCTGTGCATTTCGGTACGTGGCATAGAGCTGCATGCTTGGACTCATACCCCTTGTGGCAGTCCCTACAATTAAATGAGGGGGTATGCGATCTGTGCATCTCAGCATGCCTTATGGCGATATTGATGTTGAGCGCCATGAAGTTCCCGCGTGCAGTGTTGAGACAGACACTGCATGAGGCGTCGCGAAATGGAACTTTTATCAAAAAGTTGCCTCTCTCGAATTCGCCAAATAATTCGAGGTTGTCGGGAAGATCGATTCGGGAAGGTCCGATATTCGAGTCCTGCCAGAGGTCGTTGCCAGAGGTGTTGACACTAACTCCTGTGATCTAGTGATCGGAGCATCGGGTAATGTCGCCCGAAGGGTAGCCAGCTCGACGAGCCTTCTCTTGACGGCTATTAGCCGTGTGTTTCCACACGTTTCCAACTCTCGGGTGGTGCAAGCACCTGACCCTGCCGTCGTACCCACAGGGAAGGTGGCCCTGTGAGCTTGGGATCTAGAGAAATCCCAAGAGAGTCAAGTGCGTGAATTCTACTCTCGCCGTTTACCAAATCGTATTTGCATAGTCGATATTAAGGGTGTTATACCCGTTTTCCCGAAACGTGAATTCCGCTAGATTGTGACTACCTCCTGCCTCCATCTGTTGCAATTCCATTTCATTGCAATTAGTGTTCGTGAACGTTTCAAACATAGTTTGAATAAGTTTCTTCATAAACGTGTAACGGGTTTAGTTCGCAAAAGGGTTTAATCTCGAGCGCCAGCTATTCTTTAAATAGGGAGAAATAGCAAACCCACCCAGGTACCTACTACCTGTCGGAGACAGAGTTCGGGGTTATCTAAGGTGGCAGCGATAACAAGTACTTTAAAACCGAATTTATTACAACCATCTAAATTACAGTGAACCATACAGTTATTTCAAGAAATATATACAGCTGATGACCAAGTTCAAAAATGAGGAAAACAGAAATGCAATAATGAACTTGTCACGGTGATCAGAAATTCAAACTCAACACAGTGGAATTAATGGATTCAAATTAATTATATTCAGTAAAAATATCAGGTATTAACGAAAGAAAATAATCAATAGCGGTCACTTTGATTCCTTCTGAGACGATAAAGGATGTACGGGGTTTATACAAAATTAACAGTAACCGGTTGTCTCAGGAAGATTCAAGTCTCTGTAATCGGTTAATTTAGCAATGGGTTTGATCCCGAGCACTTTCAGTGATTTTCAGTGTACAGGCCGATCAGAATTGAAACTATTCAATAAACGAAACGGGGTTGATGTAGGTGAAACACAATGCAACAATTTACAGGATAACGGGATAGTTTATCGTGGTCTCTCCGTGGCAACCTTGGGTGCCAAGGAGATAATGCCAAGCATTACCAGCAAAAAACTTCGAGACCTCTGCCCATTGGTTTCCGTCACCAGATAGCCAGGCGACAGAAGTCTGCGGTAAACGGGAAATCTAAACGGAGCACAACAGGGGTAGGACGTAATAGGTTACTGTGGTCTTTCCGTGGCAACCTTGGGTGTACACGCCAAGCATTACCAGTGGAACGACTTCGAGATTTCTGTCGATTGGTCTTGGTTCACCATAGTACCAGGCGACAGAAGTCTGCCTTAAACAGGGGGATTAACAACAAGGATTAACACAATTAAACAAATAAAAGAATGCAACTTTGAATCACGAAGTATGCGGTATCAAGAAAAGACTTACAGTTTGTTCCGGTACGGTCACACCTCCACTTAGAGAACAGAAAAAATATCATAACTAATCAGAAATGAATTAATCGCCGAACAGTGAGTAGATTACCGAATAAAGAATGAATCAATCAAGAATGAATTAATAAAGAACACAGTATTGAATTAAGAATGAATCAAGAATGATCGAATACAGGATAACGAATCATGAATGACGTTCGTCTGGTGGTGCGGCCCTATTTATCAACTTTCCAACATGTGGACGGTCATTTGATCAAAATTGCATCCAAAATTTCGGTTTTCTCGAATATTCTCCCCAGAAGAAATATTCTCGGTGGCGGTTATCTCTTTATCGGTAAAATAAACTGTCGTTTTCTGCAATCCACGATGTTTTATACTGAATTCGGTGTGTTTTTGTGGACGGAAAAACAACGCCGAATGCAGAAAGACACTTTTTCTTTGTTTTGGATTCTTACGGCGGATTAGTGATGTAAATTTCAATTATACGGAATATGAATTTAATTTTTCAGGATCTGGAAAATATTTCTGAAATGAAACGGAATACCTATATTAAAACTGAAATCTCCATTAGACGGTATTGCATTGCTTCAACTGGTAAATTCAGGGAAATGGACATTTAAAACGAGGCCTGATTTTTATTTAAAACAAAAAAAGTTTCGTTACAAACGCTTCCACGAATTTTCTGATGTCGAAGTTCTCGAATATTTTTTTGAACTCTTCACTCATGAAATTCAGTGGGTTCGTGTTTTCTTTGTTCGTTTTATTTTTATGGGTTTCTCTTCTCTTGCCTGTCCCGTGCTTTTTTCCTTTCTTCCCATATGTTCGTGGTTGGCATGGGGGCCTCGGTGAATTTCTTCGAATTCGGTTAGCTTGGTTGAAAAGATTTGCCCTTTGTCTACTTTCGGTTACTTCTTGGTAAACGGGGCATCATTTGTTGTTGGCTGGGTGATTTCCCTTGCAATTTGCACATGTGGCCGGGGTGTTCGTATCCTTTGTGCATTCTCTGGTCAGATGGTTTTTCGCGCATTTTAAACATGATGCGTTTCTATAACAGTTTGATGTGGCGTGTCCGTAATGTTGGCACCTGTGACATTGAATTATTTCTCGCGTTGAATTGTAACGATCCCATCTGATGGCCTTTAGATTAATTACTTTTACCTTAGTTATGAGGTTTTTCAGGTAAACTGTGTTATCTGTAATTACTAGGAATACCGGTGATTTGGTCCCTTTCATTTTATAAATGTTTTTCACTGGTATTTTGTGCACGTTCTTCAGCTCTTCTTGTATTTCACTAGGTTCCGGGTCCGTTGCCAATCTTCTTAGGGTAAATGCGTGGGTTTTTTCTGTTTTTGGTGTACAAGTGTGGAATTCCTGTCCAATTTCTTGGAAGTATTCCATGATCTTTTTGTTGTCTTCGATAAATCGTTGATATTGTGTATCCGTATTTTATATAAAAAGGTCCGGTCGTTCTATTTTTCAGTTTTTCGGTAATTTTGTTGTGCTTTGTGAAGACTCCTAGGATTACTTTTGGTGGTGGTTTCCTCTGTTTGTTCGGCTGTACATGATTTTGGGTATTTGTATTAGTTTCCTCTTCATCTTGATTCAAGTTTTCGTATCTATTTCTGATCGTTACCTGTTGCGGTGCCTATTTTTTTATTGTTCGTTTGGTAGTTGGATGTGTAAACGTGGGGTCTTCCGAGTCGCTGGCTCTGGATCTCTTGATACTTCGGCTTGTTTTGCCTTCATCATCACTGAACAGGGAGCCTCAGGCCAATTTCTTTTCTTTCTTCAACAAGCTCGACAACGGAGTTGCTTCCTTTGAAAAATCAGCTATGAACCTTCGGTACCAGGAACAAACGCCTAACAATCGTCGCAATGCACGAACGGTAGTAGGTGCTTTCATTTCTAAGATGGCCCTAACCTTCCTTCGGCCGTGACCTCATGACCTAAGTATTTGAGGGTGCGTTTTCCAAATTCCACTTCTCTGGATTAAGCTTTAGGTTGGCCTTTCGAAGTCGGCGAAATACTTCGCCTAGGTTGTCTAAATGCTCCTCGAATGTTTTACCCAAAACGATGATTTCATCCAGGTATGCAAATGGTCGGGGTTCCATATCCGGTCCGATGATACCATCCAACAGTCGTTGGAACGTTGCGGCCGCTTAGTGTAATCCGAAGGACATAACTTTGAACTGGAACAAACCTCTAGACGGCACACTGAAAGCGGTAATTGGTCGACATTCTTCTGCTAATGGAATCTGCCAATATCCCTGTTTTAGATCGATACTTGAAATATATTTTGCGGCTCGTAGTCGGTCGAGTATGACCCAGATTTATGGTAGTGAGTACGCATCTTTGCGACTGACCTAGTGTTAAAAATTGGAGGAATTTTTAACCCAAATCAGCTCGGTACACAACTCTATCAACTCAGTGACAACGTTTATCGTTACATGCTTCTGTGAACGTAACCTTAAAAATGGCTGTCAATCAGCTGTCCAAAAAAAAACCAGTGGAACCTGTTGAATCTGCTCAATTCAATTCATTCGATTCTCGATTCTTCGTTCGCTCAAGTGAATTGGAAATTGGTGTGAATTCTTAACGTGATTTTTTAGTGCACTCTCAACTTTCTTAGTCAGCTCAAATCTAATAATATTATTTTATATTATATTAATCACTCGATTAAAATCTCAAAAGGTACAGTACTTTTTTCATGCAACAAAAAATGTAATCATTTTTTGCATGTGTCACGTTAGAATATCATTTCACATAATTTTCCTCTCAACATTCACTCCATCGCTATGCATTTTCTCACTATTACATTTGAAATATTCTGCTCTTCTTCTCTATATTATATTTGCAAGTATATTTTCTCAATTTTCTCCAAATCTCTCAATCAACCACGTGCTCAATGTACCTAACTGCTTCAACCTCCACAAAATGCATCGATATTCGATTCTCTTGAAAATCACATCACCTCAAAAACCACTCACATTTTAATTTCTCTGATTTTAGCACCAAGTTCACATTTCACAACACTCTATTAGAAGCTTATATATTTGTATTCACTCTCATTTTGTATACATGTCACTTTAATTAATTAACTTTACACCTCCTACGATCAGACTTCTCATGCCACTTAAGTTTCAGGTACCTTACGCTCAAGTTGGACACTTCGAAGGCTTCTCATAGACCAGATCGAAATCCATCTCACTACACTCAGAACTCTGAATGTTGGAATACACTCAATCAACTCTCTTGGACAGACTGGTTTTCGATAACGCTCGAGAAGGTCCAACCTGATTTCAACTCAATAAGTATAATTTATTATAAACTTTTGCATGACTCTATTACCTGAAAATTATGATGCCTTCTTTCTTTTCTCTAACGTTATGAACTGCTCTTCTTGTTTCATCTCAATTATGAATACTATTCATTAATTCTTTCTACGATTATAATATTTCATTTCTCCACATTACAGTTGTAACACAACTCACCTCAATTTATGTACTCTCATAAAAAACCTTCTGCTTTTTTAATAGATTTGCTATTCCTGTAAGCGTTGGTAATCATCTTTCTCATTCTATCTCATTTCACCTGTCTCACTACATTACATATCTCTAACTTCTCAATTTGTCACTGCAACCTTCTGTTTTTCTGATAGCGAGACAGTTTATGAAATCGTAAACTCTATCACTGTAAACGTTGTGCTTGCATGATGACACCCACATCAATTCATAACTATCAAGTTTATTTTACCATTGTGATAGACTTTTCGTACTCTGGCCGCTCCTTACGGTTGCTCGGGCGCCAGTGGGGCAATCAGTGAAACCCCACGTCTCTCACAGAATCTCCAAAGAATTGGAGAGCCCGGGTAGACTTGAGTATCAGTGGAGAAGGGTATCGATGAAGACTAAGGCAATAGCGTCTTCTGAGTGTCTGATTTTCAACGGTCTTTAGGCGTCAGAAAGAGTACTTACCTCTTCTAAATAAACTCTTAGATGAAACAGATTTAAGAAATAGACTCTCACTGGCAAAATAATTGGCAACAAAAATAAATGTTCAACTATTTATTTCTATTAAAATGAACTGTACACAAAAAGAAAATATACAGGTACACTAAATCGTGGACGTCAACGGCTGGGTCTGGTCGGCGCAGGACGGCTGGCAAAATTTCACTTCAGGAAATTGAACGGTTACGGAAATATATGGAAGTAAGTCAAGTCTCAACGAAACTAAGTGTAAAGAAACATGCACGGTTTCGGAAAAATATACGGAAGTAAGTCAAGTCTCAATTAAACTAAGTGTAAAGAAACATGCACGGTTTCGGAAAAAGATTTCAACCAAGGCAAGCCACAATTGAATGGAAAGTACGAACGGTTTTCAAAAAATAAAATAAACGGAATTCAGTCAAGTCAAAATTTAAAAGCACCAGTTCACCGGGGTACGCCCTCTATCTCTGTCTCTGTAGTTTGTCTATGATCTCTGTCGGTGTCCTTCGGTCTCTCTCTCTCTCTCGGTGACCTCAAGATGGCTGACTGTCAAACAGCGGCCACAGAGTCCGGCGGTGAGGATATTTGACGGTTATGGAATCCCAACTCTATGCTCGGCGAATCTAACCTATAACTATAATTCAAACGGTTGGAAATCGGGATGAAAATATTGAAGAATCGGAAAAGTCAGGGGGGCCCAACCTCCTCCTGGGACCCAAATGCCACCCTACGGTAACGGAAAGCACTATATACAGCAGGGAATGGTTAGCTCACGGTTTTCAGCCAAGCAAAAGTCTAGAGAGAATATTATTTCATAAAGGTGCAATGAAGCGGTAATAATTTCAAGAATCACTTGCCTTAGATTTTCCTTTGCCTTGTAAGTACGGTTTTAATAACTTTCCACACACTTCACTCGTTCACCTCTCATCAAAGATTGTCTCTTTTTTTTTCTTCACCTTCCAGGGCCGCGAAGAAATATCCCCTCTCTACTCGGAAAAACTCTCCCCCCTATGGGAAACTCACCAATCCATTGGATAAAACCAAATGATACGGTTATTCAATTGGCCCAGAAAAAGACAAAGGCAACGGATGAGAAGGAAAGTAGAAAAAGTTATGAGAACTTTTTCAGAGCAAACAAAAAAATTGGTAGAACGGAAAGAATTATTAGAATAAATTATTTCTGAAAACATAAGAGATACGGTCTTTCCTACTAACATGGACTGACCGGTGGAAAGCTATGAACTAACAATTATCGGTAAGGCTCCTTTCAATCTAACACACAACTATTGTTATCGGTACACCCCCTATGACAGTATTACGGTTTTCTTCAAAAATATTCCGGTTATCAGGCATTATTATGCAAGTATCGGTGGAAAAATTTATTTTTGTAGCGGAGCAGAATCTGGTTCGTCACACCCCCTTCTGCCGTGTGCAAGAAAAATAAAACTCCATGTAATTTGCGGTGGCAGCCTGTGAACAAACCAAAGTTGCGGGGTTATTGAACTCGGAACTATTTTCTGGTATCGTGATCTAGTTAACGGTACTTTGATGGTGGAAACGATTAGCGCATCCACCATTTCGGTTGGTGCAATAAAGATATTTTTCGGAACGGTATTTAATTATTTCATTCAACGGTAATATTTTACGGTAGTATTAATCTATTTTCACCTTCTTCTTCTTCGGTGGGGGCGGCAACGGTGTGGGCGGTGACGGTTTGGACGGTGTAGGTGTAGGCGTCGGTGCAGGCGATGTCGGTGCTGTCGGCAACGGTCCGGCGGGCCTCAACCGGAGATCCGGGAGTACGGCCTCTGCCCTGCTTCCTGAGAATCTGCTCCTCCTCGGGGTTCCTGGCTGGCTGCCGGGGATTAAGGGGGGTCTTCGGTCACGGCCGGTGGTTCGGGCACAGCAATCCCGGGATAGAACGCCCACGCAACCGCACCTAGAGCAAAATTTCAGTCCCTCCCCTCTGCAGTTCTCTCTTCGGTGGCCTTCATTGCCACACCGCCAGCAACTGTGGGGGCCCAACCCCAGGTAGACCTGGAGTCCACCGGTCTCCACGGTCCTGGTTGCTGGCGGTTCAGTGTTGGTCCCGGCTTCTCTTTTTCTTTCCGGCGCCACCTCCCAGTCTGCCGACAGGCTGAGCGTCGACCCAACACTTCCTGCGGAAGAAGGCGGTCCGGACGGTGGGGTCGGCTCCCTGAATTTTAACGGTCGGCCCATTAAGTAACGTTTCATCCTGAAAATGTCACACGTTAATCAAACAGTAAATAACGGTTTATCGGTACCCTATAAGGCCAATCGGTTTTTTTTTTTTGTTAGTAACGGTTTTTTACATTTCAGACGATCCCTCTCCAAGAGAGGACTCCAGATCCTTGATGTGAATGTGTCGGATAATCTTGCCACTGCCATCCTTGATGTCATACACCACAGGAGATACTACCTATATAACGGTATACGGTCCGGAGTATTTCGGAGCCAACTTGGCGGCAATTCCCTCCACTGCGGAAGAGGAGGAATGTTCTCTTCAGTACACTTGGTCTCCTACTCTTTGTTACTACTTTGTAAAAATGGTTTGAATCCTATCTCAGAGATCGAGTACAATATGCCTCCATAGTGAGGTTCTCGTCAAGAATGTTTTATTATCTGTCTGGGGTTCCCCAGGGCTCCCATCTAGGTCCTTTCCTATTCCTCGCTTACATCAATAAAATTTTCAGATCATTTAAGTCATGCAGGTTTTTCAATTTTGTCGTCTACCATTTCTTCTTCGTTGTTCTCAACTAGTTCTTCCAGATCATCATTATCATCATCAGGTCTGTAATTTATTCTCGATTCTCTTTCGATCGAGTCAGCCAGTGCTTCTGCTCCATCGATATTCGTATATGCCATTCGTCTTTCTCCGTGGAGAGGTGGTATTTTAGTCTTTTCTCTTCTCAGACATTTTTGCATTTTCCATGCAGACTGATCGATAGTATTTAGGTCTGAGTGTGTTGTAGGGTATAGGACAAAAACAACAGCTGGATTCTTTTACTCTATATTCGGCGACGTTTCGCAGTATTATTTCAACTGCTTCTTCAGGCCTACAAAAACAACACGTTACAGTCGCAAACGATCTAATTCATTATGCAAATTCTTTCCATCTTATATGTTATTCTGGGTAAAACAAATTACATACCTCTATAAAATATAACATCCTTAAGTCATTTAGAATAACATCTTCTACTACAATCATCCAAAAACTTCGTTAGAGCCAATCGGCATTTGATCATCAACGTGTTTTCCTTCTAGAATTTTCAATTACAGAGAACAAACCAGACGAACAATGAATCATAACCACAAATAACTTTATAATATTGACAGATTTAGGTTATTATTCTTCTTACAATTGGTCTATATTGATGAACCGAACACTTACAATGTTATTGTGGACTTAATATTTTAATTATTTTATTTTTCCATTCTTTTCAAGTGTTTGTATTTAATTAAAATACTATTATATAATTTGCTGAGATGTTCAGTGTCCGTTCTGAAATTGATACTGTTATTTAAATTGATGTAAATCATCTCTAAAATGTTCCTTTTTGTAATTTTTTTCTTTTTCTAAAATTTTCACATTTTCAAAGTTAATGCGATGGTTGATGTTAAAGAAATGAGAAAACAGGGCGCTCTTCTCTTTATTTTTCACATCTTTTAAATATTTTTATGTTGTTTAGTTCTGGCATCTAAGTATTGCTTTGTTTGTCCGACATAAATTTTAGGGCAATCGTCACAAGGGATACTATATATTAAGTTAGAACAGTGTTCTTTACTTATTCTGTCTTTCAAATTACTAAAAAGTTTATTCGCTGTTTTTAAATTATAAAAAACTAGCTCTGTGTTCTCAATTCTAATGGATCTTCTTATTTGTTGAGAAAGTTCGGGGACATACGGCACTTTATAATACCTAATTGTCTCCTTTGTTCTCTTTCTTGAATTAGCATTATCTTCTGCTGCTATGTCAGACGGAGATATAAGTTTAAGACGGAGTTCATTAATTATCCTTCTAGTGAAAGCTTTGGGATAGTTATTCTTCTCTAAAATTTTAGTGTCTTTCATTATATTAGCTTGATGGAAACGGTGGCTACTCAATTCAACAGATCTAAGTAAAATGTTGTTAATAGTACTCGATTTGTACTTCATAGAGTGGGCAGAAAGAAAATTCAGGATTCTACCTGAACTCGTTGGCTTCACAAACCAGTTTGTCTCCAAAGTTTGATCTTGTGTCCGCGAAACTGTCATGTCTAGGTACGGTAATGTGCGATCAACTTCTTCTTCCATAGTAAACTGAATACTCTCATCGTAACCATTAAAATATCCAAGAATCTCCGATGTCCTCTCCTCTGGTATTGCCATTATTGTAGCGTCCACATAAACACGGATAAACGGGATGATAAAAGGTATTCTCACAATAACCACCGTGACTAAATCTTCCATCACAATTGACGCCAAAATAGGACTGGCTATACCTCCCATGGTTGTACCTTCTATCTGCATATAGGTTTTCCCTCGAATATGAAATAGCTTGTGTCGAATAAAAAATCTACCATCTGTAGAAAGGTTCTTTTTTCTAACTGTGTGTATGCTGATATTACATTCCATCTCTTGCATATAACTTTTTTGACTATTGTTCTTGTCACATTTGTAAAGAGTGAGATGACATCAGGTGACACCAGGGCATATCCGGGAGGTAATACGATATATGATTAAATGATTTGAGCCTTCTTTTGGTAGTAACAATTTATTTATACTGCTATTAATCTCTGCTCGACTAGTTTCGGTGATTGTAAATCACCATTTTCAAGAGCCAGTAACAAGACAGCTGCAACGGAATAAAGAATTTAAATGTAAAATTCACAAAGTATGGAAAAAACTCACGATGCAGCAGTCAAACTACAATTCCCCATTTAGGCCGAACAATCGACCAAGACACATTCTAAGAAAACAATAATCGAAAATTCGTCAATGAAATAAAACCTAACAAATGCACAATTTTGACATCGACATATAGAAAAGTTGATCGAGGGAAAGAAACATATAACGCGCACGCGTACACATACAAACATAGAACAATCATGAATCATGTCAGATCAGCTACGGGATGACGCGTGCCAGTGGCGGCACAATTGAGAGGTAATCCACTCATTCAGGACAAGGTGTTTTCAACAACAGGTCAAAAATCTTTGGAAAATGATGGGTCGACAGAGCATTAAGGGTGTTCAGAGTGTTGTTGTTGATGTGATGGAAAATCTCTATTTCCTCCAACACAGACTGCCTCAAGCCAAAGGAGCAAGGATGGAGCATCTGAACATCCGTGTTTGGATCAAAAGCATGACTCGAGAGTCGGAGGTGCTTCCCAAATACCGACCTCTCACAGTTATCCCTCTTCTGACTACGGAGGTGAACTTTCATACATAGGACCTATATCAACAAAAATAGGTAATTTATTTAGAGCTCAAGGCATAATACCAGCCTATAAGTCCTCTAATACTTTATATGACCTTCTAGTGAATAACCAAGATCCCATACCTACGTTGCAAAAGAGTGGTGTCTACCGGCTTTGCTGTGGCGAAGCTGGCTGCGATACAGTGTACATGAGTAGGACTGGACGTGCCCTCCAGCAGCGTGTCTCGGAGCACCTCCGTAGTTAGAAGAGGGATAACTGTGAGAGGTCGGTATTTGGGAAGCACCTCCGACTCTCGAGTCATGCTTTTGATCCAAACACGGATGTTCAGATGCTCCATCCTTGCCCCTTTGGCTTGAGGCAGTCAACCATGTTTTGGTTCGCACTTTAGGCGGTTCCGAATCGGTTCAAAGCAGTGGAGCAGCAATGCTATGGGAAGCTACACACATGCTACGCGCGAGCTTACGCTGAATAAATGAATGTTCGACTGTTTTGAACCGTTCTGGAACCATCCTGAAAGCGAACCAAAACAGGCCTATAGGGTAAAAGGATCCAGCTGTTGTTTTTGTCCTATACCCTACAACACACTCAGACTTAGTTATTGTGGAGGACACTATTGCTTCAAAGATAGTATTTAGTTTTTGAACTCTTTTGTTCTATCTATTTGTTCTCATGTCCTTTAGGGCATTTTTTAGAACTTGGCTGTGTCGGTTTAGATTTCTCTTATTTATATCTATTTTGTTGAGCCTGTATGTTTTTCTTAGTTTCCGATTTTCCCTGATGAGATCTTTGATTTCTCTGGGTGTATCACCGTGTGGATGTATCGGTGCTGGTCTCGATATTTTCTTTGTGCTATTTTTGTAGGCATCTATAGTCTATCCAAATCCGAGAGGCCAGCGTAAACACACTGACTAACGCGTGATCTTATTTAAGGTACTCCTCTTATTGGTCAAAGCTTCAGGAACGCCATGTTTGCAGGTGGGAGTAATGCAGAACCGCATTACGTTTGATTCATTGATTGTATGCGAATTGTTGTGTAGAACTGCAGAGATCATTCATTGCTTTTTCTTTCGTAAATTGGTTTATAGTTGTAGCAAGTTATTCAAGTTACAAGCATTTAAGATAATGTCGAGTACTGATACTGCTGAGGAATCGCATGTTGACTTAAGTCCTCCAAAAAAGATACGTCTGAAACGACACTTCAGTGCCGAGATAAAAGATATGATTTTGAATACTTATGAAATTGAGATTATTCAAAATGCAGGAATGTGTTTAAAGAACGTAGAACTCCGAGTTGCTGAGAGACTTGGCATTGGAGCTCGAAGTGTTAGGAGAATTATTTCCGAATACATAAATTCCGGCAACAAATCAAAATCGGACCACCAAATGGGAGTCCTTATCAGATTTCGATAAAAATGTAATACGGCGAAAAGTTCACGAGTTTTTCTTCAGAAATGAACACCCGACTATAGAGAAAGTATTAAAAATAGTTAATGAAGACTCGAACTTGCCAAATTTTAAGAAGAGTACCTTCTCTATAATATTGAAAAAACTTAATTTCAAATATGGACATCGCCAACGCAACAGTTTTTTAATGAACCGTGACGACATTAAATGTTGGAGAAGAAACTATCTCACGAAAATTAGGACCTTCCGTGATGAAAACAGGAAGATTTACTGCTTGGATGAAACTTGGTTAAATGCCGGTCATACTAAATCCAAAGTGTGGACTGATGAAACAGTTACATCTTCTCGGCAAGCGTTACTTGCTGGATTATCTACTGGATTAAAAATCCGTCTGGGAAGGTCTTGAATTTTGAGTTTAACCCTCGGTTTCATAAAGCTTGATCAGAGAATCAACGATCGATTGACGGATGAACGTCAATTAGTTTTCAGTCGATAAGTTGGTCATAAGCATTCTGAATATCATTCTTGCACCAAATAATTATCTATACACGCCCATTTGATGATTCTCAACTGCTACTCCTCCAATATATTCGGAAATATGAAAGTTTCAATGATTTCCTTCGGGAAATCGAATGCCAAATCGTTGATCGAGCAATCAAAGTTTTGTGAAACTTGATGTAAGTACCATTTTGGTGGAAAACAATTTCAACATTATTTTTCAAATGAAGTGAATATATTTTTCCAGGCAAAGGGCAAAGAATTATAGTGTGTCATATTGGCAGTGACACTGGTTTTTTAACTGGAGGACTCTGGACTTTCCAATCCAAAAAAAACTGGTGACTACCATGAAGAAATGGATGGTCAGTCCTTCGAAAAGTGGTCGAGGGTATACTTCCTAAATTGGAGGAAAATTCTATAGTAGTTTTAGATAATGCTCCTTACCATTCAAGGAAAATGGAAAAAATTCCTAATTCACAATTCAGAAAGAGTGATATCCAACAATGGTTGAGGGAGAAAAATATTGATTTCACCCCTGACCTCATAAAAGCGCAATAGTTGCAGATAGTCAGGCAGAACAAAGAAAACTTTGAAAAATACATCGTGGATGAAACCGCAAAGGCCCAAAATATTACTGTACTTAGATTACCGCCCTACCACTGCGAACTGAACCCTATTGAATTGATTTGGGCCGATGTCAAGAATTTTGTGGCAGATAAAAATACCACATTTAAAATGGCTGACGTTCAAAATCTTTTTCAAGAGGCTCTCTCACGGGTTACTTCCGAAAGATGGAGAAAGTGCGTGAAACATGTCAAACAAAAAGTTGAGGTAGACAAGTGGAAACTGGATAATATTATGGATGATATAACAACAGTCATCGTCAACTTAGAGGAAAGTTCTGCATCTTCTGACGACACTACGGGGTAGTCACTTTTACAAAAAAAATATTGTTACACATTTATATTATATACATAGTATTTATTAAAGTGGGAACTTTAGATTAATTGTTCATTACTGAGACTCGTAGATAAGCATACATATTTTTCACCGGAACTGGAACACTCAAAAAGTTTTAAAATATAACGCTCTCGGAATTCAATTTATTAGTACACCTCTGCGTTATCACGTTCTTGACGCGTGATCAGTGCATGCTGCAATGTTTACCTCTGGCCTCTTGGATTTGGATATACTATAGTATATTTTTTTCTAGTTTATCAACTGCTCTTTGTAGGTCTTCCGGTGTGTTGATTGTTGGTATTTCTGTCACCTCCGATTGTATCAGATGGCTATATTTAGTCCAATTGGTGTATTCTCTTGTTTGAATTAGTTCTCTTCTTGGCCCTTCTCCTATTGTTAATTCGATGGGGTTGTGGTTAGAGGTTCCGTCCCACAAGGTCTCTATCGAGAATTCTCTAGTGATATTTTTCATAATTGCGGTTATCCATTTCCGAATGCTAGGTACGTTGGTTCTTCAGGTCTGTTCAAAAATCTGGGTGTTGAGATTGTCGGATCTCCCCGACCAACTGAGACACGGTTTCAGTCAGTTTATTTATTTGAGCCTTCAACTGCCCATTCTCTTCTTTGAGCCTTACAAGCTCCTCTGCTTCTCCATCGATGAATTCTGCGGTTTCCGTAGCTTCCATGTAGGAGCTTTTTGTCCGTATTATATCCGTACTATATGAGGTATTTCGGAATAATAATGAATTTTGGAAATCCTCACTACTATGTTACTATTAAGCTATGTGGCCAAGTTATATATTTTCTATACTATCTGAAAAATAAATCGACTCACCAGTGATATCCGTGGAACCAGCGATCTTGGAAATGATCTGGACTCTGACACTGAATACACTGAATTTGAACGAATTTCCGCTCTATAACACATACACTTATAGAACTCACAAAAAACTTCGGAAGTTTCATGGAATCAAAAATTCCTTAGCTTCGCTAGTGTACACTTTCACTTCGACTTTCTCTTCCACTTTCTCTTTTACAACACGTCCGCTTTTGTCGAGTTCTCACGCAACAATGCCTACACAGACGCTGACACGTACTGAACAGGTTGGTCCGTTCTTGGACCCGATTAAGGACCCGCCTCGGTTGATTTTGTCTCTGCCTGATGTTCGGGCGGTCTCTGCCTCCTCCGACAGATACCGCAGATAGGCGTCAACTTCTGATCTGACCTGCTCTCTGGAACCACTGACATTTGGTACTTGACTCAGCCCATACAAGACCTCGTCGTTCTCCGACCATCCACCTTGGTCATGCCAGTAGTCATGAAGGAAACTGGATATAGCACCTCGTGACTGCGGAACGAACTCAGCCGCGTCTGGGTTCATAGGCCCACGATTGAACGAGGCCGGAGCGACTAGCTCCTCCTCAACCAGAGTTCCCGCGGGCAGGACTTGGTTGTCCCTAGAGGTGACCAGCTCCGCTACCGACTCGCTCATCTCCCGAAATACTGCGAAAGCCCCGCGAGAAGTTCCGCTTACGCCTTCGTCGCGGAGCCTCTGTAGGATCTCCTTATACCGGAGAGTTCTCCGACGGTTCTTGATGAAACCAAGATTCCGATCGGGGTAGAAAGGCATGAGAAACTGGTTCACATGCCTACCGGAATAGGTGAGTTCACGCCCAGCAAGCTCGACGTAGTCCTCATCCGTCCAGGGTTCCCCTCTCCGGTTACCCTCGTACCTGTCCTCCAACTCTTGGTTTAAGTAGTCAGGGTGTGCCCTTCTCATATGCAGCCTCATACCAGTGTAGTACTGAAATCAGCCGCGCAGATTGGACACGTACCCGCGTTGTCGGAGGGAGGCCCGCGACATCGCCGCCTCCTGATGTGAGTCCTTAGATTGGCGTCGGAGGGGAACTCCTTGCCGCATTGGCAGAGTACCATCGCACCTCAGCGCAACCCACTCACTCTAGTATGGTGTGGATCACTGGTGGAATATAAAAAACTCACCAGCTGTGTAAAAAGGAAACGCAATCCACACCCAAAATGCGTCGATCCGTGACTCTGCAAATCTGGACCGACGAAGCTCGGTACCCCCTACTACTCAGGCGTGGAGGTGGGCCACCGGTATACCAGACCTTTATATACCGCCGATGTGTGAGCCACTTAATGCCTGACCTGAGTGCGCGCCTACCCGTTAGCCGGTCCAAGACCGTTACCGGGGTTCACCACTGGGAGTTGGGTGAGCACTTGCCGATAAACTCGTTGGAAATACCCACGAGTCGAACACAGTAGGAAAAACGCTCGAAGATCTCACAGGAAGACTCAGGATGCAACCGCAGGGTTTCTCGATCAACGAACTCACGAAGTGAGCAAATTTTACTCACGCCGTTTACCAAAAAACAAAAGGTGCCCGGGGGCACGTTTATTTCACTAAAGAGCACCAAATTGGGTGCTTGATATACAGGCATTCAAGATTACAGATAAGATTATATAATTGTAAGAGAGAATAAAAGATAATTATGTATAGAGTAGTTAGAGAGAACAAAAGTTAACATAAGTGCATCGTGCATCGTAAACAATTTCATAAACACTGAGAGGGTTATTGTCGCAAGGTGTTAATCACTCGAACGTGCCACAATACACAGACACTTGGCACGCTTCATTACCTGCTCAGGCCGCTACTGTCTCCGTCGATAAACAGGTAGTTAAACAGGTTTTTATTGAGGCAGCATGTTTAGGAATCCATGTCGGTTAATTGTTCACACATCGCACACAATTGTTTATTGTCCGAGTACACATTAACACATTTACAGGTTGAGAGTTGCAGAGTCGAAGTAGCAACATGTGATCTGGATTTGAAAGGACCGGTGCATTTTTATCACATGTGGTAGCCACGGATATCCTAGATCCAGAGTTCGTTGGACGGATTTGCATCCGATAAAATATTAAATATTTCTAGGTTTTCTAGAAAGGGAATATGCTCCAAGTTTGGCGGCCAGGTGTGTACTTCCTCGTGTATAAGCTCTTGGGCATTCAGGTATTTTGGGCAGTGCAATATTCTGTGGCGCGGGTTATCAGATTGGCTGGGACAAACGTCACATTCAATCGTTTTCACTTTTTCCAATTCTCTTCAGGTGACAACCGAACTGCCCGTGTCCGGTAAGCACCTGGGTTTTATTAAAGTAGATTGCGGGTGTTACTATATTTACATCTGGCAGAAAATCGTGGGTGATGCGTCCCTTGTCCGAAGTATCCCATCTTTGTTGCCCTATATCTTCGGCCTTAAGTTTTAGATATATGGACGCGTGCCGGAGAGTGTCGAATTGCTCGCTAAGGCAGTTCCTCATTTCCAGTTCCAGGTCAACCGGTAGAATTCCGGCGATTACTCCTGCGGCTTCCGCGGAGACTGACACGTAGCTCTGCGAGATTAACCGCGAAACTGT
The DNA here is from genome assembly GCF_907165205.1 of Coccinella septempunctata. Classification (NCBI taxonomy): domain Eukaryota; kingdom Metazoa; phylum Arthropoda; class Insecta; order Coleoptera; family Coccinellidae; genus Coccinella; species Coccinella septempunctata. The sequence goes on from NC_058195.1 coordinate 32,729,060, forward strand.
GCCGTATATGGACCTGTATTTCCTATTGATTTTGGAGAACGGCATCCGGTTCATCCACACCCGGGATGCATAGCCCAATATCGGAAGAAGAGCTCCGCGGTAAATTGTTCTTATGGCGGCCTCGGTGCTCTGTCCCCAGTTCCTACTAGCTTTTTTCCGGATTGCCATGCAAATACGCCTCGCCTTTGTCACAGAGTAAGCCGCGTTCTTCTCAAAATTGAGCATTGGATCTATGATTACACCAAGATACTTGTACTCGTCAACTTTCTTGATTATAGATCCGTTGATGTTCAATCGAATATCTCTGTGGTGCACACGCGGTGGCGATTTGTTTAACATGACAACCGTTTTGTCTTCCGATATTCGCAGTTTGTTAGAGCAGGCCCAGGCAACTATTGTGTTTATTGCGTTCTGCGCGAGTATTTTGAATTCTTTTCTGCGGTGGGACTCAATTATGATGACAAAGTCATCCGCATATGCTAATATGGTGATTCCATCTAGCCATTCCATGTTCAGCAGTTCGTCCAGAGTCAGGTCCCAGAGGATTGGTCCCAATACAGAGCCCTGTGGACATCCTTTAGTTGTGCGTTTCCGCACCGTGCACGTTTTCTGGGTAAAGACAACCTCACGTTCCGACAGGTAACTTTTGATGAGCGCAATCAGACTGTGTGGCGCATTCCGATTCCGGAGTATCCGAATAAGCTCCGGCCACCACACGTTATCAAGAGCCCCTCTTAATATCCACAAATATTGACATGATGTATTTCGTGTCAGAGTCCTTAATTTTGTCCCGGTATCTGGTTAGCGCGTCGGTCGTGGACCTTCCAGGGACAAAACCGAATTGATTATCACTGTGCAGCGGGATGAGGGTTCTTTGTATTCTCAGTTTAATAAGTTTCTCCAGGACTTTCCCATATTCCGGAAGAAGAATAATCGGTCTGTAATTTTTCACATTGCCAGTGTCACCATTCGGATTTTTAAGCAGGACTATTAAATTACCGGTTTTCCATGCCTTGGGGAAGTAACTCAATCGCCAGCATGCGTTGTGGATCCCATGCAGGATTGGCCGTATGAAGCGATGTACCAATTTAACGACTTTGCCTTTTATGGCATCGATTCCTGGAGATTTGTTGGGATGGATGTTTTGTATAATTTCGTCAATATCTTCCTCGCTAAAGGCGTCTTCATCTGTACGCGTGTCACAGGGGGCGATTTAATTGAAGTCCCGCTGCTCCATGTTTTGGATGACATTATTCACCTCGGGATTGTCGTCCGGAAGTATAGTGTTGACTATATGTGTCATTGTGCTCTCTGGTTATTTTACCATCTTCTTGTTTGAAAGAGCTGAGTACACCAGTAGGATGGAATTTTTCAGCCGCGATCTTATAAACTACGCCCCAGGGATTCTGTTTCAGGTCGTTTTCGGCGAAAATAAACCAGCTCCGCTCCCGTGCCTGCTGCAGTTTCTTTTTGAACCGCCGCTTCATTTCCGCCATCTTATCATGAAGATGCCTCGTGTATTCGTTAAACCGATTTCGGTAGAAAAGGTCTTTGGTTTTGAGATAAACCTTCCGATGCCTTTCTACCTCATCCGTCCACCGGTCCGGGCGATTTGGGTATCTTTTTCTCTTCGAGGCTTTCTTGAGAACACTTCCGCGGATTCCGTTTTGGAGCAGGTCAATCGCAGAGTCTATAGCACTACATGAATTTAGGTCCGGCACTGTACAGTTAATGGTTTCGACCAATTGCAACATATCTTCACTAATAATATCCTCCGTAATGCGGCTTACGTCCACTATATATCGCGGTTGATTGTCAGGATCACCTTTCTGGCTGGTGATTTCATATGTGATGGCTCTATGATCTGACGTTATAAGATCAATATGAACGTTCCAATCACATATGAAATTTTCCATATTCTCCGAGGTTAAGGTTAGGTCAATGTAACTGGCGCCATTAACCGTGCCTATGTTTGTAGATCGGGCAGCAATCCTGGGCAGTGTGATGATTCACCTCTTTCGCGCCACCACGGACACAATTCGCGCACTTATGTTTAGCGGGATTATCGCGAACATCACAATCCCGGCTCTCATGTTCCGTTGAGGCGCAGTATCCACACTGTTTGGTGGATTTGCAGTATTTTGATATGTGCCCGAACCGTTGGCATTGGAAGTAGCGGAAAACTAGGAGGAAGTCGCGAATGCCGTGTGATCTCCAGGCCGTGAAGATTTTCCCTACTTTTGCGAAGTGACTCCTCGCCGCTGGGTGCAATTCCACGATCCAGGAAGTTGTTGAGTTCCCCTGTTTCCGGCCATATTTAAACATCTTCCCGACAAAATCCTCGGGCACTGATTCGGGAAGTGGTTTTATGTCCAGGTCTCTCGCGAGTTCTTCCGCGGTCTTGGATTCCGGAACATCTAGTATTTGCATTCGAGGCCAGTTTTTGTTGACGGGACTGGCCTTGAGATTTAAAGATTTTAGTAACGCGGAGTCAGCCAGTTTTAAAACAGAGGGGTAGTGGATTCCACCAGGATGGAATTTTCGCGCATGTTTATGATTCGATCGACGCGGACATTAAAATCCTGCGGTTTTTTGGACATAAGCAATTTTTTAGTGTCCTCTGCACATTTTATTCCGGTACACTCGGCGGTGGGTTTTATAACTACTTTGTGCTTTTTCTGCGTTGCCGTCGGACGCACTATTTTGGCGGTCGATTTCACATTCCTTGAGGCCACTTCACTGAACGACGGTGCCGGTGTCGGCGTTGGCGCGGAAATGCCCGGATCACTACCCCGATTTTCAGCTAGCGCGGATTTCACTAGTTCAGTAATTCGTTCTGCGTCAATAGAACTTGCGGAATTGGCGGAAGGTGCAGTTAGGAGGAACTGTAGGTCTCGTTGGAGTCCACTGCCATAAGGCAGTTTTATTTTTTACCGACGCTTTCTTTACACGAAATCAAAAAGTCCCGAATCACCGTCAGATTTTGGGTGCAAACGTCCACTATCTGTCGCGGATCTTCCTCGTCACTCTCAGTAAATTTAACTGGCGTACCCAGCACGGTCGCGACACTTTCCTCGGATCTTGAAGCCGTAGAGATTCTCCTGCTTTTCGCACTGGCACTCGCAGCACTGGCCATTTTCGCGAAATCCTTTTCACGATAAAGCACTATTCACTGTTTTTTGAGTTGATTGAAATCCACTGTCGAAAGAAATTAACTTCACTTTATGAACTTAGGAAGGCACAGCACACTAGTTTTCACTCGGAGCGATCTACCTGGGATGTTACCAGCTCGCTTGCCGAAACACGACTGACGCCGTTTACCAGCGCGTATTTACATCGCCTTTATTGAGTGAATTCTAATCTCGTCGTTCAATCGCTGGTATTTACATCGTATATATTAAGTGAGCGAATTCTACTCCCACTGTTTACCCGCGCGTATGTACATCTTCTATATTAAGTGAGTGAAATCTACTCCCACCGTTTATCCGCGGGTATTCACATCGCCTATATTGAGTGAATTCTAATATCGCCGTTTACGCGCTTATATTAACATCGTCTATATTAAGTGAGTGAATTCTACTCTCACCGTTTACCCTCGCGAATTTTCATCACCTATATTGAGTGAATTATAATCTCTACGTTTAACCGCTGGTATTAACATCGTCTATAAAACTCTCTTTATTCAAAAAGGTACAGCTTGCTGGGCCATATAAAAGTACATAGGGGCCGCCCTGCTCAGCCCATTATGATCATCTAATATACGGCTTGACCGATTTTGAAGAAATTTTTTGTGCTTATCTGGTATCTATGAGAATCGGCCAACATCTATTTTTCATCCTCCTAAATGTTAGGGGTAGTCCACCCCTAAATTTTTTTTTTATTTTTTAGACAAAATTTTTAATTTCTATTTTTTTATGATACATACATAATACAACATACAGAAGGAAATTATTTATATGGCAAAACAACGTTTGCCGGGTCAGCTAGTTATAATAGAAAAATTAGACTAACTTTATCAAATAGCAATAACAATTAGAAACATAAGAAACACAAAGAACAAAAGAAACACGAAAGTCAGGCGAAAACAACCACAGCTTCACGCACCCTGCGCACAGCAAGGGAGATGTTGCCTCTGCGTTATTTGCCAGAGATAGCACAGAGGGACAAAACCCAAGCACTGTCGGCACTTAACAACGAACACTATTAACTCCACACCCTCCTCATGAAGTCTCTGTGGATGTACCAACTCCCACGCATAGTGGTCTGCACCAACTCTCTCCTAAGATTGACGTTGTTCACACCCAGATCCTCCAAAGCTTCAGTGCTCTGGCGACACCACATACCCCGGGCTCCAATAACGAAGGGAAGGATGCTGATAGTTCTCTCTGGGTATCTCGTCTCGAGGGCAGCTCTGAATTCAGGTTACTCGTTGTTGAGGTTTGTTGAGGACCCCACGGGTGTTCCTAATGTTGGGCTCCCATTCAACGCACCATCCTTTCTTTAGTGCCGCGGTTTTTATTCTGGTGGCAGCGTGGTTATGCCGTTGCATTCTTGCACCATTAACGATCGAACATCTCTGGAGGATATGCGACAAACTCTCGAAGCGGCCACATCCGGTCCTGCACATCCTTTCTTCAGGGGGGTTATAAGGTAACGCCATAGTTTGAAGACTGTTAGTCCGAAGGTGTATGGTCTTGATATAATCTTGTCCGGACCAATACTTGGGGGTCTATCTATGACATAGTTGGAGGCAGAGTCATTTTGAAATTGTAGTGTGCCTCCCCTATAGTATGATTGATCGAAGGTGGTCCCATTCTTCCTATCAATCTGTTTCTTGGTCGTCGCATCGGGCTTGATCATCTTGTTAATCCTGGCGGTCCAATCCCTGGCTTCGTCTAACAGGTATTTGAAATCAGTAGATTTTCTAGACACCGACAGCCATCTGTTTTTGATTATGACTGGGATTTTTTTAGCGAAGGAGAACATACCAAGACCTCCCATCTTAGCTGGCGAGTATATTGCAGGGTCGATGATGTGTATTGCCATTCTAATTCTTCGGTCTACTTCACGCAAGATCTTTTTATTGATAGAGGGACTTTGCATGGCGTATATATACTTTGGAATGAGGTAGGTCTTGACGATACTAAGCTTCTGCTGGGGATTTAGCGGCGCCCTCATAATTCTGCCTAGCTGATCCGGACTGCACCGCACTGCTCCGGTATTGGAGAACCTCTGGCCAGGATATTTAAACGTGTCCTCCACTCCAACCGGTTTAATAAGTTTACCACTGATGTAGAATAGGGAGGTGGTGACGACAAATAATTTTTTCTTCGAGGGAAGGGTGCGCAGTGTCATTGATTCGCACTTTGTTGGGTTTAGGGAGGGTCCCCTCCTTTCGAAAAATTCACAGGCACACTTGAGGAGCCTTCGCGCACTTTCAACCGTGTCAGCCATCAGTAGGATATCATCTGCATGGGCGAGGGCAGATATCTCATATTGCCCAAGTGTCCTCTCTTCGTGGCGAATTCATCTAAAAGCTCATCGAGCACCGCGTTGAAGAGGATGGGAGAGAGAGGATCACCTTGCTTCAAACCCCTTTTGATAGGGATCGTGGCAACCTCCTGACCTAAACACAATATTATGGTCTCACATCCATTCAAGTTGTTCATGACGTAATTGATCGTTTTTTCGTCGACTCTGAGTCTCTCCAGGGCCCTCTTCACAGAGTGCTGTGAGACAGTGTCGAAGGCCTTTCTGAGGTCAAGGGTTAAAAATACCACGCTCTTGCCTGACATGCGTTTCCTCTTCATAATGGTGTGGACGGTGAGATTAGTAGCGAAACACCCGTCAATCTCAGAAAATCCTCTTTGGTTTTCATTGAGTGGGATAACTTTAAGTCGCTCCGCCATCAAACGGTTGAGTGTTCGAAGTAGTATGGATGATATGGTGATGGGTCTCCATCCATCTACCTTTTTAGGGACGCCTGAATTCTTTGGGATCAGGGCAGTTCTTGATTTCTTCAAGCAGTCGGGGACATGCTGAGTATATAGCAGGATGTTGTATAACAGCTCAAGACGGACAGCGGGTATTCTTAATAGGTCGTTTCTTGTCATGCGAATTCTACTATCGCAGTTTACCCGCGCGTATTCACATCTTCTATATTAAGTGAGTGAATTCTACTCACGCCATTTACCCTCGCGTATTTACATGTGAGGGAATTCAACTCACGCCGTTCACCCTCGCGTATTTACATCGCCTGTATTGAGTGGATTCAAATCTCGCCATTTAACCGCTGGTATTAACATCGGCTTTCAATTATTTATTATCGTACGAATACATCATAAATAACAGTACCTATGCCTGGTAATAAATACCAGGCAGCTAAATAACAATAGGCTTGTTCGTAGAGTGGTTCACAACGGTTGTGAACTGTACAGAGCAAGCGGAAATGGATTTTCGCTACCCTAAAATGGAATTGCGCTTGCTCTGTACAGTTCACAACCGTTGAACCACTCCACGAACAAACCTAATATGCCCGAAAACCTAACTACAATACATTAAAATAAGAATTAATTTAATGAATTGAATAACTGAGTAATCCCTAATACAAAGGTTAGATATGACAAAATAAACAATGCATCAAATTCACAAACTCCGCTCCATCCCATAATCCATATCATTTCCATTCCATTCCGGTCGTCGCCAAGCCCATCCGTGTCTCGCACCATACACGTCTTCACCCAATTCCTTGCCGCCGTCTTGCACCACATCTGCCGTTATACATGGATGTTGACTTAGCAAAAGTGTTCCAGGCAGCTACGGACCCGACAAGGACCCTGGAGGACACCACGGGAAGATTTCTTCTCTTAATGAAACCTAGGCTTAGAAGATCTTCAGCTGATTGTTTCGACCATACGCCTCTCCACTTAAGTGTTATGGCGTAGGTGAGTACCGAATCCGACCCATATTTCGATTTGACTAGGTGCTGTGCTCGTAATATTTTTTCTTATTTGAGTTCTTATTTTTTCTTATTTGAGTTTAGCCGTTCTAAGTCGCTCTGTTCACTCACGACTTGTGCATCAAGTATAAAGCTGGTATTGCCCAGAGTAGCTATTATGTCTGGTTTTTTATTGCCCTCTGATGTTGCGAATGATGGCTCGCATTCAACTTGGAAGCCCTTGTTGATAAGAGTCCGAGCAACGTAGTTGGCAACAGCGTTATGCCTTCTTATGCGGATGCCTTGTGTTCTTTTACAGACCTGGATGACGTGGTTATTTGTTTCTAGCAGATTACATCCTGCTCTACATGCTCTGTCTGTGGGTCTGCCTCTTGTTGTTCGAGAGACATCTACTTCTACTGCTTCCCGCCTCTCGGCATTAGCGTTGCCCATCCAGCAACCACATACCCGCACGAGTCCAACCTCAATTGAGAGGCACCAAGACGGGACTCTTGTCTTGGTGGGGCTCCTCTCTCCCATGCTCCCCTTGTTATCATCTCGCGATGAAACGTTTCTTTCTCTGTCGTAATCGCCCGTTGCCCTCTTTTGAGGGATAGGGTAGATCCACGACAGTTTTTTTGGGTAGCAGTCCTGTGCTGCAACTGTTACCCATTATTATGTCCTTATTAAATGTATTTCTTTCTTCTCGTGTGTTCAAAAATCGAGGGTGTTATGATTTTTAATTAAAGAGTAGTGGACTGTATGAAAAGATAATTGAGTTGGAGACGGTATAAAAACATTTATTAAGTATCATTCACAACCATAAAATGAATATGTCACCTGCATGAAGCTAATACAGTAAAAAGCAACTAATATTAACCACATCTATAAACTCAGAGAGACAATATCCAATTAAAAACAAGAGATGGTCCAGAGCAGTTCAAATGAGAAGTCACTTGATGTCAGACTTAGACGTTGAGGAGTTCAATAAATTCAATATCAACACAACGGTTACACAGTGATAGGGCAATCAATTGAAAATTGATTGCGATTGAGTGGATCAATAATGGCAATGTAAGTATGAGTAGAACAAGAGTCGCACAAGTTAAATGATAAGCACAGAATTAATGAATTTGAGAAGCACTAGAATATTAAAAATAATATGAAAAGGGCAATAAATTCCAATTAAATGAGAAGTTCAATAATAATTAATTAAATGAAAACGACAATCATAATTAATCTGAGAAGAACATAGTATAATTCATATATAGTGTGATGATCTTGAAGAGTGCAAAAATTTATCAATGAATTCAGCATTTACAGAGACGAACTGCTTACAAGTAAGCACGATTAGAACGTTCATCAGAAAAATAGAAGAAACAATTGATAAATTAAGAGAAGTCATGAGAGTACTGAGTTGAATAAATCTCTAATCGTAGATTTTGAGATGTGCTGAAGGCTGAGAAAACTAACATGCATGTTGAGTCCGATGAATGAATATAGAAGAGAAACAATGAGAGTACATATTATAAAGAGTAGACCATACCAAGTGAGTAGACATGAGTGTTCGAGCAGACTTTCCAGGGTGGAGCCTAGGTCGAGGTGTATCGAGCATTATCATTGATCGCTTAACGAAAGTTGAGGTGTTCACATCCTGTTCTGAGAAAAACAGCTACATCCAGGGTCCACCCTGGAGAATATGAGGATTCATTCATCTGAAACTCAACACCATGAATTAGTCATATGTATAACGAGGTGATCATAAGAGTTGTTATAAAAATGATTAAACTGATTCTAATAATAAAGAATATTAAGAGAAGACAATGAATCAGATATCAATTTTATGGAGATGAACTTGAGAAGTTTCAATCCTGGTGCTACATACCCATTTTCATGTGAGAAGATCTAGAGAAGTCTGAAAATCTATATAAATTATGAAATATAATAAAATATATAGGTCTGAGACGACAATGGTTCGAGTTGAGTTGAGTGGACATTTCAATTGAGCAGTGCTCGCAAGGATTCGCAATCTATTTCTAGATTCTGAATCTCTTGCACGTGGACTAATTTCTCCAGAGTGAAATGGTCATGAAAATGGTGTAATTTATAATTTTGAGCAGTCTGAGAGTACGTTACCTTATGAGATGAACAATTTAGCACCAGGATTGATGCGAGATGACTTGAAAATTAAGAATTAGAAGAGGTGAACGTGAAAATGAGGTGTTAGAAAAGCACTATGAAAGCAAAGAGAGGTTACTTCTACAGAGCTAACAAAGAGAATCTTAAGAAGAATATGTAAATGTGTAGGTTTTTCACTTCTGAAAAACACGGAAAGTGGGGCCGCTGCGTCGTTCAACCAGCGCACCGCCGAATCGGGGTACCATACGTGGCCACCGGAGCTGGTCAGGAGCGTCGACTAAAGAGAGGTCGGAGGGGGGCTTCGCTCAATTTTTAACATCGTGTCTCTTCTTAAACCTCCTCCTCCGCTGTCGACTGTTCCCTTATATCTGCGTCCTGTATCGCGTATTCTGCCCATTCATTAATTTTGCCCATCTCTCTCTCATTTATTTTCCGGTCCACCTGAGCTGTATTTGTAAGTTCCCATACTTCTGCTGTATTTGTCTATTTACAAGAGTACAATGCTCGCGTATGTGCCGTGCGTCCTCCTCCTCTCCCATATCACACGTGCACCTGCCATCTGTATCTTTCAGCCCAAATCTGCGCAAGTAAGCTCCCATGTTTCCATGTCCCGTCAACAGTTGTGCCGCCTTGAAAGTCAAGTCAATTCTGTCCAAACCCACCTGAGTACAACTACTATGAAGTTCTCTGCCAGTGCCTTCATTTGCCCACACATTTTTCCACTCTTCTATCATTTCTTCGTACTGTCTCTTCCTTCTCTGTTTGTGTGAGAAATTCAGAGATATGTTAGTTCTCTCATTACGTCTTTTCTGTTGTATCTCATCTTTGTTTTCCATCCAATACTTATGTCTGTGCTTAGCTTCCATCCACCAAGGTGGTGTCCCTGCCAGTGTTTTTAATGCTGCTGTTGGTGTTGTGGCGTATGTTCTATTAATGAGCATCAGTTATGGTCTTTGTGTTGCGTCTATTTGTCTTTTTTGGTGCGAGTTTTCCGCTTTGGCTCCCCATATTTCCGACGCGTTTTTCCAAGGCTGGTTTCATAACGCAATTCACAATTTGCTTTGTTATTTCTTTGCTGTTTCCATGCTCCTTCTTATTTTTCCCATGAGTTCCATCGGAATTTTATCAATTTTGTGTCTTTAATATGTTCCAGAAATGTCAATTTACGATCTAATGTCAATCCTAGGTATTTGATTGTTTCTTTGTGTTGTATTGTTTGCCCATCTATTTTTATTGTCGGTGGTCTTATATTATGTCTGTGGAACATAAACAGTGTTTCTGTCTTTTCTGAGTTGTATGTGACGCTGCTTTCCCGTGTCCAGCGAGTGCATCCTTCCCAGATATACGCCCATTTCCTTTCAATTTCCCTAGCTGAGCTGCCCTGTATTACGATGAACTCATCATCTGCATAAGCTAAAAGGTCCGCGAGTATGTCCACGAAGATTTCATTTATATCGCGTCTTTTTGCTTCGTCTTTTTTCCATTTATTGTTCATCATGTCCATTATCCTGCACCAGCCTTGCATCACTAGTAGCCACAATGTCGGTCCTAGGCTTGATCCCTGAGGGCACCCCTTAGTCATTGACCGTTTCGTTTGTCCACATGAGATCATTCGTTCTGTTAAGAAGTCCTCGCATAACCTTCTCAGCCTTTTTGGGACTTTAGCTCTTTCAAGCTCAATTTTAACATACGGTGTCCATGCGCTGTTGAAAGCGTTACGCAGATCCAGAGCTACCAAAAGCTGATGTTTGTGCTCGTTTGTATTTCTTTGTATATGTCCCAATAGCATGTCCATGGCGTCTGTTGTAGAGAGTCCCTTTCTGAACCCATATTGCCTGTGGTCGAGTCCATTGTGCGTCTCGAGCCAAATTTGTAGTCTTCCGTTTATCATTTTGTCTAATATTTTTTCAAAGAGAGGCAAAAGATTTATTGGTCTCAGCGTGCCGTCTTTTTTGGGATCCACGCCACTTTTGCTTCCTTATAAACTTTGGGGAACCGTCCACATATCAGGCACTTATTATACAAATTCACGAGTATTTCTTCCGTAACCTCGTGGATGTGTTTCACAGCTTCATTTGGTATTATGTCTAGTCCTGTGCATTTCCCCTTTTTTAAACTCGTAATTGTCTTTCTTAGTTCATCTCTGTCTACTTCTGGCTCCAAAGTTTCGTTGTACTGATGTTTCATTTGTCTTATGTCTTTCATTTCGTCTGAGCCTTGTTCTTCAAGGTCTTGTGAAAAATATTTCTACATTACTTAATGTAGAAAAATAAATACTTATTTATTTTTCTCTGTTTCGTCTTGGGTGTATGTTCCATCTTCTTTCATGATGTTTGTTTTAGCGTTCGATGTTCTTTTATTGAAGTACTTCCATAGTTTATCCTATGGGTCATTTTCGCTTATACCCTCTATCATCTTCTGTGTGTGTTCTATCTTTGTTCTTCTTATCTCTCTCTTATACTCGTTTTTCATTTGTTTGTATTTATTCCATTTTTGTAGTCCTGTTTCCTCTTCTAGGTCACACTCGGCAAGCCTTCTTTGTTGTCTTAATGCTTGTCTCAATTTCTGTAAATTGTTCGTCCACCAATCAGATCCCTCCCAGACTTCTTTCCTTCTTAAATATCGCCCACATATAGTTGTACATATCAGGTAAAAAGGTATCGACTGTCTGCTTATACTCAGATTGGGGGTTATTTGGGATTGCAGCCAAAAAAAAAAAAACGAAAGCTCGAGTGTCGCGGAAATAATGAAATTTTAGAATTATTTCGATTGTTGAGTGTGCACTTACCCTTTTTTGCCAGTGGACTATATTTTCCAATGACGAAATAACATGCGGTGATAATCTACGTATTTAGCTTTGCGGCGGTTGATTTCAAACTGTCTCCTGTCTCTCTTCTTAAACTCCACATGACACGGCGCACATGTGCAACCCTCAACAAAACCCGCGTGATTCAAAAATGAAAACAAATAAGAAAGAATAAAAGAAAAACTGAGGTGAACTTCTATCCCAGCAAAACAAGACAAAAATAAAAATGATCAAGTGGAAGAGAAAATACCGAACATTCTCCCCCACTAAATTATGCAATAATTTAAATACCCTTACTCAGCTCGGCACTTGGTAAAGGACACAATTTTACCAAAGCCCTCTTTAGAACGCCATTCTTCGTCGTACATCGGCAACTCTCGCAACCTCATCTTTTCCATAATAAAGTTTTTGAATTCGCCCTACTAACCATTTCATTGGCGATGTCTGGTCATTTTTTATGAGAACTATTGTACCGATCCCAATTGGGTGCGAGGCGTTCAACCATTTACTTCTTTGTTGAAGTGTGTGCAAATATTCTAATTGCCACCTTTTCCAAAAGGATTGAACACATCGTTGTAAAAATTGGAATCGGTTCAATCTACTGATATTTAAATGGGCTAAATCAGGGTCAGGCAATGACGTCAGAGGTTCCAAAGTTAAGAAATGTCCCGGTGTCAAAACTGACAAATCATTAGGATCATTACTCATTGGACATAAGGGGCAAGAATTTAATAGCGCTTCAATTTGCGTCAGAAGAGTGTAAAACTCCTCGTAAGTCATAATCTGTTGACCCACAACACGATGAATATGTGTTTTTACAGACTTTACTCCTGCTTCGGCCATACCGGCGAAGTGTGGCGAACCAGGTGGATTAAATTTGAACTTGATTGTTTCGCGTTCAGCAGCTTGCTTCATTAAAGTGCCCATTTCCCTGCTTGCTCCTATAAAATTTGTACCGCAGTCAGATATTATACAATCGCAGCGTCCTCTACGAGCTATGAACCTCCTCAAGGCAGAAATAAAAATATCGCTTGTCATATCTGAAGCCAGTTCCAAATGTATGCATTTAGTAGCCATACATACAAACAGACAAATATATGCTTTATGAGTCTTAGCACCGCGTACCTTACCAAGTGTTATAGCAAAGGGACCGGCGTAGTCGAGACCAACTACTGAAAATGCCTTCAACTGAGAAACGCGAAAGTCAGGAATATTACCCATAGGGGGTTGATAAGGCCTTGGTGATAAGCGCCAACACTGTTTACATCCTGATACTACCCTTTTAATGGAACTTCGAGCTGATAAGATCCAAAATTGCTGTGAAATCAAAAACTGAAGGGTTTGAACACCCGGATGTAAGTGAGTGATATAAAAATGTTGAATTAATAATTCCGTGAAACGACTCCTTTTAGGTAAAATTGCAGGATGCTTCTGAAGGAAGCTCAAATTTGAATTTCTTAAACGACCTCCTACCCTGAGAATATCATCTTTATCCAAAAAAGCGTTAAGTTTTCTTAAGAATTTTGATGTTGATTTTTTATTTTTCAATTTCTGAATTTCATCAGGGAAATGAAAAACCTGAACATATTTAACCAGCGTCATTAAGGAATCATTAAGCTCCTTCACTGTGAGTACACCAGTTCTTCTGTTCACAGAATTTGCAGAATTATATAAAAATCTTTGAACATATGCGAGAATTCTTTTCAATTTAGATAATGTAGAACAATCTTGAATTAGCGTCTCGATAAAATTCGGAATATTTAAAGTGGTAAGAGTCAAGAGTTTTTGTTCCACCTTTTCATCAGACAGATTCACACAATTCGGATCGAATTTACTGACTGGCCAGTATTCGCTCGACAATTGAAGCCATTCTGGGCCGGAAAACCATAATTTATTTTGTAGAATTTCACCAGGTAACAATCCACGGAGGCACAATCTGCCGGATTGTTGTCTGTTGAAATATGTTGCCAAGAAGCTGGGTGTATTTTATCCTGAATATGAGTTACACGATTGCTGACAAACGTTTTCCACTTATGTGGAGATGATTTAATCCAATGAATGACAATCATAATGTCGGTGTAGGCATATACATTAGAAAATTTAATTTTGTTATCGAAAATTGTCAACACTTCTGACAGTAAATTAGCAAGTAATACCGCGGCGCACAGTTCCAGACGGGGAACTGAAATACTCTTCAAGGGAGCAACCTTTGTTTTTGCACATACAAAAAATACATTAACTTTACTATTTTGTCGAACCCTAAAATATATGACCCCGGCATATGCCTTCTCAGAAGCGTCGCAGAAGGCATGAATTTGGCATTCATCAAAATTGTCAACAAGAAAACGCCGAGAAATCCTAAAATCTGATAACATCGCGAAAGACGATTTAAACTGGTACCACTTTTCACATATTTCGCGAGGCGGCGTATCATCCCAGTTGAGACCTAAAGTCCAGAGACGTTGCATAATCAATTTCGCGAAACATGTCAATGGTGCGAGAAATCCTAAAGGATCGAAAATTTTGGCTATATCGCTCAAAATTTGTCTTTTGGTGTAACCCACAACAGCTGAATCTATAGTATATATGAAAGCATCCAAGGATGGTTGCCATCTCAACCCTAAAACCTTTATGCAGGAGTTTTCATCATCGAAAGAAATCGACGAATTATTGTTGTAACGATATTCAATTGGTAAATCATCTAGAAGTAATGGAGTGTTGGATGACCACTTGCGCAATTCAAAACATCCCCTGTTTAAAATATTAATCAATTGATCGCGAATTAACTTTGCTTCATCTAAACTGGAACACCCAGAACACACATCATCTATATAGATATCATCCTCCAAAATATTTGCGGCCAGAGGAAAATCATTGCGTTCATCTCTGGCTAACTGCAAAATGACTCTATTTGCTATAAATGGTGAGGAAGACAAACCGAAAACTAATCGTTTTAAGGGATATTCTCTAACCTGATCATTTTGCGAAAACCTCCACAATATCCTCTGATAATCTTGATGCTTAGAATTTATTAGAATTTGTAAAAATATTTTCTTTATGTCAGCAGTAAAAACGATTGAATGCACCCTGAACTTGAGTAATATTTCGAAAATATTATTCTGAAGTTTCTCCCCCACCAAGAGGGTATCATTCAACGATATTCCTTTCGACCTCGTAGATCCATCAAAAACTACTCTGAGCTGTGTGGTAGTACTATCTTTCATTACGCAGTGATGGGGTAGATAAAATATATTTTTCTTTGCGATAGGATTGTCACTATTCTCAACCTCAACTTCCTCCATGTAATCATGTTTGAGATATTCATTCAAAAAATCTGAATATTGTTTGAATACCATTGGTTGTTTGTATAAGCGGCGTTCAAGCGAATAAAAACGGCGCAGAGCTATCGAGCGAATATCTTCCGAATCAAATGAAGGTTCGGAATTCTTGAACGGTAAATTGACAGAATAACGTCCAAAATTATCCCTTTCATGAGTCTCAGCGAAAATTTTTTCACATAACGCATTTTCAGGCGAACATATTGATTTGACTGAAGGAACTTCCTCAACCTCCCAGAATCGCCCAATCAAGTTATCGACCGATAAAGCATTATTACCCAGAGCTACGAAAAATGTAGACACATTGGCCGTAATATGAGAATCATAAGCGTTATATTTACCCATAAGTATGTAACCGAAAATAGTGTGTTGATAGCTACTGGTTCATTTGCTTGTCCTATAACACGACCTTCTTTTAAAATATGTGGAAAAATATCGGCTCCTAATAGCATATCTACCGGAGCAGGTTTATGAAATGAATCGTCAGCTAGTTGGATATTATTCAGGTGAACCCAATGAGTATGATTTAATTTCAAGACCGGCATATTGGCACAAAGCTTTGGTAAAACAACCGCATCGATTGTAAAAATAGGAGATAATTTTCCAACAGGCCTTATTTTACATGTAACACCACCCTTGGATGTCATGTCAGTCATATTTCCAAGACCCTGTATCGAAAGTGAGTAACTGAAACGTGATAAACCCAACTTATTCGCACATTTTTCGGTGATATAACTTGTTTGTGAACCACTATCTAATATCACACGGACCTTTTGAAAGTTACTATAAGAATCAGAAACCTCGACTATTGCAGTTGAAAGTAAAACACCAACAGCTGAAGACATCATTCCAGAAAATGTGGAAATGTCTGGTGACGTGGAAGTACTAGGTAAAGGTTGAGTTGTTTGAGAACTGAGTTCTAGATTATCGGAAGAAGAGTAATTTTTAGTTAGATCCTTATTTACGTGTATGCTTGAATGATGTCTTTCATGACAAAAATGACAAGTTGATTTTGACCTGCATTTATGAATCGAATGTTGCGAACTTAAACAATTTGTACATAGTTTGTTTTGCTTGACAAAAAAATATCTGTCATTAGGTGTTCTGTTATGATATTCAGAGCATTTGTAAATTGTATGATCCTGTTTACAGAATGAACAGGTAATAGTTGAATTTTTTATACCCTTAGAAGCGTTTGCAAAGTATGTTGAAGACTGTTTTGGTCTCGAATGAGAGGAAAAATTTGGAACATTTTTCGAACTGGTTGATAGCGTGTTTGAGGATTTACCCACTGAGAGATCAATAGCATCAAGCGTATTACATCTTTGTTGAACAAAGGCAACCAATTTTTTGAAAGAAGGTAATTCATCGGATACCACTGGATTCTCAAATTCAAAACGTGAAATGGTTTCTTGATCTAAATGTTTTGTGAAAAGATAGTATAACATGAAATCCCATTCCTTCACTGGAATACCCATATTTTCGAGCGCAGCGAGGTTCTCTGTGTAAGTGTCCAGTAAAATCCTCAAATTTTGAGTATTCTTTGAATTTTTTATGATAATAGCATTATCAATTTTTTGCAAATGAGCAAAGGCTATAAGTCTTTCGTTATTATAGCGTTCTGAAAGTGATTTAAAGGCGATCGCATAATTGGCACTTGACATTGGCGTAGTCTGCACTAGAGTGAGAGGCGGACCTCGTAAAGACGAAATCAAATAATTGAATTTCTCTATGTTCGAAAGAGAGGTATTATTATGAATGAGATTTTCAAACATGTCCATGAAGGGTTTAAATGTTTTTATATCACCTGTGAACTTTGGTATTTCAATCTTGGGAAGTTTAACATTATGATTACTGGTTTGAAATATATCCCCAATTGTGCTAGCGGAAGTTGTAACACTATGTTTCACCTCGAAAAACTCCTGAAGTACTGTTTCAATATAGGAATAATTGAAATCAAAGTCTTTTCTATTTGTTTCCTCTTTACTTATGTCTTCATCATTGATGGCCATAAGAGATATGAGAGTTTGATGATGAGACTTAAATTCTTCGCGGTATGTATCAAGATTCTGACACAAATTTTTGAACTGGGCGCGTTTATTTATATCAAATTTAGCCTCATCAGCAAATGCCTTGATTTCAATAATCTGATTCTCACTCATTGTTCTAAGAGCTCTAGCTTGTTTAATTTTATTTGTGTTTGCCATTTTCGAACTTATAAATTAACTCTGGAACCCGGAAACGGCACGGCACTGATCAAATCAGCTGTTTCAGGAATGAAATGCGATAAAACACAAAACCTCCCAAAAAATGACCAGATTTGTTGTTAGCAGATAAGGCGTGCGAATTTTTGTCGCAGTTGAATGATAATGGAATCAATCAATTTGAAACGAAATTATATTGCAATGAAAACTGCAAAATTGGATTCTAATGAATATCAAATTTATGAAATAAAGAACAGGAAGAAATGCACCTCTAGTTATGCGGAGCGATCCTTGGCACGAATGGACCAATTAATGTCGCGGAAATAATGAAATTTTAGAATTATTTCGATTGTTGAGTGTGCACTTACCCTTTTTTGCGAGTGGACTGTATTTTCCAATGACGAAATAACATGCGGTGATAATCTACGTATTTAGCTTTGCGGCGGTTGATTTCAAACTGTCTCCTGTCTCTCTTCTTAAACTCCACATGACACGGCGCACATGTGCAACTCTCAACAAAACCCGCGTGATTCAAAAATGAAAACAAATAAGAAAGAATAAAAGAAAAACTGAGATGAACTTCTATCCCAGCAAAACAAGACAAAAATAAAAATGATCAAGTGGAAGAGAAAATACCGAACATCGAGTATAAAGAATAAAGAGTGATCCATTCGTTTTTTTTTTTTTGGCTGCAATCCCAAATAACCCCCAATCTGAGTTGTACATATCTTCTGCAATTTTTCTGCTCTATGTTCTAATTCCTCGATATTGTCTTTCGTCCATTCTTCGTTATGAACTTTTCTTCCAAGTTCTTCCCTGAGTCTGTTCCAGTCAGTGTTCTCGAAATCATATGTGTAGTTGTTGGTTTTCTAATGTCTGTGACAATTTCAAATTCAATATATTTGTGAAGACTCAATGTTTCGTCTTCCAGTATCTTCCAGTTCTTTATTTCGACCCCTTTCGACATTGTTACGTCTATATAACTTTGTCCCCTTGGTCCTATAAATGTCGGCCCCTGTGATTCGTCGTTTTTTATCTCGTAGCCGTTTGCCATTGTCAATTCTAATAGTTTCTCCTCTCTTGTGTCTGTTTCCGTCCCCCCCCCCATGGAATGTAGTGCGCATTCAGGTCCCCGGCTATGATTTGTTTAGCTGATTGTGTTCCCATCAGCTGTGTCAATTCTGTTAGTCTTCTGTTATCCCTTCCTCCTGGTTCATCGTATATTGATGTTATTAGTATTCTGTTGTTGCTGTCCAATTTATTTGTGGTTGATTCAATCGTAACCAAGTTCTTGTTTGTTATGTCTTATCTTGTTGTTACATTGTTTAGGTTCGTTTTTGTTAGTATTCGCACTTTTGTTTATGTATCGTAAATGTGAACATCATAAAAATCATTTTCAATATATCGGCAGTACGGTTCTTGTATTATTGCGATGTCAATGTTTTTGTCTATTAGTTTTTCCATCATTAGCAGCGTTGCTTCCCGTCCTCTGTCTAAATTTATTTGCAGTACTGTGAACCCCATTTTGTCGAAAACTGACCGTAGTCGATTGTCCGCCTTGCTTGTTCTTCCTTTTCGATATAGACAGGACAGTTCTTGTCCCTTGCTGTATGTTTTCTCTGTTCTTTATTTATATTATTCATCCTGCAGTTTGGACAGTACAATATATCTAGAGAACATCTTCTTCCTTCGTGTTCACCTCCGCACTTGTGGCATATCAGTTTGTCTGTGCAGTGTTTTGCTACGTGTCCATATTTATGACAGTTGAAGCACAATGCAACGCTCACAACCTCCTCCACCCTTATTCTGTTAAAAATTGGAGTAATTTTTAACCCAACTCTATCAACTCAGTGACTACGTTTATCGTTACATGCTTCTGTGAACGTAACCTTTAAATCGCTGTCAATCAGCTGCTCAAAAAAACCGGTGGAACCTGTTGAATCTGCTCAATTTAATTCATTCTCCTTAGATTCTTCGTTCGCTCAAGTGAATTGGAACTTGGTGTGAATTCTTAACGTGATTTTTTAGTGCACTCTCAACTTTCTCAGTCAGCTCAAATCTAATAATATTATTTTATATTATAACAATCAATCAATTAACATCTCAAAAGGTACAGTACTTTTTTCACTCAACAAAAAATGTAATCATTTTTTGCATGTGTCACGTTAGAATATCATTCTACATAATTTTCCTCTCAACATTCACTCCATCGCTATGCATTTTCTCACTATTACATTTGCAATATTCTGCTCTACATCTCTCCATTATATTTGCATGTATATTTTCTCAATTTTCTCCAAATCTCTCAATCAACCACGTGCTCAATGTACCTAACTGCTTCAACCTCCTCAAAATGCATCGATATTTCATTCACTGTGAATCACATCACCTCGACAATCACTCACATTTTAATTTCTCTAATTTTAGCACCAAGTTCACATTTCACACCACTCTATTAGAAGCTTATATACTTGTATTCACTCTCATTTTGTATACATGTCACCTCAGATTAATTTTACACCTCTTACGATCAGACTTCTCAGGCCTCTTAAGTTTCAGGTACCTCTACGCTCAAGTTGGACACTTCGACGGCTTCTCATAGACCAGATCGAAATCCATCTCACTACACTCAGAACTCTGAATAATGGAATACACTCAATCAACTCTATTGGACAGACTGGTTTGTGATAATGCTCGAGGAGGTCCAATCTGATTTCAACTCAATAAGTATAATTTATTATAAACTTTTGCATGTCTCTATTACCTGAAACTTATGATACTTTATTTCTATTCTCTAACGTTATGAACTGCTCTTCTTGTCTCATCTCAATTATGAATACTATTCATTAATTCTTTCTACGTTTACAATATTTCATCTCTCTACATTACATTTGTCACACGGTTCACCTCAATTTATGTACTCTCATGAAACACCTTCTGCTTTTCTAATAGATTTGCTATTCCTGTAAGCGTTGGTAATCATCTCTCTACATTACATTTGTTACACGACTCACCTCAATTTATGTACTCTCATAAAACACCTTCTGCTTTTCTAATAGATTTGCTATTCCTGTAAGCGTTGGTAATCATCTCTCTCATTCTGTCTCATTACACCTGTCTCACTACATTACATATCTCTAACTTCTCAAGTTGTCACTGTAACCTTCTGTTTTTCTGATAGCGAGACAGTTTATGAAATCGTAAACTCTATCACTGTAAACGTTGTGCTTGCATGATAACAATCACATCAATTCATAACTATCAAGCTCAATTATTATGCAACTCAAAATACATAAACACGTTTTGATGTAGATCTATCTCAATTCTCTCAATTCTTATCAAACACATAATAATTGATCTTGTTACTCGATACATGAAATTCACTCAACCTACTCTTTCTCTCAAGCAAATACAACGTTGATTTTCTCATTGAAACATTACTCTCAAATTCTCTCAATAACTTCTCAATACTTGTAAATAGGTTCACTCTGTTTAGATGTTGTATATAATTTTACTTCATGCGAGTGTCTATTTATTATGTGACGTGTTTGATATACAATAAAGATTTTATTTTACCATCTCCAACTCAATCATTTGGTAACAGTCCACTTTTAAGTAATTGCCAAAAATCTCAACACCCAGATTTTTGAACATTTGGTCCTTCGGGCCGGATGGTTGAGTTGGAATAATCATTCATTCATATCACATTCATCTCAAAAAGGTCATGTCTCAAAAGTCGGGAAGATCTTCTCCATCTCCAAAAGAGGATGACGCTCAACTCCAGGTCCCTCCTACTCGATCATCCAGATCTTCCACATCTTCGCAGCCTGATGTGGGACCTCAAACTCGCTCGGCTGGTCTTCCCACCAACCTCAAATTGAAAGTCGCTACTCAACTGAGTAGACTACAACTCATGAAGGACATCTTCTCCAAGCTGTCCAACATCTCAACATGGACTGTGCAAGACCTGTCACACACTCAAGAACAGCTGCAAGACCTTCATAAGAACTTCTCAAAGACTCACTCGTATTTTGAGTCAGCGTGGCCTGAGTCGTGTCTCGACCACGAATACTTCGCATCCTCAGTCTTCTTCGAGGAATACTCTCTATACCAATCAGCCATCTCGAAATTAATACAACTCAATATGTCACTCAATCCTGTGGATTCACAGCCATCCACTTCTGCTCAAGCCCCTCAGTCTTCTCAAACTCGTCCTCGATTGCCTGACATCTCAATTCCCACCTTCTCAGGCGACTTCTCAAAATGGCCTGCATTCCGAGATCTTTTTCAATCACTCGTCATCAACAGCACCTCAATTTCTGACATTGAAAGGTTACATTACCTTCGAACATGTCTCTCTCATGAACCTCTCGACGCCATCTCTAGTCTTCCCTTAACGGAAGTCTCTTTTCCCATAGCTTGGAAGAAGCTTATGGATAAATATGAAAATAAAAGGCTGCTCCTCTCTTCTCAATACTCCAAACTTCTCTCCTTCTCATTGGCGAATCAGAAAAATTCTACCGCCTCATCTCTTCGTCAATTTATTGACAGCATCGTCAATCCTCTCCAAAGTTTGAAAGCTCTAGGTGAAGATCTAGAGCAGAACAACAATCTTTTGGTGTTCCATATCATCAATCGTATGGATCACGCCTCTCGAACACATTGGGAAACTCTCATCTCCTCTAATAACGAATTTCCCTCCTTCGCTCAGTTGATGGAGTTCCTCCAATCTCGCTCCAGAGCTCTAGAATGGACTGAGTCCAACCAGAGACAGTCACCTCAAGAATCATCTCGCTCTCGCACAACAGTGCATACAATTTCTCAAAAGGCTACAGCTCAAACTAAACCTTCTCCATCACTCACCTCAAGCAAACCGGCCTCCTCGAACACTCCAATCTCAAAAGTCTCTTCTATGCCCAACTACACCTGCGATGATTGTGGACACGACCACTTTATTGCAGATTGCCCTCGCTTCTCCAAGCGCTCACCTCAGGAAAAAGCTGATGTGGTGTTACTTCGCATCCTCTGCTCTAACTGCCTCGGTAGACATCATCGCCACTCTTGCAGAACGACAAAGATCTGCAAAATCTGTGGAAGTCGTCATCACACTCTTCTACATGATGCTCCTCTCAGCAGTAAACCACACTGCAAAGTTCCACCGGTACCCCCTCGAGTGCTTCCACAATACGCTCTCACATCTCAAAAATCTGCTCAAAGGGAGCTACCTCAACCACGACTCAACACTCTCCTCGCCACTGCCATCGCCCATCTCATCACCTCAACAGGATCACACACGGTTCGACTACTCATCGACAGTGGATCCGAGCTGACCTTCATCTCTCAAGATCTAGCCAGAAAACTCAACATCTCTAGAAGGAAGTCGCATGTTGTAATTGTGGGAATTCATGGAAAGACTTCCAAGACACAAGGATCTCTCGCCCTCACTCTCAAGTCGACGTATGACCATCAAACCATAAATATTGATGCTCACATTCTCTCATCATCTTTCTCTAATTTGCCTTCCTTCTATACATGTTTTCAGCAATCTCTACATCTCCAGCATCTCAAGTTAGCTGATCCAGAATACCACATCTCAAGAGCCATCGACATCATTTTGGGTGCTGATGTATATGGCTCAGTTGTTCTTCCTCAGATGAAAAAAGGCCCTCCATCATCTCCAATCGCGCAACTCTCAATCTTCGGCTGGCTAATCCTAGGACCTGTGTGTCAAGAACAGGAACGCCTTCCAATCCAATCTCCAATGTTTCATACTGTTCAAGATGAAGACCTACATCATCTCCTCACTAAGTTTTGGGAACAGGAAGAAATTCAACCAACGTCTACGTCACATCTCACCTCTGACGAGCAAGAATGTGAAAACCACTTTGTCTCCACTCACTCAAGGCTCTCCTCAGGGAAATACATGGTAAGATTACCATTGAAATCATCTATTGACGTCTTAGGTTCTTCCAGACAACGAGCCTTCCGATGTCTGCAAGCCTTGATTCGGAAATTCGACAAGGATCCTGACTACTCTCTGCTCTACCACCAATTTCTCGATGAATATGAACTCCTCCAGCACATGCAACCAGTCTCGTCAGAAAAGGTCAACTCAAGATATTTTCTTCCTCATCACGGTGTTCTCAAAACAGACAGCTCTACAACGAAACTGCGAGTAGTCTTCAACGGCTCCAGCCCCACCTCGACTGGCATTTCTCTCAACGATATTATGCACACCGGAGCGAAACTACAACTCGACGTGATTGATGTTCTTATGTGGGTGCGTAAATTTAAATTTGTCTTCTCTACAGATATCACAAAGATGTACAGACAGATTCTTGTTCATCCTGATGATTGGGATCTTCAAAGCATCCTTTGGCTCGACTCAAACAACAACGTGAAGACATACCATCTCACAACAGTCACATACGGAACTAGATCAGCTCCATTTTTGGCAATCAGAGTTCTTCTCCAACTTCTCAAAGATGAGGGTCACAACTTTCCACTAGCCATTCCTCCATTAACGAAAGGTCGTTATGTCGATGATATTTGTGGTGGAGCAGATACTGAACATCAACTTCTCGAAATTGCCAAACAACTCCAGAACCTTTGCATGGCGGCCGGCCTTCCGCTAGCAAAATGGCAGTCAAACGTCTCAAGTCTCTCTCACGTCATTCAAGAGGAAGAATCAACACCAACTCCAATCTCATTCGACGAAGGTTCTCACTCAACTAAAGTGTTAGGTCTAATCTGGTACCCTCAAGAAGACTATTTCACTTTTAAAGTCAGCTCCAATCTATCTGGGTCTTTGATCACCAAGCGATCAGTTCTATCTCATATTGCAAAAATATTTGATCCACTCGGTTTAGTCTCCCCTGTTACGATTAGGGCTAAAATGTTGTTGCAGGAATTATGGCTCCAAAAGTTATCATGGGACGAACCTCTACCTCAACTACTCCAACAGAAATGGTACGACATCAGTGAAGATCTCTCCAAGCTGGCCAGCATCACAATTCCAAGATGGATTAACACTCAAGAGGGTTCTTTCATTCAACTCCACGGCTTCTCTGATGCATCTCAACTCGCCATTTCAGCCGTTCTCTACCTTCTCGTTCGAACTCCGTCCAAGGAATGCAAAGTTACAATGCTTTGCTCCAAAACCAAAGTATCGCCTTTAAAACCACTCACAATCCCGAGACTCGAATTATCAGCTGCTCTTCTCCTCTCTCGACTCGTTAATTATGCGCATAATGTTTTAGCTCTCAACATTCACTCAACCACTCTATGGACGGACTCCTCAATCACTCTAGCTTGGATCAACACTCACCCTTCACGTTGGAAGGACTTTGTACGGAACAGAGTTGCAACAATCCAAGATCTAACTCCAAGGGCCCATTGGAGGTATATTTCCGGCAAAGACAATCCTGCTGACTGTGCATCACGAGGGTTAACTTCATCTCAACTTCGCAACCACTCGCTATGGTGGACGGGACCACCATGGCTTTCCAAGTCAGAAGATTCATGGCCAAATCGTCAGCCGGCACCGACAACCGACCATGAATCAGAAGCAAGACCAGTCATCTCCATACTCACCTCCACTACGTCAGACTACTCATGGGATCTCATCTACAGGTATTCCAGTTTGAATAAATTGTTACGAATTACCTCTATTTGTTCAAAGGTTCTCGCACGACTCCAACGTAAGCTGGATCCAGCACACCTCACACACCTGACTTCAACTGACTTGGAAGCATCTCGAAGGCAACTCAAAAGGTCTACTTTCCACATGAACTCAAGGCTCTTCAATCACACACTCCACTTCTCTATTCACATGTATTCAGTAGACTCACTGCATTCCTCGACAACAATGGTGTAATTCGTATAGGCGGACGAATTTCCCATTCTCAGCTCGACCCAGATAGCAAGCATCCAATTATTCTTCCTCAACACTCTCAATTTACTTCTTTGGTTGTAGATGAAACTCACCAAACAACTCTACATGCAAGGCACTGTGGCACCGCTCTCAACAACTCATGGCACAACTACCCACATCTCAAGTGCAGCCATCTCATCCATTCCTCCACACTCTGAGGATTGAAAGCAGTCTTTTCGCTCCAGTTATGGGTGGATTGAGTAGCTCAGACACTGGAGTGATGGATTGCCTCAACTTCCTCACAATGGATAATTTACGAAGACCTACTCGATTATAATCAACTCCGTTAATTATGGCGGCCGGAATGTTAAAAATTGGAGTAATTTTTAACCCAACTCTATCAACTCAGTGACTACGTTTATCGTTACATGCTTCTGTGAACGTAACCTTTAAATCGCTGTCAATCAGCTGCTCAAAAAAACCGGTGGAACCTGTTGAATCTGCTCAATTTAATTCATTCTCCTTAGATTCTTCGTTCGCTCAAGTGAATTGGAACTTGGTGTGAATTCTTAACGTGATTTTTTAGTGCACTCTCAACTTTCTCAGTCAGCTCAAATCTAATAATATTATTTTATATTATAACAATCAATCAATTAACATCTCAAAAGGTACAGTACTTTTTTCACTCAACAAAAAATGTAATCATTTTTTGCATGTGTCACGTTAGAATATCATTCTACATAATTTTCCTCTCAACATTCACTCCATCGCTATGCATTTTCTCACTATTACATTTGCAATATTCTGCTCTACATCTCTCCATTATATTTGCATGTATATTTTCTCAATTTTCTCCAAATCTCTCAATCAACCACGTGCTCAATGTACCTAACTGCTTCAACCTCCTCAAAATGCATCGATATTTCATTCACTGTGAATCACATCACCTCGACAATCACTCACATTTTAATTTCTCTAATTTTAGCACCAAGTTCACATTTCACACCACTCTATTAGAAGCTTATATACTTGTATTCACTCTCATTTTGTATACATGTCACCTCAGATTAATTTTACACCTCTTACGATCAGACTTCTCAGGCCTCTTAAGTTTCAGGTACCTCTACGCTCAAGTTGGACACTTCGACGGCTTCTCATAGACCAGATCGAAATCCATCTCACTACACTCAGAACTCTGAATAATGGAATACACTCAATCAACTCTATTGGACAGACTGGTTTGTGATAATGCTCGAGGAGGTCCAATCTGATTTCAACTCAATAAGTATAATTTATTATAAACTTTTGCATGTCTCTATTACCTGAAACTTATGATACTTTATTTCTATTCTCTAACGTTATGAACTGCTCTTCTTGTCTCATCTCAATTATGAATACTATTCATTAATTCTTTCTACGTTTACAATATTTCATCTCTCTACATTACATTTGTCACACGGTTCACCTCAATTTATGTACTCTCATGAAACACCTTCTGCTTTTCTAATAGATTTGCTATTCCTGTAAGCGTTGGTAATCATCTCTCTACATTACATTTGTTACACGACTCACCTCAATTTATGTACTCTCATAAAACACCTTCTGCTTTTCTAATAGATTTGCTATTCCTGTAAGCGTTGGTAATCATCTCTCTCATTCTGTCTCATTACACCTGTCTCACTACATTACATATCTCTAACTTCTCAAGTTGTCACTGTAACCTTCTGTTTTTCTGATAGCGAGACAGTTTATGAAATCGTAAACTCTATCACTGTAAACGTTGTGCTTGCATGATAACAATCACATCAATTCATAACTATCAAGCTCAATTATTATGCAACTCAAAATACATAAACACGTTTTGATGTAGATCTATCTCAATTCTCTCAATTCTTATCAAACACATAATAATTGATCTTGTTACTCGATACATGAAATTCACTCAACCTACTCTTTCTCTCAAGCAAATACAACGTTGATTTTCTCATTGAAACATTACTCTCAAATTCTCTCAATAACTTCTCAATACTTGTAAATAGGTTCACTCTGTTTAGATGTTGTATATAATTTTACTTCATGCGAGTGTCTATTTATTATGTGACGTGTTTGATATACAATAAAGATTTTATTTTACCATCTCCAACTCAATCATTTGGTAACAGTCCACTTTTAAGTAATTGCCAAAAATCTCAACACCCAGATTTTTGAACAATGTCCATATTTACTTTTCCTCTTTCAAGTAGATATTTCGCTATTCTTGTATCCGTTTGTATTGTTATGTTTTCTTTATATATGTTTCTGCATGTTCTTCTTGCCAGTACCTTTGTTTTTTGTGAAAATGTTTCTTGATATTCTGTTTTTAATTCTTCGTTTTCGTTCCATATTTGAGCTATAAGCTCTTCATCTGGGTACCCTTTTGTTATTCCGGTTAACATAATCGTTGGCTTTTTCTCGTTTCTGTTTTTTATTTCAATTTTATCGATATCTTTGAGTACCTCGTTCATCCTTCCCAACTGTTCTTTATCTGTGCTTCTGTGCACTGTAATATTACTTTTCTATCCCTTAAAAGAATGATGTTTTTTATTTTGTTTTCCTTCCATATGCTTTGTGTAGCATGTTTTAGTTGTTTTATAACCTCTTTGTGATCTGTGACGTCCTTATTGCTAACCATGGTTTGATTTGTTACCTTTTTTTCTGGTGTTTTCCACCCCTCTTTTTGTGTCTGTTTTCTTGTCATATGTGCATAAGACTTTTTTCGATTCTTGTATGTTGTTGCTGTGTTCCATTCTCCATCTGTTTCTGTTTCCGTTTGTTTTTCACTGTCTGCTTGGTATAACGTTTCTATGTCTGATATCTGTGTGTTGTCAATAGTATGTCTACGTTGTCCATACTTTTGAACTATATCAGTGTCGTTATTCTCACTCTTACGTTTATCCCGTTTTTCGTATAGTGTTTTTATTTCCTCCTCTTGTGTTTCGAGTTTCTTTGTCAGCATTTGTATCTGCTTTTCCATTCCATCTTTTTTCCCCAACTCGTACGCCATCTTAATCATGATGTTCGTTAATGCATCTAATTGCTTTTGTACCGTCATTTGTTCTTCTCTATGGAATTGAATTTTTGAACCTGAGTATCTTGTCGTTGCCTTTATTATCGTATCCTTAATTTCAATGAATTATGTTATCATGTCACTACTTTTCATATCTTTGTTTCTCGTGTCTTCTTTCATACTTCTGTCTTCAGTCACCATGCTTTCATTCCTTCCTTTCCTTTCTTTTCTCTTAGTTGTTCCCGCCTATCTTCATCTGCCCGTTCTATTATTGTTCTGTCGAGGTCCTCGTCTGTGGACACTCCTATTGAACCTGAGCATGAAGTTTTTCGTTTCTTTTCCTCTGGTGATCTGGCAATAGATTGGCGTCTAGGTATTTGCCCAGTTGCGATTGCCTCCCTTTCCAATCGCTCCCATTTTTCTTCTTGTGTTTCCTCTCTTATTCCCAAATGATCTTTCTCTGTTTCTTCAATTTTTTCTTTTTGTTTTTTTGTTTGTTTTGAGTCCATTATAAGTCCCACGAGAGAGGTACGAAATATATGTCACCAAATGGCAGGGCAGAGCGCCCATACCATAGGAAGGCTATCTCTCCCACTGGGTGCGCCAGGTGCCCAGTGGTTAGAAAAGTTCGGAACCGGGTTGCTCCCCAGCTATGCCATCACCATGCGATGGCACCCCTCTCGGCACTTGTCTACACCTTAGGGAATGAGGTTTGTTAAAGAGGTTTTCTCCTCTTTGAGCCAGGCGGTTAAGCCAGCCTCCCCATCCACCCTAAGACATGTCTAGGTCAGGACGGTATGTATAAGGTGGCGAGCCACCAGGTCCTCGGGTACCTCGGGTTTGGCGATCCCCGTACTGAACATCCGAAGATGTTCAGCCCTTGAGGTGAATATACCATACTCGTCCATATACAGTAAGTGAATTCTATTTGCCGTTTACCCGCGCGTATTCACATCTTTAATATTAAGTGAGCGAATTGTACTCACGCCGTTTACCCGCGCGTATTTAGATCTTCTATATTAAGTGAGTTAAATCTACTCCAACCGTTTATCCGCTGGTATTCACATCGCCTATATTGAGTGAATTCTCATCTCGCCGTTTAACCGCTAGTATTAACATCGTCTATATTGAGTTAGTGAATTCTACTCACGCCGTTTACCCGTGCGTATGTACATCTTCTATAATAAGTGAGTGAATTCTACTCCCACCGTTCATCCGTGGGTATTTACATCGTCTATATACAGTGAGTGAATTCTACTCCCAACGTTTACCCTCGCGAAATCACATCTTCTCTATTAAGTGAGCAAATTCTACTCACGCCGTTTACCCGTGCGTATGTACGTCTTCTATATTGAGTGAGTGAATTCTGCTCCCACCGTTTATCCGTGGGTATTTACATCGCCTATATTGAGTGACTTCTAATCTCGCCGCCTCCATAGTAGGACTGATCGAAGTTTACGCCATTTTTGCGATCCACCTGTTCTTTTGTTGTCGCATCAGGCTTGATCATTTTATTGACTCTGTTGGTCCAATCCCTGGCTTCATCTAGAAGGTATCTGAAGTCTGCACAGATTCTGGAAACTAACTGCCATCGGTTCTTTATGATTATTGGGAATTTCTTGGCGAAAGAAAAGATTCCTAGACCTCCCATTTTTGCTGGGGAGTATCTTGCCGAGTCAATAATATGTTGGGGCCGGTGTAGGATTTTCTGGACCGCCGTTCTGATTTTCCTGTCCACTTCCTTAAGGATCTTCCTGTTTATTGATTTATTGCCTATCCGGCAAACCCACATACCCGCACGAGTCCAACCTCAATTGAGAGGCACCAAGACGGGACTCTTGTCTTGGTGGGGCTCCTCTCTCCCATGCTCCCCTTCTTATCATCTCGCGATGAAACGTTTGAAGGGTCACCATCGCCGTATGGCTAGCGCAGATCTATCTCTGCCGTGATCACCCGTTGCCCTCATTCGAGGGATAGGGTAGTTCCACGTCAGTTTTTTTGGGTAGCAGTCCTGTGCTGCAACTGTTACCCATTATTTTGTCCTACTTCAGTCTATTCCTACAGCTCGTCGCTGTCTGGCATCACTTCGCTTGGGTTGATTTTTTCTACATGATGCTTATTTGCTCTCTTCTCCACTCTCAGTGTCAATTTCAGATCTTTGTATTTGTTTATGATCATTTGCCTTGTTTCTCTTCTCTGGCTCAGTCTGCAGTTGAACATTATGTGATGGGCATCTTCACGGCCCTCTCCGCATGGACAATCTCCGTTTGTATCAATGACGGATCGTCAGGGTATGCAGGGTCGGCCGGGCCGACCCAAAAATAATCGAGAAATAGAAAATGAATATAATTATTATTTTTTTCTTCAAAACTCATTAGAAATGATCAATTTTGATATTCAAATCTCAATTAATTCCCTAGTATAACGTACTACAACTTATTTCGATGAAAATGACGCCCCAGTCGCCCTGAATTAGTTTATTTCGAAGTTCTCTTTCCTAACGCTAAACACGCTAGCTCGGCCAGCCGTACAAGCCTAGCGAAACGCTTCAAGTTATGGTACTATGCAGCACCTACGTCGCGCGCAGTTATCACCAAGTTGAACTGTACAATATATCGTATTACGTCGCTGCTAGATACATACACGGTCGGCCAGCACCAGTTGGGCCTACCTTGCTATGGTTTGGGCGTTTAGTTTTCATATTTCTAGATTTCCCCATTGACTATTCCAAGATATTATATTATCAAATGAATAGTTAATCATTAAATATTATGTCTATTTTAGAAAAGAGCGTATTCGTACCGTTTAAAAGTAGTTTAGTCAATGAAAATATAATATATTCCTAATTATAGTTAGATTTTTTAGATCATTAAATGAATAGTTAATTTTTGTAAAAGGGTATTCGTACTGTCCAAGAGTAGTTGAGTGATTTTTCGACCATAAAAATTCCAAAATTCGTAACTCCTAAAGAATGTATAAGGGCGCGGTGATTTCGAAGCTTCTTGATTACGCGTAAGATCGGGCATCGGCCGGCCGACCCTCGGAGTGGGGATATGAGAATCGCATCCGCATCGCTGTTTCCATATTATGAATTGAATTTGGTCAGTGTCTTAGAATAAGAAAAAGGGGTGCACGTATTTATCAGTTTTCTTTTTTCTTCGATTCGATCTGAGTGGATTCTAAATTTCTTGAATTGTTGAATAATTGAAGTAGTAGCAAATCGAAACAAACTTTTCGTTTCCTGTCACAAGATCTTGTGACAGTAGAAGGAAGAATGGTGAAATAAAGAAAGGAAAAATTAGTACATTATCACTCAAAATCAAAATTGTAGATGTGTTTCAGTGAGCTTGAAATTTTGATTCGTATTGACGTTGATGTTTTGGGTTGTAATAATCTTATTGGTATTCACAGAAATACCCCGAAGAAGAATAAATCTATTATTCAAAAGCTTGGCAAAAACAAAGAAGTGTGGTACATTCTTTCTCCAAAAACAAGCCTATATATCGCATTGAAAACGAAACTTTCACACATTTCGGTTGTATAAAGAAAATCAGACTATATCTACAGGATGGGGCATAAGTCTTTCCGTCCGGTCAGCGGGGCTATTTTCGGCTGGACGGCGGGGTGGCGGTGTTGCAGGTCTGGATCGACCTTCGGACCTGTCTCCAGAAGTCGGACGGTGTGATTCCTGTCGCTGGGCTATTGACTCTCTGGACTTGGGTGGCTCTGGACGGCTTTCTCTCGGCGGAGAAAGTCGTGTCAGGTTGGCTTGAGTCGGCGGTACTGATTCCCTGTGATCGATTGTTTGGTGAACCTGTTCTCCGGTATCCATGGAAAAACTTGCTTGATATCGGTTCAGTTGACGGGGACTGTATGTCAGGTGAGGTTCCTCCACAAAACCGGGTTTGGAGGGTGGCCGGGTGTACTGGCTCATCTGCCACTGGACCAGTTCAAAAACTTTTCCCTTACGGAGAAGTTCATCATAAGTCTTGGTCTCCTGGAAGGCCAAGGCTTGCTGTAAGGGCGGGATTAACCTCTGTCGGATAAGCCGGATCTGCTCCACCTCGGATGGTTTTGCATAGGTGAGTTTCTGGAATAAGTTCTGCATCCGGGTAACATATAGAAGCAACTTTTCTTCAGGGCCTTGTGTTCGCCTTTTTATTTCCTCCAACAGATTTTCCTCATAGTTAACTGGCAGAAATGCTTCTTTCAGTTGGCTGCTAAAGTCCTCCCAGTCCTCGAAAGTACCTCTCCGGGGAATGAACCAATCCCTTGCATCCTTTCTCAGCAATTCATACACTGACTCGAAAACTTGTTCCAGGGACACTTTACGGGATTCAGCCAGTCTCTCCACCTCCTCAAGAAATCCGGTCACACCACCAGTGCCATCAAAGGAGATGTTCCACCTGTGTACCGGAACAGTTGGTACTGTTGATCGAGACTCCGGTTCCGATCTGGCAGGTGTTGTGATAATTGGCCGGTCAGAACTTATCCACGGTGCAGGTAAGTGTGGAAAAGACACCCTTCGTGTGGAATTAACCCATCTACTTTGTGTCGGACCCTCAGGTGTTGTTGTCCCACAGTCCTGTGACTGTGTGAGAGGTATCGCTGGTAATTGTTGTAGTAATGCTCTACATGTCTGCCTTGTCTCATTCATGACCCGTTCTAATGTTGGATTTCTTACAGGTGTACCGGTACGTGAGACATTAACTACAGCAGGAGGATCGACACCATCTCCTAAGTCGATAAGTGATGTCTCAACCTTTGATAACCTCTCCGGTTGGATCGGTGACATCCCAGGTGAACTGGGCACCTCCTCATCCAGAAGAGACCTCTGACCTCGGTTGGATGTCTGCGGCTGTTCAGGATCACTCCTCCTACGCAGCTCCTCCAGTGCCTCCAATGCTTTATCTGTAGTCGCCTTCATTTGTTCAATCAATTGTAACTGTGCTGTGTCTGCGGTGACAATAAAGTTCAGCCTGCCTTGAATGTGTATTAATCTGGTGTAAATTCGCGAAAATTCGTTAGCCGCATTACTATGATTGAAGTTCTGAAGGGATTCCACCAAATCGGTTAGTTTATTTTGACAGATCTCAATCTCGGAGGCGGGATTCAATGATGTTGGGGGTAGTAGAGGTTCATTAGACTGAAGCACTTGTCGTAGCAGACTCCGTTTAGTCATCACAGTACCGGGTATCGATTGTCCCCTCAGTTGTAATTCGAATGTAAGTTCATCACTGAGTAACCGGTTCACATCCATGTTCGACATATTATTTTCAACTAAGTCCGATTCAGAACGCACCAAAATCTCACACTCGGTATGTCTTTCACAATCCGTTTAAGTTCTAAGTCCAACCCGGTAAGTTAATCGTTAGCCAACCTATTCACTTAAGTTCGAAGTGGGTATCGGTGCACCCCAAACAAAAATTAAGTCTAAGTCCCGGTGTATCAGAAAAAAAGTCTAAGTCCCGGCGCACCAAAAACAATCTAAGTCCCGATGTATCACAAAAAAAAATTTTCAAAAATTTTTAAAGTCCAACGTTACTCGAAAAAAAAATTTTCTATCAGTCCCACTAAAGTCCGA
The DNA here is from genome assembly GCF_907165205.1 of Coccinella septempunctata. NCBI lineage: Eukaryota > Metazoa > Arthropoda > Insecta > Coleoptera > Coccinellidae > Coccinella > Coccinella septempunctata. The sequence continues at coordinate 32,762,987 of NC_058195.1, forward strand.
AAATATTCGAGAAATACCGCACACAATCGCAAGTCACTTCGTATAGTCCGAAAAATTTCCTGAAATTCGAATAGCACCAAAACGCACAGGTTAAATTTCCAAAAAGTCTTCAAAGTTCAATAGCCATAAAATAAATCACAATAATTGTCTTTCAGTTTTCAGAAAAATCAGAAATAATCGGTAAGTTTCAACAGTACAGGTCAAAAGAAAATAGAAAACAGGTAGATAGGTTATCAACAGGTAATAGGTGATTCCCTATTGAACCGATAGGTAAATCACACCTATTAAATTTTACCAATTGCGACAATAAATTTTCATTAATTTTTCAAAGTCCGGAAATTCACTCACCTTCAATGTGAAATTAAAACAGTTCAATTCAATAAATCAGAAATATGCAATTAGAAATCGGAAATAATTTTCACTGATATAAAGGCGGAATAACAGTTCAGTTTTCAACAAATCAATACAGTAATCGGCAAAAAGAATAATCACAAATTATTTTCAACGGGGTTCAACAGTAGGAAAATTTTCAAAATATAGTCCAATTCAATTCACAGTATAACAGTTCAATACAGAAAGGCAGGGAATAAAACACAGTTCAAGTTTATTTTTCACAGTTTTCCGTTCAAGGAATAGTTACTCACTGTTCTGAGGTTTTACTCACTGTTTCGGGAATTCACTCACTGTCCGGTTAATGTCTCTCACCTCAGTTGTTTCCTGGTAGATTCTGAACGGTCCCTGCTCGTTGCGCCATTTTTGTAACGTGGTTTTCCTCGGTGGACTCGAGCGCCAGCTATTCTTTAAGGGAGAATAGCAAACCTACCCTGGAGGCTACTAGCCGGAGACAGGGTTCCCTTGTGTCTAGGGTGTTAGCGACGCACAATGATAGGCAGAATCAACGTTTACCACTTTTATTTGTCGATTCGAAAAAGGGGAACACAACTAGCACTATTACAAAATTCAGTGACTCGAAATCGGTGAGATATACAGGGAAAAAAAAAAAAAACTAACGGAATAACAATGGATCCGATCTCAACGGTATACGGGGGTTAACGGAGTTGTTCGCCAGCCAGAACCTGAGACGTACACTTGACGGACAGATATTGGACTTCAGCCGGGTTAGGGGATAAAAGACAGCACAGAAATACGACGGCTCACCTTCAGGCTCGTTCGGCACTCCCCGGGCGTCCGCACCAGCAGAATGCCTCCCTAACCGTAAAGGTGAACACCGGAACGGGGTAAAAAGACGGGAACTGGGGAAAGGGTGCGTCACCCCAAAGTGTCCTCGGTACCCCCTGGGCGTCCGCACCTGCAGGGTACTTTAATGACAGTAGGGGTGAACTAGATAAGACGGGAAATTTCGGGAAAGGGTGAGCCACCCCAAAGTGTCCTCGGTACCCCCTGGGCGTACGCACCTGCAGGGTACTTTAATGACAGTAGGGGCGGAACTCAGACTCGGGTATGAGAGACGGAAAACTGAAGTTCCAACATTAAATAAAAAATATAACGGCGTGTCGTCTTACCTTTGGCTTGGCCACTTGCACTCGCGAAACAGAAAGTAATTCGCCCTAACGGCGGTGAATGAGGAAAAAGCAAAAAAAAAAAAAAAGAATTTGAACCTAATATAAAGAAACAAAAAAAATCTTCTGAAAAATTCCGGCGGACGGCACTAATGATCGTAATTAGCAAGTCGACAGTCAGGAAATCTTAAGTGAAAAACGTAAGTGAAGTGGCCTGCGGGGGAACATCTGATTTTATACCCACAGGGGGGGTGCGGAAATCAGATGTGCCCGGCAGTCGAAATTCGGTAATTTTGCGTCGATGAAAACGTCTTAATTTCGACTTATCTGTGCTAGCGAACAAAAAAAACTCGGTTATCTTCCAATTCAGGATGTTTTATACGGTGCGACATCGTTTTTAGGAAATAAAAACGGAATAAAAACGGTACGGTATGTTTACAATTCCGAACGATGTCGGAATCCTGAATTGGAAATTCGAAAAGATTTCTCGGAAATTAATTCGAAACAAAATTATTTAAAAAGGAAAACTAAAATAATTATTCTAAAATGAGGGAATAGGTTGGAAAACCCATTTTCTCATTACAACTGAAATACCATATAATGTAAGCGTCATTGAGACGCATATATCGGATCATACCGCTCAAAAAATAGTTCTAGCCATTGATCCAATACAAAAGGAATACAGATACAGACGCAACTTCTCACAAGTAAATATGGAACATTTCAGGAATGCTTTAAGCAAGCATAAATGGTCAGCTTTGTATGAAATTGAAAAGACAGAGATAAACAAACAATTTGAATATTTTCATCAAGTATATTTAGAGTTTTTCAATAAAATGTTCCTATTAAAGAAAGTGCAAGTGAACAGGAAACCCCGAACGGGAAATATAAACCCAGAGATCAAAAAAATACGAGAAAAACTTGATAAGCTTTTGGTTTTGAGTACATATGATAGCACATCCAAAGAAATATACAAAAAAACAAATATTCAATATGATAACCTCTTGAAGAAACAAAGAAGAGGAAAAATTGAAAACCAAATCGTAAATTCAGAAAATAAGAATAAGACCCTATGGTCGTTAGTGAACTCTTTGAACAATTCCAAAAAGACTACACAAATACATGTATCGGAAGACCCAATGAAAACTGCAAATGATATAAATACATTTTTTACAAATACTGCGCGAACATTAACATCAAATTTATCAAAGAAAAATATGAAGTACAACACTATGGAGGAAAATAAAAGTATGTTGCTAAAACCACTCACAAAAGAAGAAATCAGGGAAATCATAAAAACATTGAAGAAGAAACACTCTAGTGGTTACGATGAAATATCAAATAATATAATCAAACAGACAGTAGAGGAAATAATTGAGCCTATACAGTATATCATAAATAACTCATTAAAATATGGAGTTTTTCCTGAGAGTATGAAAATAGCAGTAATTAAACCAAAACACAAGCAGGGGGATGTGAATGAGTATGGGAATTACAGACCCATTAGCATATTACCAAGTTTTTCAAAGATTCAAGAGAAGGCATACTGCAAACAAGTAATGGAATATTTGACAGAGAACGCGATTTTCAAGGGCAGTCAACATGGATTTCTGAAAGGGAAGTCGATTCAAACGGCCATATATCAATTTATTACAAAAGTAGTGGAGGCATTTGAAGGTGAAAAACTGGCAATGGGTATCTTCTTAGATCTAACAAAGGCTTATGATTGTCTGGATGTACAAAAATTGATGGAAAAACTGGAGAAATATGGGATACGCGGACCAGCATTGGAATGGGCAAAATCATATTTTGAATCAAGGAAACCAATGGTAGAGATAGAAATACAGGGAAAAATATATAAGTCCGATTTTCAGGAATTAATTCTTGATATACCACAGGGAATGATTTCGATGAATGTCTTGGAGCGGGGGAAGAAGAGGCCCTTACTGTAAACTATGTAGACGACACAAATCTACTAGCAATCCAAAAGCTTTTCACAGAACTTCAACAGCTCAGTTCAACATTATTGGAAAACAGCGAGAAATGGTTCAATGCAAATAACCTCATCCTCAACAAGGAAAAACCTAGGCTGGTTCTCTTTACACCTTCCAACTCGAATAACGAGAATAGGGACAATTTGACTTTAAACAACGACAACTACAAGTTAAGCAACTCCACCAAATTTTTGGGAATTCACATTGATAGGAACCTGAATTGTAGTGAACATGTTAAGCATATGTGTGGGAAAATTAAATCAACAGTGTATGGTTTCAGAGAGATAGCAAAGTATATTGGCAAAGAGAGTTTAAAGCTAGTATACTACGCAACAATTGAGTCTAAGTTAAGATACGGAATAATTCTCTAGGGTGCATCGAACATGGAGGATTTATTTATTCTACAAAAAAAAGTGATAAGAATAATGAGTGGTCTTGGATACAATCAAACTTGTAGGGGAGCTTTCAAGAGTAACGGTCTACTTACCATATATGCACTTTATATACAAGAGTGTTTACTATTCATGAGAAGAAACAGCCAATTTTTTCGAAAATTCGGAAATAAGAAACCCATTCATGCAACTAGAAGTCTTGACTACATATACCCCAAATTCACTTTAACAACTAGTCAAAAACAAGCAGAATATAGGTGCCTGAAATTATACAATTCTCTACCAGACAGCATCAAAAAGATAGAAAACCTAAAATGTTTCAAACGCAGTCTATATAGGTTTCTATTGAATTTGGAACCATATAGTTTATTGGATTATTTCAGATGAAGAATGACGGAATCATTGACACTATTTCACCTCATATTATGTTGCACATATTGATTTGACTTGAAATAAAGAAATATTATTATTATTATTATTATGACTTTAGCCTTGCGGCTTTCACACTCCTCTCCAGAGGAAAATTCACTTATTCCAGATATCTCAGATATCAAAAGGATTAAGCTCTGTTGGAGCCCTTTCCAGGTTTTCGGGCTCGTGGTGGCGGTCGGGTCCGGGTCGCTCCTCGCCTCCCTGCTGTAGGTTGGATTCCTGCTCCACCCGCACTTCCTGTCGGCGCAGACGGTGTTCCTCTGCATTCCCCATGTACTTGCGTACAGTTCTCGCCGTTCCGAGCAGTACCGCCTTCTGCATGACTTTATAAATATTTTCGTCCAACTGAAGTTTCCTCAAGTTCTCTAGTAGTTTCTTCGGTATCAGTCCTGTAGATGAAATGACGATAGGGATGGTCTTGATATCTTTCAGCTTCCACTGTCTTCTGGTCTGTTCCTCGAGATCTCTGTATTTTGAAATTTTTTCAGTATGCCTATCTAGAAGATTGGTATTATTTGGAATTGCCACGTCGATGAATAGTGCTCTGTCCTCATCCTTATTGAGCAATATGAGGTATGGTCTATTGTGGGTTATTTTTCGGTCTGTGAGAACCGTGCGATCCCAGTAGAGCTTGTGATGTTCGTTTTCCAGCACAGCATCCGGATGGTCATTGTAATAAGGAACCTTTTTCGAAGTTAGAAGTTGGTGTTTTAGTGCCAATTCTTGGTGAAGAATCTTGGCAACAGCATCATGTCTGTTTTTGTACTCCGTGCCCGCGAACTTCTGACATCCGCCGGTGATGTGCTGGATAGATTCATGTGTCGCACAGCCATAACGACAGCTATCGTCCGCCACTGAGGCATCCTTGGCGATGTACTTCATGTAATTTCATGTTGGAATCACCTGATCCTGGATGGCGAGCATGAAGCCCTCTGTCTCAGGAAACAACCTTCCGGAAGTCAACCAGTAGTTCGACGCAGATATGTCGACGTAATCATGGTTGACCTCGTTCTAGTGCCTCCCATGCAAAGGTTTGCCAATCAGTTTCTGCATTTTACTTTCTGCAGAGTGTTCGACGGTTTCCAAGTGATCCTGTTGTAGCTTTAATGGTGTAGAACTATCAGCAACACAAACTACTCGATGGAGTTCTGACGAAGCAGCCTTGTTCAGGAAATATTATTTTTCTCTGTAAAGCTGCTAAATCGGTGGTCGTCCAAGAGATAATACCAAATGAATAGCTCAGCGCCGAACAAGCGTAGGTGTTAATCGCTTTTATCAGATTCTTGCTGTTAAGACCGGTTCTCATTATCCTCCTCAATCTTCGGGTGAACTCCTTCGTTAATTCAGATATCGATTGAAATTAATTTTGGGAGGATTTTGCATCTCTTCACAAACCTTTTAGGGCTTTCACTCCCAATCTCTGAAACAAAATCAATTAAAAATGAAATCAACGATTTGCTCCTGCGTAAATTCTTGCACTAATTTGTCAGGAGCAAATTAACTAGAAAAAAAATTGTTGCCTGACAATGAACTCAAAATAAATAACGTTGAAATTATAATTCTTCGTAACGTTTCGGAGTCTATATCAGACTCCTTCATCAGACGAAAAAATCTACTCTTGAAAATCTTCTGGAATTGTCGCTTTTTGTCTGACATTAATTGTCAACACACAGAAACAGAGACTGCACAGAAACGTTGATTCATTTAATTTTGAAATTACCGGATGACAGTTCCTTCTTTAATAAATTGATCCAAATATGATCTATTCCTACCGAACAATTTGCCAAATTATTATCCTGATCTAATAGAATACACGTAGACTCTTTAATTTTTCGTTGATAATGGTCTGGTTCTGTCATTAAAATTTTTGTGTTGTCCCAATCCATCATGTGGTCTCCCGTATTAGAACAAATGTGATCTGCGATTTGCGATCGATTAATTTCTCTATTTTTAATATTATTTTTATGTCGCGTTTTCTTATTTCTAGAGGTCTGGACGTTTCAAACCGTCAAGAACAACCAAATTTGTTGAATGTAATTCCTTATGTTAATGGCCTTTCAGAAAAAATAAGAAGAATCGGTTCGAAGTTCAACATACGAACTGTTTTTAAAACGCGAAATGATTTAAGATCTATATTAACAAAAACTAAACCTTTGAACGAAAAACAAAAATCAAAAAATTGTATTTACAACATACCCTGTATTTGTGGTAAAACTTATACAGGTGAAACGTCCAGACCTCTAGAAATAAGAAAACGCGAACATAAAAATAATATTAAAAATAGAGAAATTAAT